>NC_080481.1:2785000-3985000 GCF_030265055.1 Doryrhamphus excisus | reverse complement strand
CACTCGCTCAGAGAAAAGCGTTTTGGCACTTATGGAACACATTTAGTGTGATGTGCTTTATTGCTTGGCTCACACAACCGTTGTTCAAAAAAAACACTTTTTTCGCTCTCAAATACATTGTGAGCAAAGGATGATACGGCGCGTCAATGTGAACCAGCGGAAGGTGCCAGGAGGCTCATTCCAAGTGTGCCTGACGCAGCTTCTCATGCCGTTCTATCTGCAACAGTTTCGTGTGGCTGAGAAGCACTGCTGTGGAGTTACAGCTAAAATGAGAACATGTGTTTCTCTCATGTGATAATGTATTTCAAGCAACCTATAGGCTTTGTGGTATAAATTTTCTCCATATATGGCACATGTGTGCCACGTCCAAAAAAGCACTCCACTCGCTCAGAGAAAAGCGATTTGGCATTTATGGAACACATTTAGTGTGATGTGCTTTATTGCTTGGCTCACACAACCGTTGTACAAAAAAGCACTTTATTCGCTCTCAAATACATTGTGAGCAAAGGATGATACGGCTTGTCATTGTAAACCAGCGGAAGGTGCCAGGAGGGTCATTCTAAGTGTGCCTGACGCAGCTTCTCATGCCGTTCTATCTGCAACAGTTTCGTGTGGCTGAGAAGCACTGCTGTGGAGTTACAGCTAAAATGAGAAAATGTGTTTCTCTCGCTGTGATAATGTATTTCAAGCAACCTATAGGCTTTGTGGTAAAAATTTTCTCTATATATGGCACATGTGTGCCACGTCCAAAAAAGCACTCCACTCGCTCAGAGAAAAGCGTTTTGGCACTTATGGAACACATTTTGTGTGATGTGCTTTATTGCTTGGCTCACACAACCGTTGTTCAAAAAAGCACTCCACTCGCTCAGAGAAAAGCGATTTGGCACTTTGGAACACATTTAGTGTGATGTGCTTTATTGCTTGGCTCACACAACCGTTGTTCAAAAAAGCACTTTATTCGCTCTCAAATACATTGTGAGCAAAGGATGATACGGCGCGTCAATGTGAACCAGCGGAAGGTGCCAGGAGGCTCATTCCAAGTGTGCCTGACGCAGCTTCTCATGCCGTTCTATCTGCAACAGTTTCGTGTGGCTGAGAAGCACTGCTGTGGAGTTACAGCTAAAATGAGAAAATGTGTTTCTCTCGCTGTGATAATGTATTTCAAGCAACCTATAGGCTTTGTGGTAAAAATTTTCTCCATATATGGCACATGTGTGCCACGTCCAAAAAAGCACTCCACTCGCTCAGAGAAAAGCGTTTTGGCACTTATGGAACACATTTTGTGTGATGTGCTTTATTGCTTGGCTCACACAACCGTTGTTCAAAAAAGCACTTTATTCGCTCTCAAATACATTGTGAGCAAAGGATGATACGGCGCGTCATTGTAAACCAGCGGAAGGTGCCAGGAGGCTCATTCCAAGTGTGCCTGACGCAGCTTCTTATCCCGTTCTATCTGCAACAGTTTCGTGTGGCTGAGAAGCACTGCTGTGGAGTTACAGCTAAAATGAGAAAATGTGTTTCTCTCGCTGTGATATTGTATTTCAAGCAACCTATAGGCTTTGAGGTAAAAATTTTCTCCATATATGGCCCATGCGTGCCACGTCCAAAAAAGCACTCCACTCGTTTAGAGAAAAGCGATTTGGCATTTATGGAACACATTTAGTGTGATGTGCTTTATTGCTTGGCTCACACAACCGTTGTTCAAAAAAGCACTTTATTCGCTCTCAAATACATTGTGAGCAAAGGATGATACGGCTTGTCATTGTAAACCAGCGGAAGGTGCCAGGAGGCTCATTCCAAGTGTGCCTGACGCAGCTTCTCATGCCGTTCTATGTGCAACAGTTTCGTGTGGCTGAGAAGCACTGCTGTAGAGTTACAGCTAAAATGAGAAAATGTGTTTCTCTCGCTGTGATAATGTATTTCAAGCAACCTATAGGCTTTGTGGTATAAATTTTCTCCATATATGGCACATGTGTGCCACGTCCAAAAAAGCACTCCACTCGCTCAGAGACAAGCGTTTTGGCACTTATGGAACACATTTAGTGTGATGTGCTTTATTGCTTGGCTCACACAACCGTTGTTCAAAAAAGCCCTTAATTCACTCTCAAATACATTGTGAGCAAAGGATGATACGGCGCGTCATTGTAAACCAGCGGAAGGTGCCAGGAGGCTCATTCCAAGTGTGCCTGACGCAGCTTCTTATCCCGTTCTATCTGCAACAGTTTCGTGTGGCTGAGAAGCACTGCTGTGGAGTTACAGCTAAAATGAGAAAATGTGTTTCTCTCGCTGTGATATTGTATTTCAAGCAACCTATAGGCTTTGAGGTAAAAAATTTCTCCATATATGGCCCATGCGTGCCACGTCCAAAAAAGCACTCCACTCGCTCAGAGAAAAGCGATTTGGCATTTATGGAACACATTTAGTGTGATGTGCTTTATTGCTTGGCTCACACAACCGTTGTTCAAAAAAGCACTTTATTCGCTCTCAAATACATTGTGAGCAAAGGATGATACGGCTTGTCATTGTAAACCAGCGGAAGGTGCCAGGAGGCTCATTCCAAGTGTGCCTGACGCAGCTTCTCATGCCGTTCTATCTGCAACAGTTTCGTGTGGCTGAGAAGCACTGCTGTGGAGTTACAGCTAAAATGAGAAAATGTGTTTCTCTCGCTGTGATAATGTATTTCAAGCAACCTATAGGCTTTGTGGTAAAAAATTTCTCCATATATGGCACATGTGTGCCACGTCCAAAAAAGCACTCCACTCGCTCAGAGAAAAGCGTTTTGGCACTTATGGAACACATTTTGTGTGATGTGCTTTATTGCTTGGCTCACACAACCGTTGTTCAAAAAAGCACTCCACTCGCTCAGAGAAAAGCGATTTGGCACTTTGGAACACATTTAGTGTGATGTGCTTTATTGCTTGGCTCACACAACCGTTGTTCAAAAAAGCACTTTATTCGCTCTCAAATACATTGTGAGCAAAGGATGATACGGCGCGTCAATGTGAACCAGCGGAAGGTGCCAGGAGGCTCATTCCAAGTGTGCCTGACGCAGCTTCTCATGCCGTTCTATGTGCAACAGTTTCGTGTGGCTGAGAAGCACTGCTGTAGAGTTACAGCTAAAATGAGAAAATGTGTTTCTCTCGCTGTGATAATGTATTTCAAGCAACCTATAGGCTTTGTGGTATAAATTTTCTCCATATATGGCACATGTGTGCCACGTCCAAAAAAGCACTCCACTCGCTCAGAGACAAGCGTTTTGGCACTTATGGAACACATTTAGTGTGATGTGCTTTATTGCTTGGCTCACACAACCGTTGTTCAAACAAAGCACTTTTTTCGCTCTCAAATACATTGTGAGCAAAGGATGATACGGCGCGTCAATGTGAACCAGCGGAAGGTGCCAGGAGGCTCATTCCAAGTGTGCCTGACGCAGCTTCTCATGCCGTTCTATGTGCAACAGTTTCGTGTGGCTGAGAAGCACTGCTGTGGAGTTACAGCTAAAATGAGAAAATGTGTTTCTCTCGCTGTGATAATGTATTTCAAGCAACCTATAGGCTTTGTGGTATAAATTTTCTCCATATATGGCACATGTGTGCCACGTCCAAAAAAGCACTCCACTCGCTCAGAGAAAAGCGATTTGGCATTTATGGAACACATTTAGTGTGATGTGCTTTATTGCTTGGCTCACACAACCGTTGTTCAAAAAAGCACTTTATTCGCTCTCAAATACATTGTGAGCAAAGGATGATACGGCTTGTCATTGTAAACCAGCGGAAGGTGCCAGGAGGCTCATTCCAAGTGTGCCTGACGCAGCTTCTCATGCCGTTCTATCTGCAACAGTTTCGTGTGGCTGAGAAGCACTGCTGTGGAGTTACAGCTAAAATGAGAAAATGTGTTTCTCTCGCTGTGATAATGTATTTCAAGCAACCTATAGGCTTTGTGGTAAAAATTTTCTCCATATATGGCACATGTGTGCCACGTCCAAAAAAGCACTCCACTCGCTCAGAGAAAAGCGATTTGGCACTTTGGAACACATTTAGTGTGATGTGCTTTATTGCTTGGCTCACACAACCGTTGTTCAAAAAAAGCACTTTTTTCGCTCTCAAATACATTGTGAGCAAAGGATGTTACGGCGCGTCAATGTGAACCAGCGGAAGGTGCCAGGAGGCTCATTCCAAGTGTGCCTGACGCAGCTTCTCATGCCGTTCTATGTGCAACAGTTTCGTGTGGCTGAGAAGCACTGCTGTAGAGTTACAGCTAAAATGAGAAAATGTGTTTCTCTCGCTGTGATATTGTATTTCAAGCAACCTATAGGCTTTGAGGTAAAAATTTTCTCCATATATGGCCCATGCGTGCCACGTCCAAAAAAGCACTCCACTCGCTCAGAGAAAAGCGATTTGGCATTTATGGAACACATTTAGTGTGATGTGCTTTATTGCTTGGCTCACACAACCGTTGTTCAAAAAAGCACTTTATTCGCTCTCAAATACATTGTGAGCAAAGGATGATACGGCTTGTCATTGTAAACCAGCGGAAGGTGCCAGGAGGCTCATTCTAAGTGTGCCTGACGCAGCTTCTCATGCCGTTCTATCTGCAACAGTTTCGTGTGGCTGAGAAGCACTGCTGTGGAGTTACAGCTAAAATGAGAAAATGTGTTTCTCTCGCTGTGATAATGTATTTCAAGCAACCTATAGGCTTTGTGGTAAAAATTTTCTCCATATATGGCACATGTGTGCCACGTCCAAAAAAGCACTCCACTCCCTCAGAGAAAAGCGTTTTGGCACTTATGGAACACATTTAGTGTGATGTGCTTTATTGCTTGGCTCACACAACCGTTGTTCAAAATAGCCCTTAATTCACTCTCAAATACATTGTGAGCAAAGGATGATACGGCGCGTCATTGTAAACCAGCGGAAGGTGCCAGGAGGCTCATTCCAAGTGTGCCTGACGCAGCTTCTCATCTCGTTCTATCTGCAACAGTTTCGTGTGGCTGAGAAGCACTGCTGTGGAGTTCCAGCTAAAATGAGAAAATGTGTTTCTCTCGCTGTGATAATGTATTTCAAGCAACCTATAGGCTTTGTGGTAAAAATTTTCTCCATATATGGCACATGTGTGCCACGTCCAAAAAAGCACTCCACTCGCTCAGAGAAAAGCGTTTTGGCACTTATGGAACACATTTTGTGTGATGTGCTTTATTGCTTGGCTCACACAACCGTTGTTCAAAAAAGCACTTTATTCACTCTCAAATACATAGTGAGCAAAGGATGATACGGCGCGTCAATGTGAACCAGCGGAAGGTGCCAGGAGGCTCATTACAAGTGTGCCTGACGCAGCTTCTCATCCCGTTCTATCTGCAACAGTTTCGTGTGGCTGAGAAGCACTGCTGTGGAGTTACAGCTAAAATGAGAAAATGTGTTTCTCTCGCTGTGATAATGTATTTCAAGCAACCTATAGGCTTTGTGGTAAAAATTTTCTCCATATATGGCACATGTGTGCCACGTCCAAAAAAGCACTCCACTCGCTCAGAGAAAAGCGTTTTGGCACTTATGGAACACATTTAGTGTGATGTGCTTTATTGCTTGGCTCACACAACCGTTGTTCAAAAAGCCCTTAATTCACTCTCAAATACATTGTGAGCAAAGGATGATACGGCGCGTCATTGTAAACCAGCGGAAGGTGCCAGGAGGCTCATTCCAAGTGTACCTGACGCAGCTTCTCATCCCGTTCTATCTGCAACAGTTTCGTGTGGCTGAGAAACACTGCTGTGGAGTTACAGCTAAAATGAGAAAATGTGTTTCTCTCGCTGTGATATTGTATTTCAAGCAACCTATAGGCTTTGAGGTAAAGATTTTCTCCATATATGGCCCATGTGTGCCACGTCCAAAAAAGCACTCCACTCGCTCAGAGAAAAGCGTTTTGGCACTTATGGAACACATTTAGTGTGATGTGCTTTATTGCTTGCACTGTAAAAAATGTTTGTAAAATTGACAGCAGAATGCGGTAAAATCATGACATCATCAAAATGTCAACAGAAAAACAAAGAACCCCTGTTTATTTTACAGCTATTTCTTGTAAAATACAAAACAAGACAAAATAGTTATTTTTAAAGTAAAATTATGTGAAAAAAAGAAACTTTCTTTGTAGGATTGACAGATCCCTATAACTTAGACAAAGAAAACTTGTAATGCAATAAACATTACAATGAGGTCACAATTACAACATTAAAGTGTTAAAATAATGGATAATTTAGTTTTTACAAGAATAAACTGTAAAATTTAAGAACATTTATTCATCTTATATACCTTGTTACACAAATTACAAAAGAGGCCAAAAGATTAAATCTATCACACGATTGAAAACTTGGCTGAAGGTTAAAAGCAACCTCTATGTGTTTTTTACAGCTTATACCTATAATACTGTTGTCACTGACTACAACAGGTACGACTAAACTCCTCTTGACTTATACCAAATACAAAAATAATAAAAATAAATTAAGGACATAGTGTGTTTGAGTCATCAAATTTTATAGTAATGAATGGATATGAATTAGAAGTAGCTATAAAACTAACATTTATCATCTTCACTGCTTTTCTCTTCAAAACCTAAACATTCTGATTCTTGAGCTTTCGTTTGAACACATCATAGCATTTTTGGAGGATATGCAGCGATCTCGTTCCTCATTTGACGGAGTCAACATTGAATGCATCATATGCAACGTCTCCTGGAGATTTCATCGCGGTTTAATCCACGTCCATCCGTCTGACAGCTTTGGAAGCGGTTGGAACACTACACAAGCACTGGTAAGTTAAATAATGCTTTTACAAATTAAACCGCTTATTAACTCTTTTGTCCTAAAGATAAGATGCTAGCTTAACATTCGTCCTGTTGTTGCTAACTTTCTGGTGCGAAGATCGCTAGCTCTCCTCTACGCAGTCACACATAAATGTTAACGTTCCTTTTTCTTAAATAATGGCTTTCCTGGGAAGTAGACATTCTGTCAGCCTGTGGTTTTGTGTGTAACTGCCAACATTTCATTTTTCTGTGTATTGGTCGTTCAGCTACAGCATTTGACGATATGTTCGTGTACACGTCTTTTGTTCGCTTTTCAAATTTTGGCGCTCACTGAATGCATAGCTTCTGTTAGCTCGTTTTCGCCTGTAGCTGTGTGTAAATGCATCAGCAGTGTAATGGTCAAAGGTAAATACTTGGTTAGCGGTTTTATTTAATATAATTAGCTGCAGTTTTCATAATATAACTCTTGACTCGTGTTTTTTTGTTGGTTTAAATTACTTTTGCTGTTGCTTAACGGCCACAGTTATCAAACGCTGGTGTATGCTGCCTTTACCTTAATTGGTAAAAATGATTACCTGTGCTTTTTGCAGTAAAACAATTGAGACAACAAGGGGTTATGTGCTGCATTGTAGAGTTCATAGGAACGAACCACATTGCATTTTCAAATGTGTCAGCTCTGACTGCAAGCGAACATTTTGTAGTTATGCAGCTTTTAAAGCTCATTTTTATCGTGTTCACAATGCTCCACATCCCTCTGTTATTGCTACAGCAGCTGTTAGTGACCTAAAATGCGCCATTTCCTTGTGTGAGCGCCAGTTTCACACAGTGAATGAACTTGTAGCCCACTTAAAGGAGCATATTGTTGAGGGGCGACCTGTGACATGTCCCATAGCTGGTTGTAAAAATATTTTCACTGTGAAATCCTCCTTTACGGCTCATATGTCCAGGAAACATAGAACATGCTTGATCGATAGCATAAGTGACATGTACAGGGAAACTATCCCTCAGACTACTGTTGTCAGCGCATGTGAAGATGCTCCTCAAAGCTCAGATAATACACAAACAAATGAAAGCACTGAAATGCCAGAGAATTTTAGCGATACCTATCTGAAGAATGTGTGTTTGTTCTACTTAAAACTACAAGGGCAGCTCCTTCTTCCAGCTTCAACAATACAGACGATTGTTGAGGAGATTCAAAATGTCCATGAGTTGGGTCAAAATTATACACTAGACAAACTACACTGTCTGCTAAAAAATGACATGTGCCTCGCGGATGATGCTATTGCCAAAATTTGTGATTGTATCAAAGATTCAGATCTGTTCTCTGTTTGCCATCAGGGACCAATGAGAACAATATATTCAAGAACTCAGACATTCAAAAAAATGTTTAAATACATAGAACCTGTCAAAGTACCGTTGGGAAATGATGACAATATGACACCACGGTTTGCTTACTATGTACCAGTTAAAGAAACACTAAATACCCTATTAGAATCCCACCTCTGGAAGAATTCAGTGTCACAACAGTCTTATGAAACAGATCCAGATGTTTTTGGAGACATAACTGATGGACAGAGTTTTAAGTCCAACCAGTTTTTCAGGGAGAACCCCGGATCCCTACAGCTAATCCTATACCAGGATGCATTTGAGGTTGTCAACCCACTTGGCTCCTCGAAAAAAAAACACAAAGTTGTTGCTGTCTATCTCTCTGTTGCAAACTTACCTGTCCATGTGCGGTCCAGTATTGATCACATGCCCCTTGTTCTGTTGTGTGTAGAGAGTGACATAAAAAAGTTTGGATGGTCAAAAGTTTTTTCAATGATGTTAGCGGATTTAAAAAATTTGGAGGAAAATGGAATAACTGGGGGAAATGAAACTGTGAAAGCAGCTGTTTACTGCATTGCCGGTGATAATTTAGGTTCACATGGCATTGGGGGGTTCAGTGAAAACTTCAGTCGTTCTCAGTATTTTTGCAGGTATTGTGAAATCACACGACATGAGTTTGAAAATAATGATCCTAATGGCTGTGGTTCACAGCGCACCCCAGAAAGCTACGATACTGCTGTTGGTGAGCTTGGAGAAGACTGCCAAGAAGTCAAAGGCATAAAGGTAAACTCAGTATTTAATGCTCTTAAAGCTTTTCATGTTTGCCAGCCTGGACTCCCACCTTGTTTGGGCCATGACGTATTTGAGGGTATTTTATCCTACGATGTTGCACTGTACTTGAAATACTTCATTAAGAAAAAGAAGTGGTTTACATATTCACTTTTAAACCGACGGATTAGGCAGTTCAAGTACAAAGAAGCTGATGCTCTCTCAAAGCCATGCACTGTCAACTCAGATGCATCCAAGCTCTCAGGCCATGCAATTCAGAACTGGAACTTTTTAAGATTGCTGCCTGTATTAATTGGTGACAAAATTGAAAATGCAGAAGATGATGTGTGGCAGTTAACTCTCCAGCTTAAAGATATTGTTGACATGATTTGCGCACAAAAGATTTCACTGTCACAGGTAGCCTATGTCGACATTATAATCCAAGAATATTTGGAATCACGACAGGGTTTATTTCCTGGAAATCCACTAAAACCAAAACACCATTTCCTGCGGCACTACCCCGCCCTAATATTGAAATTTGGCCCTTTAATCAGAGTGTGGACTATGCGCTTTGAAAGTAAACACGCATACTTTAAGAGATGTGCCAGGCACCTGAAAAACTTTAAAAACATCTGCCTTACTTTGTCAGAAAGACATCAGATGTTTCAGGCATTTCTTTCAGCAGGAACTGGACTCAGTCAGTTCCTGCAAGTCAAGGACAGTTGTACTTTTTACCCCAACCTGTACAGTGATACAATCAAACAAGCGGTGAGTGAATTTGGCTTTTCAGAACACAATACAAGTGTTTCCACAGAAATACAGTATAAAGGTACATCATATAAAAAAGGCCATTTCCTTGTGGCAAAAAATGAAGAGTCAATGGAATTTGGAGAACTTCTGATAATCTTAATTCAAAGTGATGCAGCTGTGTATTTTGTGATGGACATGCACAGTGCTAGCTACCATTCTGACTATCATCTGTACTCTGTGAAAAAACAGAGTACAAGGTTGCAGTGTCTTGACATAGACAACTTGGTAGATTTTTATCCGTTACCATCGTACATTTTCTATGGACACCAAGTCATTCCTCTGAAACACAGTGTGTTGTCAAAATAAGCACAATCTTGGCTTGTTTGTTGGGGAAAATACACTAAAGATACACACAGTGCGAATGCTGAGACAAAATGGCAACTTTTAAAAAGAGAAAACAACAAAAGTTTGTTTCAGATTTTTAGATGCAGAGAAATAAGTAGTTCACTACCGATTATGCACAACTGACTTGACTAAATGCTGCATTGCTTGTGTTCTCTAGTTTTTGGATCTGAAGAAAAGTATCATTCTTTTTCAATTACAGAAAATATGGACTTGGAGCAAACAAATCTCCGCATTGCCATCAATGAGGTCTTACCTGACCTTCCAGAAATGACAAAAGACATTCTGGAGGAAACCTTACAATCCCTAGGTGTGGAGACATGTGATGATTTTTGTTTTATTAAGGAGGAAGATTTGCTGTCAGTTCTGAGGCCAATTCAAGCAAGAAAAGTCATTGCTGCTTGGAAGTTGAGAAGTAAGCCAAGTTTAACAGCACAGACTGCAGCCACATTTGAAACAAACCTTTGTGCAAGTTAAATTTAACACATAGAAACATTTGCTTTTTGACTCAGAATTTTAACTTTTCTTGGTTGTGTGGTTTTCAGGCCAGGCTCCCGAAACAAGCAACTCATCTGTTTGTTCTTCTGCGGGACCATCCACACCTTTGCCAACCTCTTCACCCCTAAGTTCACCCTCAACCTCTTCCAACAGCAGCCCAAGCCCTGGCATAGACTGGGTGAATAACTATATCATACCATGGAATGTGATGCCAGAGGAAGTGATGCAGTCCCTCGAAAGAGGAAAACGACCAAGTCCACGGCTGAGGAGAGAGATGGTCCGAATTGTGGTCTGTGAAATGACGCAAAAACATTCTTGCATAAGTAAAAAGCACACCGATGTAGTTGCCCAGAGGATGGTGGCAAAATATCCTAAATCTCTTCAAGATGTAATTGAAGGGGACATCATTGGGCCAGGGTATCATTCTCTCGCCAAGCAAATGCAAAACAGGATGGAGAATGTCAGGCGGTCTACAACCCCCAAAATAAGAAAACGAAAGCATCGCTCTGAAGACTCTGACACAGAAGAGGTTCCTCAAGAACAGAGAGCAGTGGTCCAGGACATTTATGGGTGCATCAACTGGGAAGTAAAATTCCTGCCCCTTGGAGAGACTCTTGAGACACTGCAGCAGAAGAAAGAACAACTGAAGAAGATGTCTCAGCAGTGTGATGTGAATCCCCAGGAAGTCAAACGTCTAATGAAGTTGACTTTCTACATGCAGCGTAAACAAGTCAACCAGGGGGAAAGTCTGAAATGCCTCCTGGAGGAGTGGCCATTTTGGTTCAGGGAAGTTGGCATGGAGGCCCACTTTAAGGCACTCACAGGAATCAGTCTCAAAGAAACCTTCACACAAAATGTGGATCTGAAAGGGAAACGGCTCCTGAATTACTTGAATACTGTTTGCTCGAACAAAAGCAAAACATTCCTCCAGTCCCTAATGAAATTGAAAACGGCAAGGGGTGAGCTGATTGGTTGTTCTGAAGATCTTAAGGAGATGGTGCTGCTTCTCCTGTCATGGTTTAATGAGAAGGAAGAAGCAATGTTCTGCTACGTGGAGGACACAAGCCTGGCAGTGGAGGTGCAGATGGATCAGATTCCCTTGACCCCCACCATTGTTGTGTGTGGTAAGTTCACATTTCCTGCTTCCTTGTCATTCTTATATTATCTGTTTTGCATTTAACAAGTCTTCTCTTTCCTGTATATTTGTACATAAATTCTTGTTGCACATAACATTTTATTGCTTAACTAACCTTTAAGGTTGAGAAGCAAATGTGCTCTGTAATTTTTCCAAAATGTTTGTTTACATTTTTTGTAAAAGGTTCTTTTTGTTGTTGTGTTTAGGACGGTCTTGCTTTTCATCAACACGCTTCATGCTGAGTGTGGATCGAAACATCGTGCATGACAACATCCCTTCCTTTGTTTCCGTCCTGTGCTTGCTGTTTGGGAGCTATTACTGTTTTAACATCCACTATCCATCGGCGCTGGCTTCAACCCTGGAGTTTATGCAGAGGTATGTCCTATTAATAGACTTTATGCGTCATTGTAATTTATTTGAGCTGACATACATCTGTCACCGTATGGGATTTATAGGACTTGTCATTTTTTACTGTTTTACAAGGCAATAGTCTTTAACTAATAGCTTTCAAAAAGCTGTGCTTTGAAGTAAACTTTTTTATTATTAATAAAGGTCCTGTTTTTCTCATATTTACAGATGTTTTTTCTCCATCAACCCAGAGAAGGGCACCAAAGTGGAGAAGACAACCACATCCCGCCTTAATGTGAACCCTAGAGTCATCACTTTGATTCGGGAACTTTCGGATCATGAGTGGCGTGATGTCTGAACTTGGACTAAACTGAGAAAGGCGACCCATGTGCCCCAATGATTGTTTTTGTGCTTTACTGTTGCCATGTTTGTCGACAGTCGTTACTAATTCATTCATTCATTTTCTAGCGCTTATCCCCACGAGGGTCGCGGGGGTGCTGGAGCCTATCCCAGCTGTCTTCGGGCGAGAGGCGGGGTACACCCTGGACTGGTGGCCAGCCAATCACAGGGCACATATAGACAAACAACCATTCACACTCACATTCATACCTATGGACAATGGGAGTTTGCATGTTCTCCCCGTGCATGTGTGGGTTTTCTCCGGGTACTCCGGTTTCCTCCCACATTCCAAAAACATGCTAGGTTAATTGGCCACTCCAAATTGTCCATAGGTATGAATGTGAGTGTGAATGGTTGTTTGTCTATATGTGCCCTGTGATTGGCTGGCCACCAGTCCAGGGTGTACCCCGCCTCTCGCCCCAAGACAGCTGGGATAGACTCCAGCACCCCCGTGACCCTCTTGACGATAAGCGGTAGAAAAATAATGAATGAATAAAATTTAATAAATTTCTGGAGAGACTATAAATGCATGTTTTTGTGTTTTCTGGCACTAATCTTTTAGCAAGATGACTCAAGAGGTGTAACTATATATTGATTTATTCAATATCAATTTAATATGATTTGAGCATATGATTTTAAAAATGTTTAGATTGTAATTTAAGCATTAAAATAGAAAACTGTTTATATGGCGGTAAAGTAAGTTTGTAAATACTGCATAATTTAGTAAATTTTAATAAATATTTGAGTTTAATTTGCAAAATATATCAGTAATATATATTATATCATATCAGTATTTTTAGTTTTTATTACAGCTAAACAATGTTTTTTGCTCAGTGTTTTTCCATAGGGTTTAATAGTGTTTGATGCAAAATTAACAACAATTTTCTGCAAATATTACATGAATAAAACGTGAAATAACAAAATAACCATGTTGATTTGACAAAAAAATTTAGCAAGTTTGACAAGATTCAAATGTATTCTTTCTGTAAATTGTAACAGTTTTAAACTGTAAAATTTACAGTTTACCCTGTAAGACTGTTTACATTTCTATTGTAATTTTTACAGGATTATTCTGGCAACCACAGCTGCCAGTTTTTTTCCGTAAAAACTACGGAATTTTTTTTACAGTGTGGCTAACACAACCGTTGTTCAAAAAAGCACTTTATTCGCTCTCAAATACATTGTGAGCAAAGGATGATACGGCTTGTCATTGTAAACCAGCGGAAGGTGCCAGGAGGCTCATTCTAAGTGTGCCTGACGCAGCTTCTCATGTCGTTCTATCTGCAACAGTTTCGTGTGGCTGAGAAGCACTGCTGTGGAGTTACAGCTAAAATGAGAAAATGTGTTTCTCTCGCTGTGATATTGTATTTCAAGCAACCTATAGGCTTTGAGGTAAAAATTTTCTCCATATATGGCCCATGTGTGCCACGTCCAAAAAAGCACTCCACTCGCTCAGAGAAAAGCGATTTGGCATTTATGGAACACATTTAGTGTGATGTGCTTTATTGCTTGGCTCACACAACCGTTGTTCAAAAAAGCACTTTATTCGCTCTCAAATACATTGTGAGCAAAGGATGATACGGCTTGTCATTGTAAACCAGCGGAAGGTGCCAGGAGGCTCATTCCAAGTGTGCCTGACGCAGCTTCTCATGCCGTTCTATCTGCAACAGTTTCGTGTGGTTGAGAAGCACTGCTGTGGAGTTACAGCTAAAATGAGAAAATGTGTTTCTCTCGCTGTGATATTGTATTTCAAGCAACCTATAGGCTTTGTGGTAAAAATTTTCTCCATATATGGCACATGTGTGCCACGTCCAAAAAAGCACTCCACTCGCTCAGAGAAAAGCGTTTTGGCACTTATGGAACACATTTTGTGTGATGTGCTTTATTGCTTGGCTCACACAACCGTTGTTCAAAAAAGCACTCCACTCGCTCAGAGAAAAGCGATTTGGCACTTTGGAACACATTTAGTGTGATGTGCTTTATTGCTTGGCTCACACAACCGTTGTTCAAAAAAAGCACTTTTTTCGCTCTCAAATACATTGTGAGCAAAGGATGATACGGCGCGTCAATGTGAACCAGCGGAAGGTGCCAGGAGGCTCATTCCAAGTGTGCCTGACGCAGCTTCTCATGCCGTTCTATGTGCAACAGTTTCGTGTGGCTGAGAAGCACTGCTGTAGAGTTACAGCTAAAATGAGAAAATGTGTTTCTCTCGCTGTGATAATGTATTTCAAGCAACCTATAGGCTTTGTGGTATAAATTTTCTCCATATATGGCACATGTGTGCCACGTCCAAAAAAGCACTCCACTCGCTCAGAGACAAGCGTTTTGGCACTTATGGAACACATTTAGTGTGATGTGCTTTATTGCTTGGCTCACACAACCGTTGTTCAAAAAAGCCCTTAATTCACTCTCAAATACATTGTGAGCAAAGGATGATACGGCGCGTCATTGTAAACCAGCGGAAGGTGCCAGGAGGCTCATTCCAAGTGTGCCTGACGCAGCTTCTCATCTCGTTCTATCTGCAACAGTTTCGTGTGGCTGAGAAGCACTGCTGTGGAGTTCCAGCTAAAATGAGAAAATGTGTTTCTCTCGCTGTGATAATGTATTTCAAGCAACCTATAGGCTTTGTGGTAAAAATTTTCTCCATATATGGCACATGTGTGCCACGTCCAAAAAAGCACTCCACTCGCTCAGAGAAAAGCGTTTTGGCACTTATGGAACACATTTTGTGTGATGTGCTTTATTGCTTGGCTCACACAACCGTTGTTCAAAAAAGCACTTTATTCACTCTCAAATACATTGTGAGCAAAGGATGATACGGCGCGTCAATGTGAACCAGCGGAAGGTGCCAGGAGGCTCATTACAAGTGTGCCTGACGCAGCTTCTCATCCCGTTCTATCTGCAACAGTTTCGTGTGGCTGAGAAGCACTGCTGTGGAGTTACAGCTAAAATGAGAAAATGTGTTTCTCTCGCTGTGATAATGTATTTCAAGCAACCTATAGGCTTTGTGGTAAAAATTTTCTCCATATATGGCACATGTGTGCCACGTCCAAAAAAGCACTCCACTCGCTCAGAGCAAAGCGTTTTGGCACTTATGGAACACATTTAGTGTGATGTGCTTTATTGCTTGGCTCACACAACCGTTGTTCAAAAAAGCCCTTAATTCACTCTCAAATACATTGTGAGCAAAGGATGATACGGCGCGTCATTGTAAACCAGCGGAAGGTGCCAGGAGGCTCATTCCAAGTGTGCCTGACGCAGCTTCTCATCCCGTTCTATCTGCAACAGTTTCGTGTGGCTGAGAAGCACTGCTGTGGAGTTACAGCTAAAATGAGAAAATGTGTTTCTCTCGCTGTGATATTGTATTTCAAGCAACCTATAGGCTTTGAGGTAAAGATTTTCTCCATATATGGCCCATGTGTGCCACGTCCAAAAAAGCACTCCACTCGCTCAGAGAAAAGCGATTTGGCATTTATGGAACACATTTAGTGTGATGTGCTTTATTGCTTGGCTCACACAACCGTTGTTCAAAAAAGCACTTTATTCGCTCTCAAATACATTGTGAGCAAAGGATGATACGGCTTGTCATTGTAAACCAGCGGAAGGTGCCAGGAGGCTCATTCCAAGTGTGCCTGACGCAGCTTCTCATGCCGTTCTATCTGCAACAGTTTCGTGTGGCTGAGAAGCACTGCTGTGGAGTTACAGCTAAAATGAGAAAATGTGTTTCTCTCGCTGTGATAATGTATTTCAAGCAACCTATAGGCTTTGTGGTAAAAATTTTCTCCATATATGGCACATGTGTGCCACGTCCAAAAAAGCACTCCACTCGCTCAGAGAAAAGCGTTTTGGCACTTATGGAACACATTTAGTGTGATGTGCTTTATTGCTTGGCTCACACAACCGTTGTTCAAAAAAGCCCTTAATTCACTCTCAAATACATTGTGAGCAAAGGATGATACGGCGCGTCATTGTAAACCAGCGGAAGGTGCCAGGAGGCTCATTCCAAGTGTGCCTGACGCAGCTTCTCATCCCGTTCTATCTGCAACAGTTTCGTGTGGCTGAGAAACACTGCTGTGGAGTTACAGCTAAAATGAGAAAATGTGTTTCTCTCGCTGTGATATTGTATTTCAAGCAACCTATAGGCTTTGAGGTAAAGATTTTCTCCATATATGGCCCATGTGTGCCACGTCCAAAAAAGCACTCCACTCGCTCAGAGAAAAGCGATTTGGCATTTATGGAACACATTTAGTGTGATGTGCTTTATTGCTTGGCTCACACAACCGTTGTTCAAAAAAGCACTTTATTCGCTCTCAAATACATTGTGAGCAAAGGATGATACGGCTTGTCATTGTAAACCAGCGGAAGGTGCCAGGAGGCTCGTTCTAAGTGTGCCTGACGCAGCTTCTCATGCCGTTCTATCTGCAACAGTTTCGTGTGGCTGAGAAGCACTGCTGTGGAGTTACAGCTAAAATGAGAAAATGTGTTTCTCTCGCTGTGATATTGTATTTCAAGCAACCTATAGGCTTTGAGGTAAAAATTTTCTCCATATATGGCCCATGTGTGCCACGTCCAAAAAAGCACTCCACTCGCTCAGAGAAAAGCGATTTGGCATTTATGGAACACATTTAGTGTGATGTGCTTTATTGCTTGGCTCACACAACCGTTGTTCAAAAAAGCACTTTATTCGCTCTCAAATACATTGTGAGCAAAGGATGATACGGCTTGTCATTGTAAACCAGCGGAAGGTGCCAGGAGGCTCATTCCAAGTGTGCCTGACGCAGCTTCTCATGCCGTTCTATCTGCAACAGTTTCGTGTGGCTGAGAAGCACTGCTGTGGAGTTACAGCTAAAATGAGAAAATGTGTTTCTCTCGCTGTGATAATGTATTTCAAGCAACCTATAGGCTTTGTGGTAAAAATGTTCTCCATATATGGCACATGTGTGCCACGTCCAAAAAAGCACTCCACTCGCTCAGAGAAAAGCGTTTTGGCACTTATGGAACACATTTAGTGTGATGTGCTTTATTGCTTGGCTCACACAACCGTTGTTCAAAAAAAGCACTTTTTTCGCTCTCAAATACATTGTGAGCAAAGGATGATACGGCGCGTCAATGTGAACCAGCGGAAGGTGCCAGGAGGCTCATTCCAAGTGTGCCTGACGCAGCTTCTCATGCCGTTCTATGTGCAACAGTTTCGTGTGGCTGAGAAGCACTGCTGTGGAGTTACAGCTAAAATGAGAAAATGTGTTTCTCTCGCTGTGATAATGTATTTCAAGCAACCTATAGGCTTTGTGGTAAAAATTTTCTCCATATATGGCACATGTGTGCCACGTCCAAAAAAGCACTCCACTCCCTCAGAGAAAAGCGTTTTGGCACTTATGGAACACATTTTGTGTGATGTGCTTTATTGCTTGGCTCACACAACCGTTGTTCAAAAAAGCACTTTATTCACTCTCAAATACATTGTGAGCAAAGGATGATACGGCGCGTCAATGTGAACCAGCGGAAGGTGCCAGGAGGCTCATTACAAGTGTGCCTGACGCAGCTTCTCATGCCGTTCTATCTGCAACAGTTTCGTGTGGCTGAGAAGCACTGCTGTGGAGTTACAGCTAAAATGAGAAAATGTGTTTCTCTCGCTGTGATAATGTATTTCAAGCAACCTATAGGCTTTGTGGTAAAAATTTTCTCCATATATGGCACATGTGTGCCACGTCCAAAAAAGCACTCCACTCGCTCAGAGAAAAGCGTTTTGGCACTTATGGAACACATTTTGTGTGATGTGCTTTATTGCTTGGCTCACACAACCGTTGTTCAAAAAAGCACTCCACTCGCTCAGAGAAAAGCGATTTGGCACTTTGGAACACATTTAGTGTGATGTGCTTTATTGCTTGGCTCACACAACCGTTGTTCAAAAAAGCACTTTATTCGCTCTCAAATACATTGTGAGCAAAGGATGATACGGCGCGTCAATGTGAACCAGCGGAAGGTGCCAGGAGGCTCATTCCAAGTGTGCCTGACGCAGCTTCTCATGCCGTTCTATCTGCAACAGTTGCGTGTGGCTGAGAAGCACTGCTGTGGAGTTACAGCTAAAATGAGAACATGTGTTTCTCTCATGTGATAATGTATTTCAAGCAACCTATAGGCTTTGTGGTAAAAATTTTCTCCATATATGGCACATGTGTGCCACGTCCAAAAAAGCACTCCACTCCCTCAGAGAAAAGCGTTTTGGCACTTATGGAACACATTTAGTGTGATGTGCTTTATTGCTTGGCTCACACAACCGTTGTTCAAAAAAGCCCTTAATTCACTCTCAAATACATTGTGAGCAAAGGATGATACGGCGCGTCATTGTAAACCAGCGGAAGGTGCCAGGAGGCTCATTCGAAGTGTGCCTGACGCAGCTTCTCATCTCGTTCTATCTGCAACAGTTTCGTGTGGCTGAGAAGCACTGCTGTGGAGTTCCAGCTAAAATGAGAAAATGTGTTTCTCTCGCTGTGATAATGTATTTCAAGCAACCTATAGGCTTTGTGGTAAAAATTTTCTCCATATATGGCACATGTGTGCCACGTCCAAAAAAGCACTCCACTCGCTCAGAGAAAAGCGATTTGGCATTTATGGAACACATTTAGTGTGATGTGCTTTATTGCTTGGCTCACACAACCGTTGTTCAAAAAAGCACTTTATTCGCTCTCAAATACATTGTGAGCAAAGGATGATACGGCTTGTCATTGTAAACCAGCGGAAGGTGCCAGGAGGCTCATTCCAAGTGTGCCTGACGCAGCTTCTCATGCCGTTCTATCTGCAACAGTTTCGTGTGGCTGAGAAGCACTACTGTGGAGTTACAGCTAAAATGACAAAATGTGTTTCTCTCGCTGTGATAATGTATTTCAAGCAACCTATAGGCTTTGTGGTAAAAATTTTCTCCATATATGGCACATGTGTGCCACGTCCAAAAAAGCACTCCACTCGCTCAGAGAAAAGCGTTTTGGCACTTATGGAACACATTTAGTGTGATGTGCTTTATTGCTTGGCTCACACAACCGTTGTTCAAAAAAAGCACTTTTTTCGCTCTCAAATACATTGTGAGCAAAGGATGATACGGCGCGTCAATGTGAACCAGCGGAAGGTGCCAGGAGGCTCATTCCAAGTGTGCCTGACGCAGCTTCTCATCCCGTTCTATCTGCAACAGTTTCGTGTGGCTGAGAAGCACTGCTGTGGAGTTACAGCTAAAATGAGAAAATGTGTTTCTCTCGCTGTGATAATGTATTTCAAGCAACCTATAGGCTTTGTGGTAAAAATTTTCTCCATATATGGCACATGTGTGCCACGTCCAAAAAAGCACTCCACTCCCTCAGAGAAAAGCGTTTTGGCACTTATGGAACACATTTTGTGTGATGTGCTTTATTGCTTGGCTCACACAACCGTTGTTCAAAAAAGCACTTTATTCACTCTCAAATACATTGTGAGCAAAGGATGATACGGCGCGTCATTGTAAACCAGCGGAAGGTGCCAGGAGGCTCATTCCAAGTGTGCCTGACGCAGCTTCTCATCCCGTTCTATCTGCAACAGTTTCGTGTGGCTGAGAAGCACTGCTGTGGAGTTACAGCTAAAATGAGAAAATGTGTTTCTCTCGCTGTGATATTGTATTTCAAGCAACCTATAGGCTTTGAGGTAAAAATTTTCTCCATATATGGCCCATGTGTGCCACGTCCAAAAAAGCACTCCACTCGCTCAGAGAAAAGCGATTTGGCATTTATGGAACACATTTAGTGTGATGTGCTTTATTGCTTGGCTCACACAACCGTTGTTCAAAAAAGCACTTTATTCGCTCTCAAATACATTGTGAGCAAAGGATGATACGGCGCGTCAATGTGAACCAGCGGAAGGTGCCAGGAGGCTCATTCCAAGTGTGCCTGACGCAGCTTCTCATGCCGTTCTATCTGCAACAGTTGCGTGTGGCTGAGAAGCACTGCTGTAGAGTTACAGCTAAAATGAGAAAATGTGTTTCTCTCGCTGTGATAATGTATTTCAAGCAACCTATAGGCTTTGTGGTAAAAATTTTCTCCATATATGGCACATGTGTGCCACGTCCAAAAAAGCACTCCACTCGCTCAGAGAAAAGCGTTTTGGCACTTATGGAACACATTTTGTGTGATGTGCTTTATTGCTTGGCTCACACAACCGTTGTTCAAAAAAGCACTTTATTCGCTCTCAAATACATTGTGAGCAAAGGATGATACGGCTTGTCATTGTAAACCAGCGGAAGGTGCCAGGAGGCTCATTCTAAGTGTGCCTGACGCAGCTTCTCATGCCGTTCTATCTGCAACAGTTTCGTGTGGCTGAGAAGCACTGCTGTGGAGTTACAGCTAAAATGAGAAAATGTGTTTCTCTCGCTGTGATAATGTATTTGAAGCAACCTATAGGCTTTGTGGTAAAAATTTTCTCCATATATGGCACATGTGTGCCACGTCCAAAAAAGCACTCCACTCCCTCAGAGAAAAGCGTTTTGGCACTTATGGAACACATTTTGTGTGATGTGCTTTATTGCTTGGCTCACACAACCGTTGTTCAAAAAAGCACTTTATTCACTCTCAAATACATTGTGAGCAAAGGATGATACGGCGCGTCATTGTAAACCAGCGGAAGGTGCCAGGAGGCTCATTCCAAGTGTGCCTGACGCAGCTTCTCATCCCGTTCTATCTGCAACAGTTTCGTGTGGCTGAGAAGCACTGCTGTGGAGTTACAGCTAAAATGAGAAAATGTGTTTCTCTCGCTGTGATATTGTATTTCAAGCAACCTATAGGCTTTGAGGTAAAAATTTTCTCCATATATGGCCCATGTGTGCCACGTCCAAAAAAGCACTCCACTCGCTCAGAGAAAAGCGATTTGGCATTTATGGAACACATTTAGTGTGATGTGCTTTATTGCTTGGCTCACACAACCGTTGTTCAAAAAAGCACTTTATTCGCTCTCAAATACATTGTGAGCAAAGGATGATACGGCTTGTCATTGTAAACCAGCGGAAGGTGCCAGGAGGCTCATTCTAAGGTGCCTGACGCAGCTTCTCATGCCGTTCTATCTGCAACAGTTTCGTGTGGCTGAGAAGCACTGCTGTGGAGTTACAGCTAAAATGAGAAAATGTGTTTCTCTCGCTGTGATATTGTATTTCAAGCAACCTATAGGCTTTGTGGTAAAAATTTTCTCCATATATGGCACATGTGTGCCACGTCCAAAAAAGCACTCCACTCGCTCAGAGAAAAGCGTTTTGGCACTTATGGAACACATTTTGTGTGATGTGCTTTATTGCTTGGCTCACACAACCGTTGTTCAAAAAAGCACTTTATTCGCTCTCAAATACATTGTGAGCAAAGGATGATACGGCTTGTCATTGTAAACCAGCGGAAGGTGCCAGGAGGCTCATTCTAAGTGTGCCTGACGCAGCTTCTCATGCCGTTCTATCTGCAACAGTTTCGTGTGGCTGAGAAGCACTGCTGTGGAGTTACAGCTAAAATGAGAAAATGTGTTTCTCTCGCTGTGATAATGTATTTCAAGCAACCTATAGGCTTTGTGGTAAAAATTTTCTCCATATATGGCACATGTGTGCCACGTCCAAAAAAGCACTCCACTCCCTCAGAGAAAAGCGTTTTGGCACTTATGGAACACATTTTGTGTGATGTGCTTTATTGCTTGGCTCACACAACCGTTGTTCAAAAAAGCACTTTATTCACTCTCAAATACATTGTGAGCAAAGGATGATACGGCGCGTCATTGTAAACCAGCGGAAGGTGCCAGGAGGCTCATTCCAAGTGTGCCTGACGCAGCTTCTCATCCCGTTCTATCTGCAACAGTTTCGTGTGGCTGAGAAGCACTGCTGTGGAGTTACAGCTAAAATGAGAAAATGTGTTTCTCTCGCTGTGATATTGTATTTCAAGCAACCTATAGGCTTTGAGGTAAAAATTTTCTCCATATATGGCCCATGTGTGCCACGTCCAAAAAAGCACTCCACTCGCTCAGAGAAAAGCGATTTGGCATTTATGGAACACATTTAGTGTGATGTGCTTTATTGCTTGGCTCACACAACCGTTGTTCAAAAAAGCACTTTATTCGCTCTCAAATACATTGTGAGCAAAGGATGATACGGCTTGTCATTGTAAACCAGCGGAAGGTGCCAGGAGGCTCATTCTAAGGTGCCTGACGCAGCTTCTCATGCCGTTCTATCTGCAACAGTTTCGTGTGGCTGAGAAGCACTGCTGTGGAGTTACAGCTAAAATGAGAAAATGTGTTTCTCTCGCTGTGATATTGTATTTCAAGCAACCTATAGGCTTTGAGGTAAAAACTTTCTCCATATATGGCCCATGTGTGCCACGTCCAAAAAAGCACTCCACTCGCTCAGAGAAAAGCGATTTGGCATTTATGGAACACATTTAGTGTGATGTGCTTTATTGCTTGGCTCACACAACCGTTGTTCAAAAAAGCACTTTATTCGCTCTCAAATACATTGTGAGCAAAGGATGATACGGCTTGTCATTGTAAACCAGCGGAAGGTGCCAGGAGGGTCATTCTAAGTGTGCCTGACGCAGCTTCTCATGCCGTTCTATCTGCAACAGTTTCGTTTGGCTGAGAAGCACTGCTGTGGAGTTACAGCTAAAATGAGAAAATGTGTTTCTCTCGCTGTGATAATGTATTTCAAGCAACCTATAGGCTTTGTGGTAAAAATTTTCTCCATATATGGCACATGTGTGCCACGTCCAAAAAAGCACTCCACTCGCTCAGAGAAAAGCGTTTTGGCACTTATGGAACACATTTTGTGTGATGTGCTTTATTGCTTGGCTCACACAACCGTTGTTCAAAAAAGCACTCCACTCGCTCAGAGAAAAGCGATTTGGCACTTTTGGAACACATTTAGTGTGATGTGCTTTATTGCTTGGCTCACACAACCGTTGTTCAAAAAAGCACTTTATTCACTCTCAAATACATTGTGAGCAAAGGATGATACGGCGCGTCAATGTGAACCAGCGGAAGGTGCCAGGAGGCTCATTACAAGTGTGCCTGACGCAGCTTCTCATCCCGTTCTATCTGCAACAGTTTCGTGTGGCTGAGAAGCATTGCTGTGGAGTTACAGCTAAAATGAGAAAATGTGTTTCTCTCGCTGTGATAATGTATTTCAAGCAACCTATAGGCTTTGTGGTATAAATTTTCTCCATATATGGCACATGTGTGCCACGTCCAAAAAAGCACTCCACTCGCTCAGAGAAAAGCGTTTTGGCACTTATGGAACACATTTAGTGTGATGTGCTTTATTGCTTGGCTCACACAACCGTTGTTCAAAAAAGCACTTTATTCGCTCTCAAATACATTGTGAGCAATGGATGATACGGCTTGTCATTGTAAACCAGCGGAAGGTGCCAGGAGGCTCATTCCAAGTGTGCCTGACGCAGCTTCTCATCTCGTTCTATCTGCAACAGTGTCGTGTGGCTGAGAAGCACTGCTGTGGAGTTACAGCTAAAATGAGAAAATGTGTTTCTCTCGCTGTGATAATGTATTTCAAGCAACCTATAGGCTTTGTGGTAAAAATTTTCTCCATATATGGCACATGTGTGCCACGTCCAAAAAAGCACTCCACTCCCTCAGAGAAAAGCGTTTTGGCACTTATGGAACACATTTTGTGTGATGTGCTTTATTGCTTGGCTCACACAACCGTTGTTCAAAAAAGCACTTTATTCACTCTCAAATACATTGTGAGCAAAGGATGATACGGCGCGTCAATGTGAACCAGCGGAAGGTGCCAGGAGGCTCATTCCAAGTGTGCCTGACGCAGCTTCTCATGCCGTTCTATCTGCAACAGTTGCGTGTGGCTGAGAAGCACTGCTGTGGAGTTACAGCTAAAATGAGAACATGTGTTTCTCTCATGTGATAATGTATTTCAAGCAACCTATAGGCTTTGTGGTAAAAATTTTCTCCATATATGGCACATGTGTGCCACGTCCAAAAAAGCACTCCACTCCCTCAGAGAAAAGCGTTTTGGCACTTATGGAACACATTTTGTGTGATGTGCTTTATTGCTTGGCTCACACAACCGTTGTTCAAAAAAGCACTTTATTCACTCTCAAATACATTGTGAGCAAAGGATGATACGGCGCGTCATTGTAAACCAGCGGAAGGTGCCAGGAGGCTCATTCCAAGTGTGCCTGACGCAGCTTCTCATCCCGTTCTATCTGCAACAGTTTCGTGTGGCTGAGAAGCACTGCTGTGGAGTTACAGCTAAAATGAGAAAATGTGTTTCTCTCGCTGTGATATTGTATTTCAAGCAACCTATAGGCTTTGAGGTAAAAATTTTCTCCATATATGGCCCATGTGTGCCACGTCCAAAAAAGCACTCCACTCGCTCAGAGAAAAGCGATTTGGCATTTATGGAACACATTTAGTGTGATGTGCTTTATTGCTTGGCTCACACAACCGTTGTTCAAAAAAGCACTTTATTCGCTCTCAAATACATTGTGAGCAAAGGATGATACGGCGCGTCAATGTGAACCAGCGGAAGGTGCCAGGAGGCTCATTCCAAGTGTGCCTGACGCAGCTTCTCATGCCGTTCTATCTGCAACAGTTGCGTGTGGCTGAGAAGCACTGCTGTAGAGTTACAGCTAAAATGAGAAAATGTGTTTCTCTCGCTGTGATAATGTATTTCAAGCAACCTATAGGCTTTGTGGTAAAAATTTTCTCCATATATGGCACATGTGTGCCACGTCCAAAAAAGCACTCCACTCGCTCAGAGAAAAGCGTTTTGGCACTTATGGAACACATTTTGTGTGATGTGCTTTATTGCTTGGCTCACACAACCGTTGTTCAAAAAAGCACTTTATTCGCTCTCAAATACATTGTGAGCAAAGGATGATACGGCTTGTCATTGTAAACCAGCGGAAGGTGCCAGGAGGCTCATTCTAAGTGTGCCTGACGCAGCTTCTCATGCCGTTCTATCTGCAACAGTTTCGTGTGGCTGAGAAGCACTGCTGTGGAGTTACAGCTAAAATGAGAAAATGTGTTTCTCTCGCTGTGATAATGTATTTCAAGCAACCTATAGGCTTTGTGGTAAAAATTTTCTCCATATATGGCACATGTGTGCCACGTCCAAAAAAGCACTCCACTCCCTCAGAGAAAAGCGTTTTGGCACTTATGGAACACATTTTGTGTGATGTGCTTTATTGCTTGGCTCACACAACCGTTGTTCAAAAAAGCACTTTATTCACTCTCAAATACATTGTGAGCAAAGGATGATACGGCGCGTCATTGTAAACCAGCGGAAGGTGCCAGGAGGCTCATTCCAAGTGTGCCTGACGCAGCTTCTCATCCCGTTCTATCTGCAACAGTTTCGTGTGGCTGAGAAGCACTGCTGTGGAGTTACAGCTAAAATGAGAAAATGTGTTTCTCTCGCTGTGATATTGTATTTCAAGCAACCTATAGGCTTTGAGGTAAAAATTTTCTCCATATATGGCCCATGTGTGCCACGTCCAAAAAAGCACTCCACTCGCTCAGAGAAAAGCGATTTGGCATTTATGGAACACATTTAGTGTGATGTGCTTTATTGCTTGGCTCACACAACCGTTGTTCAAAAAAGCACTTTATTCGCTCTCAAATACATTGTGAGCAAAGGATGATACGGCTTGTCATTGTAAACCAGCGGAAGGTGCCAGGAGGCTCATTCTAAGGTGCCTGACGCAGCTTCTCATGCCGTTCTATCTGCAACAGTTTCGTGTGGCTGAGAAGCACTGCTGTGGAGTTACAGCTAAAATGAGAAAATGTGTTTCTCTCGCTGTGATATTGTATTTCAAGCAACCTATAGGCTTTGTGGTAAAAATTTTCTCCATATATGGCACATGTGTGCCACGTCCAAAAAAGCACTCCACTCGCTCAGAGAAAAGCGTTTTGGCACTTATGGAACACATTTTGTGTGATGTGCTTTATTGCTTGGCTCACACAACCGTTGTTCAAAAAAGCACTTTATTCGCTCTCAAATACATTGTGAGCAAAGGATGATACGGCTTGTCATTGTAAACCAGCGGAAGGTGCCAGGAGGCTCATTCTAAGTGTGCCTGACGCAGCTTCTCATGCCGTTCTATCTGCAACAGTTTCGTGTGGCTGAGAAGCACTGCTGTGGAGTTACAGCTAAAATGAGAAAATGTGTTTCTCTCGCTGTGATAATGTATTTCAAGCAACCTATAGGCTTTGTGGTAAAAATTTTCTCCATATATGGCACATGTGTGCCACGTCCAAAAAAGCACTCCACTCCCTCAGAGAAAAGCGTTTTGGCACTTATGGAACACATTTTGTGTGATGTGCTTTATTGCTTGGCTCACACAACCGTTGTTCAAAAAAGCACTTTATTCACTCTCAAATACATTGTGAGCAAAGGATGATACGGCGCGTCATTGTAAACCAGCGGAAGGTGCCAGGAGGCTCATTCCAAGTGTGCCTGACGCAGCTTCTCATCCCGTTCTATCTGCAACAGTTTCGTGTGGCTGAGAAGCACTGCTGTGGAGTTACAGCTAAAATGAGAAAATGTGTTTCTCTCGCTGTGATATTGTATTTCAAGCAACCTATAGGCTTTGAGGTAAAAATTTTCTCCATATATGGCCCATGTGTGCCACGTCCAAAAAAGCACTCCACTCGCTCAGAGAAAAGCGATTTGGCATTTATGGAACACATTTAGTGTGATGTGCTTTATTGCTTGGCTCACACAACCGTTGTTCAAAAAAGCACTTTATTCGCTCTCAAATACATTGTGAGCAAAGGATGATACGGCTTGTCATTGTAAACCAGCGGAAGGTGCCAGGAGGGTCATTCTAAGTGTGCCTGACGCAGCTTCTCATGCCGTTCTATCTGCAACAGTTTCGTTTGGCTGAGAAGCACTGCTGTGGAGTTACAGCTAAAATGAGAAAATGTGTTTCTCTCGCTGTGATAATGTATTTCAAGCAACCTATAGGCTTTGTGGTAAAAATTTTCTCCATATATGGCACATGTGTGCCACGTCCAAAAAAGCACTCCACTCGCTCAGAGAAAAGCGTTTTGGCACTTATGGAACACATTTTGTGTGATGTGCTTTATTGCTTGGCTCACACAACCGTTGTTCAAAAAAGCACTCCACTCGCTCAGAGAAAAGCGATTTGGCACTTTTGGAACACATTTAGTGTGATGTGCTTTATTGCTTGGCTCACACAACCGTTGTTCAAAAAAGCACTTTATTCACTCTCAAATACATTGTGAGCAAAGGATGATACGGCGCGTCAATGTGAACCAGCGGAAGGTGCCAGGAGGCTCATTACAAGTGTGCCTGACGCAGCTTCTCATCCCGTTCTATCTGCAACAGTTTCGTGTGGCTGAGAAGCACTGCTGTGGAGTTACAGCTAAAATGAGAAAATGTGTTTCTCTCGCTGTGATAATGTATTTCAAGCAACCTATAGGCTTTGTGGTATAAATTTTCTCCATATATGGCACATGTGTGCCACGTCCAAAAAAGCACTCCACTCGCTCAGAGAAAAGCGTTTTGGCACTTATGGAACACATTTAGTGTGATGTGCTTTATTGCTTGGCTCACACAACCGTTGTTCAAAAAAGCACTTTATTCGCTCTCAAATACATTGTGAGCAATGGATGATACGGCTTGTCATTGTAAACCAGCGGAAGGTGCCAGGAGGCTCATTCCAAGTGTGCCTGACGCAGCTTCTCATCTCGTTCTATCTGCAACAGTGTCGTGTGGCTGAGAAGCACTGCTGTGGAGTTACAGCTAAAATGAGAAAATGTGTTTCTCTCGCTGTGATAATGTATTTCAAGCAACCTATAGGCTTTGTGGTAAAATTTTTCTCCATATATGGCACATGTGTGCCACGTCCAAAAAAGCACTCCACTCCCTCAGAGAAAAGCGTTTTGGCACTTATGGAACACATTTTGTGTGATGTGCTTTATTGCTTGGCTCACACAACCGTTGTTCAAAAAAGCACTTTATTCACTCTCAAATACATTGTGAGCAAAGGATGATACGGCGCGTCAATGTGAACCAGCGGAAGGTGCCAGGAGGCTCATTCCAAGTGTGCCTGACGCAGCTTCTCATGCCGTTCTATCTGCAACAGTTGCGTGTGGCTGAGAAGCACTGCTGTGGAGTTACAGCTAAAATGAGAACATGTGTTTCTCTCATGTGATAATGTATTTCAAGCAACCTATAGGCTTTGTGGTAAAAATTTTCTCCATATATGGCACATGTGTGCCACGTCCAAAAAAGCACTCCACTCCCTCAGAGAAAAGCGTTTTGGCACTTATGGAACACATTTAGTGTGATGTGCTTTATTGCTTGGCTCACACAACCGTTGTTCAAAAAAGCCCTTAATTCACTCTCAAATACATTGTGAGCAAAGGATGATACGGCGCGTCATTGTAAACCAGCGGAAGGTGCCAGGAGGCTCATTCGAAGTGTGCCTGACGCAGCTTCTCATCTCGTTCTATCTGCAACAGTTTCGTGTGGCTGAGAAGCACTGCTGTGGAGTTCCAGCTAAAATGAGAAAATGTGTTTCTCTCGCTGTGATAATGTATTTCAAGCAACCTATAGGCTTTGTGGTAAAAATTTTCTCCATATATGGCACATGTGTGCCACGTCCAAAAAAGCACTCCACTCCCTCAGAGAAAAGCGTTTTGGCACTTATGGAACACATTTTGTGTGATGTGCTTTATTGCTTGGCTCACACAACCGTTGTTCAAAAAAGCACTTTATTCACTCTCAAATACATTGTGAGCAAAGGATGATACGGCGCGTCATTGTAAACCAGCGGAAGGTGCCAGGAGGCTCATTCCAAGTGTGCCTGACGCAGCTTCTCATCCCGTTCTATCTGCAACAGTTTCGTGTGGCTGAGAAGCACTGCTGTGGAGTTACAGCTAAAATGAGAAAATGTGTTTCTCTCGCTGTGATATTGTATTTCAAGCAACCTATAGGCTTTGAGGTAAAAATTTTCTCCATATATGGCCCATGTGTGCCACGTCCAAAAAAGCACTCCACTCGCTCAGAGAAAAGCGATTTGGCATTTATGGAACACATTTAGTGTGATGTGCTTTATTGCTTGGCTCACACAACCGTTGTTCAAAAAAGCACTTTATTCGCTCTCAAATACATTGTGAGCAAAGGATGATACGGCTTGTCATTGTAAACCAGCGGAAGGTGCCAGGAGGGTCATTCTAAGTGTGCCTGACGCAGCTTCTCATGCCGTTCTATCTGCAACAGTTTCGTTTGGCTGAGAAGCACTGCTGTGGAGTTACAGCTAAAATGAGAAAATGTGTTTTTCTCGCTGTGATAATGTATTTCAAGCAACCTATAGGCTTTGTGGTAAAAATTTTCTCCATATATGGCCCATGTGTGCCACGTCCAAAAAAGCACTCCACTCGCTCAGAGAAAAGCGATTTGGCATTTATGGAACACATTTAGTGTGATGTGCTTTATTGCTTGGCTCACACAACCGTTGTTCAAAAAAGCACTCCACTCGCTCAGAGAAAAGCGATTTGGCACTTTTGGAACACATTTAGTGTGATTGTGGTGGACACTAGGGGGCAGGTCTCTCACCCAGTCGGTAGGAGTGTTGGGGGTGTGGTTTGATCCCTCTTTTTTGGCGCGTAAATGTTAGCGCTATATAAGATGTTCCCTCTTTTGTGATGGTGTGGTTTCTGAGCCGTCAAGAAATAAAGCTCTGCATAAGACAATCAAGTGAGTCTTTCCTGCAACAGCCACATTGGTGACCCCGTTGAACATGTTTCAAGAGGCGGATCAGTGTGATTCCTACTCGGCCATGTCGCCCCAACTCCCAGCCCCAGTGGTCGGAGCTGCGGCGAAGCTCCCGGAGTTCTGGCAGAGCGACCCGGCTTCGTGGTTTCAGCACGTCGAGGCGCTGTTCCACTTGAGGGGAATCGCGACAGACGACTCCATGTACTACATGGTCGTCGCTGCTCTTGATCAGACGACCACTCGCCGTGTCATGCAGCTCTTGCGCGCACCTCCGCGTATTGGGAAGTTCGACGCGCTCAAGCAACTTCTGCTTAGGAGGTACTGTCTGTCGCCCGCGGAGAGGGCTGACAGACTGCTTTCGCTGCCCGGCTTGGGCGATGGCACGGCCGCGGACTTGATGGACAATATGCTATCGCTGTTGGGCTCGGATGACGGCGGGTTCCTTTTCCCGCACATTTTCCTGCGCCAACTTCCCCCTCCGGTACGAGCGGTGTTGGCTAACTCTCCCTGTTTGGCCGCGGGAGACTACCGGGGGTTGGCTGAGGACGCTGATCGAGTCCTCCTTGCTACGAGACGGTTCGCTGTGCACGGTGTGGAGGCGGACCCTCAGCAGACGGTGACGGAGGACGCGGACTCGGCAGTGGTGGCTGGTGTGTCTCAGAAGCGGCGCGGGAAGGACCTGTGTTTCTTTCACCAGCGGTTCGGCGCAAAGGCTCGGCGTTGTTCTCCCCCCTGCGCTTTCGGGGCTCCGGGAAACGCCGGCGCCGGCGTCCAGTAGCAGCTGTGGGCGCCGGTGAACGGAGTGAGCTGCTCTTCGTTAACGACTCGCTGTCGGGAAGGCGTTTCTTGGTGGACTCCGGCTCGCAAGTCAGTTTGCTTCCCCCTGGACGCACGGACAAGTCGGCCCGGGGCGGCGGGCCTCTATTAAGTGCCGCGAATGGCTCATCCATCGACACGTTTGGCACAAGGTCGGTGACTGTTTGTTTCCACGGGCGTGAGTTCGAGTGGGACTTTGTCATTGCCTCTATAACTGTCCCCATTATCGGCGCTGACTTTTTGTGTGCTAATGGCTTACTTGTGGACGTTGCCAATCGCCGTTTGATTGATGCTGTGTCATTTGCCACATTTCCGTGCAAGACGGGGGGACTTGGGCCCTTAACACAGGCTAACTTTTTGACGTCGGGTGACGTTTTCCAGCGTCTGTTGGCGGAATTTCCGGCCTTGATCACACCATCTTTTTCTACCGCGGATACCTTACATGGTGTTGAGCATTTCATTCCCACAAGGGGACCGCCGGTTTTTGCGCGCGCTCGTCGCCTTGACGCTGCTAAATTGGCCACGGCTAAAGAGGAGTTCGCCATGATGGAGCGCTTGGGCATCGTGAGGCGGTCTAAGAGCCCGTGGGCCTCGCCTCTACACATGGTGCCCAAGGCGGACGGGTCATGGCGGCCATGTGGCGATTTCCGCCGCCTCAACAATATCACCGCGCACGATCGATACCCCATTCCGCACATTCAGGATTTTTCCGCCCGCCTGGCCGGGGCAACAGTTTTTTCCAAGGTCGACCTGGTCCGCGGTTATCACCAGGTCCCTGTGCGTGCTGAGGATGTGCCCAAGACTGCAGTAATTACCCCGTTCGGCCTTTTCGAGTTTTTGCGCATGCCTTTCGGCCTCAAAGGGGCAGCGCAGACCTTTCAGAGGCTGATGGACTCGGTGTTGCGTGACCTCACTTTTGTGTTCGTCTACCTTGACGACATATTGGTGGCCAGTCCTTCGGCTGAGGAGCACCTGTCGCACCTTACGCAGGTTTTTCGTCGCCTTGATGAGCACGGCCTCATTGTTAACCCGGCCAAATGCCAGTTTGGGCTGCCGGTGATAGATTTTTTGGGCCACCGCATTTCATCACAGGGTGCTATTCCCTTACCGGCCAAGGTACAGGCAGTGGCTGACTTTCCCCGCCCTGCTACTGTCAAAGCGCTGCAGGAATTTTTGGGCATGGTTAATTTTTATAACCGTTTCCTTCCTCGCGCTGCCCACCTCCTGCAACCACTGTACGCAGCCTTGCGGCAGAAAAAGGCTAACGACCCTCTTGACTGGACCTCTGAGCGGGTCCAGGCTTTCCAGCAGGCTAAGTCCGCCCTCGCCGACGCTGCGCTTCTTGCTCACCCCGTTGCTGCAGCGCCGGTGGCCTTGACAACAGACGCGTCTGACATTGCCGTTGGTGCGGTAGTCGAGCAGCGAGTAGAGGGTGTGTGGCAGCCACTTGCATTTTTCAGCCGCAAGCTGCGTGACAACGAGCGGAAGTATAGCGTTTTTGACCGGGAGTTATTGGCGCTTTACCTGGCATGCCGCCATTTTCGTTTCTTGTTGGAGGGCCGCCAATTCACAGCTTATGTCGACCATAAGCCGCTCACCTTTGCTATGTCCAAAGTGACTGAGCCATGGTCGGCCCGCCAGCAGCGCCACTTGGCGGCCATTTCGGAATTCACGACGGACATTCAGCACGTGGCGGGCAAGGCTAACCCAGTTGCTGATTGTCTGTCTCGGGCACTTGTGTCTCCCGTGCTCCTCGGGACGGATTTTTCTGAGTTGGCCGCGGATCAAACCGGTGATCCCGATATCCGATCCCTTGTGTCCGGGAGCACTGCCCTGCAGCTTGAGGACGTGGTGGTACAGGATGGTGGTCCCACACTCCTCTGTGATGTTTCTACTGGCCGCCCCCGGCCCGTGGTTCCGGTGGGTTGGCGGCGCCGGATTTTTGATGCGATGCATTCCCTCTCGCACCCAGGGGTTCGAGCGTCTGTCAAGCTGGTCAGTGCAAAGTTTGTCTGGCCTGGCCTTCGGCGGGATGTCAGGGAGTGGGCAGCTGCATGTGTGGCGTGTCAGCGTGCCAAAGTCCACCGGCATACGAAGGCCCCCCTTGAGCCATTCCCGATTCCAGACAGGCGGTTTGACCATGTGCATGTGGACCTGGTGGGCCCTCTACCTCCCTCGCAGGGGTATACGCACCTGCTCACTATGGTGGATCGTACCACCAGATGGCCCGAGGCGGTCCCGTTGTTTGCCACTGCCTCTGCTGACGTAGCCCGCGCATTTCTATCGGCCTGGGTTGCACGTTTTGGCACTCCGTCCGATATCACCTCGGACAGGGGGCCCCAGTTCGTATCGGAGCTCTGGTCGGCGTTGGCTGCATCCTTGGGTGTGCAAGTGCACCGCACTACAGCCTACCACCCTCAGGCTAACGGTTTGTGTGAGCGTTTTCACCGGTCTCTCAAGGCTGCGTTGCGGGCAGCGCTCACGGATGGCAACTGGGTCGACCGTTTGCCTTGGGTCATGCTGGGGTTGCGGTCGGCTCCCAAGGAGGACCTGGAGGCCGCGCCTGCTGAATTGGTACTCGGACAACCGCTTCGCATTCCGGGCGAGTTTTTACCCGAGAGCTCTACTTCCCAACCGCGCCCTTTCGGGTCCAAGGGACCTGGGACCCCTGGGCCCATTCACCACTGTTTTCCGCGTTCGTTCGTGCCACTGGACCTCAGTTCGGCTCGGTTTGTTTTTGTACGTCATGACGCCCACCGGTCGCCCCTTCAGCCCCCCTACGATGGTCCTTTTCGGGTGCTCGAGCGTGGGCGTAAAGGTTTTGTGCTGGATTTTGGCGGCCGCAACGAGCTTGTTACAGTGGATAGGCTTAAGCCTGCGCACGTGGTAGCAGGGGAAGGAATGTTGCCGGCACAGGTCCCTCGTCGTGGTCGCCCCCCGAGGTCCCCGACCAACCCTGCGCGGATCAGAGAGGACTGTCCTTCTTCCCCTTTGCAGGTTTTGCCCCTTCCTTCGGCTGATGGTCATCGCAGCCGTGGTGGCAGGCTGGTGAGGCCCCCTGTTGGGTTTTCACCTTCTCCCTAGGATTCCCTTCTGGGTGTTCGGGGGGGGGTTGTGTGGTGGACACTAGGGGGCAGGTCTCTCACCCAGTCGGTAGGAGTGTTGGGGGTGTGGTTTGATCCCTCTTTTTTGGCGCGTAAATGTTAGCGCTATATAAGATGTTCCCTCTTTTGTGATGGTGTGGTTTCTGAGCCGTCAAGAAATAAAGCTCTGCATAAGACAATCAAGTGAGTCTTTCCTGCAACAGCCACATGATGTGCTTTATTGCTTGGCTCACACAACCGTTGTTCAAAAAAGCACTTTATTCGCTCTCAAATACATTGTGAGCAAAGGATGATACGGCGCGTCAATGTGAACCAGCGGAAGGTGCCAGGAGGCTCATTACAAGTGTGCCTGACGCAGCTTCTCATCCCGTTCTATCTGCAACAGTTTCGTGTGGCTGAGAAGCACTGCTGTGGAGTTACAGCTAAAATGAGAAAATGTGTTTCTCTCATGTGATAATGTATTTCAAGCAACCTATAGGCTTTGTGGTAAAAATTTTCTCCATATATGGCCCATGTGTGCCACGTCCAAAAAAGCACTCCACTCGCTCAGAGAAAAGCGATTTGGCACTTATGGAACACATTTAGTGTGATGTGCTTTATTGCTTGGCTCACACAACCGTTGTTCAAAAAAGCCCTTAATTCACTCTCAAATACATTGTGAGCAAAGGATGATACGGCGCGTCAATGTGAACCAGCGGAAGGTGCCAGGAGGCTCATTCCAAGTGTGCCTGACGCAGCTTCTCATCCCGTTCTATCTGCAACAGTTTCGTGTGGCTGAGAAGCACTGCTGTGGAGTTACAGCTAAAATGAGAAAATGTGTTTCTCTCGCTGTGATAATGTATTTCAAGCAACCTATAGGCTTTGTGGTAAAAATCTTCTTCATATATGGCACATGTGTGCCACGTCCAAAAAATCACTCCACTCGCTCAGAGAAGAGCGTTTTGGCACTTATGGAACACATTTAGTAGGATGTGCTTTATTGCTTGGCACACACAACCATTGTTCGAAAATGCACTTTATTCACTCTCAAACACATTGTGAACAAAGGATGATACGGCGGGTCATGGTGAGCCAGCGGAAGGTGCCAGGAGGCTTATTCCAAGTGTGCCTGGCGCAGGTCGGCATCCCGTTTTGTCTACAATAGTTTCATGGGGCTGAGAAGTACTGCTGTGGAGTTAGAGCGAAAACTAGAAAAAAAGTAATTCAATTGCTGTGATAATGTATTTCAAGACACCTATAGGCTTTGTTGTAAAAATATTCTCCATATATGGCACATTTGTGCCACGTACAAAAAAGCACTCCACTTGCTCAGAGAACAGCTTTTTGGCACTTATGGAACACATTTAGTGTGATGTGCTTTATTGCTTGGCACACACAACCATTGTTCGAAAATGCACTTTATTCACTCTCAAACACATTGTGAACAAAGGATGATACGGCGGGTCATCGTGAGCCAGCGGAAGGTGCCAGGAGGCTTATTCCAAGTGTGCCTGACGCAGGTCGGCATCCCGTTTTGTCTGCAATAGTTTCATGGGGCTGAGAAGCATGCTGTGGAGTTAGAGCGAAAACCAGAAAAAAAGTGTTTCACTCGCTGTGATAATGTATTTCAAGACACTTATAGGCTTTGTGGTAAAAATCTTCTCCATATATGGCACATTTGTGCCACGTCCAAAAAATCACTCCACTCGCTCAGAGAACAGCGTTTTGGCACTTATGGAACACATTTAGTGTGATGTGCTTTATTGCTTGGCACACACAACCATTGTTCGAAAATGCACTTTCTTCACTCTCAAACACATTGTGAGTACAGTATGATACGGCGGGTCATTGTGATCCAGCAGAAGGTGTCAGGAGGCTCAATCTAAGTGTGCCTGACGCAGGTCGGCATCCCGTTTTGTCTGCAATAGTTTCATGGGGCTGAGAAGCACTGCTGTGGAGTTAGAGCGAAAACTAGAAAAAAAGTGTTTCACTCGCTGTGATAATGTATTTCAAGACACCTATAGGCCTTGTGGTAAAAGTCTTCTCCATATATGGCACATTTGTGCCACGTCCAAAGAAGCACTCCAGTCGCTCAGAGAAGAGCGTTTTGGCACTTACGGAACACATTTAGTGTGATGTGCTTTATTGCTTGGCACACACAACCATTATTCGAAAATGCACTTTATTCACTCTCAAACACATTGTGAGCAAAGTATGATACGGCGGGTCATTGTGATCCAGCAGAAGGTGTCAGGAGGCTCAATCTAAGTGTGCCTGACGCAGGTCGGCATTCCGTTTTGTCTGCAATAGTTTCATGGGGCTGAGAAGCACTGCTGTGGAGTTAGAGCGAAAACTAGAAAAAAGTGTTTCAATCGCTGTGATAATGTATTTCAAGACACCTATAGGCCTTGTGGTAAAAGTCTTCTCCATATATGGCACATTTGTGCCACGTACAAAAAAGCACTCCACTTGCTCAGAGAACAGCTTTTTGGCACTTATGGAACACATTTAGTGTGATGTGCTTTATTGCTTGGCACACACAACCATTGTTCGAAAATGCACTTTATTCACTCTCAAACACATTGTGAACAAAGGATGATACGGCGGGTCATCGTGAGCCAGCGGAAGGTGCCAGGAGGCTTATTCCAAGTGTGCCTGGCGCAGGTCGGCATCCCGTTTTGTCTACAATAGTTTCATGGGGCTGAGAAGTACTGCTGTGGAGTTAGAGCGAAAACTAGAAAAAAAGTAATTCAATTGCTGTGATAATGTATTTGAAGACACCTATGGGCTTTGTTGTAAAAATATTCTCCATATATGGCACATTTGTGCCACGTACAAAAAAGCACTCCACTCGCTCAGAGAACAGCGTTTTGGCACTAATGGAACACATTTAGAGATGTGATTTAATGCTTGGCACACACAACCATTGTTCGAAAATGCACTTTATTCACTCTCAAACACATTGTGAACAAAGGATAATACGGCGGGTCATCGTGAGCCAGCGGAAGGTGCCAGGAGGCTTATTCCAAGTGTGCCTGACGCAGGTCGGCATCCCGTTTTGTCTGCAATAGTTTCATGGGGCTGAGAAGCACTGCTGTGGAGTTAGAGCGAAAACTAGAAAAAAAGTGTTTCACTCGCTGTGATAATGTATTTCAAGACACCTATAGGCTTTGTTGTAAAAATATTCTCCATATATGGCACATTTGTGCCACGTACAAAAAAGCACTCCACTTGCTCAGAGAACAGCGTTTTGGCACTTATGGAACACATTAGTGTGATGTGCTTTATTGCTTGGCACACATAATCATGGTTCGAAAATGCACTTTATTCACTCTCAAACACATTGTGAACAAAGGATGATACGGCGGGTCATTGTGATTCAGCAGAAGGTGTCAGGAGGCTCATTCCAAGTGTGCCTGACGCAGCTTTGCATCTCGTTCTATCTGCAACAGTTTCATGTGGCTGAGAACCACTGCTGTGGAGTTAGAGCGAAAATGAGAAAAAGTGTTTCACTCGCTGTGATAATGTATTTCAAGCAACCTATAGGCTTTGTGGTAAAAATCTTCTCCATATATGGCACATGTGTGCCACGTCCAAAAAATCACTCCACTCGCTCAGAGAACAGCGTTTTGGCACTCATGGAACACATTTAGTGTGATGTGCTTTATTGCTTGGCACACACAACCATTGTTCGAAAATGCACTTTATTCACTCTGAAACACATTGTGAACAAAGGATGATACGGCGGATCATCGTAAGCCAGCGGAAGGTGCCAGGAGGCTTTTTCCAAGTGTGCCTGGCGCAGGTCGGCATCCCGTTTTGTCTGCAATAGTTTCATGGGGCTGAGAAGCACTGCTGTGGAGATAGAGCGAAAACTAGAAAAAAAAGTGTTTCACTCGCTGTGATAATGTATTTCAAGACACCTATAGGCTTTGTTGTAAAAATCATCTCCATATATGGCACATTTGTGCCACGTCCAAAGAAGCACTCCAGTCGCTCAGAGAAGAGCGTTTTGGCACTTATGGAACACATTTAGTGTGATGTGCTTTATTGCTTGGCACACACAAACCATTATTCGAAAATGCACTTTATTCACTCTCAAACACATTGTGAGCAAAGTATGATACGGCGGGTCATTGTGATCCAGCAGAAGGTGTCAGGAGGCTCAATCTAAGTGTGCCTGACGCAGCTCTGCATCTCGTTCTATCTGCAACAGTTTCATGTGGCCGAGAAGCACTGCTGTGGAGTTAGAGCGAAAATGAGAAAAAGTGTTTCACTCGCTGTGATAATGTATTTCAAGCAACCTATAGGCTTTGTGGTAAAAATCTTCTCCATATATGGCACATGTGTGCCACGTCCAAAAAATCACTCCACTCGCTCAGAGAACAGCGTTTTGGCACTAATGGAACACATTTAGAGATGTGATTTTTGCTTGGCACACACAACCATTGTTCGAAAATGCACTTTATTCACTCTCAAACACATTGTGAACAAAGGATAATACGGCGGGTCATCGTGAGCCAGCGGAAGGTGCCAGGAGGCTTATTCCAAGTGTGCCTGACGCAGGTCGGCATCCCGTTTTGTCTGCAATAGTTTCATGGGGCTGAGAAGCATGCTGTGGAGTTAGAGCAAAAACTAGAAAAAAAGTGTTTCACTCGCTGTGATAATGTATTTCAAGACACTTATAGGCTTTGTGGTAAAAATCTTCTCCATATATGGCACATTTGTGCCACGTCCAAAAAATCACTCCACTCGCTCAGAGAACAGCGTTTTGGCACTTATGGAACACATTTAGTGTGACGTGCTTGGCACACACAACCATTGTTCGAAAATGCACTTTCTTCACTCTCAAACACATTGTGAGTACAGTATGATACGGCGGGTCATTGTGATCCAGCAGAAGGTGTCAGGAGGCTCAATCTAAGTGTGCCTGACGCAGGTCGGCATCCCGTTTTGTCTGCAACAGTTTCATGTGGCCGAGAAGCACTGCTGTGGAGTTAGAGCGAAAATGAGAAAAAGTGTTTCACTCGCTGTGATAATGTATTTCAAGCAACCTATAGGCTTTGTGGTAAAACTCTTCTCCATATATGGCACATGTGTGCCACGTCCAAAAAAGCACTCCACTTGCTCAGAGAACAGCGTTTTGGCACTTATGGAACACATTAGTGTGATGTGCTTTATTGCTTGGCACACATAATCATGGTTCGAAAATGCACTTTATTCACTCCAAACACATTGTGAGCAAAGTATGATACGGCGGGTCATTGTGATCCAGCAGAAGGTGTCAGGAGGCTCATTCCAAGTGTGCCTGACGCAGCTTTGCATCTCGTTCTATCTGCAACAGTTTCATGTGGCCGAGAAGCACTCCTGTGGAGTTAGAGCGAAAATGAGAAAAAGTGTTTCACTCGCTGTGATAATGTATTTCAAGCAACCTATAGGCTTTGTGGTAAAAAGCTTCTCCATATATGGCACATGTGTGCCACGTCCAAAAATAACTCCACTCGCTCAGAGAAAAGCGTTTTGGCACTAATAGAACACATTTAGTGATGTGATTTATTGCTTGGCTCACACAACCATTGTTCGAAAATGCACTTTATTCACTCTCAAACACATTGTGAGCAAAGTATGATACGGCGGGTCATTGTGATCCAGCAGAAGGTGTCAGGAGGCTCATTCCAAGTGTGCCTGACGCAGCTTTGCATCTCGTTCTATCTGCAACAGTTTCATGTGGCTGAGAACCACTGCTGTGGAGTTAGAGCGAAAATGAGAAAAAGTGTTTCACTCGCTGTGATAATGTATTTCAAGCAACCTATAGGCTTTGTGGTAAAAATCTTCTCCATATATGGCACATGTGTGCCACGTCCAAAAAATCACTCCACTCGCTCAGAGAACAGCGTTTTGGCACTAATGGAACACATTTAGTGTGATGTGCTTTATTGCTTGGCACACACGACCATTGTTCGAAAATGCACTTTATTCACTCTCAAACACATTGTGAACAAAGGATGATACGGCGGGTCATCGTGAGCCAGCGGAAGGTGCCAGGAGGCTTATTCCAAGTGTGCCTGGCGCAAGTCGGCATCCCGTTTTGTCTGCAATAGTGTCATGGGGCTGAGAAGCACTGCTGTGGAGTTAGAGCGAAAACTAGGGAAAAAAAGTGTTTCACTCGATGTGATAAGCCTATAACACTTATAGGCTTTGTGGTAAAAATTTTCTCCATATATGGCACATTTGTGCCACGTCCAAAAAATCACTCCACTCGCTCAGAGAACAGCGTTTTGGCACTTATGGAACACATTTAGTGTGATGTGCTTTATTGCTTGGCACACACAACCATTGTTCGAAAATGCACTTCATTCACTCTCAAACACATTGTGAGCAAAGTATGATACGGCAGGTCATTGTGATCTAGCAGAAGGTGCCAGGAGGCTCATTCTAAGTGTGCTTGACGCAGCGTTGCATCTCGTTCTATCTGCAACAGTTTCATGTGGCCGAGAAGCACTGCTGTGGAGTTAGAGCGAAAATAAGAAAAAGTGTTTCACTCGCTGTGATAATGTATTTCACGCAACCTATAGGCTTTGTGGTAAAAATCTTCTCCATATATGGCACATGTGTGCCACGTCCAAAAAATCACTCCACTCGCTCAGAGAAGAGCGTTTTGGCACTTATGGAACACATTTAGTGTGATGTGCTTTATTGCTTGGCACACACAACCATTGTTCGAAAATGCACTTTATTCACTCTCAAACACATTGTGAGCAAAGGATGATACGGCGGGTCATTGTGAGCCAGCGGAAGGTGCCACGAGGCTAATTCCAAGTGTGCCTGACGCAGCCTCGAATCCTGTTCTATCTGCAATAGTTTCATGTATCCGAGAAGCACTGCTGTGGAGTTAGAGCGAAAATGAGAAAAAGTGTTTCACTCGCTGTGATAATGTATTTCAAGCAACCTAAAGGCTTTGTGGTAAAAATCTTCTTCATATATGACGGACAATTATCGATCCCTAAATTAATTAAATTGCAACAAAATATTGCAAAAAGGAACAATAATCAAACCAAAAAAATGCAAAAGGTATGATGACCTATTATATTGGAAGGAGTTGGCAGAGAAAAGGCAAAAAGGCAAGGCGAAGATGGAAGAAAGGAAGGTGAGGGATAGAGCAGAAAGTGAAGGTTGTAAAAAGGAAGAGTTATACAAGATAGTAAGGGAAGTTTTACTTCATGAGTATCAGAAAGATGAAGGAAAAGTAAGTGAGGAGAAAGACTCAGACAGGAAGGTAACGAAAGTAGGGTTATGCCAACTAAAGGAGTGAGCAATAGTAGTCAAAATGATGGTGTAGTAAGTGGACAATCACGATTGTATCCACAGTTCCCTGAACCCCCATATTATGACAACCACGATGTCAGACCATCAGCACCATACCCACCACAAACAAGAGCTAAACCTTTTTCTGTTGAGTGGTCAAAACAGATGGGAGAAGTATTTTCTCCTAAATCGCCACCTCGGGTTTCACCGGAAACCGATGCGTTTCCAATGATAGAGGTACCAAACCCTAATGTAGTCGCAGTACATGCCAATTCAAATCCTGGCATAAAAGGGTGGGTTGATAAACATTTCATCGGAATGCCCACAGTAACTATGGCAGACTATATCACACACGTGCAGCATGCAGCATGCAAAATGCAGGTGTTAAGTAACAAAAATAAGATGCAAAAAATACACACCTTTGTTACAGAAAATGGAGAAATCCTCTTCCAAAGACAAGGAAGATTCAGAGGAAAATGTAGAGGAAGAGGAACAGGTAGAGGAACAGGTAGACAGAATGTGCGAAGCTATCCCAACACTACTGGATGTTGGAATTGCGGTGAAGAAGGTCACTCCCGTGATTGTGACAAAGGCCAGTTCAAAAGGAACCAAAAGCCATTTGCCTTTGCCTTTGAACATCCCCGACCGGAAGTCACATTGGAAGTGAATGGTAATCCAATCAGATTCCTTTGTGACTCGGGAGCATGTAGAACAACTTGCAGGGAAGAATTTCCACATTTCAGATCTGCAGGCAATACATGGCTCAGGACAGCAGGAGGAGATTTGACAATAGCAATCAACTCCCTACCAGCAACTATTAGAGACCCGCAAGGGGGGGACATGTAAACTATCCATCCTCCTAGCCCCACAATGTCCAGCAAATTTACTAGGAAGAGTAATGGGAGCATTGGGTCTTGCCCTAGTTCCCGCAGACAAGGGCCAACTGGTAGTGAGGCAAAAACACGAATTACCAAGGTATATCTATTCCCTGGACATCCCAAACAAGCCTCCCTCGAGCATAGGCACTAGCCTCCTACAGGAAGCTTTACCATTGCTTCAAATAGTACAGGATCAAAATGCCACCAGATGAACTGCATGTAACCATTAATTTAAGACAAGACAGCGGACCCGACCTAAACTATGAGAAGAAATTAGAAAAAAGCTACACCTGCAAAAATACTCCTTACACATTTGTATACTGATGGAGGAAGTACTGTAGCAGTGGCCGTGACATTAAAAGAACTTGACCCATTGTATTATGGGTGGACGAAGCCACATGTATCACTCTACAAAGAGTCGGATGACAAATGGAAAGACACAGGGCAGATAATACAAATTGGGATGAATGCCAAAGACTGGACTGTAGACCCACAGGGGTATGAAGTCAGTGAATCCACAGACTATTGAGAAAACCATTTTTCTGGACAATTCAGGTTAATTTTGGCAGACACATAATAGATTCAGCTTGATCAACTTGTGTTTTGACTGAAGAGAAAAAAAACAAATTAAAAAACATACCAACAATATTGTGGTCTCTAGGTCCATCAGACGTGCCCAACCTGTACAAATTAAAGCTAAAAATGATTACATGCTACAATTTTGTAGGCAATCAGTGAAGTATTTAGGCCAGGGGTCGGGAACCTTTCTGGCTATAAGAGCCATGAAGACCAGATATTTTAAAATGTGTATCTGTGAGAGCCATATACATTTTTTTAAATGCAATAAAATGTGTGCATTTTTATGTAAGACCAACAGTTTTAGATATAATGGGCTCTAATTACGTAGACCAGGCACACTACCCCACGCCAATGGGGTGTGGCCAGCACACTTCGTGAGCAGCGCAGTGTCCAATAATAAATCAAATACTTCATTCATTCATTCATTTTCTACCGCTTTTTCCTCACGAGGGTCGCGGGGGTGCTGGAGCCTATCCCAGCTGTCTTCGGGCGAGAGGCGGGGTACACCCCGGACTGGTCGCCAGCCAATCACAGGGCACATATAGACAAACAACCATTCACACTCACATTCATACCTATGGACAATTTGGAGTGGCTAATTAACCTAGCATGTTTTTGGAATGTGGGAGGAAACCGGAGTACCCGGAGAAAACCCACGCATGCACGGGGAGAACATGCTAACTCCAAACAGAGATGGCCGAGGGCGGGGACCGAACCCTGGTCTCCTAGCTGTGAGGTCTGCGCACTAACCACCAGACCGCCGTGCCGCCTAAATCAAATACTTGCTGCCATTAATGCAACTTCTGCTGCTGCATGGTTTTGCACCGTACTCAGTATATTTCATTCTTTTGGCCATCTTTGCCAGAAGGCTTGGTTCTGCAGCTTTAGCTAGGTGACTATTTGACTAAAAGAGGAAAGTTTACATTTACATCTTAATGACCGAGGTAGACTACCACATTACCCAGTAATAATCAAGTTTTGGTGTTTGACCTGGAAAATATCATCAGGAAAGATAGATATGGTCGGCCGTATTGCAGTAGAAAATAGATGGACGGATTAAAATGCATAAGAAAGTTGTTGATTTTTAATATTTTTAACAGTGAATTCTGTGATGTTTACTTTAAAATGTTAGCAAACATACATTTTTATTGTGGTAAGAAATGCTTGAGAGCCAGATACAGTCATCAAAAGAGCCCTACCTGGCTCCCGAGCCATAGGTTCCCTACCTCTGATTTAGGCCATCAGTTGACAGGACAAGGATGAACTATTCTAGCGGATAGGACACAAGCAATTTTAAATGCACCTAAACCACAAACAAAAAGCAAATGATGTCCTTCTTAGGACTCACTAATTAGATGTAGATGATGGATTCCAAACTATGCACAAATAGTGTCACCATTAACAAACTTAATGTATACAAATAATGTCACTCTTACAGTGGAATGAGGAGGCAGAAAAAGCATTCTGTGAAAAAGAGTACTGGTAGGAAGTATGATTCTAGCACTGCATGATTACAGCAAAATATTTAAACAAACAGTAGATTTTAAAGGTGTGAAGTGAGACTGAGGTCATGTACTCAGTCTTACTACAATAGTATGGTGCAAAGAAACGACCAATAGCGTACTACTCTTGTAAGTTAGATGCAGTAGCATGTGTCATGCCACATTGTGTGCGGGCTGTAATAGCAGCAGCTATAGCCGTGGAAACAAGTGCAACCATTGTATTGTTCCATTCACTAGTACTGAAAGTACCTCATGCGGTTTCCACCCTGCTATTACAGACTAACATGACATTTTAACACTTAACACTTAACACTTGAGCGATGTACAACCTAGCTACACTTCTACCACTCCCTGAGGAAAGCGAAACACATGATTGTTATGAACTAACAACACAAACTGCAAAGTGTAGACCAGACATATTAGATCAGGCACTAACAAAGAGAGGAGATTTTTGTAGATGTTTCCTCAAAGAAAAATGATTTGGGGAAAAATAATAACAGGCTATGCAGTCATAGCGCTTACAGAAGCATGCAAATTAATGAAAGGTCAAAATGTGACAAATTATACCGATAGCCAATATGTATATTGAACAGTACATACCTTTGCACAATACTGGCAAAACAGAGGTATGATAACATAAACGGGAAAACCAGTAACTCATGCATGATTATTAACAGCATTACTAGAAGTAGTGCAATTACCAAAACGAATTGCTGTATGTAAATGCACGGCACATACAAATAATACTAATACCGATATCCTTGGGAAATGCGTTCAAGCAACTGAACCATCTTAAGACTGAAAAATTACAAGTAGACTTTGAGATATTGATATTCCAAAACAGGAAATTGACCACTGGCTTAGGAATAAAGCAACCCTGGACAAAAATGCTCATATGTCGACAGATAAGAAACCTATCTTGCCAAAAAAAAAGTGTAAAAGTGGGCTGATATTTTGAGCCATGGTGTTACACATGTCTCAACAGGAGTTGAGACTATTAACACCCACTTTAATTCGTATTTAAAAAATCTTATTCAAAAAAAATTTGTAGAGCGTTTTTAACGTGTGCAAAACACAACGTCCAGGACAACTTGTGACCAAGGTGTGGCCAATTTCCAAAACCACAATATGAATTTCAAGTAATACACATGGACTTTATTGAGCTAAATAAAAGTGAAGGAAGGTCAGCCCTGATTCTTGCATCCCAGAGCTGTTGTAGATTGGCCTCAGATGGGATGGAGTAGGGATTATGTGTATGAGATGGACCAGGATCCTGTTCCTGGACCAGATACTTGCTCCTTCACCCCATTATCTTTATTACCTCCTGCGTTTAGTTTTCCAATGAGTGAATGGCCAAAATGCCTGAGACCATCCTGGCCTTTTGGTTCTCCCACAATGATCTCTGCAAAGATAACACAAGACGCAGCACAGGATGCTTTGTCCTGACCTTCTACTAACTTTACTAGAGGTTGACAGGTACTGATCACAGTTTAACATGGTATTCATCTAAGCTGCATGGAATATATTTTGAATGAAACAAAATTAGACTACAGCAGTCACTTTGTAAATTAACTTGAAAAAGAAAAGAAAAAAAAGGAAGGAAAACAGGAACAATGTTCCACATGGACTTAAAGAACCATAGCGCGTACCATCCCCAAAGTGGAGGACTGGTAGAACAAAAAAATGCATGGAAGAAACAAAGCGTCCAAGGACACAATGTTTAGATTGTGTTAAATTACAAATAAACATAACGGCAACAAATGGTTTGAGTCCATATGAAACATTGTTTGTTACACCTTATAGGTTGACACAGTTCAGAAATGTGTAGGAAACTGATGTTGATGTCCACTTTGATAGAAGACATGAGACTGACACCAGGAGACTGAGTGTTGAGTAAAAGTGGAAAAAGAAAACACTGGCACTCTCCCAAGTGGGAAGGGCCTTATTATTATTACTGTTAACGACACCAACAGCATTAAGAATTGCAGAAAGAAGTACTTGGATACATCAAACCCATTGTAAAGTAGTCATTGTTCGGGAGTCTGACGAGGAAGGTAAAGACCAGTCTGTGATGCAGGGGACTTCAGAGTCCTAGACTCTGAGGCATCGTGCTGAGCAGTGAAGATTATAGCACATATCCTTGTCCAGAAAACCGAACAATGCATCCTAGTTCTAAGATCACTATTATAACAGGAGGATTGGTGTTCCTGATATGTTGCAGTGTCTTCTTTCCCATACAGTGCCTCAGTGTCTCAGAGATCTTGATCGCACACCTCCACCCTTGCTCTGCCAACAACCTGACAACAACATCCTGATTCAACAACATGCATGATGAGTCCTCTCATCTCACCAGCCATGCCATTGTGTCTAGTTTTATCTTCACCAAGACCTGAAGAAGATCCATCACATGAACTGTGCTCTAACAGCAAACGATCACTTCCAGACATGCATTGCGACTCGTATCCAAACGGATGCTTAGCCCACTTTCCAAGACTACTGAAGAGTTCAGAAGATGTTTGCTGACATGGTGTTTATGGTGACGACAATCACATCAACAGCCACTAAAGTGGAATGTGGCCGACTCAGAACTGGAGAGGATCACACCTTTGATGCAAGGACAAGCAAGCACCAGAAATGGCCACCTGCAAGGAGGACATCCAGAGGAGAGACTGGAACAGCAATATGACCCTGGCATGTGCAGCAAAGGAGACTTTGGACCAAAGACTTGATGGAGGACTTTCTTAACAAGCAAGGTGGAAAGAAGCAAGGATGGGATGTGATGGGATCATGCCTACTCTGACTCACCTGATGCCAAGGATGACACTGAGGTTGACAGTGACACACACACACATGCACACACACACGAACACACACACGAACACACACAAACAGTACTAGAGAACAGACGTGTGGCGCTGATGTAGAGAAATACCACTATGACATTGTATATAACATGAGCGGAACATGTGCAGTAGTGACATTACTGATTCCAGTATCCATTTACCCTATGAATGTTGACATGTTACTAAATGCTATCTTTGAAGCAGATGAACATCATCTCCCAAACTACTTCCAAACGAAAAGGGAGGTCCCAGACACCAACTGGATAACGCAAGACAATCCCACTTACATCGATGCCATCAGCGTGCCACGAGGGGTACCACCTGAATACAAACTAGAAAAATCAGATTGCAGCGGGTTTGGAGAAAAGTATTATCCCATGGATAAGTTAACAAAAATGTGGATAGGATTAACTACCTCCACTATGACATACAAAAGCTTGGGAACTACACCGAGGCCGGACTCACAGCAATTCGAGAACAACTCCATGCCACGTCACTCATGGCCTTCCAGAATCGCATCACCTTGGATGGACTGCTGACACATCAGCAAGGAGTGTGCGCCATGTTTGGCGACCAATGTTGCATGTCCATCCCCAACAATACAGATTCCACAGGAATGCTCATGCGTGCGATCTCTGGTTTAGAGGCGCTAAACACCAAGATGAAGAACACTGGTGTTAACACCGAGATGTTTGGTGACTGGTGGAGAACACTTTGGGGACAATGGTCTCCTTATGTGATGTCCATGCTTATTGCATTCGCTGTTGTCCTTCTTTTGTGCGCCTTATGTGGATGTTGTATCTCTATCTTGAAGGTTAGAATCACATGGACTGTGAATTTAGCCATGGCACCAATGACAACAAGGTAAATGAAATGTACCCCCTACTGGTGGCAGGTGGCAGCGATGACAGTGATGATGACTAGGACAACCATTATAGATATGCTCCTGACTTGTTTCCTGACCAAGACAAGTACTTTGACTCAGATGACGAGAACACTTCCGTTTAAATGTAAGCATATTTTCTGACAAAGATGACCTGCAAGGAAACAACCGAGAGGAGACCCATGGAGCGACTGCAAACAGATAAAAGCGTGATAAACAGGAAATGTTAGAATAAAATGTAGATACAGATATTATTTTGTTAGTTATCACCCTTATATCCATTTGCTTAGACAATAGAAAGTGTTTGAATGTGCTGAAAAAGGAATGTTCCTGTGACCCTAATCAGAGACCCTCAGCGACCCCCAGGTCCTGCAGGTGCCTGGATGCTCCAACAGCGACTCTGCAGATGCTCATGTTAATCCTGCAAGAAAGTGTCAAGCTAAAGAACTCATAAAACATTAAAAGTAGTTGCTCTCACATACACACACACATAGACAAACAAATACAGCTCGTGCAACTGCCTTCTACACCCCCCCTTAGAGTTGCACGACCATGTAGTAGCGACCCCCGAAAGAGAATAAAAGGAGAGGAGTGTGAACTGCATATTCAGAGTGGAGCGGCATGTCACTGGGTATGTGGTTTCACTCTCCTCGCTGCGAGCAACTTTGAATATTGTCGTCTGTCTCTTCTGTATTTCTGTATTTAAGTGTTTTTACAAGTGTCACAGGAGTTTGAACCTGACAATGTGTGCCACGTCCAAAAAAGCACTTTACTCGCTCAGAGAAGAAGGGATTTAGGGTTAAGGGTTAGGGTTAGGGTTAGGGTTCGGGTTAGGGTTAGGGCTAGGATTAGGATTAGGATTAGGATTAGGGTTAGGGTTAGGGTTAGGGTTAGGGTTATGGTGAGGGTTAGGCTTAGGCTTAGGCTTAGGGTTAGGGTTAGGGTTTATGTTTATGTTAAATACGTGTCTATGTTTATTGTAACGTCGTTGCCAACGCTATGGAAAGGACACGACTGTGATCGCTAACAAGCTTTTATTACACAACAATACTGGCTACTGTCGGCCGTAACCACGCCGTTGCAACCACCGCAACAGTGCTTCCTCAACACGACACGCCCCCACCCCTGGTGCATTCACAGTCACGCGGAACAGTCAGACACTCAAGAGCACAACATGTCAACATGAACACGTCAGGGTCACTACATTATTTTATCAATCAGAAAAGAAAATGGGGATGAATACGAGCCTGATTCTCTCAAATCAAAATTCAACTCTCTGGCACGTTACATGATGGAAAAACGAAAGTACGTGATAATAAGCTCATGATTAAATAGTATGTGATAATAAGATCATCACATGGTTTGTCTGGTATCAGGCCCAGTATCATGCCCCCAAGTGTCAGTATCAGCCCGAGACCGAAGGCACGCAGTGATGACCTCTAAATATCACGCGATATAAACTCCTCAGGCTTAAACATTAAAATGTGGAGTTTTGTGGTGAGAGTGTGGATAGTGTTTGTCGATGCATAGTGGAGATGTTGTATCAAAAAAGAGGAATCGCCTCAAACCAAAAGTTAAGAAAAAAATATTATTGAATAAAAATCAATTATATCTCCCATATTCTTCTTGCATACATCTTGCTAGTTACACAAGCACTTTCCCTGAGCCCATGCCAGCGAGGTGACATAAAATGAACCGAGCCATATCACATGATACATGGCATTTATGGACAATAAAACATTCAGTATTTTATATATACTGTATATTTAATCTTACGCTTTTTAGATTAATCAATTGGTTCTACAATGTTTTGTAGTACATAAACATTTCCAAGAGCCAAAACCGATGAGCATTCAATGCATCATACATGAAGATACAGCCGCCTGTAATTGTATCCAAGGCCAACAGGTGGTTTCGTGTGCACATGAAGGTTCAAGAAATTGAACCAGTTGACTGAAATGGTTTCAAAGCCTCATGGGGTGTCATCTCGCCATCACTTTTGAACAGTGTCTGAGAAATCTTCATTTTAATTATATAACCTCAGGGTATAATAACATCAAAATGAGAATATGAGCATTTGGCAGAAATTGATGCAGCATATGGCTGAAATGCAGAAAGAATGACATTTTGATGACATTAGGACACTGTAGTCTGATTTAGTTTTTTAAAACAATTGTCTTTTATGTAGGGTAGATGAGTATCAAGTTAAGCTGTGACCAGTGCAGGTCAAGGGTCAGAGGACAGATGGTCAGGGCACAATAGCCTGTGTTGTCTTCCTTCTTTTCATCCTTGCAGAGCTCATTGGGGGAGATCCAAAAGGCCAGGAGGGTCTTAGGTATTTACGGTTATTCACTCAGGAGAGTGAATAAAAATTGCACGTAGTGTCTGTCAGGAGAGGCCGAGCGGCCTGGCAAGTCAGCCACAGCCCAGCCCGCGGGCCGACCACAGCAGACAGAGCAGTCCAGAGCGCAGACAGAGGCCACCAGCGCCAAGCTCCCAGCCAGGCGAAGCCACAAGACCGAGCAGCAGCAGAACAGGTCAGCGGCAAGCCGCAGCACAGCAGCGGACGCGCAGACGAAGCAGCGAAAGCAACCACAGAGACAGAACAGCGGAGACAAAGCAGTGGAGACAAAACAGCGGAGTTCTCAGACGGCTGGCATTCAGGCAGATTACACCTTCTGAGCAGATACACAGGCACATGAGAGGAGCGAGGGAGGGAGTAAACCCAGGCGGCTACGGGCATCTCACCACAATAGGACGCCGAAAGACACGTATGCCCCAACAGCACACCGATCACTGTCTCAGTCGAACACTTGACCCGGAAGTACACAGACGGAAGTGCAGAGAGAGAAGCAGTGAGAGGAGCGCTGCTTAAATACTCTCCACCTACACAATGATTGGCCGGCAGTGAACTCTGTTTAACGGGACACGCTGCATAGGGAGATATGGATATACTTCTATGCTGCTACAACTTCATCTGCCAACTGCTCTTGAATGCTGGCTGATCCATGTGCGGCATCCTGCAGACATTGTAAAGATAGCTGTTAAGAACTCATGTTCAACTTGCACCTCAAAGACAAGCAGCACCTACCGTCTTCTATTGTCCACAGCTGCTTTATAGCATACACAAAGCAGCTCCATTTTTGTGTGCGGCAACGAAAAATTAACTGTACTGCAGCTGTGCACTTGAGATTACATTTGCTAAAATTTTATAGTATAAGTATACCAACCTCAAAGTCCTGGAATAGGGCACTAGCATCTTCTGCAAGATAGTCAATAAGGCATTGGATGACAACGTGTTTTGTCGTTGGATTCCACTCTGCCAGACAGAAAGTGTTTCAACTAATAAAAAGCAACACTATACATTGAAGCAGTGCCAGCTGCTAGTTTGTCAGTGCCAGTTTGTTTCATTCACTTGAAAAACTTAAGTCTCAAACCTTTCACTAGAATTTATATGAGAGTCAAGTTTGAAAGTAGTGATGTCAGGAAAAAAAAATAAAACATACAATGTAGGCAAGCGGATGAATATAACTGGATACTCTATATCTGTTGTCAGTGATATCGGATCATGTTTCTGTAGTTTCAGCGGGTAGGATGGATGAATATTTTGCTTTTTACTGACTCACAGTAACTACAAGCTGGGTTCATGTCACTCAGGTGCTCTGCGGGTATGATGTGAACAGAGAACGGACTATTGCAGGCGAGTTGAAAATTGAATAGGTGGAGGATAGTTTTCATACCAGAAGTAGAATGCTCATTTGTCCTTGAAATCTTGCTTGCTTGGGTTCCAGTTGCTGTGCCTCCCCGACCGGAGCTCCAGAGGGCCTCAGGCGGGGTTTGGGCTCTGGAGCAATAAGTTCCTGAGGCTGCGCGGCTTGGGCATAGGAGGGATTCCGGGACACCACGCAGCTTGGCACGGGAGCCGGTGCTTGTGGAACCTTGAAGCTACGTGGTTTGGGCACTGGAGGAATCTGTGGTGCCATGCAGCTTGGCATGGGAGCCGGGGTTTGGGAACCCTTGGGGCTGTGCGGTTTGGGCACAGGAGGAATCTGGGCCATCACGCACCTTGGCACGGGAGCCGGGGTTTGGGAACCCTTGGGGCTGCACGGTTTGGGCACAGGAGGAATCTGGAGGCGGCCGAGACGTACGTCGGTGCCCCGGCCAGGCCGGTGTGTCGTCTACGGGGCCCGGATAAACCCACGCCATGGGTACGAGCGTGCCATCCGGCCCCCACACCATGTCCTCCAGTTCCTCCGGAGTGAACGTCGTGCACTCCTCTTCCATTGCCTTCAGGATCTGCCAGGTCCAAAAGTCGCTCTTCGCGAGGTTGTCGTTTGGTGGCTTCATTCTGTCACGATCGCGCTTGGCAATGTTGCTATGCGACCCCAGGATGTAGAGAGCAGGACCAAAAGTGCAAATAAAAGGTTGTTTAATGCAATAATGGCAGCAGCAGGAAAACACAACAGCCACTACAAACCAAAGACAATTCGCAATGAAGCCACAACAGAAAGAGCACACACCTGAACTAAATAGGGATAATGAAATTAGAAGCAGGTGCGTGAAAAGAGCGGGGTAAGGAAAACGGAAGGGAACAACAAAGGAAGTGGTTACCAAAATAAGGGCATGGAAACCGGAACAGTGGTTGGCTCTTTAAAGAGCCGTTGTGGTGAATCTACTGCAGAGGCGCAGAGATTTCTCGGCTGAAGTTTAAGTAGAGCATCTCATTTCCCCTTTCATTCAGATGGCAGCCATCAACAAGCATGTAGTGGACCGAGATGTTGGAATGCAGGATGCGCTTCATGCTGCGTTGTCGGAGACAACTCGGTTAACCCTTTTTCTTGCCTTGTCCAGTCCACGTCCTGTGCATGCCGTCTGGTACCGCCCGTTCCAACGCAGCAAGATATCCGAAAACATCAACCACTGTGCAGTAGCAGGTGCATGATGTATCGGATATCCTCCTTCATCTTGAGCAGAAGCTGGTGGCTATTCTGGCCGCCATAGCCAAAACTATTCCCGCCGAGATGAATACTTAATATCTGTGGAGGTGTCGCTCCCATTTGTAACCTATGGTGTAGAAATGGTACCAGATGTTCCCACCTCCTGCCGCCTTGCCCATGCCAGGTGACTTGACAAGGGAGTCCGAAATTCGGGTCCCGCCGAAATCGCCGGACGTCACATTGCAGCCGGCTCACAATGGAGCCACACGGTTGTCATCTGGGTCCTGTTCATCATTATGGCGCCAGTTGCACTTCACCTAATTTATACACTGGACACGCAATGCCATTGGTTAGTTTTACCTCCGTTCATTCACGTGCTGATGGCAAACCATCAGCACGTCAACCTCCCACTTCAAAATTTCAAATTATATACATTCCGCCAATCGCTGATGGGTTGTTTGTTGAGTGGGGCGGGATGGGGCGGTTACCGAAAGGTTGAGTCTCATAGTTGTATATAGATAGCTATTTTGGTAGCAATATGTGAAAAAAATACACTAATCATTTTTATGTCTCCTTTGACACACACACACACATATATATACAGATATACATTTCCACCAGTTGGTGGCGCCATAGGGTCTATGTACACACACAGTCATAGACCAGAGGTTGACCCAACGCTGCATAAAAAAGCAAGGTTATTGGACAATGTAGACGGAAGTTAGGGAAGATATACATTTCTAACAGTTGGTGGCGCTATAGAGTTTATGTATGCACACAGTCACAGAGTGGAGGGTGACCCAATCCACCAAAAAAATTTAACCTGACCTCCTGTTTTCAGCAGCCTGTGACATTCTGCAGGCAAATTATGACCGTTTGATGTTCAATGGCGTGGCCAGACCATTCCCCGCCATGCCACACCCACCACGTGTGCTTTACACACTCATGGTCCATCAACAGGCTTCATCAGGCTGTCAGTCAGTGACCTTGTGACCTTGATGTCCATCTGATGAATCTCTTTTCAGAAAAGGGCTAATGCAGATTACAAACGATATCCTGTGCCAATAGGTGATGATGCAACAAAATCAGGAAGTGACCTATGGGGACCTTCGGAGTGGGGTCATGATCATATGTACTCAGTATGATGAAGATCTGACTGTGTAGAGCCAACTTATTCACGTCTACAGTTTTGCCCAGCGTTGTGATTTATTCATAGTAGTATTTTGTACATCATTTCGAATGAAATCGTAAGATCCAAATGACAATCATTTGTTGACGTTTTATTTTGAAGCAGTGTGATGAGGTATACGGATATCCTGTCGGTGGCAATTCAGCTCATATGTACACTGGGCACGAATGCAATTGGCTAGAACGCGTAAACAAGTTTCGCTCCAAACCTTCAAAATTTCAAATTACATTCATTCCGCCAATCGCTGATGGGTTGTTTGTTGAGGGAGGCACGATTGGTCAATTAACCGAAGGCGGCGCCTGGTAGGTTGTTTGTGTGAACAAGGATTGGTCAGTTTTCGAAACTCGAGCTAAATACGACTTCGCGATCGCGCGCGAGTCCCTTTCTGTTCAACCAAACAGAACGCCTTTCGATACAAATGTTGTATTTATTGAAAGAAAGTTGAATTTAATTTTATCTCTTTGGAGTTTGGATGTTCTCTCCTTGGCTGTGGGTTTTCTGTGCCCCCGCACACACACACTTAATATTGTCCGTAGGCATGAATGTGACTGTGAATGGTTGTCTATATGTGCCCTGTGTTTGGCTGTTGACCAGGGTGTAGTCTGCCTCTTGCCTGAATACAGCTGGGATAGGCTCCAGCATGCCCGTGACCCTTGTGAGGATAAACAGTACAGAAAATGTATGGATATATTCATTAATTTTCTACCGTAGAGAGAGAGACAAAAACAGCAGCAACAAGAATTCCCATAACAACAACAGTGACAAACAGAACAGTTAAATGTCAATGATGGCTAAGGGTCACAATGGAGATGATATCTGTGCAGCAGGGAGGAACGGGGCTCCACACACGCCCACCCCGCACTACCGACCAACCGAGTGGGGCAAGCCAGCCGCCCGCAGCAAGCCATGGGCCACCACAAGCCCCACCCAGCCCATCGTGGCAGCCAGTCCAGCCCCACCAGAGATTGTGCCAGCTACGCCACCCCCGGACCACCAGGAGCCGCGGACAAACCACACGCCCCGAGGCAGCTCCTACAACCACCAGGACTGCGACAGTAGAGCCCATAAGATAAACAACACCCCAACAGCCGTAAAAAGTGAATGCACCCCCAGCCCCACCCTCCGCCCCAGCGCCAACCCGTCTCCACCACATATCCATCCACCCACGGACCTGCCAAGTAGGACACCCCGGAGGCGGGAAGACCGCCACCAGACCGGAGACAGAAGGGGCCAACCAGACACCGGCACCAGACCCGCCCCCCAACCCTTGGTCGAGGCACATGCATTCTTACGGTCTGTCAAAATAGTTGTGCCATCATTTGTGATGATGGTCGGTATTGTCTGGTGAATTCACACTCGTGCAGTTGGCATGGTTTGTGGCGATGGAACCAGTGTTGTTCTGTGTTTTTGTGGTCTTGATGACCTTGCAAATCACATTAGCGATTTGGCTGCAGGGTTTGGCGGTGCAAATAAACCTTTTGAGATAGCTGGTGTTGTTGTGACTCTTTTGGCAGATGAAGCGTCACTTGCAGATGACTAATGATGTTTCCAAAAAGTTCAAAATGGCTGACAGTTCGAGTACATGTGCATCTGATGTAGTCAGTGTCGTTACCACACAGCATGATTTCTGTCCAATGCCTCAAACGTACTCCCAAGTTGAAAAGCCAACAAGTTGAAACAGTCAGACCAGTTCCTGTTTCTTGAGCAAACCGTTAAAATAAAACTCTTAAAAGAAATCCAAATCCAAGTGGTCTCCGAAGGTAGAGGTTATGATTTAACTTAGTTGCCCGGCTTGGCACTAAAAGAGGACAAGAACTCACATTTGACAGGCTGTGGGTTGGACTGTTTCCTCTGCGGCATTCTCGCCTCGTCGTGGGCGAGATCCTGTGCGGGATTCGGCTTAAACGCCCTTGCAGAGTGACCGCTGGTCCGTCCGTCAGGTTGCCTTTCTGCCCACTAACTGCTCATCCCCATATCGTCACCTCCTTCCCCTTCCTCCAAAGGAACGGCGAGGAAATCATCAACGGAACACCAAGAACAGACGTCCTGTAACACTCTTGACTTGACGTTTCTACGCTATATAGCCAGTGCTATCTTGTCCATGTCAAACTTTCAGTGAGCTCGACCTTTCTTTCCCAGGAGATAACTTACTGCTTACTTCTTCTGGGGCAGTTTTGTTGCCATACATAGGGTAGACAGACTGTAAGTGCTGTTACAGAAATGCACTAAGCATAATTCTTAAATCAGTTCATGAATTTAGTTTATAAATAATTTATTTCATTGACGCTTAAAAACAGGTTAAAAGGGTGTACATTATTATAATGAAATGACAAATAAGTAAATTAATTTGTGTATGTTTTCGTTGTTCCCACGGCTGAACTAAAGATTCTTGTTTGTGCTGCTAAGTGGCAGCATTAATTGAAGGACAAAGGCGGACGTTGTAAACGCAGAGCATGTCATTTGCACGTACTGTTTAAGTGTGAAGCCAACAGTCACATGGATTTCCAAGACTTTAAGGACCTCTTTTCACGACCAGCAGCCAACGAGGTATATTTTTCCAAGTTGTTAATTAGTCTCATGATATTAAGTTTCATTTTCATATGTTTGATATGACGTGATCATTTTGTGACATGACCCGTTTGTATCTGGTTGAATGCAGTTCTCACAGCGTGAAGGCAAGGATGTATGAGAAACAAGTTCATGTATTAAACGCCCGTTTCAAAGAACCGACCTGTGTCTGTTGTCGTGGAGAGAGCTACGCAGACTACCGCCAACATGACGTCAGTGAGCAGGACTTACTTTGCAAACCGCTGAGCTGTCAGTTGAGCTGGGCGATACTGCAGATTGTGGTATCAATCATATTCTAAGTGAATACAGAGCCAGTCGATACCGATACGATACTGATACGTCTAACTTGCCAACCTTCAAAATCCATCCATTTGTCATTTTGCTTTGAATTTGTTGGTCATGATTATAACGAGACGGCGATTTTAGTACTTACATAAAAAGTTGAACTGAATCAGGGGCGTCACAAGGTTATGAGGAGGGGGGGGTAGCCCCCTGGAATGCAAAGGATATGAATGAATATAGTAGACATTCAAAAAAATAATAATAAAAAAAAAACAAATAACGAATAAGAACCGGGATATAACTTTCCCACTTTTGGACAGATTTAGTAGATACTCAATTGTTTTAGGCCACCATTAAATGTACACAAGTACACACAATCTACACTGCAAAACCGTTGTTCAAGCTCTGCAACCATTCTGTCCAGTGGCTAGTGATCAATTATATAATAATCATTATTATATTATTATTTAATAATAATTAGCCTATTATTATTACTATCATCATTATTCTTCTTCTGTAGTATTCTAGTATTCTTCTTCTACTACTAGTAGTAGTATATTACTACTACTAGTAGTAGAAGAAGAAGAAGAATATTAAAGAATAATAAGAATAATATTAAATATTATTATTATTATAATAATAGGCTCATTATTATTAAATTATTATGAATTATTATTAAATTATAATATAATAATGATAGTATAGTACTCATAGGCTAGTATTTGCCTGCTTATTGGCTTGCTTATTGGCCTGCTTTTGCCCTATTATATGAAATTTGTCAGAGATTTGTTTTGTAAAAAAAAAGCTGAAGCGCCCCTAAAATAGGCCTACTATTCCCCCTATTTAGTCCCCCATATTAGTTTTCAACATGTCCCCCAAGCTCCCCCTACTGAGACTGCTGAGGATAAGCAGTATAGAAAATGGATGGATTTCTCATCTGCTTGTTCTATTGTGTGTGAAGAAGCAATTAACTCAGCATTAACTCAGCTTCTCTGCACTCCGGCGTGTGTGCCCGTGTTGATGACAGTCAGCCCCAAAGAGGTAAACATGTATTTACAAGAGTCACTGTGGTCACATTATTTTTTATTAACATTATTAATTATGTTTACTCATTGATATGTTTTTGCCACTTGGCTTCCTGCTGTGCCCTCCAGGCGGCGACCACCTCGTTGTCCACTCCCTCTGCAGCAGCCCTAGCTCTGGCCCTCTGCCGAGTTTGAGCAATGAAGTTTGCAATGTCCTCTTCCTCAGCGTCATCATCCGGACCCTGCCTTTCCTCTAGCGTGTCATTGCATTTGTATCGTGAGTAGCATGTGAACTTCCTACTTGAGCTGAGGTCACTCGCCTCGTCGTCCTGGCTGTATGACCTCCCAGCTCGACTGTGGCCGGGATATTCCGCATCGTCAGGGGATGATGGTTCCTCACGCAGCCGAGATGAATATCTGGAGGTGCCGCCGTGCATCTTGTCGTCGCCGTTCTCACCAGCACATGAAGCCCGGCGGCTGGAAAGGTCAAACTGGGAGGCGGAGTCGTCCAGGTCATCGTAAGGATCCATTTCTGCAGCGGCTGCGGCTTTTCTCGATGGAGGCCTGACACTCTTCAGCCAGTCGTCAATGCTGGTGTTCTTATCTTTCTCCAAAGCTGGGTTCAGGTTCAGACATCCAGAGAGACCAAACGTCCTTGCAGGTTTGTCTTTTTTCTTCTTTGTGTCTTCAAGAACGGCTTCCTCCTTTCTTTCATCCTCTTCATCCTCGTCCTCTTTTGGTTTCTTTTTCTTGTACAAAGTGCTACGCTTGTTGTCCTCCAGGATTTTCTTCTTTTCATAGGTCGCCATTCTTCCTCTCATGTCTGTCTTGATCTCTTTGTCCATGGCGTCTAGTTTGCTCAGGTCCACCTGGTCCTGGAAGAGGCTGTACAGAGGGACGCTGGTGGTTGTGATTTTGTTTTTCTTGGTGTCCAGTGCCGTGCCTCGTGAATTAACGCCACTTAGACTGCCACCTGAGAGGACAGACGAGGGCTGGCCGCGACCCTGCGACATGGCGCTGGAGGAGAAGGAGGCACCACTCAACATGGATGCTTTATCATCATCTCCACCCCGGCCCCAAATCACACCGGATGAGGCACCAAAGTTCAGCTCCGACCCCGCAAGTGACGGAGGAGGCAGGCTCATCTCGTTTTGCTTCTGTTTGATGGTTTCCGTCACCACATTGGCGATCCAGTTCTGGATGCTGGCCAGGTTAACCATCGGTTCTCCCCCAGGACCCTGGACACTTAGAACTGGGAGGATGGGAGGAACCGGTGCTGAGGGATTAAGATGTGCAGCAGATTGCACTGATCTTGTACTACGAGCTTGTGACACAGATGATATGACGGATGAACTTCCGCTGAGCATTGACATGTTGTCATCATTGATGGCGGTCGGCGGTCCGGTGACTCCAGCTCCCGCCCAGAAGGCAGAGAGCGGTATTGTAGCTCCACTGACACAGCTCTCATTCTCCCAGCCGCACATGGACTGACTCTCTTCTAATGTCTTCTTGGAACTCTGTAGGATCTCCTCTCGTCTTTGCCTCCGCTTGACAGCGGCAGAGTCCACAACCCGACTTATCTCCAGAAGCTCATCCACATTTTCCTCACCGAGTCGTCTCTGCTGCCTGCGCTTCCACGCCTGATAGGCTGTTAGGTTTACATCCTCAAAGGATGGAGGTGCTGCTTCGACGCCGTCACCTTTCTCATCGTCAGCAACAGAGCTTTTCTCCCCGTTCTCACGGTCTTTTTTATTCCAGCCAAAGTGGATTCTCTTGACCCGCCAGCGCTCCAAGGCGGTCATGTTCTCCTTGTTCTTCTGGCAGAAATTGTACATGGAGGTAGTGTCTGAAAGGATGCTCTCCACCTCGTCTTCAAACTTCTTTTTGGTCTCTTGTCCCTGTGTGGCGCCGCTCTCATTGGTGTCATCCTTTTTGCGATAACGAGCTGCGGCCTGTTCCTCGATCTCCCTCAGCCGCTCCTTCCAAAGGTTGGAATAACTGGTGCAACTCGAGGTGGACACGGTGTCTGATGGAGGGCATCTGTTGTGACGCTTTAATCGTTCCTTCACGGCACGCACATCTGCACTGGTGACGCTCTCCACGTCGGTGTCTCCGTACAGGCCAGGTGCTGAGTCCTCTTCGTCGCTGTTCAGCTGTGCCTCCCACCACGCGTCACTTTGGTACCGCTCATTTCTGCGCTGCCACTCGTGGATCATGCTGTCCAACCCATCTTCATCCTCTGCACCTTCGGTACTTCTCACCTGCACAGGCTGGTCTGTCTTCTCTTCACTGCATGAAGGTTGGTCAAGCTGCGGTCTCATCCATCCACTTTTGAGCGCCTCAGTGGCTGCGGAGGTTGCCACACTGCTCATCACGCTGGCGCCATCCTCCTCTTCCTCCATCATGATGGAATGTGCTTTCACCTCCACCGTGCTTTGCGCTTCCTCGTGATCTGTGTTATCATCGTTTCCGTCGCCGAAAATACGAGCACGAGTGCATGCGTCAATAACAGAACACTGGCTCAGTGTGTCATTATCGTCTCGCTCCTCCATCAGATCTTCGTTGAGCTGTCGCAGCTGTTTCAGGAAACCCTCGTTGGGGTTAATGGGCCGCTTCTTCCGAATAGCTGTCAGGGCCTCCATTATGCTCATGTGCTGGAAGATCATGAGGTAGGATGCCACCAGAACGGCTGAGCGGCTGATGCCCATCATGGAAACCACCAGAACTTTACCTTCAAATGAAAGAATAACAAACGTACTTCTGAACTCCCAAAGAATGAAGATGAACATTTATTCCTTCCAAAAAACATGTCGGAATTTCACCTTTGTGGCTCAGCAAAGCCTCGTCAAAGAACTCAGCGGTGGACCGGAAGTGTGGCGAGATATCGGCATCAGGGAAGTCGTCCACCTCAATGCCCATATAGTGTACCCCCATGCCTCCGTAGAAAGCCTCCCCGGTGTAGACGCCTGTGCCGTGAGCAGCATTGAGGATGTGCGTAATACCCATTCGCTTCAGGCGGGCCTTGTTTACCGCGACAGATCTGAGTGAAATCGAACACATAACATGCGCGAGGATATAAAACGACCACAGCCACACCACTGACTTCACCTTACGCTGAACGGGGAGTCTTTAACTCACTTTTCAGCAATGAAAATGTTAGGCCACACCTCGTCCACGGGCCTGCTGGGGGCCTCCAGGCGCTCCTGAACCATGGCCCTCTGGATGTCGAGCACACAGGGAGTGTTGTAAGGACTGCGATCGTCAATCATATCTCTTACTCGGTTGTAGAGGTCCTCCACCATCAGCTGGTCTGCAGTTTCCAGCATTGACTCTGGGATGGACTCAGTACGGACCCCACGAGGGGGCAGCTCTGTGAACAACAGATACTTTAGATCAGGGGTGTCAAACTCAATTTACCTGGGGTCCACTGGAGCTAGGGTCTGGGTGAGGCTATGTTTAAAAAAAAACAAACGTTTTTATTAAAAACAGAAAAATATAAAGAAACTGTCTTCATTGCTTTTGCTTCTGCTATACCCTACACCAGTGATTGCCAAAGTGTGTGCCGCGGCCCCCTGGTGGGCCATGACAGGTCATTAAAAATATGATTCATTTTTGCAAATATTATTTAAAAAATATTTTTATTGTAACATATTTATTCGCATGCTTTAATTGAGTATTATTGACCTGTATATTTTAGGAACCTTATACAGTTTATGATTGGAACGTAGCTCTCTGGTCATCATGCCAGTCTTGAATGCAGTTGAAAAAAAGTATGAGAATTAATTTTGCCTTATGTGTACACCACAGATTAACAGTTTGGGCTTCCTTTATTCCCTTGCTTTCATTTCAATCCTGAATCTCATTTTTTTATTATTATTGTTATTATAAAATATAAAATGAATCATCATGATTATTATATTATCAATAATAATAATAATAATGAATTATTATGATTATTATATTATTATTATTATTAATAATAATATTAAGTTAAGTGCTCTGAGAACGCAGCATTTAGTCTATGTACTGTTTATAAGACAAAGGAGGGCTGCGGACATTTTTTATATTTTCCAGTCTCCTAGCTGTGAGTTCTGCACGCTAACCACGTAAATGAGCCCTTTGCCACATTGTCCCATTGCTCTTGATAACAGGACATGTTTTAATGGTTGACTATTGGTTATGATTTTAGTAGGCAACACAGTTTTGAACAGGAACATCTGCTGGAATTTGAACGCACAATGATGTTTGCTGATTTTCATTTTTTCCTCCGACGTGAATTTCGAGACAAACTGACTCACGTGTACCATCTCACTCGAGTCGTCGCTTGACTTCATTAGCCGATGCAAGACTCCGACACCAGTCACCTCATTTGACTTAATCGTCTCATTTGACTCCTACCACATTCCTCTTCAGATGTACTGGACTCACAGTGGCTTAATATCAAATACATGTTCCATCTGCTGCTCTTTCAATTATGGTATCGGTGTGTGAGTGCGCTGCGTTGGTGTCCTGCTGGGAGACAAACCGGTCACAGTCGAAGTTATGGTCACTCATGAGAGAGAAGCTTTGAGGTTTTCTGGCTTCTTTTAACCTTCAATGACACTTTTACTATGTATAGCGTGTCACAAGTTTAAGATTGTATGTTTGGTGGACATCTTGGAGCTCTCATATGATCAAATAAGAGAACTCTTTGACTTAAGTTGTCAAACTGTGTCTCACCTTCACTGATAATCTTCTTGGCAGCAATGGCGGATGACAGGTGAATGGGTTCCATAAAGATGCTGGCAGCGTCCGAGCCCGAGATGGCGGAAAACCTGGACTCTGACATCATGGAAAGGCTAGAAACAGAAAAGACCAAGTCGTTTGGTGACTGGCCCTGATTGGCTTTTCAAAGCTGATCTGTTACCTGGGCGATGGACAGCGCAGGTAACGAGACTGGACACCATGAATGTCGTTCTCCTCCTCGTCAGGCACCATTTGATCATCACGCTCGCTGGTAGACGCCATGACAGCTGAGACGATTCCTTCCTGTTCAGTGAAACCACTGTCCCCTTGCCCCACACAGTGAAAAATTATGGTAATGGTAATGGTGTAATTTCATTTGAACATGCATCAGATTACAATTGAATGCATCACATAATCACTTCCCAGTTCCACATGTCCAAAAGGAGTAGGAAGAAGCAAAGCTTATTAAATCCTACCCCTCCAATTTTTTTTTACTTTATTTTTATTTTATTTTTATTTAGGCTCCAGCACCCCTGCGACCTTTTTGAGGATAAGCGGCAGAAAATGAATGATTGATCAGTTGATAGCCTATAGCCTATGATCAGCCTATTTCAGGTCAATTGTTGTTTTCAATAAATTCATTTTTCAAAGTGCTTTTTGTCAATCAATCAATCGCTCTTTCATACAGGGGAATATAGGTTTGGAGGAAAAAGGTCCAAGTATACATGATAAGCTGATTATAGGTACTACTGTAGTCTATACCCAACAGTCTGAGTGTTTCCTGGCCTGGCAGCAGATCTATTTTTAAGCAACAGCTGCACTACGGGCCACAGAGCAGCGTTTCACACAGATCCCAATTCCAAACAACACGCAATGCAACAGTGAGACATGCCGCACAAACAAGAACACAATCATTGTCTTCAAACAAACAAAGTCTTACTTTGGCAGCCAGAGGCAGAGTCCATCTGAGGGGGTCATGGAAGGCTGGTAGCCGGCACACTGACGCATGGTCCTAAAGTTAGTGTGCCCCCCTCCCTTCCGACACCCCCACCCCTCATCCATGTAGGACGCCTGGATATCTGACACCCAAGCACTGATACACAAACGGTCCTTCACTCAGACGCTCCACTTCCACCTTCCATCTTTACTCGTCTTTTTCTTTCCTCCTGTTTGTTCCCTCCTTCTGTCTTGCATATCAATTATTTTTTCCATTTTTATCCTCCTTCCCTCCTTCTTTCACTATAGTTTATCTGTAATCATGCATTTCTACAATAATTTTCTGAAAGGAGAAGCTCTCCAATCTCGTTGTACATCTTGTATAATGACAATAAAGGCCATTCCATTCCATTCCATAAATTTCACCATCACGGTGAAATTAATTTTGTCTTATCTGACTTCTGGGAGCTGGAGTTCTTGTCCCTCACTGGAACAACATGGTCTTTGTCAGTCAGCTGACAACATTACTATTTATACCCTCTGGACCTGGCACAATGATGTGTTGTGATGTGAGGACACGCATCACTTTCTAATATGTGAACAATCGCTTGACTACATCAAATGATCACCGTCTGCTCTGATTGTTGAATTTGGCACATCTTTATTTGCAAAAGGCTTTTTGAAGAACCATTCAGATACCAGTAGGAGGCTAAACAGGGGTCGGGGGGTTATTTCTATATATAGTTTTTATTTCTGTTCATACAGTATCACCAACAACTGGCCATTTTTACCGTAAATAACTCCTCATTTACTCCAAGTACTTTATCAATATGTAATAATTAGGGCTGTCAATCGATTAGAAATATTTAATCGCAATTCATCGCATTTTGTCCATAGTTAACTCAGAATGAATCACATTTGATCACAGACAGAAATATACGTTTTTATCTATAATAAGTAGGGAATTACCGTATTTTCTGGACTATAAGTCGCTCCGGAGGATAAGTCGCACAAGGCCAAAAATACATAATTAGGTAGAAAAAAACATACATAAGTCACAATTTTTGCGGGTAATTTATTTTACAAACTACTGTATTTTCTGGACTATAAGTCACTCTGGAGTATAAGTCGCACAAGTGCATAATTAGGTAGAAAAAAACATACATAAGTCGCACTGGAGTATAAGGTGCATTTTTTTGCGGAATTTATTTTACCAACTACTTGACCAAAACAGACATTACGTCCTCTTGGAAGGCAAGTTCTAACAATAAAAGAATAGAGAACAGGTTGAATAGGTGTAAGATATGCTAACACAATGGTTATTCATTCATTCATTCATTTTCTACCGCTTTTCCTCACGAGGGGGGTGCTGGAGCCTATCCCAGCTGTCTTCGGGCGTAAGGCGGGGTACACCCTAGACTGGTCGCCAGCCAATCACAGGGCACATATAGACAAACAACCATTCACACTCACATTCATACCTATGGACAATTTGGAGTCGCCAATTAACCTAGCATGTTTTTGGAATGTGGGAGGAAACCGCAGTACCCGGAGAAAACCCACGCATGCACGGGGAGAAAACTCCACACAGAGATGCCCCAAGGGTGGGATTGAACCCTGGTCTCCTAGCTGTTAGGTCTGTGCGCTAACCCCTAGACCACCGTGCCGCCAATGGTTATTCAGCTACATGAAAAATAAACATGAACAGAAAAGGTGTCCAGTCTTTATGGAACATAAACAGTTTTTTCATTTATAAGTCACTCTGGAGTATAAGTCGCAGGAACAGCCAACCTATGAAAAAAAGTGTTACTTATAGTCTGGAAAATACAGTACATCAAATTTTATTTAAAAAGGATATCAATTTGGGAACTATGGGCCATTATTTGAAACAATACTGCATATTTTGTTTCTTTCAGCTTTTTCCTGATTACGGAGTCGACACAGCGGATCTTTTTGATCCGGATACTGATATTTGGCTTGACGCCTTTAAATTCTGGATGCCCTTCCTGACGGATACCGAGGATCCTTACTAGTGGAGATTCAAACCCGATGCGTCCGCTCCAAAGTCCTAGCCAACTACTACACCACGGCAGGCTCATATCTTTGTATGACTATTTATCTTTACTATTATCATATGCGCTCTTAATCTTACCCACAAACGTTCAGCAAATACAAAATGTGAGCGAGTGAGACCTCTCACACTGACACAAACATGTCTTTATTTGTGTCAGCTCAAAATAAGATTTGTTTATTTATGATACTGGTTTTAAATTCAAAATGTTTGTGAGTAAAAATCCTATTTAGGAACATTCAGAAAAGATTATTATTAAAGATTTGCCTCAATGCACCTTTCCTTCACGAAATACCTAAAACACAGGGCAATAGTTATAAAATATTTTATCCAAATTGCAAACCTAATGTCATTTCATTTCTTTTTTAAAACACATTAAAATACATAGAAATTCTAGAAGTAGGTTTTCCATCCATAACGCTCCATTTCTGCTTCCAACAACAAAACATGAGCATTCAAACTTGCCTTAGCAAACATACCACATGACACCAGGCATACGGCATCCTCACCAGCGCACATCTGCAGCACAAAGCGGTTGTTTTTATTTTTGCATTTTCTATACTAAACATACACATGTATTGGTTTTAGGACTTTGATATTTAGTTTGATTTTTTTTTCACATTTAACAATTTTTTTTTTACACTGCAGATTTTTTCTCCAACCTGTTTCACCGGCAGGTGATAAAAGGGGACCTATTATGTTTTTTCCACTTTTCTGACCTATAAATGTAGTTAGAATGCTGTATTCTCGTGTTAAACGAGGCCTGGTGGGGGCCGTGTGTGGAATAAATTAAAAGAGACCGTTTTTTGCCGGAAGCACCAAATCCAAAGAAATACAGCTGGAATAGGGGCAGGTTCTGGAATATCGAGAAAACTTTCTGTGCTGGTTATTGTGTGTAGCTGCTCTATAGAGTCCACAACTCAATAATACAAAGGGCTTAAAAATAAGCATAATATGTCCCCTTTAATCGAACGAGATGTTGATTTGATCATTAAAATAAAAATAAAAAACCTGGACAAGTTTGACACCCCTTTTGCGATATGGCCATATTGGCCTTACCTACCCCCACCCCGCACCCCGTGGGGGGTCCTCAAGACAGCAGCCAAACCCAGGCGCTGTTTTTATGGGCATCAACCCCTGCGAACGGGTGGGGGATCTTCTTTACTTGCATATGCTCACTTGTCAAGACTCCAATCCAGATTTATATGGCGATGATGGTCGAGACAGAGCAGCTCATTTGATGTCATTACCCAGGTCACATGATTGCTTGGGACTGGAGTCAAAGTCCAGAGGTTGGAGCACGAATACAGTTTACTCCACGGATGTGGAGTTCTTGGGACTCAAGTCAAGATGTGACTTTGTTCCACCTGCACATCGTTCATGCACTCAGATCTTATTGTCAACCGTTGTAGGCTGCAGAGGGAGGGTGGCTTCGCTCTCCTTGGACTCGCCGCCATCTTTTTTTCTGACTTGGTCGTCATTCAGCTTTTTGCCCTGCTCTTCTTCATTTGCGCTGACATATAAATCAAACTTCGGGACAGGCGGAGGCTCACAATACACCAGGGGCAAGCACGACATCAAATGCAACGCTTCGCTGTCGATGAGCTTCACGCAGCTGTAGAAATCCTGCGGCGGATACGTATTGGTGATGGCGGCTGGTGGGCCTGTGGTGCTGTAGCCATTCTCTGTCAGACCAACCATCCCAGGCCAGGCAGACGGTGCGGCCGGTGGCGGCGATAACGTAGGAGCCATGCAGTAGGGGCTGGCGGGTGGATGATGGGCAGTGGTGGCGGCTAAGTCATTTGGGATGATGAGGGGGTCCATCGCCTGGCTGGGCGGCTTTATGGGAAGTGTGCACTCATTTGGCAAAGCCAGATGGATGCTGTCGGGGCTCACCTGCTCCCACACCTCCGTTTCCAAGAAGCTGGGAGGTATGAAGCTATGGAAGTTGGAAAGGTGACGATTGATTTCATCAAGGTTCCCCTTCTGAGAGTGGAAATGTACAGACACATGAAATTAGATAAATGAGACATTCCAGAAAAGACGATAGAATATGTGTTACCTTCAGGAGCAGTCGGTCAATACCAATGATGTGCGGTTTTGGAATCGGCGGCAGAAAGAAGTCTTTGACTCTGAAAGGGAAAGTGGAAATTACACACATCCACTCGGGACGAAAAGGAATGTGACAGTTTGAGTGGAATCATGTGACTCACCTCACACATTGCGGAAGGACACGCACGGCGATGGCCAGCAGTGCCACCGCGCTGATGCTCATCACGAGAATCAGCACGAGAAGTACATCTGCTTCAGTAAAAAAGAACGTTTGATTTATTCCATCCCCTACCACCTCGCCTGACTGCACAGCCGCCCCTCACGTCAATGTGCATGTCACACCTGCTGGGGCCTGGGCGGGAATGCTCATCAGGATCGGCTGACTCCATTTGCTCCACAGGCCATAGTTGCGTGAGCGGCAGCGGACACGAACAACGTAGTCACTATTAGGGAGGCCGAGCAGCTTAACCTCAGGTTCTCGCAATGACTCCTTGACCTGGCGACAGGAGTCTAAAAATCAGCAAGATTCCATACAATAATTTCTGTAAGGGTGTAACGGTACGTATGATCTGATTCTTTTGGGATTTCTCACAAAGTACATGGTACAAAAGGGTTTTCAACAAGTGCTCTTTTCCACATTTTTTTGTTGAGAACTGCTGAAACCTACCTATATTGTGTTTTTTCTGATGAAAGATTGAGAGTCTAATCTTTCTTTTGGTATATACCATGTCTATATAGCCCTAGAACACAATATTCTATGTCTTGAAAACAGCTTTTGAAATATGGTCGGGATTGAATGAGTTAAGAATTTGCATTCATATTTTTGCCCTGGGGCCCGCACGATGGATGAGTGGTTAGTTTTTGTTTCGGTTCTCCACTTGGCATCTCTGTGTGGCGTTTGCATGTTCTCTGGGTACTCCGGTTTCCTCCCACATTCCAAAAACATGCTAGGTTAATTGGCGACTCCAAATTGTCCATAGGTATGAATGTGAGTGTGAATGGTTGTGTGCCCTGTGATTGGCTGGCCACCAGTCCAGGGTGTACCCTGCCTCTCGCCCAAAGACAGCTGGGATAGGCTCCAGCACCCCCGCGACCCTAGAAAATGAATGAATGTCCCATTTAGTTTATCATTTACATTTGTTGAGAAAACTTTCCCATTGAAAATGAATGGGCTATTAACCCCATTTATTAAAGAAGAAATATCTGAATGCGCCTTGGCTGCACTAATCTCAGGCAGGGTGCATGTGTGGTACAGGGGTCACATACTGTAGGAGTCCACAAGTGTCGACGTATGAAAAGTATGTCTTGCAACCTGAAAAAAAACGTAAGCGTAGATTTGTTTGAAATGACAAAGAACCGGTCAACAGCTTGAAAATCTATGGATCTTCTTCCATGTATGGATGGTGACACTTCCTCAATATTACTATCACTAGATCTTAGTGCTGCCTTCCATACCGTCGGTCACGCTATATTACTTGAACGCCGTAAAATGCATACTGGTGCTACTGGTCCGGTACTCTCTTGGCTCAGATGTTATCTCCTGGATTGGACGCATCATGTCGTTTGTGATAATGTCACCTCTGAGTACTATGGTGTCACCTGTGGAGTCCCACAAGGATCAGTGTTCGGCCCTCTTTTAGCCAATTGTTGCCGATTGTTAATTGTTGTTCTTGTGAAGCCCCTTGAGGCCCTTTTGTGATTAAGGGCTATAGAAATAGACTTGACTTGACATCACACAGAGTTGTGAGCTAAACTAAAAACTGTTTATACAAAAGCAGAGAAGTTTTATGTTTGGCATTTAGTACCTTACCATCCCAAAACTGAACCAAACGATGACCTTAAAACCGATGTACATACTGAACCACGATCATGGCATACCGTTACACCCTTACTGCTGAATCTCACACATTTTACCTTCCACTTGTTGGGCTCGCTAACTTGTCTGTACTGCAGCTCGTACACCAGTGTAATCCAACCATACTTCAGGTCGGAGGGCACCGGATACGCCCAGGAGAGCAGCACTTCATGACCCATCTCGTCCCCGCCGACGTCCATCAGCTTGTACGTCAGGTTAACTGGAGCTTCGGTCTGAACTATGAGAGAGGCAATAAATAAATCATCTGATCTCTGCGTAGAACACCTTGGCCTCTGCCGCCGTGAGGTCGGAGAGCAGCGCTTTATAAGATATGAGACGTAAACAAACTAAGGAATGAAATATATTTTTGAATAAGACACAAGAAATTACGTTTTCTTGATATCTGGATGATATCTGGGTGAAAGGACATTGTTATTGTGGGTAGCTGCTCTACGAGTCCACAACTCAATACAAAGGGCTGAAAAATGAGCATAATAGTAGGTCCCCTAAACACTGGTAAACCCGCAGAAACAAATATGAAATATAAGATTCCAACTACATTTGGGTGAGAGTGAGACATTTAATTGGACTTACCAATCTCAGCCACGTCCAGGCAGTGCTCCTGCGAAGTGAAGTTTTGGTGTCGCGTCACCGCAGTGACGTTCATGCAGTAGTAGTTCCATATGGATGTGTGTCTACTGTCAAAATGGCAGCTGTAGGCACCCGCGCTCACATAGTCCGGACACTCACGTTTGGGGCCTTTGCTGTATGCACCAAAGAATCAATCATTACAATGAAGCCATTTTGTTACAGGCCCCCGAGGGGAGTCATCAAAGTAATTCAATTAAAATGTTTTCAATTTACAAAGATAACAGCAGAGTGTTCGCACTCTTTGGAATAGGTGAGCACGTAGGAGATCTCCTCGTCATCCGTCTGGTTGGTGAGCGGATACCACCAGCAAGTGAACACTTCCATGTTGGGTGAGCGGCAGTGGTAGATGTGAGGCCTCGTTGTCACAGCAACCCTACCTTCAGGGAGATGTGATGTGAGTACACACATACGTACAGAATGCATATATATGTATGTACGTTCTTATTGGGTCAGCATCCACAGGGATTAATCATTGAAATAATAGTTTAGGTTACACTTGGTAAATAACCACAACATTAAGAATGTAGCTACCAAACCTCGTCAAACACACATGCATGAACAAATGGCCCATGATTGTGATTTCGAGTAGATGGGCAAATTGATTGACATCTGCAGGGAGTCAGAACATTGCAGCCAATGTCAATAAATACACACCAAAAGGTCAAGAAGGCAGAAAGGAGACATGACGTTTGAAGAAAAAGTATCTTTCACCTGGCCTCTGTGCTTCTCCTTTTTGCAAAAAAAAACGTTTACATTTCCTGTAAGACAAACGCCAGTGAAGTCAACTACTATAAAAATCTTAGAACATCATCAGCTTTGTTGTTTGCGCTACTAAGACCTTACATACAAAACCGTGACACGGGTTCAACTTCACGTATTATCAGAGTTGAAGGTCAATACAGTGATTGGTCAGCAAAAATGGTTGCCGTCACAAACTAAAAATAGCTGGAGATCTGAAATCGGTCAAAATAACAGCCCCATTGTTCAATATTGTGCAGTCGGAGCAAAACCTTTTCTGGTGGCCTAACTACGACCAGAAGCACATTGTAAATTCTCGTATTTGTTAGATGAAAACTATACTAATTGTCCGTCTTTTATCTTTATTTACTAGCGTTTCTTGGTTCCAGCAGTGTATCTGCTTATTAGATATGTTTGTCCAATCGGACTTCATCTTCTATGTGTTTCCATGTGTTTTCGCTGTAATCTGCCCAGGGCTTTCAAAATCAGGAGTGCTGGCCCATGTCACATATACACACTATTATAGCACTACTATAGCAATGGGTCTGTTTTCTTTTAGCCAACCAAACGTCTGATACCCTTCTCAGGCCCAGCTTGAGAAGTTACTATAATTTCATCTCTGCCACCTATAAACTAATTCGGGGCAATGGTTGAATGGAAAAGACAAACTCCGCACACTGCTACATCTGGATAACTGCACAGAACACAAACCACAGTCATGGTGTCAGATAAATAGAGGAGAACAGATAAGCTGGTAAATATTCACATTGTATTTAAATACACACAGTGTATATACATATGTCCATAGAATGACAAAAAATAAATACATGTAGCGCAGCTGGTAGCGTGCTTGGATTCGAACCTGGAGATGGTTGGTTCAATTCCTGATTTGGGCACAAACTACCTTTCTGCTCTTACTTTCATTCATATTTCCACAGAATTTCAGCCCAGCTTCAGCTTCCGAACGGCTCCCGCATTCATTCTAAGTTTCGATTTTCGCACCTTTCCGAAGCACTCACACCTAATGTCTGCTGACATTGCATCATCTAGTCGGCTGATAGGAGCAAAACTGTTCAACATGCCTACAATGGATGACACAAGGTGGCAGGAGTGCCTAATCTAAAGGTTTCCAAAAGAAATACAGCAACATAGCACAGCAACCAGGAAGTGAAAAGGCACAGTCTTGTAGCGTTGTAGAGATTGCACATTGAGGGGGAATTTGACTGCATTCACACGCATGCATACGCACGCCAACGCCTGCACACACACACACACAGTTCAGTTGCAAATGTGAAAATTGTAAACAGTTCATGGTGTTATATTTGTAAATAAATTGTTACTTAAAAACAGAAAAATTATGCATGTATCTTTGCACTAAAAGCTGCTTTTCTACTGCAGATTACTAAAGAACAAAAAAAACGGTAGAAACCAATTTTGTTTTCTGATGAAAGCTGAGACTCTAACATTTATTTCCGTATATACCATGTCTATGTAGCCCTACAATATATTAGTCTGTGTGTCAGTCGAAATCATCAAAAATGTCTGGTACTGAGAGACCCGGCTTTTGAAAAATGGCTGGGATTGAATGAGTTAATGAGATGAATTCTTAGCTATAACACTAAAACTAATCCAGGTAACTTATCATATATTGACCGACAGAGGGTAGGGTTTAGCATCTTTAATGCTAAATCTTTAAATGTTTGGGTGCCCCTTCTCTGGAATTATAATGGCAGCACTCGTCTGTTTGTTGTCGTCCATGAACCAGTTTGAAGCAGAGAGTGACTGTGAGACAGACATTTGTCGATTTGTCTAACTATTAGTCCACACCGTGACAAACAAAACACTGGGTTGAAGACATGCTGGGACTCACCTGCTGCTTGAAGCTCTTCGGATTCGTTGCAGCCCACCGAGACGGGAAACAGGCATAGCAGAAGCCACAGCATCCCACCGCCTTTCACACAATCTGTCAATAGTCACAAACAAAACATCAACTGCTCCGATCTCTGCAGGAAAAGTTGGCAACAGCAACATGAGCGCGTCCCCCAGTCATGGGACATATCACAAGGATGCACACCCCTCCTCGTCTGAATGGCCCATTCGCATTGGAGTGTTCAGCTTCCAACATTAATGTAAAACAACAAGTTGGGCACCTCCTCGACCCTGTATCAGTCCATGAAGTCCATCTGAATTAAGGGATTATTAAAGACATTGTGAAGAATTAATTCACATGTCAATCCAAGTGGACTTTTGGCTTAAATGTCGTGACAATTTGAGCATGGAAATGGGCCTTTCAAGATATCACTATCTCGGGTCTACTTTCAGCCCTATATCCTAGCCTACATCCTAGACTTTTCCTCTCGCCCAAGCTTTAAGCTCCTTCCATTAAAGGGATAGTTCGGATTTTTTGACATGAAGTTGTATGACTCCATAAGCAGTAAAGTCCGTCAACAGCGACTCTTCTGGTCGTATTCCAGTGCTGAGGAAAGTAGTTTCAGCTTGTTGCTGGGGACAGTTAAGTTTGGCTTCTCAAAACAATAATGAATTTGCACCACAAAAATGCATTAGAGACATTTATGAGGTCTGATTTTTTTTCTAGAAGGCATTTTTGTGATGCAAATGTATTGTTTCTTCATTTAACTGTCCCTAGCAACTAGACACCCTTTTTACATACAGTAATCCCTCATTTATGGTGGTTAATCAGTTGCAGGATTGTTAAAGTACGACTCCTTATTAATGAATTGAATATGTTTGTAGTTTGAGCATAGAAAATATTAGTCTTGATAAGCTTTCCACATAAAAAGTTCCAGCAACCAAGTTGTCACACTGTTTGTCATTTCTTTTGCATGTCCAGTTTATCCAAAGTTTATCAAAGCTGACTGTCCACTACCAAGCCCTTAAGGAATGTTCCTTCATTCATTTTCTACCGCTTATCCTCAAGAGGGTCGCAGGGGGTGCTGGAGCCTTCGGGCGCGAGGCGGGGTACATCCTGGACTGGTGGGCAGCCAATCACACGGGACATATAGACAAACAACCATTCACACTCACATTCATACCTATGGACAATTTGGAGTCACCAATTAACCTAGCATGTTTTTGGAATGTGGGAGGAAACCGGAGTACCCGGAGAAAACATGCAAACTCCACACGTAGATGGCCAAGAGTGGAATCGAACTCGGGTCTCCTAGCTGTCTGGCCTGCGCGCTAACCACTCGGTCATGCCGTGCAGCCCTCCCCTTAAGGAATGTCATTTTCTTAAACATGCATGAATGCTAGTCACATGCATTTCTCTAAAGGTTCATCTGATAAATTAATGCAGCATCCATACTGGCTGTCTCTACCCCCACCCTCCGGTCCTGACTGATGCAAAGATATACATCCACATCTTGACATTCCATGCTAAGTAACTGGTAACTTAAATAAAAAAAAAGAAAGGTGTGCGTACAAGTTTCACTTTGTTATTAATTAACAGTTTCTGCACATGGTGGCACTGCAAAGCATCGCAGCCCATAATATGACCCGAGGAGGGTCAAAGTATAACCACCCAAGAGTTTTATTGTGCATTAGCTTTATCTAACAAAGATTTAGTCTGCTATGTCACTGCTAAGAAGGGGAGAAAAAGACTCTGAAAGACGCCATGACTACAATCTTCGTCCTGTTGCGCTCTGGTGTCTTCGGAACCGCTGGTGGTGTTGGCTGTTTCTACCAACAACACTTACCAAATACCCACAGGCCAACTTTAATTTATCGGTGAAAAAGTGAAGCGTTCTAATTGAGACCCTCAGGGGTGGTCAGCTGACAGTGCCAATGGCGCATTTCAGTACATACATCCTTGCATACGCTCATAATCTACAGCAAATGGATGAATGGAGAGTACATTGATGTCATATGCAGACAATGTTTCCTTACAGCAACGGGCCTGAGGCTGAACTGAAGGTACTGTACATTCTATATGGCCCTATGAAATCCGTTTTATGCATTTTACACTTATTTTTTACTAGCATGACATATCTGCTTTTTGGGTAAGTGAATAAAATAAAATATAAAATCCCCCTAATTAAATGCCAAAGTCCTTATATTTATTGATACAAGACTTCAATGGACAATTTTGCCTAGACAACGAACTGTAACACCTGTGCTTGTGATTAATGAAGATGTAGTAACAGATACAATTCCAACTGCGGATATAGTGTATAAGAGTTTTCATGACACTTTTTTGTATGACGATCTTGCAAGTGCGTTCTTGTGTTCCGTGTGTGTGGATAAATGTCTAAGATGAGCTGCATTAAAAATAAACATGCTTCTTGTACTTCTTCTCTTAGAACCTGCATGTCATCATCAGGCACTGCAAAACGTTCCTTACATTAAAACCGTAAAATACAACCTGGTGAGGCTGCACGGCAGCCGAGTGGTTAGCGTGCAGACCTCACAGCTAGGAGACCCGAGTTCAATCCCACCCTCGGCCATCTCTGTGTAGAGTTTGCATGTTGTCCCCAGGTACTCCGGTAGGTTAATTGGCGACTCCAAATTGTCCATAGGTATGAATGTGAGTGTTTGTCTATATGTGCCCTGTGATTGGCTGGCCACCAGCCCAGGCTGTACCCCGCCTCTCACCCGAAGACAGCTGGGATAGGCTCCAGCGACCCTCGTGAGGATAGCGGTAGAAAATGAATGAATGAACAACCTGGTGAAAATATCCTCATTGAACCCGAGTCACACACACAAAACCACACTAACGTGCTAAACTAAGCTAACCCTCGTTGGCTTCCATTCACTCCCCGGGCTGCACAAAAGTTTGTATAAATCACTATTTCCATCGCTTTTACCATTGGAAAGCTTACGGTGAATTATGCAGTTGGGAATTGGTTCCACGTCAATAGGACTATTTAAGGACTATTAGATAGGTCCTATTAAATAGGACTATTTAAGAGTTATTTGTGAAAAACACTTTTTCCAATGGCTTCAAACCGGTTTAAAAAATCGCATATCTCCTGAAACAAAAGTTGTAGAGTTGTGCTTGAAACCATTGGAAAGCTTGCGGTGAATTATGCAAGTGGGAATTGGTCCCAAGTCAATAGGACTTACTATTTGAGAGTTATTTGCGAAAATCGCTTTTTCCAATGCCTTCAAACTGGTTTACACCGTTTCAAACAAAAATTCATAAAAAATCGCATATCTCCCGAAACGAAAGTTTTAGTGTTGTGCTTGATACCGTTGGAAAACTTGCGGTAAATTATTAGGTGGGAATTGGTTCCAAGTCGATAGGACTTACCATAAGGGAGTTATTTGTGAAAAACACATTTTCCAATGGATTCAAACCACTTTAGACCAGTTCATACAAAAAAATCTGCTAAAATTGCATATCTCAGGAACTGACAGTCGTAGAGTCGTGCTTGATACCGTTGGAAAGCTTGCATTGAATTATGCAGGTGGGAATTGGTTCCGAGTTGATAGGATGTGCCGTTAGGGGGTTATTTGAAAAAAATACACCGGTTCAAACAAAAATTCATCAAAAATCGCGTATCTTGGGAACCAAAAGTCGTAGCGCTGTGCTTGATACCGTTGGAAAGTTCACGGTGGAATATAAGAATTGCGGAGGTGGGAATTGGGTCCAATTCAAGACTTATCGTTAGGGAGTTTTTTGTTACATATTTTTTGGGTCATATCAAAGGCATCGCAGTCCCCAAGACTGTCTTGTCTTGTTTACGTCGACGACGGATTGATCTGAGACAGAACCTAAACATGAGAATTTTATTGTACAGCTTATATGGAAATATGAATCAAGGCAAAAATTCACTTTTTCTAATGAAAAAGTCATCAAATTTTAAGTCGGAAAAAATATTGTTTAGGCAATTTCTTTTTTTTTTTTAACACAGTGGTGGGTCATTTGGAGGGTTAAATTTGTCCTTGCAACACGAGTCAGTCATATGAAAGTTTTTCCTTGAAGGGTCCATTTCTAAGATTGTTCTCATAAGATTCAGGATTTAGCAGCTAAAATAAGAATAACGACCCATCACTTTTCTCTGAAGTCAAACCTCCCAACTACTGCGGCAAAACTTCTACGTTTTGCTATTAGAACACAGCACTGTCTTGCTTCCTCACAAGAGTGAATCAATGACCACAATCCCGATCCCTAAAACCACGAGTCATGTAACAAAGGCACATCATTGTTACTTTTCGGTTTCAACACCGGAGCAAAACAATTTGATTATTGGACACATGGAAAAACAACAATGAATGGTCTGTCTTTAATAAAGCCCAACTACCAGCTAAGATGGTCCTCCTCAGAACCTAGAACACTGTTGTTGTTGTTGTTTTTGTTTTTAAGAATGAAATATGGTAGTTATTAACACAACAAAATACATGGGGAAGCGTAGAATAGCGGGTGTGCTTCAATATTCAAAATGTCAAAATGTTTCTTCAGAGATTTACTATATGAAAACGCAGAACGGATGTGTGAGCCCCCCAGCAGAGATTACATACATCTCAGAAATGTCTCTAAGGTCATCTGAAAAGCAGACCCCCCTAAAAACCTACCAAGACCCCAGAGCAAGAAGCTAGAAACCATCTGAATGTGGATTATGATTATGTGGTTTAAATAGTACAGAAAAGAGGGTTTATTTACTTTATGCTGACAGTCAGTACTACTACATGCAGGAGGTTTTTTAATAATCTAATATTTATAATAGTTAATATTTATTAATTATATTAATAATATAAATATTGATTAATAATAATAAATAATTCACATAAATCATATGCTTTTTGTGACATTGGTTTATTATTAATTATTATAAGAGCCATTGCCACGTGACTCATGAGGCAAAAGACACTGATAAAGTGTAGTGTATTGCTAGTCACTCTCAAAAAAGATTTTTGTTTTGTTTAAAATTCCAGCTGCAAAACGTTTCATAGGACCATTCAATGCTGATGAGCGCATTCAAACAACGAAAGCGCCCATTTGTGTAATTTGCTCATTAGCCACGCGTGGACTCGACTGGTAATTATGGCGAATTAAGCTGTCAACAGCCAATAAAATGCACCCACCTTCCCGGTGAACTATTGGCGCACCGCCCGGGGTCGCTTTCCAGGTACAAATTCCTCCGTCCTACTCCTGCTGCTGGCACTTGCAGGTTGAACTCCCAGCAGGAACGGCTGATGAGTGACGGCTTGTGGGCGTGTCTAGACAACTGCCCCGCCCCTCAGAAGCCACCTGATCCAGCAGCTGATGTGGATGGAGAGAAGCTGCTGTTCAAAGTGCAAAGGCATTGGCGGCTTGCAGCTCCACTTTTGCTTGTATTGGCTCGGGTGTAATATTCTAGAGAGGGAAATTATGATTATGAATTATTATAACATTATGGATGATTCGTTGAAATATTGAATGTTTGGACAAGATGTCAGTATATTTAACAGGGTGGGGGGGGGGCATTTGGTCTGCAGCCCTTGTCATACATTCATCTTTGTCACGTGAGCAAAATGTCCTGAATTTTGAATATAGCCTTAAAATTAGGTCTCTCAAGCTACTGTTATTTTATTTTTATAATTCTTTTTTTTGAGTGTGTCTGGGGCGGCACGGCGAACAAGTGGTTAGACGTCACAGCTAGGAGACGAGGGTTCAATTCCACCCTCGGCCATCTCTGTGTGGAGTTTGCATGTTCTCCCCGTGCATGCGTGGGTTTTCTCTGGGGACTCCGGTTTCCTCCCACATTCCAAAAACATGCTAGGTTAATTGGCGACTCCAAATTGTCCATAGGTATGAATGTGAGTGTGAATGGTTGTTTGTCTATATGTGCCCTGTGATTGGCTGGCCACCAGTCCAGGCCCAAGACATCTGTGATAGGCTCCAGCACCCCCCCCCCCCCCCCCCAGACACTCACCCTGATGACTTCTCAGTTGTATTCCAAAATATACTAAATATACAGGCCATATTCATAAAGTGACAAGAACACCGTATAATGATGATAATGAATTCCGGGGCACAGACAGGGCTGCAGCACGGCAGGAGGTGAACATTGAAATGCCTTCAGTGCACAGTTTGAATGTTAGCAACACATTGATTAGCTCCACTGTGTTTTTGTTGGCTGGACCGCAGGGACGGACTTACCAATGGCCATGGTCCGCTTGATTTCCAACGGCGCCCATCCGTCTCATGAAACTGATTATTGATTTTTTGCTGATCGATTTAAAGTGGATATTACTGTTTTGGTCTTAATTAATATGCTTAAAGGGGACCTATTATGCTCATTTTCCGGACATTTGTATTGAGTTGTGGACTCCTGTAGAGCAGCTACATACAATAACCAGCACACAAGCTTTATAGTTCTTCCAGAATCTGCACCAGCTGTATTTTGTTTTGGATTTTGTGGATTTGTTGTGGATTTTGTTCCCGCAAAAACGGTCTGCAGGCATGCCAACTCAGTTGTGGTTTGTCACACTCACTGCTAAACTAAACTACACTATGATGTACAGTATCTTTTCATAATGTCAGCTTTTAACATACAGCTGTATATGTGTTGGATTCCGAATCCGATCCGGAAGCAGAGACTGGACAGTCAAACGTGTCTTAATGGTAATTTTAGCATTAGGTTTTCTACAGCATTGGTAACGTCTAATGTGGCCGCTAATTGTGGTGGGAAACGGCTATTAGCAACCCCGCTCCTGTATACAAGCGCTTTTGCTCCATGGCTTACATAAAAAAATAAATTAATTAATTAATTAACATAAATTGTTACTTACTGCTTGCTCTTCTGATTCTGCCACACGATCAAGTAACTTTGGAAAAAAGTTAGCTTGTCCAGCTGCGTACATAGTGGCCCATGTTCACTCAACAGTCCTGTGTCAAATGACATTGACAGATTAAAATGCATTTCTTTTGCTGGTAGGGAATCAGGAACTCCTGTGTGAGCCATTGCGAGCAAGTAAACAGCTTCGCCGGCCTACAGCCACTCCCATATAAGCAAGTTTGCCACCCTGTGACATCACAAATGAGCAGTTATCCCACGCCTTCTGAAACTGAGCTTTTTGAGCCATCCCAAACTTCTTTCAGGGCTCACTTCCAAATGTCCAAACCTCATTATCTGAAAGTTTGGCATCGTTTGACACGAGAATACAACATTCTAACGACATTCATAGGTCAGAAAAGTGGAAAGAGCATAATAAGTTCCCTTTAAAACTACATAGAAATGTGCCAAGGGGTAGGGAACCTATGGGTCGGGAGCCAGATGTGGCTCTTTTGATGACTGTATCTGGCTCTTGGAGATTTCTTCCATCCATCCATCCATCCATTCATTTTCTATACCGCTTTTATGCTCACAATGGTTGAGTGGGTATGCTGGAGCCTATCCCAGCTGTCTTCGGGCAAGAGGCGGGGTACACCCTGGACTGGTGGCCAGCCAATCACAGGGCACATATAGACAAACAACCTTTCACACTCACATTCATACCTACGGACAATTGAGTCGCTAATTAAGAAAGAATTGAGAAATCCCAGGCAGGCACGGGAAGAACATGCAAACTCCACACAGAGATGCCCAAGCGGAGATTTTCTTATATTCACACTTGGATGATAAACATGGCTACGTGTACAAGGCATCCTGAGTCACTCAAAATAGAGTTGTGGAATGGTTGGTGGTGATGTCACGGTCGCTGTGCAAAAGCTTTAAGCTAATCCCCTTCTCACGATTATAGGGGGTAAAATCATAGTAAAGCCTTTTGTCACAATGGCAGCAAGCGCATGCTGATAAAATAGTAATATATATTTATTATTTTCCAACTTGGAAACTGTGACGAATGACAACAGCAACACTTCAGTTGTCTTCACACCAAAGTTGTCTATACTTGAAATATTGTGTTAGTCTAAGTCAGGGGTCGGGAACCTTTCTGGCTATAAGAGCCATGAAGACCAGATATTTTAAAATGTGTATCTGTGAGAGCCATATACATTTTTTTAAATGCAATAAAATGTGTGCATTTTTATGTAAGACCAACAGTTTTAGATATAATGGGCTCTAATTACGTAGACCAGGCACACTACCCCACGCCAATGGGGTGGCCAGCACACTTCGTGAGCAGCGCAGTGTCCAATAATAAATCAAATACTTCATTCATTCATTCATTTTCTACCGCTTTTTCCTCACGAGGGTCGCGGGGGTGCTGGAGCCTATCCCAGCTGTCTTCGGGCGAGAGGCGGGGTACACCCCGGACTGGTCGCCAGCCAATCACAGGGCACATATAGACAAACAACCATTCACACTCACATTCATACCTATGGACAATTTGGAGTGGCTAATTAACCTAGCATGTTTTTGGAATGTGGGAGGAAACCGGAGTACCCGGAGAAAACCCACGCATGCACGGGGAGAACATGCTAACTCCAAACAGAGATGGCCGAGGGCGGGGACCGAACCCTGGTCTCCTAGCTGTGAGGTCTGCGCACTAACCACCAGACCGCCGTGCCGCCTAAATCAAATACTTGCTGCCATTAATGCAACTTCTGCTGCTGCATGGTTTTGCACCGTACTCAGTATATTTCATTCTTTTGGCCATCTTTGCCAGAAGGCTTGGTTCTGCAGCTTTAGCTAGGTGACTATTTGACTAAAAGAGGAAAGTTTACATTTACATCTTAATGACCGAGGTAGACTACCACATTACCCAGTAATAATCAAGTTTTGGTGTTTGACCTGGAAAATATCATCAGGAAAGATAGATATGGTCGGCCGTATTGCAGTAGAAAATAGATGGACGGATTAAAATGCATAAGAAAGTTGTTGATTTTTAATATTTTTAACAGTGAATTCTGTGATGTTTACTTTAAAATGTTAGCAAACATACATTTTTATTGTGGTAAGAAATGCTTGAGAGCCAGATACAGTCATCAAAAGAGCCCTACCTGGCTCCCGAGCCATAGGTTCCCTACCTCTGGTCTAAGTGAACAGATTTCTATAAGACAAGCACGTAACTTAGTCAGACTGGACTGGAGTCCGTTTTCTGAAAACTGATTTAACATACCCGCATGACGCAACTGGAAATTCCCCGCCTGTACAGACGTTTACTCAGAACCGGCTGGCGCATTAGGCAATGTAGTAATCCCTCGTTTATTGTTTACCACTCGTTTACCACTTAATTGGTTCCAAATTTCTGCAAAGTAGGATTCATATTTATAAATTGACTATTTTCGTAGTTAGAGCACAGAAAACATGTTTACCACCTTCTAAGTACGTTTTTGAACATTATTGGAGATTAAATAACATTCATTCATTTTCTACCGTTTATCCTCACGAGGGTCATGGTGGGGGGTGCTGGAGCCTATCCCAGCTGTCTTCAGGCGAAAACCCACGCATGCACGGGGAGAACATGCAAACTCCACACAGAGATGGCCGAGGGTGGAATTTAACTCGGGTCTTCTAGCTGTGAGACCTGCATGCTAACCACTAGACCGCTGTGCAGCCCACATTAAATAACAATGACACTCATATTCATAACAGAAAATAAGCCGTATTACTGACACCTAGTGACCAGTGTAGAATACTACAATTCATCACGTCTTTTGAGTGCATCTTCTGAATGCCTTATGTTTGTATTTTAGTTCATTTTCCATTTCTATACATGAAAATGCTTAATGAAAAAAACACAATTTGCTTATATACAGTATGCATTTATGATCATGATTTATTCATGACAAAGTTTGGGCATCTCTGTGTGGAGTTTATGTTCTCCCAGTGCATGTAGTAACGGGCACATTCATAATAAGTGGACTTGATTTTACATATTGATTTTACAACACCAAAGTGCAGGTAAAAAGTATTTTATGAATAAAGATTGCAGTGCTGGGTGGGAAATCCTTTCGCCTGTGTACCAACCCCCCAAAAATCAGATTTCAAAACAGATGCACCATACAGCTCTACTAACTAATGTTAAGGACTTGCTTGTAGTCATGACAGTTGGAGTCCTTGTGGTAGAGGGCGCTGTGGCACCAGTATTGTTTGTATGCTCTGTGTTCATCATGAGGCTTCACTTCAATTCAGAACATTCATTCATTCATTCATTTTCTACCGCTTATCCTCACTAGGGTTGTGGGGGGTGCTGGAGCCTAATCCCAGCTCTCTTTGGTACAACCAATCACAGGGCACAACAACCATTCACACTCACATTCATACCTATGGACAATTTGGAGTCGCCAATTAACCTAGCATGTTTTTGGAATGTGGGAGGAAACCAGAGTGCCCGGAGAAAACCCACGCATGCACAGGGAGAACATGCAAACTCCACACAGAGATAGCCGAGGGTGGAATTGAACTTGGGTTTCCTATGTGTGAGGCCTGCACGCTAACCACTCGTTCGCCGTGCAGCCTCAATTCATAACAAACAAGAAGAAAAACATCAGCTAGTCAAATGTTGGCGCAGAATAGTCCTCTTAATTAGCGTCCATCCAAATGAAGTGAAAAGCTTATGATGATGAGCTCCAGCATTTACGTAGAAAATCTAGCAATTTAACCTCAACCGTTGCCAGCAGACAATAATAATTATTGAATATGAATTCAGGACGTGACATGCATGGAAAAGATGGATTTGTCGCTGTTGTATCTCTGCCTGCACCGTGCTTGAAACAGGAAACCTGAGGTAATGCCTTTGCCTGGAGTTGAGAAATCTGCCACTTCCTCCGCAGTGTCACCATCCGATGTCAACTTCCTTCTCAACAGTCACCTGAAAGGTGGTGCTTGTGTGGGCCCGTTTAAGGTGGGCAGCAGGCGCCTTCTTGGTTTCTTTGCTTGTGAGTCTGATGGTGGACGGGTGGTTGAGAAAGCCCATCATGTCAGTCAGGATACCGACGTTCATAAACCTTTTGTTCATAAGCTGTGACAATAACGTCAATCAACCCAACATGTTCTGCACCAGTGGCGTCATTAGGCCTATTTTGGGGGGGGGCTTCAGCTAAAATAATAAATAATTTGATCAAATAATTTGATATTACTAAATAATAATAATACTAAATAACTTGATATTTTTTATAGTTTTTTAAAAAAATGTAATAGATTTTTTTTTTTTACAAAAAAATGATATATAATGTTTTTTGTTTTTTTTAATAGATTTTTTTTACTAAAAAAATCTCTGACAAATTTCATATAATAGGGCAAAAGCAGGCTAATAAGCAAGCCAATGAGCTGGCTAATACTAGTCTACTGCTACTACTACTAGTAGTAGTAAAAATCAGAAGAAGAATAATGATGATAGTAATAATAATAGGCTAATTAATAATATAATAAAGATTATGATATAATTTATCACTGTCCACTGGACAGAATGGTTGCAGAGTTTTGCAGTGTAGATTGTGTGTACTTGTGTACATTTAATGGCGGCCTGAAACAATTGAGTATCTCTACTAAATCTGTTATATCCCGGTTCTTGTTTGTTATTTGTTTTTTTTAATTTTTTTGAATGTCTAACCCCCCCCCCCCCCCCCCCCCCCCCCCCCCCCGTCCTCAGAACCTAGTGACGCCCCTGTTGTGCACACAGTGTAGTGGAGTCCACTTCCCTATTTGCCCCAAAGAAAAAGTTGAAGCGTTCTAGCAGGCGTGCATTCACTCTTAAAATCGCTTCTACAGCATCACGCTCAGCATGGGGAACTTGGCAGCCAACGAGGGACTCTCCATCTTTGTAATTGTGAGATTGTTTAATGTTGAATATTCCTTTTTTATACAGCATTCTAACCCAAACCTTTATATAGATATTTCTTTGACCGATGTATGCTGGAGAGTCCTTTTTCTTCAGCTCAGACATGTGCACTAGTTCAACGGGATCATTTATTTCTAAGTCTAATTAGTTCCAGTCGAATTAATCAAAAGATGGAATTGAAAATGGACTGAACAGTCACAGGTGGACTGAATGTTCTTGTTACTGTGTGCTCCAGCTTGTTTGGCTCGGGATTAACGCCTTCCTCTTCGTCCACTTCTACATGGCCTTTCTAGTCGATAAGTGGTTCTACACACGAGTGCTGCTCGGGGTGAGTCCGACTTCTCAGCTCATGACTTCTATTTAGCGTTTATATATATATACTATGTGTGTATATATACACACATATATACATACACACACACATACACACAATATATATATATATATATATATATATATATATATATATATATATATATATATATATATATATATATATATATATATATATATATATATATGTGTGTGTGTGTGTGGATATATATATATGTATGTACATATATACACACACATACATACATATATATACATACATACATATATACACTTGAGTGTAATGAGTAAAAGTAATAAATGTAGTAATGATTAGACATGTAGACAATGGTTCAGGACTCTTCTTCCTTGTTCCTCCTGTTTCTTAAAATGGATAATTTTGTTTCAATGTTTGAGTAAATGTCATTTTACGTAAGGTTATATTTATATCCTTTGTTGTGTGCTTCATGCATCAATTTAACTGTTTGAAGGTCTACCAGATAAGCAATAATTATGATTCTAGTATATTAGTATAATAGACACCAAAGAGCATGTGACCAAAGGTTGTGGGAGTGACCGTTTTATGTTTTTATGTGTGTGTTTTAAACTGTAAAAATCACAAATATTAAAAATAAAATAAAATTGGAAAGTCAAAATAAGGTCATTCTGCAAATTATTGGCCATGACTGCAGTGTTTACCTCCGGGACGACTTCCTCGCCTCTCGACCGAAGACAGCTGACAGCTGGGATAGGCTCCCCCCGCGAACCTTGTGAGGACAAGCGGTAGAAAATGAATGAATGAATGAATGAGCGTGACGGATTAAAAACCTGCGTAGGATTATAGGAGCTGTAGTCATTAATAAAGATAGTGTTGACCATGACGATGAAACATCTTTTAACATTACTGATCTTTTTCCAGATCCAGGCGACTATGAGTAACATTTCTCCTCTAGGTGTAACTTTTTCTCATATGTTTTTGACTTTATGATCGAAAATCCTCGTGAAGTGATCAATAAATGATGTTCTACAATGAGTAAATTGGATAAACAGGGGGGAAATGTTGGAATAAAACTGTATATATCATGTACTCACATTTAATAAGCTTGTTTCATATTATCCAAGTTAATATCATGTAATCACATTCTTCATATTATCCAAGTTACTATTACATGCACATAGATCACACGCTTGCATAGAGCATCACATTCCTTTAGACCAGGGGTCGGCAACCTTTACTATGAAAAGAGCCATTTCACCCACTTGCCCACTAAAGAAAAATAGCCTGGAGCCGCAAAACGTTGTATGTTTAAAACAACATTGGAGGGAAAAAAAAAAGACGAGTTGGAGTACTCTTGCTAGTACTGGAGATCAACTTTTGTTTTTAAATGAGCTCTAATTTATTTTTTAGAATCGTCAAATAACTCATTAATAATAATTAATAACTCAAATAACTCAAAGTGTTACTCATTTCCCTTCATGTTAACCTGTCAGAGAGAACTGGATAGCATCCTGTCTGCTCATTCAGTCACCAGTCAGAACTCAGTCAGGATGCATTCATGGTCTCACACAAAGTTGGATTTTTGTAAACTCACAAAGACGTGCATTTTCACCACACAGGTGCTAAAAAATATTCAAGCATTGCAAAGGGAGCCGCAACAAAGAGGCTGGAGAGCCACATGCGGCTCTGGAGCCGCGGGTTGCTGACCCCTGCTTTAGACACTGCTTTCTCTTGATGTCCTTGAACTATCTGTCTCTGCTTTGCTTTCTCAAAATATGCTTGCTTGATGTTGAAACCAGTCTCAACCGTGTGAACTGTTCCCCCTCCCTTAGACGATTGAGACCTATGTAATAGGGCACACCTAAACTTTAATAAAAGAAGGAGAGCAGAGACTGTTTTTCAGAGTAGGTTGGATGAATGTTACTGAACAGTCTCTGATCACTCTCCTTGCAAGCCTATATCTCACGTCTTTGTGTCTTCTTTCACAGTTGGTGATAATGTTTTGGGTTTAACCCTAACATTTGCCCATTCTAGGACTAAGGAAGTTTCAAAGCATTTTCTATGGGCTGTAGTCCAATTACATTCCAAGTAACAACTGTCTCTTTCAGCACGCTCTGTCATGGGCTCGAGCTCCTGCCGCCTGCCTCAACTTCAACTGCATGCTCATCTTGCTGCCGGTCTGTAGGAATCTACTTTCCTTCCTGCGAGGCTCCATTCAGGTACCAAACCTTACAACTGTCTTCAGGTTCAGGTCCTTGTTCATCTAACTGAATAGGTCCTTAGTTCTGCAGCCGCACAGCTGCTCGCCAACTGGACCGGAACATCACGTTCCACAAGCTGGTGGCTTATATGATCGCCTTTCACACAGGTATTGTCATTGCGATCTGCTCATCGGGCATCTACGTATACTTGTTACCCGTTTGACTTTGACCTGTCCTTGACTTTAAGCCGTGCACATCATTGCACACTTGTTCAACTTTGAGTATTTCATGGATGCTCAGCTAAAACGGAACAGCAGCTTCCTGCCCTTCGTTCTGTCGGAAATTGGCAATGGTGACAATGCGTCCTTCCTCAACCCCATTAGGTCCAACGAAACTGTGAGTCAAGGTTTTTTTTGTTTTTTTTTACAGGTGGCCACAGAAAGAGACCACAGTCTGAAACTGTTACTTTGTTGTAGAACCCGACCATCGTCATGTTTACAACCATCGCCGGGGTGACGGGTGTGGTCATCACACTAGCCCTCATCCTCATCATCACTTCTTCAATGGAAGTCATCCGAAGGTCATACTTTGAGGTGTTCTGGTACACGCATCACCTTTTTGTTCTGTTCTTCATTGGACTGGTGTTCCACGGCTTTGGGTAGGAAAGAAACCAGTCCAACAATAACTTCCTCTTGTATTACCTCAATGCTGGTAATCAGTATGTGGCTTTGCGGTTTAGGAGGATCGTACGAGGACAGACACCCGACAGCCTGAACACAAATGACCCACTGGTCTGTGCCGAAAGGTTTGAGGACTGGGGCAGGAACGGGTCAGACTGTGCGGTTCCAAAGTTTGCTGGAAACCCGCCAATGGTATGCCGCCAAGCGAACTGACCTTAGTTAGCGTTGTGTGCACAATTCCGTCTCACATTGCATTTCTCCAGACCTGGAAGTGGATTGTGGGGCCCATGATCCTCTATGTATGCGAGAGGCTCGTTCGGATCTATCGATCCCATCAGAAAGTGGTGATCACCAAGGCGAGTGCAGTGGTTTAGTAAGAAATGTGAAGTTGTGACGGTAATCTAACCAAATGCGGACCGCAGGTGGTGATGCATCCCTCCAAAACTCTGGAGTTGCAGATGAAGAAGAAAGGTTTTCGCATGGAGGTTGGCCAGTACGTCTTCATCCAATGTCCATCCGTCTCCAGACTGGAATGGCACCCCTTTACCATGACCTCCGCCCCAGAGGAGGACTACTTCAGTGTCCACATCCGTATTGTTGGGGACTGGACTCGGGCTTTGTATGAAGCCTGCGGGGGAGACAAAATTGAGCCTCAGGAGGCCTGGAAACTGCCTAAGTAGGAAATTACTGTTTTTCTTGAAATTGCCACCGATTATGTTTGATTGTTGCCACCAGCAGTTGTTTGATAAGAAATGCAAGGCTTATCTTTACGCCGGGTGGCCTATTGTGTAATTGTTTACCTCTCAGGAGCAGATACAGACTCACAGGTTGATAGCATCCATCAATCAGTACGTTTTGATCTGAGCAGCATCTAAAGGTTTATCTGCTACGATCCTGCTAGAAAATATAACAAATATCCTTCAGGGACCGGAAAATATCCACAATTTGTGTATTGTTAACATGATGAGTCTTCGGAAGTGCAACAAAATGTTCTAAGTTGTGTTTAAGGACTCCATGGACATTTACAGGGTGGCCATCGATGGGCCATTTGGCACTGCCAGCGAGGACGTGTTTCGGTACGAAGTAGTCATGCTAGTGGGGGCGGGAATTGGCGTGACGCCTTTCGCATCCATCCTCAAGTCTGTGTGGTACAAACGCATCCAGGAAAACCAGGACGTCTTCACCAAGAAGGTGAGACCACCTCACATAACATCCGCTATAGTGAAAGATTCCAACCTGTGACTGTTGTACCACACCTACGCTACCACACCTACGCTACCAGCACCGCCACTGCAGGTGAACTAGTAGCTTTCTGTGAGAAAAGAAACCAAAATGATCTCCCTAATGGTCCTGTCTAGATCTATTTCTACTGGCTATGCCCGGAGACGCAGGCTTTTGAGTGGTTTGCCGACCTGCTTCAGTCGCTGGAGGGACAGATGGCGGAGAAGAACGTGACAGACTTCCTGAGCTACAACATCTACCTCACCCGCTGGAAGGAGGCTGAGGTAGCAAACGCCATGTTTTTTTGGTTTTTCAAGGCAAGAACATTCACTATTGAACTGTTGTTAATCCTAGGCGGCCCACTTCTGGGTGCACCACGAGGCGGAGAACGACCCAATCACAGGGCTCAAGCAGAAGACTCTCTACGGGAAGCCGAACTGGGACACAGAGTTCACCACCATTGCATCAAAGCACCCTGGGTGAGATTACACACTCATCTATCCAGATTTTCCGACGGTCCCATGAATTCACTTGTGTTCTTCCACAGAACCAAAGTCGGAGTCTTCCTGTGCGGGCCGCCACAACTGGGCAAGTCGCTGGAGAAACAGTGTTTGTCGCACTCAGAAGCTGACGTCAAGTTCATTTTTAACAAAGAAAACTTTTAACATGGTGGCCAACACAGTCAGCAAATGGGCGTGTCTTCAGACCAGTGGTTCTTCACCTTGTTGGAGGTACCGAACCCCAACAGTTTCGTATGCGCATTCTCCAAACCCTTCTTTAGTGAAAAATAACATGATCGTTTTCAGAACCGAGACATTCTGTATAGGTTTGTGGCTTTCCGTGATACATGTCAATCCATGTTGTGCATGTCCGACCACATGTCCATAAATTCCCAGCAGCATTGATTGACCCAGAAATGCAGCGATATCCGATATCAGCGATAAATGCAGCAGTGATATCCAAGCAGGGCGTGTTGCCGCCGAACCACTGAGACCGACTCACCGACCCCTTAGGGTCAAGGTTAAGAACCACTGCCTTGGACTTTTACAAAGACCAAGAGTTTCAGGTGGAAGACTGACATTTGCATCCCACCAGAAGTTTTGCAAAAGTGCCGCTGTTGCACAAAAGCGGAGAAATGAACTCTGTGGTACTTTCCACACTGACGTTGTTCTGCTTTAGCAGTGCATCACTAGTCGGTTTCACAACCTTGCTTCTGTTTTTTTTGTTTTCGGTTAGTTGCTTATCCACTCTCATGGTGCATTTTATATATCACAATGTCAAACGGGAAAATATTCACTTCTTCATTTCATTTTGCTATAGAAGACCTACTGTATATTATCAATAGCGTTTTGGAAACATTGGAGCCTTGCAAATGTTTTCCACCGAGGGCCGTGTACATAAAAATGCGTGCATTTTGTGATGCTAAAACCAATCCACTGTATTATAGGTGAACATATGCTAAGCTAACTGAACATATAATCGCCATCTAGGTGACAAAGCACTTTTGTGTAATATCTAATAATACATGTTATTAATAATAACTTATTTTAATTCTTACAATATACCAAGGGCCAATACAAAAACAAACACACACAAGCACACAGCTGCATGCCGAAAATGGCACCTGGGCAACAAGTGGTTGTTTCACTTCTGCACTGCACTTCCATGCACATTTCTTGCTGCTTTCGTTTTCATCTTTGTGAGTCACATCGCTATGCAGTTATAATTGTTCTAAATTCCCACGTTGGTATGCTGAAACCGGAGGGGGTCAAAGTGCCAGCCTCACTTTGTGATGTACCAGCACCCTGCATATAGCGTAGCACATATCGACCTACGTACATTACATTGGTTTTCATACATTTATAGCATCTTTATATCACAGAATGCAACAACTTTGCTGTCATTTTTTCTTGATGGAAAAAATGCGAACACCCCTGATCTAAGAAAATTGTCTCGGCTCAACAATGTAGCTAGATAGATCCTTTACTTGTGTAAGAGAAAGGCCCATTTCCAGCAACTGTGCAAAAATGTCATAGTAAGCTTAACCACAAGATACTGGAGAATAAGTTAAAGAATGAAGCTAAATTACTACAATTGAGATTGAAATTGTAAAAATATTTGCTACAGCCACAGCTATCATTGAATGTATGTATACTGTAGCTCAGTGATTACTAAAGTGGGGTAGGCGAATAAAAATGAAAAAACAATTAAAAAAACAAAATTATGAGTGCGCCTGAACGCGTCACAGTGTGAGGAGACCGTAAGTTTGAATGATTACTTTGTGCACTAAGAGTGTTTCATCTTGAAGATTTCATTTATATGTACTGTATATTCCAATTAATTAATCCCCACAGAATTTGAAAATTAGGCTTTATCTGTGGTTGTATGTATTTTTGTATTTCAGATACTATTAAAAAGGGGGCAGTGATTCTTTTCGAGTTGGGACACCATGGAAAGATTTCAGTCAGATAATGGACAAGCAGGATTAAAACTAGCAAAGTGCTATCAGTTCTGCTGCAGTTTTTTTCTAAAATGGTGCATTCAGGCGCATCACATAACTCAGGGGTGTCAAAGTCAAATGGACGGAGGGCCAAATAAAACACTTGGCCACAAGCCGAGGGCCGGACTGTCCAATCTTCATTAAAACCAAGATTTAACTTACTGAAAACATAACAAATATATTACAATATGATTGGATAAATAAAGCAATATTTTCTTCATTTTTAATTTCAGCAGGCACAAAATACAAATGTCCTTTATATAAAAAACTCATAACATAAATGAAGTGATATTATTTAAGGCACCATCAGTATATTCTCTCATTTAGCAAAAATGGGCTGAAATTAGGCAACTTCAAAGAAATAAATAATAAACAATTTTCTATCATTCACTCAACTGAAATAATTAAAAAGAAATATTGCCTCAAAATACAATAAAAATCTTTTGTCTGGGCAAAGTTCGTCACAGACTTTAAGCATACAGTTTTTGATAAAACCCCCCTCTGGAAATGGCCGGGCTGATTTAGCGATCTCCTCTGCCAAAATAAAACTGCCCTGGACAGCAGCCTCGCTTTGTGACTGGGCTTTTCTGAACAGACTCTGTCGAGATTTGAGGCCTCGTTTTAATTCCTCGACCTTCTGTAGCCTTTGTTCCATGTCCAGAATCTTGTTTTTGTCTGTGTGTTTTGTTTCATGATGCCGTCTCATATTATATTCTTTCATCACCGCCACACTTTCTCCACATAGAAGACACACAGGTTTTCCAGCTACCTCCGTGAACATGTACTCCAACTCCCACCTTGTTTGAAAGCCCGTTTTCACCGTCCACCTTCCGTTTTGCCATTGTTGATGGGTATCTGTAAATTAACTTTTGCTGTTATGCTAATGACTGATGCTGAATGACTGCTGAATAAATTAAGCCGCCTCCCGCTATGCTCCCGCTCGCGCGTCCCTGTTGCATTGTGGGAAATGTAGTACAGTTTATCTGCGGGCCGAATCTAATAATAGATTAATATCATCACGCGAGCCAGGTAAAACCCTCTCGCGGGCCTGATGTGGCCCCCGGGCCTTGACTCTGACATATGTGACATAACTCCTCTGACACAAGTTGCTGCTGCTTTCAGGAAGACTTGTGCACATGCACATAAAGCCCAAAGTAGGTGATATTTACAAAACCAACCACTTGTTGCTCAAACAAGAAGACAATGTTACAAAATGGTCTACTTGTAAGAGACATCAACGTTAAACCAATCTTTGGACGGATACGCTTTATCATGTTTGTTAAACTCTCCCCTTCAATTTGCTATTAAATGAATATGACGACTTAGAACCCATAGCCATCCTGAGTGGAATGAAGTGAAGCAGTATCTACTATTTATCAGTGCTCATGTCAAACTTTATCCTAATGTCACCATGCAGAATAAACATTTTTCACTTGGAATTACTTTTACATGAATGAACCCATTAATTATGTATGATATCTCAAGTTAATTAACTAATTAATCAAAGTTTCAGGAGTAGGGGGTACATGGTTTCATGTCAAATGTCTGAAGGGGGTACCACTGATGTAGATTAGCATAACAACATGACTGAAAGTTACTTGGCGCTGGTGAGAGGGTATTTGTGTATGTGTACTCACTGTGGACTTGAACCGCAGGGGTGTCAGCATTGTCCAGCTTCAGGCCACTTAGTGAAAAACGAAAGGATGCGAGGGCCACTTTGATACTTTGTAAAGCAATGTACGTACGTATATATACTGTATTTCAAGGAAAACATCTCAGCTTTGGGATATACGTATATAGATGAAAAGGCCTACTTAATGTTAGTATTAACTTCAATCTACGCTCTTTTGCCCAAATTTTTGCTGTTTTTTTTATTTCATTTTATAAATGTAACATTCTTCTTGGAATATTGACTTTATTCCTGTAATATTTCCATAGTACAACCTTTTCTCCAGCCTAATCCTCCAAAAATTACAACTTCATTTGGTTTTGTTTCCCGTACGTATTATGACTTTATATATATATATATATATATATATACATATATATATATTATTTTCTATATTTCTGTATTTTCTATTTTTTTCTTTAATATTTTCAACTTTGGCTGCACAGTGTATCAGCGGTTAGCATGTTGGCCATGCAGTCAGGAGATGGTGGTGTTTGCATGTTCTCCCCAAGCAAGCATGGGTTTTCTCTGGTTTCCTCCCACATTCCAAAAACATGCTAGGTTAATTAGCGACTCCAAATTGTCCATAGGTATGAATGTGGGTGGGAATGCTTGTCTATGTTTACCCCGCCTCCCATCCAAAGTCAGCTGGGATAGGATCCAGCATATGCCCATGACACAAAAAGGATGATTATTCTGTCGGAACACCAATATTTATGTAGTTTAATTTGTAATTGTGACAAATATAGACATTTTTATTTGCACAATCTTCATCTTTTAACCCACTACTGGTGTCGTATGCGGCGGTGGAATTCTTACAGACTATTTTTGGCCGAGCCATTGACATACCGCATCATTAAATTAGCTGCCGTAACACATGCTCCTGTCCCAATTAGATACAAACTCCTCCACAAACACTGAACTCACTCAGCTTAATCGGCGATGCATATTGTTTTAATAATTAGAAGAGTTGCTCATAAATAGACACGCATTCCTTCTGATGTGTTCAACTCTTCTATAGCGACAGACTGAAGACAAATTGTAGCTGCAGCATGCAGTCCCATTATTTTAAAATTCTTTTCAAAATGATACACATAAAAAGCTGCTGCGGGGCATACTGTCACAGCCTCTGTGTGGAAGTGGAACATGGAGACCCCCTGCCACCACGCTACGCGATGGCCACGGCAAACGCACTGACCACACAGTACATGGTGCGGCTTTCCCACCTCACTGTGCAGCTTCCTGCAAACACACGCATGAGTTAGACAACGTGCACAGATCATTTAAACCAGCCTGACTGATGCTCCTCAAGTACCGTCCATGGCTGTGTCCCAGTAGCAGGAGTTTGCCGTGTGCAAGCCGGCGCCAGTTTTCTGCATCAGGGCACACGTAACTACAGACAAACAATGGCATGTACTGTTTAAATGGAAGATCGTATCGACTGGGTCATTTATTGTATTATTAGACTCTAACTCACCGATGTACTTGTACTGTTTCCCCAGTTTGACCAGCTGTGTGAGGCAACGCTCAACTATAGTGGAAGTCCATTTGTTAACCAAACTTTGATTGTAGTCCTCGTTACCTACTACATTCTCAATACACTGAAACACACACACACACAAGTCAGATGACAGCATCATGTAAGAGTCACAGGGTGCATTACATCACAGGCCTACTTTCATCATCTGGGAGTTTCTTATAACAAAACACACAATTGGTTACGCTAACTATGAACTAGTATTTTAATATGTTTGCACAGGACTGTAATGGCTTCGGCAACAATCAACATAGGTACCTCTTTGACAATGCTGTCAGCTTCCTCCGTGTTGAACGAGCCCTGCGAGAAGCAAGATTTAAGATGAGGCAAATATGGGACTAGTGGAATAGTAATAGTAGTATCACCGATGGATGTTTACGTGAGCTTTACGTATGAGGAACACAGCAAAAATAATGGAAGGCTGGAGCCCATTATCAGTGTTTAAAAAAAACATTCAACGACAATGATCAATCAAATTCTACTGCTTAAATCAGTGTTTTACAATAAAACAGGATTAACGGTTACACCTAACACACTCTTACGTCGATGGCTAGCTAATACTCCCAGTACTGCATGTATGTGGATGGCTAGCCAACACTCCTGGTACCGTATGAATGTGGATGGCTACCTAACACTCCTAGTAGCGTATGTATGTGGATGGCTAGCTAACACTCCTGGTACCGTATGTATGTGGCTGGCTAGCTAACACTCCTGGTACCGTATGTATGTGGATGGCTACCTAACACTCCTAGTACCGTATGTATGTGGATGGCTACCTAACACTCCTAGTACCGTATGTATGTGGATGGCTAGCTAACACTCCTAGTACCGTATGTATATGCATGGCTAGCTAACACTCCAGGTACCGTATGTATGTGGATGGCTAGCCAACACTCCTAGTACCGTATGCATGTGGATGGCTAGCCAACACTCCTAGTACCGTATGCATATGGATGGCTAGCCAACACTCCTAGTACCGTATGCATGTGGATGGCTAGCCAACACTCCTAGTACTGTATGTATGTGGATGGCTAACTAACACTCCTGGTACTGTATGTAAGTGGATGGCTCGCTAACACTCCTGGTACCGTATATATGTGGATGGCTAGCTATCACTCCTAGTACCGTATGTATGTGGATGGCTAGCTAAATTAGTTCTAATTAACAAGCAAGCCATTAAGAGAAAATGAGTGTCAAACACCAACCTCGTTGTGATATTCATCCATCCTGTCTTGGGATATGTTAAGTATTTGCTGTTATAGAAATACAAAGACGAAACCGGGGCATTGCCTTCGAATCCAGTCAACGAGATCACGGAAAAGAACAATATGACGAGAACACTTAGAGCAGTGCCATCTATTGGAGAAAAGCCGTATATACCGTATACATGCAGTTTTAAGACACTACTGCGCATGCTCAGTAAGTATGAGCGCCATGGTCTGTCAATTAAAGTCTTGCAAGAACTGCAAGCGATGGCTGTTCTGTTGGCCGCCATGATGGTGAGCAGAATCCAAAAGGTATGCATTGAAAACATTCATTCATTCATTTTCTACCGCTTTTCCTCACAAGGGTCGCCAGACTGGTCGCCAGCCAATCACAGGGCACATATAGACAAACAACCATTCACACTCACATTCATACCTAGGGACAATTTGGAGTCGCCAATTAACCTAGCATGTTTTTGGAATGTGGGAGGAAACCTGGAGTACCCGGAGAAAACCCACGCATGCACAGGGAGAACATGCAAACTCCACACAGAGGGTGGAATTGAACCCTGGTCTCCTAGTTGTGAGGCCTGCGTGCTAACCACTCGACTGCCGTGCAGCCCACATTGAAAACACTGCTCAGCTATTAATTGCTGTGGTCACCCCAATGAGCATCTAAAAAATTGAGCTATCAACTTATGCCTCCCCTATATGAGTAATGGTCTCACCTTGGCCAGCCCAGGGAAAGATTTCTGTACCCACCAATGTCTATATGTGACCTGTTATTGGTTGGTGACCAGTCCAGGGTGTACCCTGCCTTTTGCGATAATACAGTTGGGATAGGCGCCATCATACCTGACAGAACCAATTAACTGCTATAAAAATGAGTGATTACTGTACACAAATTTAACTTAGTATAATCTGAACTTTGGTTGGTTTTAACATTGTTTATGAATGTACCACTGATATTTAGTACATTAAAGATATGAATCTAAAATCTAAGTGGGCCCTTGCATCTTTATTTTTTCGTGGAAAAAGCTTGGACACCCCCGATGGACTATGTAATATACCCTGTTACCAAGTTATACTAAAAAACACATTGAGCAAAATTGCTTGAAAAACTTTAGTTAGTTGTTTGACAGTGCTTAAAAGTGCTCAGGTGCTAAAAACCAAAACATTGTCACAACAAATAATGTATAGACACACACACACACAATGAGGCTCGGCTCCATCCAAACCACACTAGCAACATGTGTACATTCCTGGTATGCAAGGTGGCTCAGTTGCAGGCCACTTAGAGGGAGAGCGTGATCAGAGCAACTTTAACGGAATAGAAAGATCACAAATGGTCTGAGTTCTCATCAGTTTGGCCTCTTGGTATCAGAGGACGCTGCAGGTGCTGGAGCGAGGCCCTTTGTTGCTATTTTCCGGGCTTGTGTGTGAACCAGCATGGGCTTCAGCCAGGGATGGGGGCTGTGTCTGGACCTGCTGTGTCCGAGAGTTGGATAGCCGCCTGAAGAAAGACAGCTGGAACAGACCACAAGGAATTAGTCGACCTTTATACAGTCCAACAATCATTGTATTTTATCTCTGCACCTTTTTGGTGGAGCCTGATTGGCTCTTAGGGAGGATGTCTGCTGTCCCATTGGCTAGTGTGGTGCTGCCATCTGTCTTATCTTCGGCCCCATTGACCTCCGGTGCTGCGTTGACTGGTCTCTTCAGCGAGTCATCTTGAGCAGATTCTTCGGCCAGCTTGTCAGGACTTTGTACAGATTCCTCCAACCTTTGGGTGGACATGTGCTGTGCATCCTCCTTTTCATCATCATCATCATCATCCTCCTCCTCCTCACCTTCGCTGCTAGTCTGACCAGGTTGTTGGCTGAAATCCTGTAAAAGGGGGTATATTAAAGAACCAAAAACAAGGACAGCATCAGTGTTTTGATGTGGAGCTGGAACTACTATGGGATGGAGAGACTACACACAACAACTACAGAGGGGACGAGAATCGCTAATATGATTGGAGGAAAAAAAAAGTCCCACCTGCTGCTGTAAGCGACCAATCAAAAGTGTTCCCCTGGGAGCATCATTGATGTGGCATTTATTATTATTGCAAGTGGCTACTTTATGAAAAGCATTTCATGCAATGAGAGGAAGGTTTATTGAAAAGAACACAGCAAGTACAGTACATCCATGGTACGTGTATGTTATTTCAGGTTGAGGTACTGAGGTAGAACATCGTCCCAGAACTCCTCAGACTCTCCAGCTGCATGACCTTTGACCCGCGACTTTGGCCCACCATGTTTTTTTGCACTTCTGACATTAGATTTTTTCTTCTTGACAACCTTTTCCTCCTCCTCCTCCTCCTCCTCCTCCTCCTCCTCCTCCTCCTCCTCCTCCTCCTCCTCCTCCTCCTCCTCTTCTTCTTCTTCTTCTTGCTCACTTTCTTGCTCCTCTTCTTCGCTGTCTTCCTCCTCCTCCTCATCTTCCTCTTCTTCACTGTTTTCCTCGTCCTCCTCTTCTTCACTCTCTTCCTCCTCGCTCTGCTCTTCGTTTTCAGTCTCCTCCTCCTCTTCCTCACCTTCTTCACTTTCATTTTTGTTTCCTGCTTCCTCACTATGTTCCTCTTCTTCCTCACCTTCAACGCTGCCTTCTGAAGACGCAGACTCCTCTTCTTCCTCAATGTCCTTGTCATTTTCAGACTCTTCTTCACTTTCAGATTCAAGGCTAGACTCTTCCTCATCTTCCTCCGTCTCTTCTTGGACGCCCCCACCCTGGCTCTCCTCCTCTTCATCCTCACTGTCCCTCTCAGATGTTTTCTCTTCTTCTTCCTCCTCTTGAGCACTTTCGCTTTCTTCCATGTCATCCGTTCCTGACTTATGGCTTCCTGGCTGAAGAGTGTCGCTGTCATCCGCTTGGCTGACTTTCTCACGACTGGCCTGCTCCTCCTCTTCCTCCTCGTCCTCCCCCTCTTCCTCTTCGCTTGTATCTGATCCCTTCTTGTTCTGGTCCTCTCCCTCACTTGCATGTGCACTCGGTCCCGTCTCAGCCTCCTCTTCCTGACTTGCATCCACATTTGGTCCTGTCCCTTTCTGGTCTTCCTCTTCCTCACTTGGTCCTGTACCTTTCTGGTCTTCCTCTTCCTCACTTGGTCCTTTCCCTTTCTGGACTTCTTCTTCCTCACTTGTTCCTTTCCCTTTCTGGTCTTCCTCACTTGCATCTGCACTTGACCCCTTCTCCACATGGTCTTCCTCTTCCTCACTTGCACCTGCGCTTGTCTGCCCATGCTGGTCTTCCTCCTCCTCATCCTGGGTGCCAGAGTCCTTCATGTTTTGTCTTCCTCTTTGATCGGCTGTCTGACTGTGGGCGACAGGACTGCTGCTGATGCTCTCCGTAGCGTGATGCTTGGCCGACGGGGTGACTCTGTCTGTGGTGGCGTGGCGGCTGCTCTCAGATGGGAGAGGCGAGCTGAATGCCACCACCTCCTGGAGCAACAAAGCCGCTCCAGCAAGCAGGGGTAAACTTTGCACTTCTTCAGAGTTTTCGGACTTTGGTAGTTCCTTTTTGTTTGTCTCATTCTTTGATGCTTTGGGATTTTTGGATTTTGAGTTCTTTCTCCCCCTAGGGCTCATTTCAAGTGCATCTCTTAAAGTGAAGGCTGGCGACTGACTCGTGACTGTATTTGGTTTGCTTTGATCGTGCACATGTGTTCCAGAACCCGCTTCACGTTCTGCTTGCAGTTTCCTGCCAGCCTTCGACTGCTGACTCCCGAGCTGTTGTCTGGACGGCACCTTCCTGATGTCTCTCACACCCTCCCTCGGCTTTGTGGAGGCTGTGACGTGATTCTCTTTATTCTGCTTGGCCATAATCATCTTTTGAGAGTGAGCGCTTGAGCTCCTGAGAAGCTTGGTGAGTGCCTTTCCATCTTTTAATGGTTTCTCTTTCTGACTCGTTAAAGTCATAGCATCCTTACCCTTCTTCTATCCCAGGAACAAGAAAGCAAGAGGATAGAGAAGAGGCATGCATTACAGAGTGAAGAAATTAAGTATACAATAATGGATATCAAGTCCTAATACCTGAAGATATATAAACATCACTACAGGCTCAGCGGTTTGTTAGCATCCTGCTATTCATCTCAAACAACCAAAGACATGGATTCTGCAGAAACCCTCTGCAGGACATATAGCAGGGAGTCTCAATATGCACACTTCCGTACTGATGCTTTTACCTTTTTGAGTGCAGTTAAGCTAAGAAAAATATCAATGCTAAAGCCAATAAGTTGAATTGGACCTCCATTAGTGAACTGTATTTGTCCTGCGTTGAGGGCCCATTCAACGCTACTTGAAGAAAAAAGGCATATTGTATTTTAGAAAAAAATGTAATGTTAAAGCCAGACATTAATAATAACTAGATAAGGACCTGCATTATGTGTCTCTTGAGGAGAGCCCATTAAACACTGCTTGAGGGAAAAAAAGCAAAAACTGCAACTACGAAACAAATAAAGGTGCAAACCAATACCACTAAGAATAATTAGAATTGCACTTCCACTGTGGAGGGCCCATTCAACGCTACACCGCATTTTGAGATACTGTTTTCATGTCAAGAGTGCTCAAAATGTCCAAATGCGGCCTTGGGGCCATTTTCTTCTTTTTTTATTGGCCTCTGACGTATACAAAAAATACAGCTAACAATAAAAAAAACAGCAAAAAGGCGTCATTTTGTAATGTTCAACCAAGTAACACGAATAATAACTAGAATTGGACCTCCATCGAAGGATACTCACTCCTAAATTCCACTGACACAACTTAGAGTCCATAAACATTGGACATGTCCACCATTAAGTGCGAGCTTATCGGGAGTCTGCAACACAAAACGACGGGTTCTAACCATAGTAGTAGTCTAAAAATAGTCTGCTTCCTGCGCATTTATGAACGTGGGTTACGCTGACATTTTTGTTCATCCTGTCGCGACAGACGTCTTCCACCAGATTTCATGTTGATCTGTGAAACCGGTGGCAGGTTCCAGGTTTTAAAGGTTCTGTATGCAGACCTCAGTGGGCCCTGCGTTATGGATGAAGACCTCAGATATGTGAGTTACCTTGTGAACTGGAGAAAGTGTGAGGGTTTTAATGCCAGGGTCCATCTTCATCACATGTGTCTATCAGCCCAAAAATAGGGGAAACATTAGCGTAGCCATCACAGTAAACACAATAAATTAGCCATAGGGGCTAGGTTTAAATTTTCTCACCATGTTAAGGAAATTGGTGGTTTCTCCCAAACCTTTCATGCTGTCTGTGTCACTCAGGCTCTCCACAAGGTCGTCAGCCAGTTCTAGACACATACAACATGTTAAAAAATGCTGCATTTGGATCAGGACCGGAGAGAATAAGAACATTAAAAAAGCAATAAACCATTCTACCACTGTTAGAACATTTGGGTGTATTTTACAGTTATCGACTAATAAACCAGATGAGAAAATGGGGGTGAGGTAATTACCCTTGTGGATTGACCCAGCGTTGCCGTGTTGATGAGCGCTATGGAGCACCTTTCTGGGGGCTAGCTCTGATGAAGGCGGGATGTTGTGGCCGGACACAGGAAGCGGTGGTTGCAGGTCGCCTGATGTGACGGTGCTTAACGTGCTCAACATGGTCCCAAACTGGTCCGGTGATCGTTCCTTTGGAGGGTGAGCCAATTGAAAAATCACAAACAAATATGGTGGATCTCAACACATGCAGCATTCACAGTCCCACTAATTTGCAGAAAATAAGAACATTTGCAGTAAAACGTGAAAAGATACATTTCAAGCATAACTTTCACTCTGACATAAATTTAGCCAAATGTCTACAACATAAAAAATGGTTTTACATGAAAATATATTTTTCCCCAAATATAACACAACATAAAGTATTTACAACTTTGCAACTGTGTGTGTGCATGTGTTAAAATGTCCCTTTAATGTGAGACCTCCTTTGAGATGCCTTTTCACTTCCTGGTTGCTGCACAGCGTATTTCAATGGGAAAGTTGTTTGTCTATATGTGCCCTGTGATTGGCCGGCGACCAGTCCAGGGTGTACCCCGGTTCTCGCCTGAAGACAGCTGGGATAGGCTTCAGCACCCGCGCCCCCAACCCTCGTGAGGATGAGAGGTAGAAAATGAATGAATGGATATACAGGCCATGCTCTTATAAGATGCACTTCTGCCACCTTGTTGCATCATCACCTCTATGGCTGTCACGCAAACAACATAAAAGATATATAAATAACAAATTAGTTAATATTTCAAACTTTTTGCTACTAAGATGACATTATTTTTCCTCATATTATGTTATTCTTGGCCGAGTGGTTAGCATGTTGGCCACACAGTCAGGAGATCGGGGAAGACGTGGGTTGCATGTTCTCCCCGTGCATGCGTGGGTTTTCTCCGGGTACTCCGGTTTACTCCCACATTCCAAAAACATGCTAGGTTAAATGGCGACTCCAAATTGTCCATAGGTATGAATGTGAGTGTGAATGGTTGTTTGTCTATATGTGCCCTGTGATTGGCTGGCCACCAGTCCAGGGTGTACCCCGCTCCTGTCCGAAGACAGCTGGGATAGGCTCCAGCAGACCCTAGTGAGGAAAAGTGGCATAGAAAATGGATGGATGATGTTATCCTTATTTCCAATTTTTTTTTCTTAACATTTTGGCATTGTTATAAATTTCTTCTGATTTTTCCATTTTTGCTGTTGCCTTTGTTTTTGTGTTGCTACAGGAAAAACAGCGGCAACCTATATATTATATAATTTCAAACGCAGCATATTGAAGAGAGACGGGGAAGGTTTATGAAGCTGAATCTAATCTATTAATTCCAACAGTCACTCTTACTCTAAATGTTGATCTGAAATCAGAGGAGAATATCAATGTCAAGCGTCAAGGTAGTGCGCTGTGTTGTCACCCAAAAGTGGAGACCCACTGTACATTACAGAAGGCACACCGTAACAATTCTATGAACGCACCCTCTCCCTCCGGCGAACCCTGGCTGGGACACTCCGCTGCAGGGTGGAGGTGTCTGCCGTGTCCCCCAGTAGCTCCACATACGGTCTCTCCAGGTAATCCTCTGTCACGTCGTTGTCTTCAAGCACAGTGCCCCTGCTCGCATCCCTGGGTCGAGCCAGCACCAGCATGTGACAGCCACCGCAAACAGCCTGCGAGCAGCAGCCTTATGAGGCTTTGCAATGTAAAACATGCATGCAATTGAGAGGGAAGGTGAACACGCCCACCTCCTGGACCTGGTACTTGAGGAAGCGTGGACACAGAGTTGGCTTAAACTGGTTGGTGAAGTTTTCTTCTCCCAGACCTAATTTGCCGTGTCTACCGTCACCAAATGTGTACAGCAGACCACTGTCTGGAAAAAAAAAAAAAAAAAAAGCCGACGGGAGTCACTTAAACATCGGCAATGATGACAGTGATGGCAAAAAGAGCAAAGGTGTCATAGACCTGTGATGACGGCTGTGTGATTTTCGCCGCACGCCACTTGGCAGACTCTGCCCTTCTTGAAGTGATTTATTGGGCGCGGTAGCCGTGACTCAAATATGAATGTCCCGTGTCCCAGCTGACCAAACTGACCCAGGCCAAAGGTGTAAACTCCAGTCTCTATTACAGAAGAACACAAAGAGCATGTTTTGGTGTACTAACCACATTACTGTCTTGAGATTTTCCCTACCTGTGATGGCCACTGTGTGCCCGCCACCGCAGGCCACCTGAGTGACGGGATCGGGGATGGTCTTCACCAGCTGAGGGACTCGATGCCGAGACAGCTGGTCTGTTCCCAAACCCAATTTACCACTGTCGCGTTCTCCAAATGTGTACAGTGCTCCATCCGCTGGTGGGTCACACAGATCAGTTTCACAAGACCATGAAAGACAACATCAGATGTTCTGGCTTACCTGTCACATAAGCGGAGTGGTAGTAGCCACAGGATACCCACACGATTTGCTGTCCTGCGCTGACCTCCTGTGGCAAGCAGGTGTGGCTCTCCTTCCCTAAGCCAACTTGACCTTCTGAGTTGTCCCCCCACATGAACAGCTCCCCGCTCTCTGACACAAGCAGATGAACCAAAAAGAGGAAAAAAGCTCCATTGAGTCATTGCAGCCAAAGCTGCCATCAACACCTGACACCCTTGACCTCAAGGGTCTCACCAGTTAGCACAGCTGACGTGTTTGAACCAGCAGCCAGCATTCTTATTGGCCCACAAGATTCGAAGAACTCCAGTCTCTGGAAGGATGTCCTCTCCTCACAGTCACCAAGTCCCAGCTGACCCTCGCTGTTGCCGCCTGCGGCATACACGCATCCCTGAGCTGGAACAGAAACAAGGACGTGAGATGCGAGGCAAGAAGGTTGAAGAAGATCATGTGATGCTCACCCGTGCAAATGAGCGTATGATTTCTTCCACAGGCTACGAGATTCACCTTTTGTGATTTCAGAGCTGATTGCACACAAACACAGCACAATGAATCGGTGAGCTAGCATTACATACATTACATTAAACAGTTCATGGAAGGCAAACCTTTGACACAAGTGGGCTTGTTCACCGTTACTTTGGACCCCAGACCAAGCTGGCCCCAGTTGTTGCTGCCAAACATAAAGAGTTTGCCATTTTCTGTGACGACAAACACAATCACTGTCTAACAAGTAAGTTACAAGGGAATATTGTGTATCGGATGTTAAACAAATGGGTATATGAGCGGGTACCCGTTATTAAAGCGGTGTGTTCGTCCCCACACGCTATTTTCAGAGGAATGTCGTTTTTAAGCCAAAATTTACTAGGAACGTTGTCTGCAAATTTACTCTTTCCAAATGTGAAAACTGCTCCAGAATCTGTAAGACAATGTGAACATAAACAAGAAGGATTTATTTTTAATTTGCGTCGTGAACAAACACATAAAAATAAAAATGCTCTCATCTCTGTATCGGGAAAGCATTTAAATGACAATGAGCATATTGTATCAACTCAACGTAACGTGAGTGTTATTAGCATGAAATAAGTTAGCGTCAACACGCGGACTGAAGCGGGAACTAACATAAACCACTCGGCCACTGTAAGGACGACTTATTCCAAACATTAGATTTTTTTAATGTAGCATTTTATTTACCAGGGATCTCGTCCTCCGCCTCCCCTGCCATCTTTACGGCACTTTAATCCGCTTTGCTCGGTGTCATGGGCGTGTGTCGTCCCTCTTGTTTTGCGACCCGACAACCCGGAAGTAAACACAACATCGCCTTGGCTACAGCCATGGGAACGTTAAAGGGACAGTACAAATTGGAGCAATAGGAAGAAAGCTTTAACGACAGACTCTTCGGTCACTTTAAAGAAAATATGAGTTTAAGGTTGGCCTACACAAAAGTAGCTTATTTTTATTAGCTTCATTATTTGTTTTATCTTATTTTTATTTTGTTGTATTCTGTTAAAATGTCGTTTATTTATTTTCAGGTCACTGGTATGGCACAATTATTTCCAAAATCATTACTCTAACAAGTGTATTTTCATTCATTCATTTTCTACTGCTTATCCTCACGAAGGTCATGGGCGTGCTGGAGCCTATCCCAGCTGTCTTCGGGCGAGAGGCTGGGTACAACCTGGACTGGTCGCCAGCCAATCACAGGGCACATGTAGACAAACAACCATTCACACTCACACTCACACTAACCAAGCATGTTTTTGGAATGTGGAAAAAATCCACTCACACACAGGGAGAACATGCAAACCCTACACAGAGATGCCCAAGGGGGAAATCGAACCCGAGTCTCCTAGCTGTGTACAAGTGTATTTAAAACCTCAAATGTTTATTTGTCCTCCTGAAACCCACCAAGGCATTTTTGCTTAATGCAGTTACGGCATCAGTGTAACTGTAACTGCCGTATTGTGACCAGAATACTACATGTGACTTGTCTTGCAATATTTTTTGACTAAAAATATGACATCATGTAGTGTCTTTGAAGGATTTTATTGGAAAATGAACACAAGTGCACCTTGTGAATCATAGGATTGCACAGAAAGTTGTTGGTCCTCCTTCTGTCGTGTTTTGAGTTTATAATGCATCCTTACATATGGAGGGCAGAGAAGAAGCATGACATTGCATTTTACATGGCGCCCCATTCCGTACAGTGAAAAACATGATTATATTAAGATATGCCTTTATTCGTCCCTCAGTGGGGAAATTTGTATATGAAAAAACTTTACTATGAGAAGCTTGAGAAGGGTTAAATATTGATTGAGTTCAGTTAATACTCCTCCCCCTCTTCCTCTCCTTCATCCCCGATGGTATCTGTGCCCACCTCCTCGTAGTCCTTCTCCAGGGCGGCCATGTCTTCTCTGGCCTCAGAAAACTCTCCTTCCTCCATCCCCTCGCCGACGTACCAGTGCACAAACGCCCTCTTGGCATACATCAGGTCAAACTTGTGGTCCAGTCGGGCCCAGGCCTCAGCGATGGCGGTGGTGTTGCTCAGCATGCAGACGGCCCTCTGAACTTTGGCCAGGTCTCCTCCGGGAACCACAGTGGGGGGCTGGTAGTTGATGCCCACCTTGAAGCCAGTGGGACACCAGTCCACAAACTGGATGGTGCGTTTGGTTTTAATGGTGGCTATGGCGGAGTTGACATCTTTAGGCACCACGTCACCACGGTACAGTAGGCAGCACGCCATGTACTTGCCATGGCGAGGGTCACATTTGACCATCTGATTGGCTGGTTCAAAGCAGGCATTAGTGATCTCCGCCACAGACAGCTGCTCATGGTACGCTTTCTCTGCTGAGATGACGGGGGCGTAAGTCGCCAGAGGGAAGTGGATGCGTGGGTAGGGCACCAGGTTGGTCTGGAACTCTGTCAGGTCCACATTCAAGGCGCCGTCAAAGCGAAGTGAGGCTGTAATTGAAGAGACAATTTGACCAATAAGCCTGTTGAGGTTGGTGTATGTGGGACGCTCAATGTCCAGGTTTCTCCTGCAAATGTCATAAATGGCTTCATTGTCCACCATGAAAGCACAGTCGGAGTGCTCCAGGGTGGTGTGCGTGGTCAGGATGGAGTTGTATGGCTCCACCACGGCGGTGGACACCTGAGGGGCCGGATAGATGGCAAACTCCAACTTGGACTTCTTTCCGTAGTCCACTGAGAGACGTTCCATCAACAGAGACGTGAAGCCAGAGCCGGTTCCTCCTCCAAAGGAGTGGAAGATCAGAAAACCTTGGAGGCCAGTGCACTGGTCAGCCTATGTGGGCAGAGAGCTTCATTTATCTGGAAGTCTAAATCTAATCTAAGTCTAATCTGGACTTACCAGTTTGCGAACCCTGTCCAGAACCAGGTCAATGATTTCCTTGCCGATCGTGTAGTGACCACGGGCGTAGTTGTTGGCTGCATCTTCTTTTCCTGTAATCAGCTGCTCAGGGTGGAAGAGCTGGCGGTATGTTCCCGTACGCACTTCATCTAGTCGACATATATGTTACTTTAGGCTTCGTTTTACTCTGAGACTATTCGTGCCAGTCTTGTCTCACCAATGACTGTGGGCTCCAGGTCCACAAAGACCGCCCTAGGAACATGTTTCCCAGCTCCGGTCTCACTGAAGAAGGTGTTGAAAGAGTCGTCTCCTCCTCCGATGGTCTTGTCACTCGGCATCTGGCCGTCTGGCTGGATGCCATGCTCAAGACAGTACAACTCCCAGCATGCATTCCCAATCTGGGCTCCTGCCTGGCCGACGTGGACGGAGATACACTCACGCTGCAAAGCAGGGATTGACAGGTCAAGAAATACCCAGTATACTATAGTTGTATAGTTGTACCCCCTTCTCGCACAGCTCAAGCACTGGAATTAATCTTATTGACTGTGTTGACGTCTTACCATAACTCTTGAAGCAGTAGTTTTCTTCTTTACCTGAGATAAGTGCTCGCCTAAAAGCAGTACACTGCTTTATAGTGCAGTGTTGCCTGGCAACAGCACGGCATGTTGTGGTAACCGAAGGATCTGCAGAGGCAAACATTACCGTTGGAAGTGACATAGGAGGAGGGGCACGGAGCAGTAAGAAGTCTGACCTTTGACAATGGTTGTCGTTAGTAACGAGCAATGAGCAGACTTAATGTGAAACACGACACAGAACTACTGCGTCTCCTCATGTTTCACAACCAGTGACGGTATGCAGGGACTGAATTTCTGTCTTGTTAAAAGGACTTCATGATTTGACTGTAAAGGAGAGATGTTTCTTCTTAGGCACACTGATGGACCCGGAATTTGCTTACGGGAACAAAATTGATATCACATTATGGGTGGAAACTGTCTCAATATCAGCTATATCAACTATATATTTGTTTTTCTGAAAAGTATCAAACTGCAGATGGGTGTAAGGGAGTGATTTTGGAACTACTGTGGAAGGTTGAGCAGAACAAATATCCTTATTGAGCTGCTAATGTTGATCATAAGGAGGAAGTCGCCAATTAACCTAGCATGTTTTTGGAATGGGGGAGGAAACCCGGAGAAAACCCACACATGCACGGGGAGAACATGCAGACTCCACACAGAGATGGCCGAGGGTGGGACTGAACTCAGGTTCATAGCTGTGAGGTCTAACCACTCAACCTCCTCCCACATTCCAAAAACATGCTAGGTTAATTGGCAACTCCAATTGTCCATAGGTATGAATGTGAGTGTGAATGGTTGTTTGTCTATATGTGCCCTGTGATTGGCTGGCCACCAGACCAGGATATACCCCGTCTCTCTCCTGCAGACAGCTGGGATAGGTTCCAGCATACCTGCGACCCTTGTGAGGATGAGCAGTAGAAAATAAATGAATGATTAAAAGATCATGTTGTTACCAGAGCTAGTTTTTTTTTTACTTTGGGGAAGATTGATGAACAAATTGGAGGTCGACTAGCTCCCGGAATTTTTTATGCTTAGAGATTTACTTTATAATGAGTTTTCAAAATAAAAAATGAAATAAATCATGCTCTTTTTTTGGTTGAATATGGTCTATTGGTTAAAAAAATATATACATATTTAAATTAACATTTTCAGGCATAAAAATGGCTAAACGCCAATACAAATGCAAAGCATTTGGAAGACTCATTGTGAATGTAGTATTCCACACTGGTCACTGGGTGTCAGTAATGTTACATTCATGCCTGTCATGCCTCCATTGGAGGATAGACATGCTTTCACACTCCCCCAATTTGAAGTACAATTGAGACTGATAATATCTATTTATTTATCTGTACTCTACAGACTGAACTTGCAACTGAAAGCAGCACAATGCAACATAATGTAGAGCTGTAAAGCATACAAGTCAAAAGTCAAATTGTATGTTGAGTGCGACAATTGTTTTTTTATGGGACACAGAATTTCTGGCGGCGCCCCTGCCTGACACCCTAATGTTTGTCAATTTTTATCCAAAATGGTAAATCCCAAGTGTAAGGAAAAGACAACACAGGCTTCATCCATCTTTAATAACTATTATGTGACTGCTTTATGTAAGTTTTCATCTGCATAATAATTATAAGTGTCCTTAATGCACAAGAATAGACACACTGACATTTCCATCATTGAACAATCTTGTGGTGGTAGTTATAGTGGTGTCCTTCAGGGTACTGGTCTTGGACACAAGTCACTTCCCTGTCATCATCTCAACATGGCCTCCTGATGCAAGTTCTGTTTTTAATGCAACATTCAACGTATGGCAGTGACACACCACATCCATAGCGTCTTGCCTTTGTCACTTGTTTCCAAATTGTAGCTGATCTCGGCACAAATTGCTGGGTGATCGGGTACGCATCCGGGTGGAGTCGTCACTGGCTCAAGCAGTTGGGTGTCAGACAAGTGTATTTGTAGCTAGACATCACGCCAAGTCAGTGGAAAATTTTGGAAAAAAGTTATTACTATGATAGTTATTACTACAATGATAGTCCATCATAAAGGGAAAAAAGAACACACCCGAGTTTGACTGACAACAATGCAAAATTGATACTAAAATATTGTTGGAACTCGAAAATACTCATAAAAAGGTAAACACAGACACAATTGCCTCACAACAGAAAACTATAGATTAGTCATTTCCTCATACCGCTTCATCCAAAACAAGGGTGAACACTTTTTAGAGGGGGGCGCTTATACTCTGGTGGTCATGAAACAGAACATACTTGCTCACAGTGCAACAAAACACACGCAGCAAGTTAACACATCACATAACTGCTAAGTGGGTGATAAACAACAACTAAACGCTAATCAGAGCACATAACTTAAAACTGTGATTTCCAAATGCCCGCAAGGCATGCTGGGTCGTCCAACTGCAAACAGCAACAACACTATGAACAATACAAAATAGGCTATCAAGATTATGTTAACTCCTCCTTGTTTCCTTTTCTGAAAACCCCAAGTTACTCAGCATGCCTTGCGGCAGGAATACTATACGTGGATGTTTTCTTGGTATGGGTATAGTACATGGATATTATATTTATGCCCACATGGTGCAGTACTTTGTGTGCCCTATGTGTTGACACGTTGTGTTGTTTGGATCACTTATTTGTATAAGCTATGTTGGTGACACAAGCGTGCCAGAACAGCTCTGCAAGTCATGTTGCCTGCTACAACTTCCATGTTAAAAGGTGTAAAAAAAAGGAATTTGGAAATGCCCGGTGGGCTGGATTAAATGCTTGGCGTCCATTTTAAACACAATAAATATACCCCCAAGAATGCAAGAAAATGTTCAGACGCTACACCCTCATGGAAAACAACGCAGGGAAACGATGGACACACGAGAATGGAGCCATGCACATCGACTTGGTGTAAAAAATACAAATCCATATGTTAAAAGCGCTATTTTCATCTGCTATGTTGACACCACATTCATTACGTCTGATGCGGAAGATAAGCTTTCACCGCTGTTTTATGTCTATTTTATGTTATGTCTTCATGCAACACACCATGCACACTCACACAATTGGAGCAAATCATTTCAATCTGCCAAACATTGTACCTAGATGATACTGAGTTTATATCTGGCCGTATTGAGCAAGTGTCCCCCCCAAGTGTCATACCGGAAGTGACACGGACTGTGGTTCCAACCCAGCCATATATAAAACATGTGAACTACAAACAGTAGCGGATACCTTCCGTGAATAATTACAGTTCAAACGCATATTCAGTTTAATTTAGCCTTGGATGAGGTCTAGATTCCTTTTTTTAATGGCACCATTTCAGACACAAAAAACAATCATTTGCTATTTCATTTGTTCTATCCCAGATATTGTACATCTTCAACCTCAAAACTTCTGGGTGAAGTTCTCGGGGAAGACGCCTTTGGATGAAATGTCTTTGCTGCGTTTCCAAACAGATTCCTGCACACCCATGAGCCAGCCGTCATCCTGTGCACACACACACACACACACACACACACAAATTAAACCAATAATGCATGCCTCCCCAGTGTGTCAAGTATTATAGAGCGGCGCCACTGACTTGCTCATCTGGGTTATCAAAGGCCACAACCAGCACAACATCGCCGATGGTCAGCTCCAGCTCGTCACCATCAGTGGCAGCATATTCATGGATCGCTTTCACCTGGGGTAGGAAGTTAAAAAGTTAAAACCAAAAATCGCAAATTGCACCTTAGACCCCTGCAGAGACGTCTCACCTTGTAGAGGAATCCAGGAGGAAGCTCATAGTCCGAGCTGTTGGATGAAGAACTCTGTCGTGAAAGAAAATGTGTGTGATCTGAGAGGAAGTTGTTAAGTTGATTAAAGTAAGTAAAGTAAGTAGGAATGTCCAATAGTCGGCGAGAGATGAGATATTGTGAGATATCGGATTATATCGGTATAGTTTTTTAAGCTGATATAGACATCGGAACACACGTAATGACGTGCTTGACAGATCTGTGTCCACGGCTTCCGGAGTGGGAAAATCTGACAATGTCTGCAGGTCATTTCCGTCTAGACAAGCAGCCCCTTCATTTCTGAAAACGATGACTTCATTGATCCGTGGCCATCATGTGACCAGACGAGAGCTTTGCTGACAAGCCTACATAATGGTATCTGAATATTTCGACTGGCATGACCTACCCCAGTGGACATTCTCCTGATATACATACATAGCTCCTCCCAAATGACTCGGAAGTGCACTTCTAAGCCGAGTCAACTTATGCGCATGCGGTCTTCTATAGTTTAGTGTGTGATGTGGTTCCGCCACACATAGGTGTGCCTTGCGTAATATATCCTTTTCACCCAGTGATTGGTCTTTCAAGTCTTTCACATGGAGACGTTCAAGACAAGTCCAAAGTCATAGGCTGGAGATTTTCAAGTCCTTACAAGTCATAAGCAGTGTTTAGTGTTTAACAAATAAAATACCATGCCAAGGTAACAATCTATTAGATTTGACAAATACTAGGCGTAGTGTGACAAGGCGTAGTTCCTGCTGACAAAACATTCAGGATTTAGCCAGTCCACGGCGAAACAATCCACACCCTTGTTTGTTTGTAAACCTGATTGAACGTTAAAAGATGCATTCCATGAGGCAGATTCTGTGGGGGAATTTGTCTTGCCAGAAATTACATGATATAATAACGATCACGTTAATTGAATACTTAATTCAATAATTGAAGCTAGCCGAAGTGAGCAACGCACTTCAGGTTATTTTCACAAAATAAAACACCCCCTAACTTTTCTCCTACAAAAAACAGTGATAAATCACTACTTTTACTTTGACAAAAACAAGAAGCGAACCAACTCGCAATACTATATTCTATTTGACACCACCATTTGGTCCATGCTGCTGCTCAGTGTTCAACCAACGTTTTTTTTTCGAGGCGACGTCCTGTCGCGTTGCATCCTGGGGTAATTTTAGTGTGAGTTATAAGCTGATGATACATATCAGCAGCAGACGGCCGAAATGACAGCCGTTTTTTTTTTATTAAGGTCCAAAAAACAATGCTTCCTAACAAGGGCTACTGTTGCAGCTGTAACCCACCCCTACAACTCTCGAACATGCGGGTTCTGCCTCACTTCCTGTCCATCACCCCTATCCCTTCCCAACCCCGGAACATATCTCTCCATGGCAACACATGCGCAAATACAACACATAACATAATACACATATTAGCCTTAAGATTACAATACATACTCAGCATTTCTGGCGAATGCAGTTTCTCGAATTCTCGAATACTAAAAATCGCATACTGCCCGTGTAGACACACTGCACACTGCATACTCAAGTTAGTATGAGTAGTAAGTAAGTATGCGGTTTCGAACACAGCCATATTCAGTACTCACTGAAAAGTCATTTGACTAAAGTCCGAGTTAAGTGCCAAGTCGTTGATGTCAAAGTCCAAGTCTTTGATGATTGTCCACGTCAAGTCCAAAGTCATCAAAATTGTGAATTGACTCTGACTTTAGTCCAAGTCCACATCTTGGTCAATATGGGTAAAGAAGTGCTGGACTTTATTGGGTGTTGCTAAGAAATCTCTACTGCCGAGTACGGTCATGTGACTTTTGGATCTGTGAATTCCCGACTTGGTTTTAACTCAAAGCTGAACTTTACCTGCGCTTCATCATGTCCCCAGCCCCCCGGCCCCACACTGGCGTCGTTAGAGTCCCAGTTGGTCTGAGCATTATAATCCCATCCAACCTGAAGCTGCTCTTGGAGCCGCTCCTCACCATCGGCAGCCGTCTCCTCATGCTGGAGGTTAAAGTTTGTGGAACGTTGCAGGAGAAGGAAGGGGGTTGGATGGGAGGGGTTTAGTAGGTGAGTGGGCGTCAACATGCAGTAGACATGTGAAGTGACAAGTGAAGCCCAAACTAAAACGGAAGAGTCCATTCTTACCCACGAGTCCCAAGAGCCCTCCTTCATGCAGCAGTAAGGCAAATATCTCAATGAGTCACGTACACGTGTCACGGACACACATTACACCACGGGCTGTCCAACAGTCAGCTGACCTGTGGTGTTGTGGGCTCTGCGTTAATATCAGAGATGTCATCATCGAGCGACTCGTCATGCTGCGGCCTCTGCGACGGAGGAGGCCGGCTGGGAGGCGGGCCAGGCCTCTTCCAAACACACGTGCACATGCAGAACAGCACACTTTAATCCACACACGCCAGTTTGGGGGATGCAGCACCCCGAGGTCAAAGTACAGAGATGTTTTTGTTTTTGGTACCGTCGGTGAGGTGGCCGCCCGGCTGTGGTTGGCTTCTTCACTTTAAGACACAAAGACAAAGAGGGACAAACGTGACACACTTGAACATAATCAACATGCAAAATGGCACACTCACTTCAGCGCAAAATAACTCAATCCAAACAAGCTGCATGCACATTGCCAAGACACAACATTATGAACACCTGACTTTGAGATGCAGTAACAGCTCAATTAAAAATGATGCCCCAAAATCTCTTTTGATTGTGTTAATCAGGGGTGTCCAAACATTCGGTCCTAGTTAAAATTTGGTAAACAGGCCAGACAACAGCATTACCTTAAAGGGGATCTATTATGGTCATTTTTCGACCCTTCGTATTGAGTTGTGGTCTCCGATAGAGCAGCTACACACAATAACCCGCACAGAAATGTTTTTAGATCTTCCAGAATCTGCACCTCTTCCAGCTGTATTTCCTTTGATTTGTGCTTCCTGCCAAACCGGTTTGTTTTCATTTATTCCACCCACGGCCCACCTCCGGGCATGCCCACTCCGCTGTGTTTGGTCACAGACCCAAAGTCGTTTCTAACTATGAACCAAAAAAGGAAGTCTGGCCAGCCAATCACAGGGCACATATAGACAAACAACCATTCACACTCACATTCATACCTATGGACAATTTGGAGTCGCCAATTAACCTAGCATGTTTTTGGAATGTGGGAGGAAACCAGAGTACCCGGAGAAAACCCACGCATGAACGGGGAGAAGATGCAAACTCCACACAGAGATGCCTGAGGGTGGAATCGAACTCAGGTCTCCTAGCTAAGTTTGATTAACTCTAACTCTAGAGTTAACTCTAGGGGTTGTTGTTTGAAAAATGGCCGGGATTGAATGAATTGTAGAATTACTACAGCAGCTGTTGAAAGTCTCTCTGGGAACACGAGTGCAAGTAGAATTGCAAGGTTTATAGTGTGTCTTTCTGTGTAAATATCCCATATGCGGCTCGTAGAAATGTTTGGGTGGGTGCAGCTTCCATCCAGGTCTCATCAGGTCTCATTAGAGACCATTGGATGTCTGTGAGTAGTTGTTCATAACTTCCCAGTTATTTTTGTAATATTTTTTACTGTATAAAAACAATTCCCTGAATTTTTCTAAGCATAACACTGAAAGTCAGGTGTTGCGGTGCAGCAGCCATGCAGCACTTATTATATACCTCTTTCCAGCAAGTACGGTCTTGGCTGCTGTAGTGCCATCTTTTCTGCAGTAGGAGGCAGTGTGGGTGACATTACTCTTCGGACATGTCAGATTCTGCTACGCCTAACTGCGAACGGTTTCTCAGCGCCAAATAGTAAGCCTCAGTAGCGCTTGGATGTGTCCAGAACCATCCCACTGTTCTTTTATGTACTATATTGTCATTATCAAAGTACTTCCTGTCAAAGACATTAAAAAACTGGATGCAATTTAAAAACTGCTTCAACTTGACTAAAAGAAAAATGAAAGGCACAACACAAGGAAATGATGTAGTCCCCTCAAACAATACGACAATACCAAGGATTGAAAGGATACAAAGTGAAAAAGTGTCTTTTTTTTGCATGTTTGTCACACTTAAATGTTTCAGATAATCACAAAATTTAAATATTAGTCAATGATAACAATTTAACACAAAATGCAGTTTTTTGAAAGCTTTTATTATTAAGGGAGAAAAACAATCCAAAGTGATTGCCCCCTCAACCTAATAACTGGGTGGCCCACTCTTAGCAGCAACAACTGGAATCAATTGTTGTAATCCAGCATAAAACACCTTTTAAAGGTCATGCCATAGCATATCAATAGGATTCAGGTCAGGACTTGGACTTGTCCACTCTAAGTCTTCATTTGGTTTTTCTTCAGCCATTCAGAGGTGGACTTGCTGGTGTGTTTTGGATCATTGTCCTGCCGCCAAATCCAAGTTGGTTTCAGTTTGAGGTCACCAACAGACGGCCGGACATTTTTTAGTAGACAGAATCCATGGTTCCATTTATCACAACAAAACAGCCCCAGACCATCACACTATCACCACTATATTTTACTGTTGGTATGATGTTCTTTTTCTGAAATGTGGCGTTACCTTTACACCAAATGTAATGGGACACACACTTTCCAAAAAGTTAAACTTTATCAGTACCACTGAGTCGTAAAGGTCTTTTTGGTCTACCTTAACTGAGGCAAGTGAGGTCTGCAGTTCTTTGGATGTTGTTTTGGGGTCTTGGATGAGTCGTCGCTGCACTCTTGGGGCCATTTAGGTGGGTGGCCACTCCCAGTTTCACCACTGTTCCATGTTTTCACAATTTGTTGATAATGACTCTCACTACGGTTTGCTGGAGTCCCAAAGCTATAGAAATGCTTTATGACATTTTCCAGACTGGGAGACTTCAGTTAATTAAGTTATGAATTAACAGAGTCCCTCCTGTTAATCACTCAAATGACTTTTTTCACACAGGGCCATGTAGGTTTGGATTTTTTTCCTCCCTCAATAATAAAAAGTTTCATTTAAAAACTGCATTTGTGTTGTCATTGAGTAGTATTTAAATTCGTTTGATGACATGAAACATTTAAGTGTGACAAAAAAGGAACAAAGTAAGGAATCAGGAAGGGGGCAACCACTTTTTGTGTGGTTGGGGCATAGAAAACAAGTAGGATTAATTAAGCTCTGCTTTTTCGTACGTGTTGAATAGCTTAATGTCCCTTCATGAAGTAAATAAACTACTATTACTACTACTATGACCATTAATTGAAACCTTTAACAGACTTACTTGAGCTGCCGCTGTTCTTCCAGTTTGGTCATGATGTCATTCAGGTTTTGACTCAACTGAGGGATGAGGAAATAGAACGATCAAGGAGGAACATAAAGCTGTGACCAGAAAGGTTCATCATTTGCAGTCACCTTGCTCATCTCTCTGTGGAACTTCTCCTGATGAGCCGCCAAACTCTGGAATGTGTTAACATAGACGCCAACACGACTGCATGCACACACTCTCTGGTCAGGATGAATGCTTATGAAACATGTTGGTTTGTTGTGGAACCGTCTCACCTGTCCCACAGCACTGGAAGCTGGTCTTGTAACTCCACATTCAGCTCCTCAAAAATCTTCTGAGCGCGACCCAGCTCCTCCTCGGCCTACACACACACACACACACACACACACACACACACACACACACACACAGATAAATGAATAGCAGCACAGCTATTACACAATATAATTCAGTGGTTCACATGTAATTACTATTACTAATACACTAAAAAGTGTAATTACTAACACTATTTATTCTCCACATTATTATTATTGTTATTATTTATTATTACTTATCTTCTTTTGTGTCTGTTATATGGGAGCCAGGCAACGACATTTCGTTGGCAATTTCACTACTGTGTTTTTGTGCAATGACAATAAAGGAAGTCTATCTATCTATCTATCTATCTATCTATCTATCTATCTATCTATCTATCTATCTATCTATCTATCTATCTATCTATCTATCTATCTATCTATCTATCTAAAACAAACAAGTCCCCAATGAATGGAAGTGAGACCACATAAGGACACAAGCTGTCATGTCTTCACCTGGTTGTAGGAGAGGTTAGTCTGAGCCACCTGGTGGGCAGACAGCAAACCCTGAGCCCAGCTCGGCGCCGCCATCTCCAACAGGGCCGCAGGCTGAGCATGCACACCATGCAGAGGAAGACGATTGGGAAGGGGGTTGGGGTGGGGGTTAGAGGGCGAGGAGTTACGAACAAAGCAAACGTGTTAGTGAAGAATTACCAGGGCAACACTTTGGTAATGGTAATGGTTTTATTTCATTTGAACATGCATCAGATTACAATTGAGTGCATCACATAATCAGTTCCCAGTTCCACATGTCAAAAAGGAGTAGGAAGAAGCAAAGCTTATTAAATCCTACCCCTCCATCTGGTACTTTTACAATCAGTAACTGTTACATTTGTTCACTTCCTGCTTTCCTAATATAGTATTTTTAATATTTATTTATTTGTTTATTTATATATTTTTCATTTATTTATGTATTTATTTCCGTATTGATTTATTATTATTATTATTTAAGTACGAGGTGATATGACCATACTACCATACTAACTGTCATATATATATAGTGACGATGAGTGACGATATATATATATATATATATATATATATATATATATATATATATATATATATATATATATATATATTGGTTTTGTATATATATATATACATATATATATATTTTATCATTTCTTGAATTGGCTCATCGTCACTATATTGACAGTTAGTATGGTAGTATGGTCATATCACCTCGTACTTCGGTACATGACAAAAAAATTAAAAAAAAAAAATATATATATATATATAGCTGTGATGTCTGTGAGGTCTATATATATATATATATATATATATATATATATATATATATATATATATATATGGCGGCACAGCGGTTCAATTCCCACCCTCGGCCATCTCTGTGTGGAGTTTGCATGTTCTCCCCGTGCATGCGTGGGTTTTCTCCGGGTACTCCGGTTTCCTCCCACATTCCAAAAACATGCTAGGTTAATTGGTGACTCCAAATTGTCCATAGGTATGAATGTGAGTGTGAATGGTTGTTTGTCTATATGTGCCCTGTGATTGGCTGGCGACCAGTCCAGGGTATACCCCGCCTCTCGCCCAAAGACAGCTGGGATAGGCTCCAGCACCCCCGCGACCCTTGTGAGAAAAAGCGGTAGAAAATGAATGAATGAATGAATGAATATATATATATATATATATATATATATATAAACATCAACTGCTTGTATTGTTTCTTGAATTGGCTCATCGTTGTGCATTGTTTGAGGTCCTTACTCAATCCATTCCATAGTTTGATTCCACATACTGAAATGCTATGGCTTTTTAACGTAGTCCTAGCATATAAGTGTTTCAAATGTAGTTCTTCCCTGAGATCATATTTCTCCTCTCTTGTAGAGAAGTCTTGGATGACATTTTTAGCTAATTGGTTATTTTTAGCCTTATTACTTTCATAGCAAACCGAGGATCGTATCAGTCATACTTAAAGGGGAACTGCACTTTTTTGGAAAAAGTTTGGGTAGTATACGTGTTAATGCATGATTACAGCATGTACATCAAACCATACAATGTTGTTAGAGGTTTTTTAGAGGGCTGTATAGTCGAAATAGGTCTATTCCAATGATGAGCATTTTTAGCTAGCTCATATTAACTTGTTTTCTCGTGTTAAATGCACAATTCACATAAGGAGTGTGAATCATGCACAAAATTCCACAAAAAGTGCAGTTCCCCTTTGAAATGGAACCCACTTGGACTGGGTGACAGATGTCAACATAAGTGGATGTTGACATAACCCAAACTGAAACTTCCCGGGTGCATTCATTTCACAGAGCCCATAGCAACGAGCACTACTTCCGTCAACAATATCAGCACAGACAGAGCATTTGCTACCGATAATCATGGCAGACATTTTGAGAGCCGCTGCCATTCTCACACCGTTACCATGTAGAGATAGTTAACGGTCACTTACAACATCTCAGCTGGTAAATACAAGTTAAAGGGCTTTATAGGCAGAATGGGAGCATTGTTAGCAGCTGATTTTCTCTCATTAGAACGCACAAAAAGGGGGAAGTGGTCATGTCTAATGCCATAGCATATTTTGCATCGGTTGTGGCATGTCATTAATAGTAGGGCCACCTACTGGAAAGTATAAAGGGGCCATTTTGATGTTTTCACTTAATCAAATCAACTTTATTTGTAGTGCACTTTTCCTGCAAAGACATTTGCAACATTGAGTGCTTTACAGAATTAAAAGCAATTACTAAGAAAGCCCCTCCCTCCCACCCTCCATACTAGACACACACACACCCACACATACACAGTAGGGAGACATGGCACTGAGGATCAAGGAAACGCCACCTTTGGGGCCGTCCACACTGGGAGTAGCTGCAGGCCGTGCCATTGGGGGACCAGCACCTGGGCCTCCTGACTCCGACAGACGGGCGGACCCCCACATTAAAAGGGAGAAACCCCCAGCCGGCCGGGTCGAAGGAACCCAAGGATGGCACCCCCTCAGCAGACCCGACACAGCCCCCAGTGTGGAGGACCCCCCCTGAGGAAACACTGGAGTTAAGACTAAAAGCATAAAATAGGACTAAAAAGATAAAAACATAAGAAAAGTTTAAAAATATTACTAAAAAGCCTGATTAAAAAGGTGTGTCTTTAATCTTTTTTTTTTAAATATCAACAGTCTCCGCAATCCTGAGGCTCTCCGGCAGGCTGTTCCACATAGTGGCTAAATGCTGCCTCACCGTGGGTTTTTGTTGTGGGTTTTGGTATTGTTAAAAGGCCAGTGCCGGAGGACCGCAGGGTCCGTGGGGGTTGATATGGTAAAAGCAGATCAGATAAATAAGAAGGTGCAAGGCCGTTAAGACATTTAAAAACCAGTAGGAGAATCTTAAAATCGATCCTGAAGCCTGAGAGAGAAACGGACGGACTCTGGCTATGTTCTTAAGGTGATAAAAACCTATTTTTGTTATAATTTTGATATGTGGGATCAAATTTAGCTCAGGGTCAAAAATCAAGCCCAAAATTTTAACTGATTCGGCTGGTTTAAGATCCTGTAGTTTTGGTAAAAGTTTCTCTCTCTGGCCTTCAGACCTATAACTAAAACCTCAGTTTTGTACTGGTTGAGCTGTAGGAAATTTTCTGCCATCATGACTAGTGGCCCTGAGTCATCAGGAGATACGGCGATGTATAGCTGTGTATCATCAGCATAACTATGGAAGCTGATGCCGTGCTTCCTGTTGACGTCCCCAAGGGGAAGCATGTAAAGATTAAAAAGGAGTGGACCTAAAATTGAGACTTGGGGAACCCCACATTCAATTTCATGGGTTCCTGAGGAACATGTATCCATACTTACATAAAAGCATCGGTCTGTGAGATAAGAACAAAACCAGTTAAGAACAGTACCGGAGAGGCCGACCAGGTGTCTGAGTCTATTTAATAAAATGTCATGGTCCACTGTATCAAAAGCAGAGCTTAGATCCAGTAGAACCAACACTGTGAGCTTTTTATTATCTAAATTCCACCTCATGTCGTTTAAAATCTTTAAAAGTGCTGTCTCGGTACTGTGGTTCCTCCTAAAGCCAGACTGATATTTTCTCTAAAATGCTATTTCTGTTTAAAAAGTCATTAAGTTGGTAAAAAAACTGTTTTTCTAAAATTTTACTTAAAAACGGCAAGTTGGATACGGGTCGGTAGTTATTAAGAACGTTGGGGTCTAGATTGCTCTTCTTCAGAAGGGGTTTCACCACCGCCGTTTTAAAGGCGGTGGGGAAGACACCCGTCTGAAGAGAGCAATTCATGATGTTTAAAAACTGCTCCTCAAAGAATCCATAAAGTGATTTTAAAAGTGATGTGGGAATTGGATCTAAAAGGCAGGTTGTTGGGCTTACTTGGGAGAAAACTCGACCAAGTGTCCTTGCATCAACCAGGGCAAAACTCTCCAGTCTCTCCTCAGGCAAGGACAACAGTCCAGGTGTGGTAACAGAAAAAACTTTCTGGGGTAACAGGCAGGATCTGATGTCCTTGATTTTAGTTCTGAAGTGGTCTGCAAAGTTTTCACAAAGATCATCTGTTGGTGTCTTAAAGACTTTATTAAAATTAGTGGCTGTTAAAATGTTAAAGGTGGAGAAGAGGAACCGGGGATTGTTTTTGTGGTTGGTAATGAGTAGTGAGAAATGGGAAATTCCTTCCCTTTTTGACTGCGTTATTGTAGATTTTGAGTTGTTGACGTAAAATCTCGTAATGAACTGTCAATTTACTTTTTCTCCATCTTCTCTCAGTACTCCTGCATTTTCTTTTCAGTTTATTGATTTCATCGTTTTTTCTCCACGGGGGTGTAGGTTTTCTTTTCATTGTTTTTGTTACAGGTGGAGCTACTGAGTCCAGAGTTGACTTCAGTTTACTGTTAAAATTATCAACGATAAAATCACAAATTGCAGGTAAAATTTCAGCAGGAGTGCGCTGTAAAATCTCAATAAAATCTGCAGCCACTTCAGAAGTTAGATAGCGCCTCCTCCTGGTTAAAACTAAAAAAAGACTTAAACCAATCCAAGACGCTAAGAAGTTACGTATATTTAAAGACAAAAACAGCCTGCATGTCAGCTTTTATTTTTAGAATGTGGTATGAGCCAATACAAATTGAGCTGCGGACCACAAATGGCCCGGGGCAGAAATGAAATGAAATGAAGTAAACAAAAGCTTGCAAATATAAAAGCCTGCAAACTTTTTGGAAAAAGCTGGAACTTATTCATCAATTCGTCAATATTATTTGTAATTACGTCCTGTATTGTTTGAATGTTGAAAGCAAAATGACAGTGACATCATCTAGGTCATACCGCTCAGGTAAACACACATGGTGGTGAAAGATAATGGTAAGTTGCTTATCCTTCAATTATTGTTTTAAATTGGCTTATTGATTGTAAAGTGGTTTTAACAGTATCACTCGAGTTCTTTGAACATCCAGCAGCAACACAACATTTTAGCATGACTACAGTTTGGATGAAAAATATACTGAACCAAGTCGACGAGCTAATGCACCTCCAGAAGCGTTTCATTACTCTGCTTGAGCTAAGAGGTGTTATCTCAATGACGTCATAAATGTCATTTTTAGGAATTTACCGTTCCCTTCCAAAAATCAAAACAATGTGGAACATAATTACGCACAATATTTAACAAATTTAATAAGCCAAGCTGATGAATCAAGTCAAAATGTTTACCTTGGCGATCTTGGCCTCATCCTTCTTCTTGCCTTTCTGTAAGGAAGAAAAGTGATGCCTGGCGCTGTCAAAGTCCACCATCTTCCTGTCACGCTTTGCAATGCGAGCCTTTGAAAGAAATCAGCGGACTCAGTCAAACAATCGTACTTAATACATTTTCACCCTCAGGTTTTCACATTTGGACTTACACACCTTGATGTCAGGAAACTGAGCCAGGTAGGAATCCATGCTGAGCACCGAATTGTCTGTGATGTTCTGATGGAAGTCCAACCACTGTGTGTCTGTGTCCTACAACACACACACACACACACACACACAATGGAATGTCCATTTAGTCAAACATCCTCAGCTCCCTTAAACCTAACACGGGAATGACATCGCATCTTTTTTTATCCCGCTGCCTTTAATCCGTCTACACTTTTACCTCCAAGTTATTGTCCATCTCCTTCTCTATCATCTCCTTCAGCGGGAAGGACACACGCATGCACAAAGAAAGTGACAACAGAGTGAAATGAAGGTGACTGAGGGAGTGCTGATGTCATGAGAGAAAGACGGAAAAGGGAGGACGGACGGACAGACCAAAGACCTCACCTCCACTAGGGTGTCCATCTCTTCTTTGCCGAACCATTCAGGCTCGTACATGTCGGCCAGACAGTCCTGTAGCCTCCGAGATGTCTCGTGCATCGCTGAAACATGTCGGACATCAAGTATTTGTTTCAAACATAAAGTCACATCACTTGGTACTCCTATTATTCTTTGTTTACACCAGATTGAGCAGTTAGCTTACAGCTCTTATGCACAGGCTATGGGATCACTGCAGGGACATAATGGACCGTTAAGTATTTCATGTTGTCTAATTGGTTGTTTAGCTCTCTTCCTGCTTCCGCATCCTCATCCTTCCACGTCCTCCTCCTTTGCATTCACATCGTTGCCAGTGAGCTCCTTTGATGCTCGGATGCCAACGACAGTTAGCCTGTGTTCCTTGCTATTAGCGGCAATGGCGGCAACCTTTGTATTGAATTGTGTACTCCTATAGAGCGGCTTCACAAGACAACCTGCACAGAAAGCTTTCCTTTCTAGATCTTCCAGAATCTGCACCTATTCCGGCTGTATTTCCATGGTCTGTTTTAATTCATTCCAACCACAGCCCGCCTCTGCTGTGATTGGCCACACGGTGAAATCACCGTTCATTGGAGCTTGTATTCGGAAATGCCCATATAAGGAAGTCCGGCTCACTGTGATGTCACAGGGAGCCGTTGTTAGAAAAAACTCTCTGAAACCATCCCAAACTTATTTCAGGGCTCACTTCCAAATGTGCAAAGCTCATTATCTGAAACTGTGGCATCGTTTAACACGGGAATACAACATTGTAACGATTTATAGGTAAGGAAATTGGAAAAAGCATAGTAGGTCCCCTTTAAGTGAAATGTGCATCTATTCAATTGTCATACTTGGAGGTATTGAAAATCTCTCAAGTCTTTATATATAAGCATTGCATAGCAGTTACCATAGCAACAAAAATGCAACCATTCTGCCCCCGGCACTCGGGACCGGTGCTTTTAAAAGGCTAAGAGTGTCTTACTCTTCACTGCTGTCAGGTAGGCTTTTAGATCCTTCTGCAACTTGGTACCTTCGCCCTAGGGGTGAAGAAGAGCAGAAAAGCAAAGTGAAACCATCGCGAGCGACAGCGATGGTGCTCATGGTGCTCACCATCTGCTTGTTGAAGTTGGCCACCATCTCCTCAAAGACCTCATCTCTTGTCTCGTCCGCTTTGCCGAGTTTCTGCAAAACCTGAAAATCGCAACTTGTCAAGTCAATTTTATTTCTATAGAAGCAGGAGCCTAGAACCGTGCTCCTTGACAAGCTGAGCCCACATGAGCAAACAGTTCGCGGCGGTGACAAGGAAAACCACATCTGCCCTTCTTCGTTCTACGTTCTAATACATGATAAGGTCACCCAGGTCACCCACAAACTATAGGACTGGAAATATAGAGCTTTTTATTTAACAAAACAATGCGAGTCCATTTTGTACAGTACAGTACGCATGATCGTGTAGCTTTTTCCCATTGATTGAAATTAAAACTTCTAAAACCTAAAATAATCATATGTTTTCATAGCTGTTTTATGCAGCCATCGTGTTTTGATCTGACAGATCTTAAGAAACTTTGAACAAATGTACTTTGATCAAGCTGTTTGGACCACTGTAGCTGTTGGACACCAAGTGCAAGGTTTATAGTCTGAGTTAAGCACTTCGTGTGTTTATTATGCTCCAATCCTGCCTGGTGCACTGCCATTTCCATATTCCATGTATGGCAGTAGTGAGCCAGCTAGGCCTTCTCTGCAGGCCTAAAACCATGTATCATTTTACTGGTCTCAATACATGCTGTTTTCCTCGTCGCTCTCCTCCAAACAGGAAGAGAGTTGATTCATTCATTTTCTACCGCTTTTCCTCACGAGGGTCGCGGGGGGTTGTGGGCGTGCTGGAGCTTTGTTTTCCCAGTCTTCGGGCGAGAGGCTGGGTACACCCTGGACTGGTGGCCAGCCAATCACAGGGCACTTATAGACAAACAACCATTCACACTCACATTCATACCTATGGACAATTCAGAGTCGCCAATTAACCTAGCATGTTTTTGGAATGTGGGAGGAAACCGGAGTACCCGGAGAAAACCCACGCATTCACAGGGAGAACATATTTTTAGCCTTATGCATTATTTTAGCTGTTTGAAGATTAACTATATCAGCAAGTTTAAGTATTTGTGATTTTAGAAATAAGGAGTTAGAATGTTCTCTGTAGGCGGCATTATGAATTATAAGTCGGAATCAGAATCTGACTTGGCTTTATTACGTGTGTGAATGTACTGTGCAGTGAGCATGCATGCCATGGATTATTTTGTCTTTCTATTTCATCTGGAATAAACTTCCTTCCAGGGCGTTCCATGAAGAATGACAGAAAGACATGACAGTGGTCCCGTGGAATGGTGATCTCCAACCTGCTGCCAGGTGATGAAGGTAGCCAGCAGGCCATGATTAGCAGGCTGACCGGGACTTCCCCAGTGCCGCCTGCATAACGGGCTCATGTTTCCTTCTCTAGCACCACCGTGGGGTTGATCTAAGTGCACAAATAAAAGCCGTTTAGCAAGATCCCCCGTGCCTGTGGCATTTCGATAGCCTTGAAAAACGGCATAAAGACCCGCTTGTATGCCATTCACACATGCCTGCAATGCACCGGTGTTCCATTTCAACATCCCAAAATACACCCAGACACTTTGTGGCAAAGGGAGAAATGGGGAGGTGGGGGTAAGGGGCTATTCATAGTTGTGCGACCCCCCCATCGCCACAACTGTAAGGCATGGTTTGAACCCCTTGATTATTTTACATCTACCCGACTCGTCTCTGAGAGTAGATGCCAAGCAAAACATTTCAGTTTCTTTCTTCGCCGCACGACGACAGACTCGGCTGCAAGATGACGCCATGGAGCAGACAGCTGCGGACGACGCCCACCTAACCCCCACCCCACGACGACAGCCGGCAGCCTCATGGATGCCGATGACCCTCTGACCTTCTTTCACCAGGATGCATTGCTGCTGATTGGCAGCTTTTTCTAACCTCATTAAATATCAATGCGTTGATCATATGCTTTACACTGGGCCTCCTTTTATGCAGGGATGGCGCATACAGTATATATATATATTTGTGTGTGTGTGTGTGTGTGTCACGTGGCTGTGAGGTGATTAAAAGCTAAAGGAGCAGCAGACAAGCTGGACAAAGCAGTTAGACACGTCACTTCACACTGATAATCTACTTTCTTTTCAACGTTTTACGACTTCCTCTACGCAATGACAAATCATTTGCATATTCGTGTTAAATGCGGCAATATTAAATTATCTTATATTATAGTTTTTTTTATATATTCTTAAATTGTTGCTCATGATCTTGAGTAACGAAATCCACATTTTCAAGTATCCATACTGGCAATGCTGGCCCTGCATTTAATTGATATCAGGTCGATAGCAGTATTGGCAGTATCAACACACCTTAGTGTGTATTTCTTCCGGAGTATCGATAATACTGTGATAAGTAGAAACATGAAGTTTATGGTTGTATTTATGTAGTGTTGTACTATTTACAAACTCTGGGAACACGTCCTTGGACACAGGAGGGCATTTGGGATAAAAGGGGTTTTGTTATTTTAGTTATTTTCTATTATTGACTTTTGCTGACTGTAAAAAACGAGAATTGTATTCTACGTTATTATAATCATGATCAAAAATCCGGGTCAATGAAGTAAAACCTTGCAGTACAAAGTTACTAGGAGTAGGAGCGATCTCTATTGTAAATGTCTCCCTCTGGTGGAAGGAAGCGTCACTGCAGCGGTTCCACAGTTGGGATGTTGAATTTGAACTTTGAAGAATATAAAAATGAAGAAACATTTTCAAGTGCGGCTTGACGGGATGTGGAGAAACGCGAGAAGGACGAGAATGATTCAATACTCGAACAGAGCCGATGCATAGTCTGGCTGATATTTGATATCACGCATACACTTTGTAAGCATCGGCACAAAGCCGAGGTCAAGTGACGTGGTCCACCGGAACTGGTTGAGTTTCGGTAATAACTTTATCGTACCTTCTCCTGCGCTCTGCTCAACCTCTTCTGGACCGTGATGGCCAGTTTCCCGGCGGTGACCCCCTTCCCGGTCTCGGCCATGGCGTGCTGCGTTCGAGGCGGTGCTGAGTGGCAAGTGTTTCTGTGAGTAAAAGCCACCGGACGCGATTTGGCTCGTGCGCGTAACTCTAATCCCGGTGCAGCTTCTTAAAGGAGCCGTGCGTAACTTAATCCGGATTTTGTGCTGTAGTCCAAGTGAACAAGAGAAATAAAGTGGATCTGGAACAGAACCGTACAATTATGGCCTCTCGCTGCTAATTCATGAAGCCTTGCGCTCCAAATGGGCGACCGATTATGTTTCCCTCTTAAAGGCGCAGCGCTGCTAGTATTATTAGGCGACACCTGGCGTGAGCAGCCTTTAGGTCCATACTTATTTGTACACGCACTTTTCCAGTCAGATGGGAAGCTAAATCAGTCCCGATGCGCCCCCACCGTACAAGCACAGAGCAGATACAGTGGCACCACCAGGGGGCAGTAATGAAACGATGCCGTCATTTTCACAACCTTTATTTTAAAAAAATAAATACAACTTCATGTTTACATTCTCTCAGCAAAAAACGCTTAAATATGTAAATTTGTGCTATAAAATAATTTTTATGTTACAAAGATTAAAAAAAAGAGTGTGCAAGTCATCTTATTTAGTAAGAGCTCACTTTTGCTTAAGACATTTTGAAAATGACCTCTTGTTCTACAGCAGGGGTGTCCACACTTTTGATATTTGTCAGTTGATAAAATATATTTAACGGCGACAAAGCCTATTATTAAAGTGGAGGCCATTTTAAGGAGGATGATCAAAGGTTGTTTTTTGTAATGATGAACACGTTTTGGTTTGATTTCAGCTTCCTGTCGGATTGTTGAATTGGGAATTTGGTAATAGATGGTATGTTATTATCCGGCATAACCTAGCTGTGAGGCCTGCGTGCTAACCACTCTTCCACCGTGCAGCCCTTATATTGTCATATATTTGGAATGTGGGAGGAAAACGGAGTACCCGGAGAAAACCCACGCATGCACTGGGAGAACATGCAAACTCCACATAGAGATGGCCGAGGGTGGGATTGAACTCGGGTCTCGTCTCTGCGTGCTAACCACTCGTCCGCCGTGCAGCCCTTATTTGTCATATATTTGTACATTTGAAGCCCAGTTTTGTTGTTTTTTTTACTAAATTATTAGTTTATTTATTGTTATTTATATTGTTATTTATTTATTGTTATAATATATAATAAATAATATTATTATACCGATTTAATCGCATTTTTGAGGGCCTGAAATCTCAAAAATGCATATCACAAACATGAGCCCCCAAAACTCACTGGGTAGCGCCTCCTTTCATTTTTTTTGTTAAATAGACCCTGCCACCATTTTCACAGACCCATATCACCTTTGGTGGAGATGTCGATCATGACAGGACGCACATAAATGTCCTAAGAACTCCAAAATAAACAAGAAGTCGGCCATTTTGGTTTCGGGCGGTGATTGCAGGGCGAAAACAAGTGGTTGCATTTCAACAAACTAGTCCTTGGCACTTTGACCAAATGAGCACAAATGAAAATGACAGATACGAGACGGACGGGTGATCGGGTTATATCGAGAACCATTGTAGGCTGTTCTGTAAGATGTGGGTGGGGCATGGCGACACATTTTGATGATGAATCAGCGAATTCGCCATTAAAAATGAATAACTCATTCCACAAGGATAGATCTTCATCATAGTTGGTGGATGAAGAAAACATTCAAAGCCATACATACAGTAGGTCACTTCCTGTGTATGTCTCAGCGCCACCCAGTTGCAACAGGAAATGAACCCTGAGTTGTGTCCAGGGGCCATTTAACGTTGCTTGGAGCTTTGTATCGGTACCAATAAAGGCCAAGAACACCCCCCCTTTAGAAGCTGAGAGGCTACTGTACAAGTAGTCGACATGTTTATATACGACCAGTGGGCCCCCCCCATGTGTTCCAGGAAAATGAAAGTCATTCATGGAATTGTAGTTTTTCATTCTGAAAGCAGGTGGAGCTCCCAAGAGGCTTCTCATCTTTGCCTCACCTGAGAGCTGGAGTCATGCCGAGTGGGTGGAGCTGTCCCGAGTCCAGCAAAATCCCCCCCAGCCAGTGTAAAAGCTCAGCATACCAGTGGACCCCATCGCCACGGTAACCACTGGTGCCGGTCCAGCTGTGCATCAGCCTGAGTAGCGAGAAGGCCCAGTGAGCCAAGGAATGCTGGTCGACCACCGCATAGCAGGACGTCACCACCCCGCCCACCACTAGCGTTCCCTGCGCCGTCAGCGGGGCGAAAGCTCCCCTCTTCTTTGTGACAGTGATCCTAGCGATCCCCGAAAGACGCCTCCTCCCTGGTCCAACGCCAGCCACAAGCACACACATGCCTGGCCGGGCGGCGGCGGCGTACACCGTCCTCAGGGCGGCGTGGGCTTCTGAGCAGTTCCCCTGCGACACAAACAGCAAGTGCGCGGCGGTGAGCGAGAGGCGGGCACCGTCTTCCGTCTGCACTGTGTAGAAGAACTTGTGGCTCGCCGGGTCCCGGTCCAGGAAGGTCAGGACCTCGCTGTAGGCCAGTTCAGCACCGCTGTTGCTGCCAGATAGGGTCAGGACTCGCTCACCAGGTCGTAGGTCACGCATGAACTTTGGTGGGCCGTTTTCCACGGTGACCAAGGCGTCGCCGGGGAAACAGCCTCCAGATCTGGCCGCCACAGAGTGGTCTGAAACACAACAAAATCAATTCAGTACTTAAAGTTCCGTCGTTTACAGAAAGGGGGCGTCTGAACTTTGTCCAATGAGGGGGCACTTTGATACATTTTGTACATTAAAGATGCTAAAAGCCGCCCACTCTTAGCCTTGTGATAAGGATGCCACAGCAAGTTAGTGTTCCTACAATATGCCGCCACACTTTGGACAACCCCATTTGTATTTCTTTCAGCAGTATAGAAGAACCTCCATGGATCTTCATTCATCCTAATGAACTTACAGAATGATTTTTAACCATTTCAAGGTCAAAGGGGGCCTATGGTATTGACTTGTGGACTCCTACAGCAGGTACACACGATAACCCACACAGAAAGCTTTCTAGATCTTCCAGATTTTGCAACTATTTCTGCAGTATTTCAATCAACTTCCTGCTTCCGACCTAAACGGTCTGTTTAATTCACTCCTCTAGATACGCCCACTCCGCTGTGATTGGTCACATTCCCAAGCGCTCCCGAGGACTTCCAGATACCCAGGTCCGCATTTAGAAAAACACTGTAAAACCAAGCATGGAGAGCCACCCAAAACTTCTTTCAGACCTCATTATCTGATGCTTTGGCATCGTTTAACACGAGAATGCAACATTCTAACTACATTTATAGGTCAGAAAAGATAGTTTTCATGATAAATACTACGAAACGCACCTGGTGACTCATTTCAGTCCACAGCAAGGGTGACCAAGACCAAGGTGTGACCTGGAAGCTGTTCATTATTATTATTATAATAAAGAGTCATAAAGATTAACTTTTCATAACTGCATCCAAGACTGGCATGATGACCAGAGAGCTACATTCCAATCATAAACTGTACAAGGTTCCTAAAATATTGTGACAGGTCAATAACACTCAATAGGTTATTACTTAGGCCTATGATTTTTTTAATTGTGCTATAAATATTTTACAATACAAAGAATTGAAAAAATGAATGTCTTATGGGGAAATGTTTGATTATTTATAATCCCTCAGCATATTATAAGAAGAAAATTAGTTAATTATTAATGAGATTAATGAGCATTAGAAGTTATATTTATTTTTAATGTCATCTATTTACACAAAGCTTATATAACAGTATAATTATAATGCACCACATTGGATTGCTTTTTGCATCTTTAATGTACAAAATGTGTCCAAGTGCCGCTGAATCCTCATCCTGGTGCAAAAGGCTCGGCCTTTACAGGAATGATGGGGTAATTCTCTGCTGCCCCCTAGCGGCCAGCTGTGGTACGTTGCTTGAATTGTTCTACCATGAACGATTTCATTCCTGGTGTCAATTGTAGGAAAAAGAGAACCCAAAAAGATACCAACTTGATTGGTTGCCCTTGTAATCAGGTCAAGGAATGCGCCCTCGCAACCCGATCTGGGAGGACAGGAGAGAGAAAGTAGGAAAAGAGGGAAAGAAAAGGAGAATCTCAGTTACTACTGGGAGCAAAATGTACTTGAAATGCTGTGCTTGCGTCTCTTTCACGTGTGTGCGCGACTTTCAGCACACTCGGGTTACTTTTGCATGCATACAAAGTTGCAGCTTCATCATCATCATCACGAGAAGGTTAGCAGGATGAAGAATGGGAGGCGGTGAGACCAATGGAGCACAAGATGTTCATGCACAGACAGAAAGTCAGTGATCCAAAAGAGTGAAAGCGGGCGAAGGAAGGAGGTGCAGATTGCCTTGTGTTGGACTTTCAAGGTCGCGCACGCTCTGGTAGTCACTACAAGTAATAAGTATTTAAATAAGTATTTGAATCATTGAATCATTGCTGTTTTTGTCAAATTGTGCAGTAGATTTTACGAAGGTTGATCGTAGAAGCTAATCCTGCTGAAGCTACACACCCAGTATATGGTGGAACCTTGGTTAGCGTACCACACAGTAAGCATGTTTTTCAGTTAAGGCCCAAAATTTATGACAAAATTGCCTCAGTTTGGGAACATTCAATATGGCGGACATCGTGTCCAGTTATTAATACACCAGGTGAGTCCACGTCTTATTTTTTTTTATCACCAAACGGCCTTGGTAGCATCCTATTAGCATGCTGGTCTATGATATCATCAGCGATTTGACTGTAGCTCTTTGCTAAATAACACAGTTACGCCACAAGTCTCAAAAATGTGAACACAAAACACATTTTTATAGTTCTACATGCTTAGAACAATTCTAAATGCATATAAATGACATATGAAAAGGAAAAGGTTACACCTTCACCGAAGACGTGATTGTTGCCAAAGACAAGATGTGGCAGTCAGATCACCACCTTTTGTGTTTTGAATTATTTCTTGAACTCAGTCGGGTTTCTCATCTTCTTTATCGAAATTCTGGTACTTGCAACTTTCTTTGGCTCCATTTTGGTTTATTTTGCACCCGTGATCTGAATTCAAAAAATGGTGTCTGCGTTGATCTCGCTGACACATCGTGTCTTTGTCAACAGTCACATCTTCAGTGATGGTAAAAGCGACCTTAAATGTTCATGTATCACTTCTGTTCATCATTTATATGCATAGATATGCTTAAAAAAATTTTTTTTTGCATTTTGACATTACATTTGATTTTCATCTAATGAAAACCAAATTGTGCAAAAACCAAAGCATTTTTTTCCATAAGAAATAATGCAAACTCAATGAATCTGTTCCAATACAAGTATCGTAACAACAGTACAGCTAGCATGTAAATACTAAACAGGGGTTAGCGTGTCATCTGCTATTGGCTGATGTACCGTGGCCTGGTAGATTTGGGATTGATTCTATGTATGATCATTATTATGAACTTTTGTTTTTCATGCTGAGTTTAGTTGCATTGTCGTTAGTCCAGGCAACAAACCTACTTCCTGTTTACATTCTTGCCACCAGTAACAGATGGGAGTGATCGCATCTGATTTGTGGCACATTCTGGTATTTGGATATTTGCCATGGGAAAAGGAGGAAAAAGGACCAAGGGCTAAACTCACCTGACTTGACGCTGCAATGAATGTGGGCCTTGGACTCGTAGTAGACCCAGTCGAAGCCCGCCTCCACCGCCAGTCGAGCCAGCATGGCGTATTTGTTCCTGTCCCGATCCGAGGTGGTGATGTCCACCGCCCGACCTTCGTAGTGAAGCGAGTCCTCAGAGTGGTGGCCGTCCTCGTCCCAGCCCTCGGTGACACGCAGACGGACTCCGGGCCAAAGGTTCATCACGGAGATGGCCAGAGAGTTCAGCTTGTCTTTGCAGCGCTGTGGCACAGATACATGGTTCTGATTCTGGCACACGGACACACACCTTGAAATGTACGGAAAACACGGTGCAAGACAAAAGAAGACGATTAACACGTGAGGTGCAAACTGTGCAACTATGCCTATATTAAAATAAATGCCTAAGTACACACTAATAACCCTCAAGGCATGCTGGGTAACATGCTGTTGGGGACGAGTGTACATGTGTGTGTATGTGTATATACATTTTAATACAGATGTTTTGCTTCTATCATGGCTAAATGAACTAACATAAAAACATAAGGCATTCAAATACAATCTACACTGGCCACTAGGTGTCAGTAATGTTACATTGATGAGACAATAGCCACCGCGGGAAGTACTGGGAAGAAACCAGAAGTAAAAAAGGATCTTGTGAGTCTATATTTTATTTTCTCATTTTTATTTTTTTACACTGTATTGGGTAATATCAGTGTAAATGTGACTATAGGGGTATTAGTTCATGTCTAAAGGGCTCTAACACACATTTAGATGGTTGTAAACAGGTTTTCTATGCTCGACCCAAACCTTTTCCATTTCCACTTTGATATGTTTAAGTCATTTTAATGCACCTTTTACTCTGTTTTTTAAGCATCTTTGAGTACTCTGAAAAGCTTATGGGTCACAAAAGGCCCCTGGTCCGCACTTTGGGCAACCCTTATCTAACTGTAAAAATCTTTCATTCATAAATAAGGGATGCTACTAAATTCACGAGGGATTACTGAATATGCGGGGATCCACTATAGCATGTACAATGAAGCTTTATGATTGACACTGACTGACAGACAGGAAGTCTATTAGCAACTTGAAATATGCAGCAAGGAAAAACTATCCTACACAAATAAAGTTTATTGACAAAGACAATTTGAAGGATTGGGGGTTATGGTCACGTCTGTGGAAGTTGAGAAGTGGGATTAAATCCAACATTAACATGCCGGCGATGATAAGAATAGCTCGCTCTGGTGGCCACAGTTGCCTTTTACACAGCCCGCGGATTCAAACCTTGGTGTTTTCTTTGTGCGGTCAGGCTTCATAAATTAGACACCACGTTTAGCACATGCACTGTGCTTGTGCACCAAACCGCTGGCTGCGCAAACATCGCAAACGCAGGCTGACAAGACAACACGCACCTTTGCACACCTTCAAAGGTGGTGCGGTTGGGCGGGTCAATACTATGTTGGACCCATACTAGTTCTCTCTATGTTTTTTCTCACAAAAAAAGTTTTTGTTGTGTTGTCGATATTGTTTTATAGTTTGCCAATGACGGCTTTGGCGTCAAACAGACAATATTTTTTGCTTTTGTGAACTTATTTTTCACTATTGACCTTATTTACCTCAAACAATTGTATGCAATTAAACAAAACTGTTGTGGTGTGTTCAAGGACCACCAACAATGTGGGAAATCTTAGCACTTGACAAAAAGACATGATCAGTGCACATAAATGTACGTATCAAATTTGTGAACGTTCTAGCATTTGACCTGTATTATCATATTCAATAACAGATTTCATCTCGCTCGTGAATTTATTGCCTATTTTAAGCTGTAAATATTTGTGTACAATATTTGTGACTTTACGTGGTGTAGGAGTCTATAAATCCAAGGCAGAGCATATAAAAACCTGTTTACCTTCTAAATATGGGTTTTAACATTATTATATAACATATTAAAACATCCCTATCATCACATTGACACTCGTGTTACCCAATATACACTGATGTGAAAAAGTGTTTATTTTTTATTTTTATTTTTTGCATGTTTGTCACACTTCAATGTTTTGGATCACCAAACAAATGTAAATATTAGTCAATGACAACACAACTGAACACAAAACGTAGTTCTTGAATGAAACTTTATTATTAAGGGAGAAAAAACAACCCAAAGCTACATGGCCCTGTGTGAAAAAGTGATTGCCCCTAAAGCTAATAACTGGTTGGGAAACCCTTAGCAGCAACAACTGCAATCAAGCTTTTGTGATAACTTGCAATGAGTCTCTTAAAACTGAGGCAAGTGAGGCCTGCAGTTCTTTGGATGTTGTTGTGGGGTCTTTTGTGACCTAAAGCTAATAACTGGTTCGGCCCCCCCTTACCAGCAACAAATGCAATCAAGCTTTTGTGATAACTTGCAATGAGTCTCTTACAGCGCTATATGGCGGAATTTTGGCTGACTCATCTTTGCAGAATTGTTGTTATTCAGCCACATTGGAGGATTTTCCACCATGAAGCCTTTTTAAGGTCATGCCACAGCATTTCAATAGGATTCAGGTCAGGACTTGGACTAGGACACTCCGGAGTCTTCATTTGGTTTTTCTTCAGCCATTCAGAGGTGGACTTGCTGGTGTGTTTTGAATCATTGTCCTGCTGAAGAGCCCAAGTTGGTTTCAGCTTGACGTCATTCTCCTTCAGGATTTTGTGGTAGACAGCATAATTCATGGTTCCACTAATCACAGCAGGCCTTCTCGGTCCTGAAGCAGCAAAACAGCCCCAGACCATCACACTACCACCACCATATTTTACTTTTGGTATGATGTTCTTTTTCAGGAATGCAGCATTACTTTTTAAAGAGTATTTTAACATCAAGATGTTTTCTGGCAAAATTGAGATGAAATTGAGATGTTCTTTGTGTTCCGCTGTGGTTTTGGTCTTGGAACTCTGCCATTGCAGACCGGTTTTTGCCCAGTGTCTTTCTTATGGTGGAGTCATGAAAAAAGACCTTAACTGAGGCAAGTGAGGCCTGCAGTTCTTTGGATGTTGTTGTGGGTTTTTTGTGACCTCTTGAATGAATCGCCGCTGCTCTCTTGGGGTCGTTATGGTTGGCTGGCCACTCTCTGGAAGGTCACCATGTTTTCGCCATTTGTGGATAATGTCTCTCACTGTGGTTTGCTGGAGTCCCAAAGCTATAGAAATGGCTTAGTAACCTTTTCCAGACTTATAGATGTCAATCTCAGTTATGTTTTAACGGGAGGCAATCACATTTTCACACAGCGCGATAATAAAAAGTGTAATTTAAAAACTGTATGTATTACAATATTATAAATATTTAAATTTGTCTGATGATTTAAAAAATGTAAGTGTGAAAAACAGGCAAAAAAAAGGAAGGGGGCACATCACACCACTGGAGCATCATATCGTTGAATAAATTGTTAAGAAATTAGATTGTTGATCATTTTCTCCCTTGTGTTTTATTCTGGTTCTAATCATGATCAGCATATTAAAGCCAAAATCATTCAAAAATCTTGAAAAATGTCAAGTAAAAAGTCTGAATAGCGGTCATAATGACGTTGCATATACTTGAGACTGGATGGATGCTGAAATCGGCATCCTGGCCCCACCCTACTATCTCATCAGTGAGTGAACGATGGCTGTGGAATCTGCTGACAGTTTGACAGTCTGCAGAGAGTTTCTCAGTCGCAATGGATTTGTCTGTGGTCAACTTGGACATTTGTGTCGCCACAAAAGTGATGAAGTGGGGTCTGGAACAGGGGCGTCTGTATGTGCAGCGGCGTGCAGGAAAAGCGAATAAAAAAAAACCAAGAGGTGAAAAATTCACTTTCATTAAGGCTTCAAAAGGGGTGAAATGCGCTATTTCTGTCCACGTGTGCTGCGAAAACAAGCTAAAAGTAACACGAAACAGTCAAAGCCTCACTGTGTGCTGTAACGGTGGAGCTCATAAATTGCGAGCTGGTCAAAAGCGTGGACATGCTGCAAAAAAACACAACAACCCCTCGGTCTGCGTACGAGTGTCTTTTCCTACGACGGTGATGTAAGTCGAGTCTTACTGTAAGTCAGAACTTAAACCTAACTCCTAAGTCCCTCAGACTGTACACAGAATGCATGAAGGACATATAAAATACAGTGTTGCCTTGTCTATTACGGTTACTTGGTTCCAGGCCCATTAAGCTATTTAAGACATAAACAATACTTCTGCTCGTGTGTTGCTGTAAATGTGTTAGGGGAGCCGAGTGTGTGTTGGACAGGAAGTGACATCAGGGGTTCAGAGGTGAGTTTTAGCTTGCCGTAAGTTACGGCCGCAGGAAAAAACGTATTTAAAAAACCCAAGAGGTGAAAAATTCACTTTCATTAAGGCTTCAAAAGGGGTGACATGGGCTTTTTCTGGCCCGTGTGCTGCGAAAACAAAAGTAACACTAAATAGTTAAAGGCTCACTGTGTGCTGTAACATTGTTGTGTAAAATGTCTTAATGCTACTAAAATTAGGTTATTTTTTTCTCATAATATCATGGTATAATCACATTATTTCAGTAAAAATTACAAAATTTCTCTTAATAGTTTGACTTTATTCTTGTAGTTGCGTTGATTTTTCTATTTTTTTTTTTCATTTTTCTTGTTAAATTACATTTTTACAATGTTCCGTGGTCCGCAAATGGCTCTGGTCTTGCCCACTGGAAGGAGTGTTTCAAGGGAAAGGCACTGAGATCACTACACTGCATAATTATCACTGTCTACTTTGACTTTTCACTTTCCTTCTCTTGGGAGACATTTTGAAGGTCAAAAGGTCAACTATGAGCAAATGTGACATCCTTCCTGAATATACGGACGTAACTAACGTTTTTTTTTTTTAAGTTCCAACAAGGAAGGCAGGGAGGGAATGGGACGGGACAGGAGATGATATTTCTTGCAGTGTACACAGGTCAGGATTCCCCAAGAAAAACCTGTGCAAGAGTGATTTGTCTTTCATTGGCTGCCAAATTCTTATTATTACAAATTATTTCATTACACAATTGTGTGAAAAATAAGTAAAGCAATAAACTTTTGTCTATTGTCTTCAAATCTTTTGGCTTTTAGCCCCCAAACCTCTCCGAGGAATGTCAGAGGAATTTGCAAACAATATAACAATATCTAAATACAACAATGTAACAATATGCAAAACACACACTACACACAATGACAGTCTCTGCACGCTGGTATCGATTCGTTATTGATAGCATGACGTCGCTACTATGAATATTTGGATCGATCCACACACCCCCATAAAGGGAATCTGGGAGTCCAACAGACACTGTTGGCTGGTATGGATGTCTCAACCGGGAAGCGTGACGTGAAATGTGTGTCTGTGTTCATCCATCACCAAGTGGTTTGACACAAAGACACAACAAGGTTTATTCGCGGCCTTGAGTCAACAAGGAATGTGGGGGAAAAACGAGATAAGCGCTTCCACGCGTCTCGAGACTGGTCAAAGTGCGCCATGAAAGTTACAAGTGCCGCAAAAGGTGCACGTGTGCGCCTCACCTGCGTCATCATGCGGTCTGCACCTGTGTTCTCCTCATCCTTAAAGATGATGTCGGGGTTGTAGTTCGGGGTGAGCTCCTTGAAGCGCTCGGAGTTCCTCGTTATCTTTCCTTCGTACCTCCCGCTGGCCCCCAGCGTCTTCTCCGCCACGTTGGGGCTGAACTGCTTGTAGGCGAGCGGTGCCAACTTCCTGGGTGAGCGTCTCTTGCCGTAGCCTCGACCCGGCCCGCAGCCCTCGCAGCCCGGCGTCAGGAGCAAGGCGCACGCGGCGAGGAAGGTTATCAGCGTTGGGAGCAGCATTCCACCTGGGACCTCTGACACTTTCTACTTCAGAATGGGGCTAAAAGTGAAGGACTCTTGCCCGAGTCCTCCGAAGTCGCCATTCCCGGTGCGTAAAAGTGTCCACGCGTGTGAGCGCGGAGAGGGAACCTGCTTGCGCGCCGCCAACTCCCTCCTTTCCCGAGTGCACTTGGAGGTTGGGGCATAAATTGGAGGCTGAGGCATAAATAGGCGAGGTGAGTTTATCTTGGCAGGCGCGTTCAAAGCCGTCTCTCACTGAGACGAGGAGGCGCGCCGCGGCGGTGAAAGGGTGTCCCTGCAGCAGTGTCCCCTCATGGAAGAGGTTCCAACCCCCCCATCTCCTCCCATCAGTGGCACCAAGTAAAGGTCCGTCTAGGTCTGCCTGCACGTGCCCTTTCAACTCAATCCTGGGCTTTGGAGCCACAATTTGGCCCTTTTTTTTGGGGGGGGGGGGGGGGGGGGTCTGGAAACTTCTCACACACACACGCCTCCTTTTTGGAATGACATCATCATTCCGCAGGTGAGGACGAACCTCACACATGATGTCACTTCCTGTATTATCTCCCAACGTTCACTTGAATTCCCTAAGTGCTGCAACACCTTAAGTCAACATCTTCCTGTCAGCCAGAGTTTGCAGAGAGATAACACAAGCACAGCCTTTAGGACGGGGGTGTCCAAGTGCTCTCCACCATGGGGCACAAGAGAGGAAAAGACAGGGTACTTGGATATCGGTCCCATCTGTTTATATAAAACACACAAAAGACAGTCCAACTAAAGACAGTCCAATGGGTGGAGATAAGCTTATACAAGCTTGTTTTTTAGTTGTATAGTTCTGACGCAGGCTGGATTTAATTAGTGATTATTTATTAAAAAATATATATGCAGTGTGCCGAGGGTGTAATTGAACGCAGATCCCCTAGCTGCGAGGTCTGCGCCCTAACCACAGTCCCCATTGTAAAATATATATAGTGTAAATAAAATTATTAGCAAGAAGCTAGGTTGAAATAAACTGCTCCTTTGCAGACATGTTGAATTGTAATGAAATGTAATCAAGTGACTTGTTAACATGTCTGAAACAGGTAACATATCAGGTAGATTATACTACGTCTTGATGACCTGATGGGTGGAGTTCCTTTGTTAGCATTTTCAATCGTTGATGTAGCAAATAAGTTCGACATTAAATAAGCAATATCCAAGCAATTTATTGTTAATATTCATAATATGATAAAATGCCTGTGTCCCACACTTAAAAAAGATTAAAATCCATCTAAAAGTGATTAAAATGTCCTTTAAAATGACAGTTTGTGTTTCGTACTGCTGGCAGTCATCGAAACAAGCCCACCACTTTCTTCTTCTTTGCTTTGGAAGACGCTCGCTCAGCCCGGCAGCGGGGGACGACAACCTGCAGGGGAGGAATTAGCATTCGACGGAAGATTTAGGTGTTAAAATCTCACACTTATCTACTTTATTTGTGGCGTAAAGAGTGTACACATGTACAGAGCTATTGAAAATAAATAAAACATTTGCTCATGTTAATATATTCATAACATGCTCTCAAATATTTGTTACTATTTGGTGTATTCGCCTTAACATTTTTTATGATTCAAATCAAGATCAACAAATTCAAAGACACAGGAAATAGCCAGATGCCAAAAAGTGATCCAAGCAACACAAAACACACACGTCACGCACATGACTTACCTACTGCACCAATGTGGGCATCCAAATACATACATGTCTACACACATGCCAAAATCACACCCATACATTCCGGCTGCAAGGCATGCTGGGAAGCTTGTGCTACACCCCACATGTCGCCATGTTTGTTGCATTTTTGCTTGGTTGCAAAATATATTGAGGAGGTCGTGAAGGGACGTTAACATACTCTTATATCCAATGTTTTATCGTTTGCAGCTCATGTTCCTGCTGGACTACCCAGCATACCTTGCAGGCATTTGAAAGTAAGAGCCTTAAGTGTTATGCTCCGTTAGTTGTTGTTTATCACCCATGTGATAGTATAGTAGATGATTTATGTGAAGTGCTAATTTGCTGTGCATGTGTTGTGTTATTTGCACCGTGGGTATGTCGTGTTTCATGTCCACTCATATGTAGACGACCCCACTGCCACATTTTTTTAACCCAAAAAGTTCCCCCACCTCTGATTTAGCTTTTTAGCTTCCTTCGCTAGTGACCAATGGCAATTGAAGAGAGAAAGGGATGTTTCTGGACTTCAACCTAATATAATCATTCTAAAAGTCACTTTTATTGCAAATGTTGACTGAAAATCGAAAGAGAAAGTCGAAAGAAAAAGCCACCATCAAATTACCAGGGGGAGTTTGAAGGGATAAAATCAATAGCAAAATGTGCAGCATCGCCCACCCTCCTCATTCCATGACCTGACTACATGAGTGCCATACCTGCTGTGCTGTGGCTGAGTTCTTTGGTTCCTCCACTTGACTTGTCTGTTTCTGGTCGCTGTCTTTGTCTTCTGCTTCAGCATCTGCCTTATCACCTAACCCAAACACACAAAGGTTTGAAGACTGACACAGTCAGCAAGACAAAGACACAACAAACCTGTGGCTTGTGGGAGGTCAGGATTCAGCGCAACCTGCTGGTCCTGCTCAGACAGTTTGCGCTTGCGTGCGTTCCCATGCGCCACGACCGCAGCGTAGAGCTCCTGGAGGTTGCCGCTGAAGTTCTGGGAGCCGTGATGGTCACAACAAACCAGAGGGAGAGTCTGAATGAGGAGGTAAATTGATGATGGGACAATTAATGCAATCAAGTGAAAGCCGCTTCTCTGTCATTGGTTGCGATTGTTCTAAAGCCCGATGAGGAACAACGTAGTCACGTGTCCATGAAGATGATGACCATATCCATTCACAACAGGTATCCGTCACATGACTCATTATGTGACACAGATAAACACTCCAGTTGTAAAGTCCTTCTTTCCGCCCCGCAGAAGAGCACAGATCCACCAAATTAGCTCCTCAAATATTGACCCTCAGAAATTGGTGGTCTCCTGCTCGCTGTCGGGCCGGCGGGTCTCCTCAGCACACTTTGGTCAGCCTTCGAGGTTTCGCATTGATTTATTTTTGTGATTTGTTTGTTTAAATATCGTAAAAATAAATGGGGAGGCTTAGTTCTGCCTTGGGCACAGAGGAACCAATGTGCTGAGGGGGGACGAGTGAGCAGAAAGCCCACCTTATACTGTATTTTTATTCACAGTGCCCCCCCCCCCCATCCATCCATCCCCCAGCCCCTTTTGGAGGATTGGAGATGCCGGGGCTCCGTTTGTTCTGAATATATCATGGAAACATAACACTCCCTTGGAGGAGATTGATAAAGACACTTCAGTCAGAAGCACTAAACTAGGAAGGCTGCAACCCACACAAGGCAAAAGTTCAATAACCTCTTCCACGCCGCTTGGAATGCTCTGTTCTCTCCTCTCGTAACAGGACAAAGTCCTCAGAAGAAACGGAATAGAAGGAGTGCTCACCTGGAAGCCACGCCTCCAAAACCTGCGTCCTGTGGCGGGGAAGGTAGCGCGAGGAAGGGTAGAGCCTGTTGACGTTTGGCTATTATTAGCAAGTTAGCAGCGCTGATTTTAGAAGCTGTTGTTGTTTTAAAGGGGGGTTGGTGGCGGGTTGCGCTGGGGGTTTGCTGGTGCCGTCGAGTCTCACACTCGCTCACTTCGTCCTGCCCGCTGTTGCCGACCTTATGTTTGCTTTTTCCACATCATGTGACCTGAGCTTCCTGCGCTGAATCAAAATCATCTATGGCTTGCCGCTTGAAGATCCCCAAATGAAGATCCGCGTTTGACAAAGACATTTTGGCGGGGCCGCAACATTGTTGCACCTTGGGATTTCTTTTTTTTTTGTCCCGTCCAGCCATTGGGGCAGATAGTATTGTTGATCTAAATGCCCTTACATGCTAGACAGATTTGCTCTGTGTCAGGAAAGGTGTTGGCTACAACTTCCCTGTACCATGAAATTTTATTTGCCGTTATTTGATGTTTTTGTTATGCCATTTGGGGCGACTGGACCGGAGCAAGAAGAAGAACAGAAAAGAAGAAGAGAGAAGAGAAAGGTGGGGTCGTGGGGGGGGGGGGGGGGGCAGTAGAGGGAGAGACAAAAACAGCAGCAACAAGAAAACAACAACAGTGACAAACAGAACAGTTAAATGTCAATGATGGCTAAGGGTCACACTGGAGATGATATCAGTGAAATGAAACAGTCCAACTTACCAGTAGCAATAGTAACGATGAAGACATGACCCATGATAGTAAACACAATTGCAACCATACAGTTACAGTAATTAAAATCTCACTGCTTGACATCATTATTACTGTAATAATAGCATACCAATACTATATTAACATCAGGGATAAGATAGTAGATTGTATAGAGAAGCACCCATGTGCTGTGCGCACCTTGGGATTTCATGCGCTCGAGCAGCAGCATGGCGGATGAAGACACTGCAGAAAAAAAACAGGACAATCTGAAGATGTCTGCACTAATGCAGCCCTGAGTGTGCGTCATGAGGTCCAAACCCTTCCTGTTAAGGCGGGATGCTAGGTGGCTACTTGTTAGCATTACTAATGACACATGTTTGATCAGGAATGTTCAAGTCAGGCATCCAAATCCGACATTCATAGCTGACATTGGTCCGATATCAGCATACAAAACAAGTATCGGCCTGCATTTACAATCCCCGATATTGCTACTCCGATACAAGCAGTCTATTCCAGCACTTCTATCCAGCAGCACAGGATTCAGCATGCAGGGCCCACATAATCACAACATATGCGTGTGTTAGCGTGTTTAGCAAAGACCATTTTGTCAGTAAGGTCTGAAAAAGCTGAGTGCAGCTGAGTGCAAAACCTGTCATGCACAATTTTCCTGTGGTGGCACAGAACCTGGCAGGTTTCACACGACCAATCTCATCGTGCACTTGAAGCAGCATCACAAAAAACGGGAAGACCACAAAACATCCACCGCTGTTTGAAACATTTGCATGTGAGAAGCTCCCACGAGACGGACACGAGTTGTAGCAGAATGGGGTGAGTGACGCCAGGTTTAAACCCTTCACCAAGCACCTTGGTGATCATTTCATTATGCCTATTGTTGATAAAACGACACTGATGATTTTTAGAAGAAGACAACTAAAAAAAAGGAAAAATCAGCAGTCATTTTACAAGAACAAAGTGAAAATATTAACAAAGAAAAGTTGTAACCTACAGAGAAAAAGTCCAAATTTTGCAAGAACAACTTAATTAATGTAAAAATTGGTAAAAAGAGAAACATTCTAACGAGAAAAAAGTCAGAATTTAAATAACATTCATTCATTCATTCATTTTCTACTGCTAATCCTCACGAGGGTCGCGGGTGGTGCTGGAGCCTATCCTAGCAGTCTTCGATCGAGAGGCGGGGTACACCCTGGACTGGTGGCCAGCCAATCACAGGGCACATATAGACAAACAACCATTCACACTCACATTCACACCTATGGACAATTTGGAGTCGCCAATTAACCTAGCATGTTTTTGGAATGTGGGAGGAAACCAGAGTCCCTGGAGAAAACCCACGCATGCACAGGGAGAACATGCAAACTCCACACAGAGTCAATTTAAATAACAATAAACTCATATTCTGAGAAAGTACAATTTTAGCAACAGTTCTAGTGTAGAAAAAGATTTTTTTAAAGCCGTATTATTATAAGAAACAGGCTGCCGTGCGCCTCCACGTTCGCTGTGGAAGCCTGCCTGATTGTGCCACAAAAACCAATCGAACCGGTTCTGATATTCCGATTCTCCCAAATCATTTTTTTTTAAACTTTTGGTGCCTACGTTCTGTGATTGGCCAGCGGCATAACACCTAACAAGAAGAAGCGTCAGGAACTGTTTGTGTTCACCCATTTTAACCATGGACAGTGTGCGACGGCGCGAGCTAGTTTGGCTGAAATTGTGCAAAAAAGAGGATTTGTGCAAAGGAAGATGCACCACTCACAGGATTAAACACCTGCGCATTCATGGTTGATAGAGAGTGCCCTGTTTACAACTCACTAAATGGGACTCCCCCCCCCCCCCCGTTTTTGACGGGCTACTGTATTGTCATACATAGTCCCAGAGAGATGTAGGCACTGTGTTTATATGTACACAAGTACACAAGTTTATTCATTCATTCATTTTCTTATCCTCACAAGGGTCGCGGGTGTGCTGGAGCCTATCCCAGCTGTCTTGGGGCAAGAGGCGGGGTACACCCTGGACTGGTGGCCAGCCAATCACAGGGCACATATAGACAAACAACCATTCACACTCACATTCATACCTATGGACAATTTGGAGTCGCCAATTAACCTAGCATGTTTTTGGAATGTGGAAGGAAACCGGAGCTCTTCACAAAAGCTATCATTCTAGTTCCACGATTGCCTGAGAACATCCTCACTCGTCCATGTCATTGTATCTCAGGGCATTGAATCGTTCACCACTGGGCTATTCAGGTGGTCTTGGAAGACTTTTGGCTTCTCATTCAAGGAGGCTTCAGCAGTTCATGGCAGATAGGACAGCACTAGTCAGAGAAGATGGTGCAGGATCCAAAGTATTTGTCCTCTAAGGTAAAAAAACAACAATGGTCTTTCAAGGCAGGCCACCTACTCAAGGTAGAGAAACCATCTCTGAACATGCGGGTGAGGCGGTGTCGCACCGGTGTCCCCCATATTGAAAGATTTCAAAATTTAGCCTCCAACAAAGTAATAAACACGACATGATCATCCATTACCACTGTTGTACTGTAATTGAATGGAATGATACTGCCATTGGCTCCACTGTGTCTTAACGACTGCTGATGGCACCAAAACGGTTCTCATTAGGGCGAGCCTCTACCCAAGGATAAATACTTTGGCTACGGCTCCTTCCCCTCAGACTAGCTAGTCTTTAATAATGAACTGATGAAACCTGCTCGGATGAGAGACGAAACAGTGCACTTGCGATTGAGTCAACGCCTTGAGAATAGTTCCGCACTGCCATCACACCAGTGGTGACATTTCAATTCGGCTGCTGATACCTCCGTGGCGAAAACACACAAGCGTCCTATAAAAGCAGTCAGTGCCACACGCCAACACCGAAACCAGACATGTGCGTCACATCCCGATGTACGCCACACTGAGGCCCTCTGGGAAGCTGTGTGCGGATAAGTGGGGAGTGCAGGCTAAAAGTCAATGTTGATCTGAACACAGCTGAAGTGTGGCGGCAGAGTGGAAGGAAGGCGCTTGAGAGGAAGACCGCAGGCCGCTCCTCCGCTGTCCCATCACGGTCACCGCGGAGACGGAAACATTGGTCAAAAAGGACACAAACACACAGAAGTCATTTGTGTGCTGGCAGGTAAACACATCGCAGCGGTAACGGTCGGGCAAGTGTCAAAAGGTGATTCACTCATGATCACAGACTCATTCACACTTGAGTCAGATGCAGCGTCGACGTTTACAGGAAAAACAAGAAACAAAAAAGGCACAAGGACGTGTAAAGAGTTGACCTTGGCAAACATTGCACAGACTCGCCAAATACCTACACCTGCATTCACTCACACACACACACAGCTAAATCTGCTGTGCGAATCCCTCTTTAGTGCAACCCTCTCTGATTTCAGTCTAATCTGAAAGCGGGGCCTCGTCACAGCTCGGTGGAATTTACCACCAGAAATGAAATTCAAAAGTCTTTGGTCGGGCCGTGCGGCCAGTCCAGTAAGACAAAAAGCGGCCACCGTGGTACCAAATGCAATTGCCTACCACTAAACAAGTTGTACAAGATGTACCTCTTACCACTGAGGTACCCGAGCTGCACTTCCTGATAATAACCTGACTCAACTCTTTGCCGTTTGTCCAAACACCACATGATGCAACTGAGCTTTTGTGTGTCATTAAGATTGAAACATGGAGGCAGACACACCTTGGACATTCCTCAGGTAGATATGAAATGTTAAATCACACACACACACAGAGGAGTCCGGGGTCAATAAAGGCAGAGATGAGAAATTCCACACCTCGGTACAGTAAACACAGCAGGTAGCTGCTATAGGGTTGAGGCAAAGAGAGACCCCGAGCTTCCAGCATGAGTCTTGTGGACAGTTAGGACAGAACACAACATAACAGTAGTGTGATGTGTGTGTGACCTCTCACCTTTGCCAAGAAGCTGCTTCTGTAGGCGGGTTGGTCAAAAATATCCGTCTGCAGGCGGGCTACACGCAAGACAAAAAAAAAAAAATCAATGAGCATTAGCTACTAAATGTGACACATTTAAAAGCATGTAACTCATTTTCAAAAATTACAAAATACAATACAATACAAAACAAAAATTATTCCCAAAAATGTGTCTTGATTTTCCATACGCTGTCTTATGGGCCCAACAAAGTAGTCCATGTATCATTCCACAAAATAAGTCGAGAAGACCTGGAATCTCCGTTGGCCATCTTCTGTGTGGAATTTGGATGTTCTCCCTGTACGTGCGTGCATTTTCTCCAGGTACTCCGGTTTCCTCCCACATTCCAAAAACATGCTAGGTTAATTGGCGACTCCAAATTGCCCATAGGTATGAATGTGAGTGTGAATGGTTGTTTGTCTATATGTGCTTCCAGTCCAGGGTGTACACCCGCCTCACCCAGATGGCTGGGATAGACTCTAGCATACCGACGACCCTTGTGATAATTGGCATATAAATGGATGGATGGATGGATGGACACTATAAACAGACTATGACCAAGGGATCTTTCAGTCATCTTTATTTAATCTGTCTGGGTGATTTATTTGTTCATAGAACAAGCATGATGCATTCAAGTGCATCACATACTTGAATGTTAGGTGAAAATGATGTGTGTGTTAATGCTAGCATGGATTACCTTGAGGTTGTGCACCTAACAAATATGAATATTATCACTCAGTAACATCATCATACCTTATCTTTATGGATTCCCACATAATATCAGCATTTGGGACCAAATATGAATATGTTGTACTAAGCATGCAGATGAAGTCTTGAAGATGTTTGTATGCTTCACTGCTTTCCATTTCAGTCTGTGTGGTACAGATAAACAAAGACACCCAGGGCTTGTTCCTATTGCAGCGGTGGTTAAAAAGTGCAGTTAGCCAGAAACAATGGAGAACAACCCGGAGAAAAATCACAAACGGGGAGAACATGCAAACTCCACACGGAGAATCGAACCCAGGTCTTCCCAATCTCTTGACTGTGTGGCCTACATGCTAACCACTGTGCGGCCCCATTTTAAAAATAATACATAAAAATAACACATATACATACTAATACAAGGTATCAGTGTTGATATCCGTCTTGAGAACCAGGACGTTATTGGTTATCGGTATCAGCTTGAAAATAAAATGAGGCATCCCTAATTAGAGTAATGTTAAATGTTCATTTATCCATTTCATTCATCATTTTTATGGATTTTGCTTTTTTTCTGCATGTAAAACTAATTATTCTCTATCAAATGTGTGATTGGATTTGCATAATTTCTGATGGGAAAATGTCAGTTTTGTTTTTTTCAACTTTTGTCTGACCTTTTGGAGTGAATTAATGACAAAAACTGAGGTTCCGCCATATTTCTATATCGGTATCATCAAGAAAAAATGGCCAAAGGTGATACATTGTACATTGTACCTGACATTTAACTGGCACTGAAACACATTGTTTGCTGGGTGCATTGCGTACCTCTGCTGAGAGTGGCTCCATTATCCTTGTAATCTTGGATCTCAGCATCCTTCCTGGCCAGCAAACCCTCCAACTGATCCACCTGCTGGTGCAGCACGTGGCTCATGGACAGCAGGGGGCGCACCAGGTGGAGACAAACCTTTTAAAAGAAAGGTATGTGGTGTGTTTTATGGGCTCCAGCCAACAGATTCAAATTATTTCAGAGAGGAACACAGCAATGTCAAAACAACAGTTTCTGAAGGATTCCAACTCAGTGGGTCTTCTTTACTATACATACACTGGATTTTCACACAAAAACATAGATTAATAACTTTTAATTTAGCTTTCAAAAGAAAAAGTCACTTGTATTAAGGCCAATTGCACATCTGGCGAAATAAACTAAAAGCAAACATATCAACACTGTATCATATTTATATCAGTCTGGCTGCTATTATATCATGTATATTTTATAAAGTGGATTAATAGTCTTTGAAAGCAAAGAGGGACTTAAATAAATGCAGACTATACCACAGTGATGGGAGCGGGGGTGCAGCGAAACTCCCAATAGAAGGGCAGCCCTGCGAGTTTACTCTTCAGCCTCAACACCATGTCGCCGCCGTCAAGTCGCATCAAAGAGATGTGAGCTTCGCTGTCATGTGGCCGCCCACTGCCTGACAAATAGGGCTGAACCACCTCGCACAGGTGAGCTAAGAATGCTTTGACGGGGGCTTGCAAGCGCTTGTTCAGCTCCTGGAACGAGCAGATGCTAAATGTCAGCCCAAAAACCTTCACAATCGCTAATCAAATCAAATTGCAGGCCTCTGAATCGTTATCGAACTGAAGGAGATGGGAAGAGATTCCCACCACTAATTTACACAGGGTGCATCTTTTCTAATTAATTGTCCTTGGACCTGCGCTCGGCTCTGGATGGCTGCCGTGTGCATCGTCTCCTCCCATACACAGTGCAGGTCAGTCAGCAGGATGCGGCACCTTGTCTCTCCAAACCAGCTCTTGGCGAGCAGATGGCAACCATCGATGCTGACAGGAAGCCATGGACGCTCAAGGAGAACATCAGACGAGACTCCGGTGGCCTCCATCCCCAACACACACTCAACAGAGTGTGCTCACAGGCTGCAGATTAGAGGTCCAATAGAGAGGAGAGTACTGGTTATAATTATAAAACCATCAGGAAGCAACAGGAAAAAGTGTTTGGGGTTTTCAGTATTCTTGAATATACTGAAAACCGTCACTATCATTGAATATCACATAAAACTAAGTTAAACTTTCATTTTTACTGTACAGTACTGCACATTAAGGGAAAAATATCACCGACTTTCCGATCAATCACCATTGAAATCACGCTTCATTTTGGAATGATTAGGAAATAGCAATGCTAGCTATTTTATTTATTTTAGATCCTGCAGCGTTTATGTGCTTGCAACCCTCTCCCGCTGCATATTCCTGTGGTATACTGAATGTGCTTTTTGGGGTTGTATCATTTCTATGTTTAGACGTTGCTGCGTGGTTGCCCTTATGCGCCACCGTGCAGTAGAGACGGTAAAACAAATGTCACTGACAGCTGGACGCGTTCCCGTTTACTTAATAAAACACGGAAACGTTAATAAACTGGTTTAAATATATAGTTACACTTTGGTGAAGCTGTCCCTCCATTAGGCAACATGTTACAAAGAATGCCGAATGTTTAACGTATCGCGGAAATATATGGATTCCTCATCGAATTTAAAAGCAGCGTCGAATATTTTCACTTCTACAAAAATCCAGTTGCAACAACTTCAAAAACAAGCTTTTGGTCTAGCTAGTATGACAGAAATTGTGAAAAAAGGGGGGGGGGTACTGACATTAGCTACCAATCCTGCTGCACTTCTGTTGACAATGAAGATTCCGACACCGACACGAAACTAGTTACACATATAAAGGTTCCGCATTCATATACGAGTTGTGTTAGCACTGCCAGGCATTCCAACTACTGTAATGTATGTCGACTCATTTTCACCTGAAAATTAAACTACCATATTTGTGTTCTTGTTTTTTTTTGGAGCATTCCAATTTTAATAGTTTCCCGTATTTCAACTTTCATCAAGTTCTTCCAGGAAGTGCAACTTCCGGTCCGCTCGGCAACACTCGGGCAACATCGGCGTATTTACATTCCGTCGCTGGTAAAGTCAGGCCTGTTAAATAAAAGAGCACTTTAGCAGCATTACACAGTAGCAGCACAGTAGGTCGGACCGGGTCTTGGGAAATGCCGGAAATGTTTTCTTTTGGGAATGACAATATTCACAGGCTAGTAGAAATGCTAGCAGAAATTTCCACCCATTTCCCGGAAAATGCCCCTCATTTTAATGTTGACACCTGTGTTATATTGTAACTTGTATTGTATTGTATTGTTAGATTTGCTATAACGTATTTTAACAAACAAAGTCAAACAAAATGATTGCAGTACTGAAACACGAAAATATTTATTTAGAATTTCACAGTTACAAAATAATTGTTTCTCATTGAATAAATATTTATTTGATTTTTTTTCAAATTTTTTAAAGTTGCATGAGATACACGACAATACCAGTGACAAAACGTGATATGGCACAGAGAGGATGTTTCTGCTGATGTTTGTCACAAGCGGGATATCAACACCAATATCAACTCTTGTGTGGACTTAGACTTGACCAAATACAATGAAGTAGATGTACTTTTCCATTCGTCTGAATCATGCACATATACTTCCTGAGACATAAACATCATGTATTAAGCAGCACAATGAACAACAAACCACACAAGCACAAGCTGTAAGGTATTCTGCTTGAGGTTCCCACAAAAAACACCACAGGATCTTTACACTGGATTTGCACAGATATGAGTGAAACCTGAATTTGTACTTGTGGTTCATTTACATGCTACCAGATGGTGGAGGGAAATTAGGTGAGCAAGTGTAAATGCAGTTTCAATTACAACACATATGATCTCACAGACAATCCATTATGCCATAGACGCCTGTGCAAATCCTTTCCATTTTTATTTATCATTGGTGTGACATCACTGTTAAGTTTCAAGGCAAAAGGCAGTCCAGAGGTCATTAGACAGAAGGCTGGTAACGCTTCACTGAGGCAGGGCTTTAAGAATGGCGTTGACCTCCTCAGCAACAGCAGTCAGGGCGAACTCAAACTGGTCCTGAAAACAGGAACGTCAGTCACAGAACAATACAGGTGCGCTTTGAAATGTTTATTGACGAAACAATATTATTATATATAGTGGTGTAAAAAAGTGTTTGCCCCCTTCATAATTTCTTACTTTTTTGCATGTTAAATGTTCCAGATCATCAAACAAATATAAACATTTGTCAGTGACCACACAAATGAACACAAAATGTAGTTTTTAAACTATTTTTATTATTAAGGGAGAAAAAAAATCCAAACCTACATGGCCTTGTGTAAACATAACTGAGGTTAATTGACATCTATCACTCTGGAAAAGGTTTTGAAAGCTTTGGGACTCCAAAATCACAGTGAGAGCCATTATCCACATATAGACAAATAACCAATCACACCCACATTCATACCTATGGACAATTTGCAGTGGCCAATTAACCTAGCATGTTTTTGGAATGTGGAAGGAAACCGGAGTACCTGGAGAAAAATATATAATTATATATTATTATCATATAATAATAATAATAATATTATTATCATAATTATAAGTATATATTATAAATATATATTATATAATAATAATATTATTATTATAATATAGTAGCAATATTAATTGTTATTATTATTATTATTAAGTTAAGTGCTCTGAGAGCGCAGCATTTTGTCTATGTACTGGTTATAGGACAAAGGTGGGCCGCTGACATTTTTTTTATTTTCAAGTGGGTTGGTAAAGTTTGGGAACCATGATCCAAGATCTCATGGCACACCGACCTTAGTGCGAACCATCCCAGGCCTCTGGTCACGAACGTGCTCTAGCGTCGCAGCAATGTCAATCTCCTTCACACCTGCCGAGCAGCAGAAAACACCCGCCGTGACTTTGTGGATGATGACTTTAAACGGTAAAGCTTACCTTTGGCCATACGATTCAGAACCATGTCGATCAGGATGTAAGTCCCGGTCCGACCTGTTCCGTTACTATGACGACAACAAGCAAAGAAGAAAAAGTCACAGCTTGTTGTCACGTTAATGTACTGCAATGGTTACTCCTGAATTTGTCATGGCACACCTGCAGTGGACGATGATGGGACACGAGCGTCCTCGGTAGCATTTATTCACCTTCCTGAGGAGAAACAAGTAGGAAAATATCATCCATGCTACACGTGGAGGGCACAACACATACATTTTCAGCGATGGGCTTCTTGCTGCAGCCACATCAGTCCATGAACATTTTTGTGACTATGCAACTGGACCCAGACTACTAGCTGCAAAACCACAAGAATGACACAGACAGACATGTTCAACATGAAACCACTGCTAGGAAGAGTGATGCAAAGGAGACCTCGATATTGTCTTCTGCATAACTATCTTTTCATTTCACACTTGCTTTCACTGGAGTTGTACCTGCGGAAGTCCAGTAGAGGGCGCGTGGATGTGGGGATACCATGAGCCGGCCAGCTGAGGAAGTGGAACTGAGTGAGAGTCCTGGTCTCTTGCGTTTGAACATTCTTCAGGTAGAAGCTTCTCACCAGGAAGTCCTTGCACCAGATGTGCTCGGACACCAGGTTCACCTGCATAAAGACAAAACAGTTAGCGAGGAAACAGTCAAACAGAGCTATGTGGCAGCTGTGGAACTCACCTCATAGATATGGTACAGAGAGGAACCCTCATCAGGCCAGTAGCGGTCGCATTGTTTTTCTCCTTCCTCCACCAGAGCTGTCATCATGACGATCACCGTGCAGCCATTCTCCCACACCATCTGCACAACATCCAATCATGTCTTGGCATGACATTTCCAAGCCATATTTTGTGGCCCTCTACTGAGATACTTCAGCTTTCTTCAATGAAGATGACAATAGCCAGCACTGAACTTGTGAACAGTGAAATGGGTTACTAGACACAACACATTTTCGATGTTTGTTTCTTTCTGTCGGCTTTTTCGTGATTACGGAGTCGCCACAGCTGATCTTTTTGAGCCGCATACAGACAGACAGACTTCCTTTATTGTCATTGCGCAATAACACAGCAGCAAAATTGCCAATGAAATTTAATTGCCTGGCTCCCGTATAATACCAGAGACAAAAGAAGATAAATAATAATAAATAATAATAATAATGTGGAGAATAAATAGATGACATCAAATATTATATACTATATACTATTCCGGGCGCCCTTCCTGACTAATACCGTTGGCGCTACTAGTGGAGATTCGATACTTACGTTAAAATATGTAGCACAATTAACGCATGTGCATCATGTCAAGCCATACCTCTCTGTTATGAAGGCAGGAAGCATAGCGTAGCGTCCCCATACAATTAACCTCTTTTCTAACTTTAAATACGGTAAAAATGGGCATATTTCAAATATAGTTGCTGAGAGTAATTAATCGTTATTAATTAAGTAAAAAAGTGTGATTAATTCGATTAAAATTTTAAATACCTCTCTGCTATGAAGGCAGGTGGAAGCATCCCCATGCAATTAACCTCTTTTCTAACTTTAAATACAGTAAAAATGGGCATATTTCACACATAGTTGCTAAAAGTGGTTAATACTTATTAATTAAGTATAGAAAAGTGTGATTATTCATTCGTTTTCGCAGGGGTGCTGGAGCCTATCCCAGCGGTCTTTGGGTGAGAGGCGGGGTACACCCTGGACTGGTGGCCAGCCAATCACAGGGCACATATAGACAAACAACCATTCACACTTACATTCATATCTATGGACAATTTGGAGTCGCCAATTAACCTAGCATGTTTTTGGAATGTGGGAGGAAACTGGAGTACCTGGAGAAAACCCATGCCTGCACGTGGAGAACATGCGAACTCCACATATAGATGGCCGAGAGTGGAATCGAACCTTTGATAAGTTAATTTCCAGAAAGATTCCTTAATTATAAATGAAATATTTTCACAGTTAGAGCATGGAAAGCCTGGTTACAACCTTTCTATAAACAGTTTTTAATATTATTAGAGCCCTCTACACTTGAAATAACACTCCTATAGTCACCTTTACATTCCTTTTACCCAATATAGTGCACATAATAAGAACAAATAAGACTTGCGTCCTAGCTGTGATGCCTGCGGGCTAACCAATCGTGCACCATGCAGCCCAAAGTGTGATTAATTTCATTAATATTTTTAATCATTTGACAGCCTTAATTTTTACATTTGTTTTATATTTTTTCAGAATACTTTTTTGTGAAATACAGCCCAGATTGTACCTCTAACAGCCCCCCAAGTATGTTGAGTTTGACTTGGCTGTTTTGACCCCTGAAGTGTCTGCACTGACCTGCCAGAAGTCAGAGATGGTGTGCGACAGGGGGCCCTGGGTGGCGATGTAGGCCGGCATGCGAGGGTCGTGTTCAATCTAGAAGGAGTGAAAGACAGGGTGGACTGACTACAAAGTTTTCATAGAACATAGGCTGTCCAAACGTTTGTTTTTTTAGCCTTTTCACAAAATAAAAATGGCTCCTGCACGCTCTTGATGTAGAGGTTTCTGCAAAACGAACTGGTCCAGTAGTGACACACTCCACCAGTCAACCAGGAGAACCTTACGATGGGGCTGGCGTTGATGTAGTCCGAGCGAGAAGGGTTGATCTCCGCTTTGAGCTTCACCCTGGCATGATCGTCTGGATGAACGACAAGAAATAAAACATTCATCATGTTGCATGGTGACACTTCCAACCTGCTGTGGGTTCCTCACAGGGCAGAGAGTCGTGACAGCGGTTCTTCTTGGCATTGGGGTCACTTTGAGCTAGGGTCACGCTGCTGGGCTCAGCCTGGTAGGAGCACAGAGCTTCCCACTCCTTAAATAGGCGGTCCTTGTTCCTCAGATGGTCCTCCATGTATGCCTTTTTAAAAACAGGCCATTTCAAATAAGTGCGTCATTAAGGTTGTACTAGTAACGCTAACTCCATGAGAACAAAAAGGCATATTTAGACTGTGTAAGGAGGCTGACCAAAATCATGTGACCGGTGGAGATGTCCATGTTGACCTGCACAGGTTCCTCGCACCATGACGGCGTGCTGCTGTGGGAGCTGGGACTGGGCTGGGCCCCGTCACTGAACTGGGACGACACGCTGCTCACTCTCGAGTCGATGCCCCCGACGGCTCCTCCGGCCCCTCGCCCTATACCGGCTGCTGCTCCTCCGCTCATTCCTCCCACGGCGCCCAGGGCGGCAGCTTCCAGGCGTCCAAAAGCACCTTTTGAGGCCATATGCTGGCGACACAGGTCCTGGTGAGCCAGTTATGCACGTACAGTATTTTGTTGTATCTTTTCACTTTGAAATCCCTGTTCAATATCATATGTCATATTCATAAGTACAGACGAAATCATTAGAAAGGTCAGAGAAAAAATGGTCACACTAAAAAGATGGTTTGATGATAATAGATTGTCCTTGAAGTAAAACTAAAATAATGCTGTTTGGTAACAGCAGAAAGGACACATACCAGCAAATACAAATAGACAGTGTAGACATTGAAAGGGTGAAGGAAAATACATTTCTGGGGATCACAATAGATGAAAATATGAGCTGGAAACCTCATATTACAAATATACAACATAAGGTGGCCAGAAAAATTTAAGTATTGAACAAAGCAAAATTTGTTCTCAATCAGAAATCACTCCACACTCTTTATTGCTCTCTGGTTCTACCATATCTTACTTATTGTGTGGAAATATGGGGTAATAACTATAAAAGCAATCTTCACTCGCTAAATGTACTGCAGTAAGGATAATTCATAATGCCGCCTACAGAGAACATACAAACTCCTTATTTCTAAAATCACAGATACTTAAACTTGCTGATATAGTTCATCTTCAAACAGCTAAAATAATGCATAAGGCTAAAAATAACAAATTGGCTAAAAATGTCATCCAATACTTCTCTAGAAGAGAGGAGAAATATGATCTCAGGGAAGAACTACATTTGAAACACATATGCTAGGACTAGGTTAAAAAGCCATAGCATTTCAGTATGTGGAATCAAACTATGGAATGGATTGAGTAAGGAAGTCAAACAATGCACAACGATGAGCCAATTCAAGAAACAATACAAGCAGTTAATGTTTGCTAAATACAAGGATGAAGAGTCTTGAACCCGTCATGATGTGCTATATATATCACTATATTGACACTTACTATTACCCATTATGTCATTGGATGCTCATATCACCTCGTACTTCGGTATGCGACAAAAATAAAATAAAAAAACTTAAACTATATTAGGAAAGCAGGAAGTGAACAAATGTAACAGTTACTGATTGTAAAAGTACCAGATGGAGGGGTAGGATTTAATAAGCTTTGCTTCTTCCTACTCCTTTTGGACATGTGGAACTGGGAACTGATTATGGGATGCACTCAATTGTAATCTGATGCATGTTCAAATGAAATAAAACCATTACCATTACCATTACCATTGCCATAATGGCCTCCTCACCTGGTAATCCTGGTGGCTGAAGCTGCCTGCATGCGTGCCCAGGCCCAGCTTCCTGGTCGCCAACCTGTGGGCATGGTTACGCAAGCAGGTGATGCTCAGAGCTGCCAGCAGGATGCCGCCAATGCAAGCAAAAGCCACCAGGGTAGCAAAAACCCAGCGAGAGCCAGGATGGACAGGAGTAGCCAGGGGTAACGCTTGTCCATCACTCTTCATTGGCTGATGACACAGAAATTGCACTGAATACATTTGATATATAATGGAGACACCCACTTTTAAATGCAAATGCAGTACAAGAGTGGAAAGGTCCTTTTATTTCTTCCTCTCACCTGCTTGTCGCTGTCCTGCACAAACTTCAAGCCTGCTTTGGGCTCCAGGACGTTCTTATCTGCAACTGTGCAGAAATAACTCATCATTGAGGATCACGTTGTGCTACACATAAAAGGCAGGCAAACATCAAAAACATTTACCGTGTTTCTCTTCCAAATTACTAGTTGATACGTTTCTGGAGTCGGAGTCGATTCCAACCTCACTTGCAGAAGATTGACAAATGACGTTAAATGTGTTTAAACGTGGTAAAAGCTTTGCTTAAAGGCAATGTCATACTCTTTAGGCTTGTTCTTTTCAGGGTTGCCAAACATTGATGAGCTTGTCTCCTTTTGCACCTTTACTGGTTTGGAGGATTTCATGGTGGGCAGACCTTTTGGGGTAGCCGTCTTGTGCTCCATGGAGGCCTCCGTGATCTGAAGAATGAGCAGAGGAAAGAAAAATGGGGAGTAACTAACCTTCCAAATTAAAGAAAATACAACCAGTGCAAAACTGATTTGTTTGCTAAAGTAGACCTGTTTATGTCGATGCCCCATGGACTGGCTGACTGAAGTCGACATAACTGAAACTAGCCATTGTTTGTACATTTCTTAGTGACATTGTCCAGAGAAATGATGGAGAATGGGCGATAAGCAAGGAGTGTGCATTTGTTGACTTGGTTTTCCTCCATTTGTGCTTATTTTTCTCTTGTTAATAAAGGAGTTCAAGTGCACCGTCAGTCCAGTTTAGAGTACTATTCTATTCTACTATTCTCTGGGTGTCAGTAACATTACACTGATGAGACAGTAGCCATCAGGAAGTAACTTGTCAAGGCTAATTTGAGTCATTCATTCATTCATTCATTCATTTTCAACCGTTTATCCTGATGAGGGTCGCGGGGGTGCTGGAGCCTATCTAGAGTTGCCAATTAACCTAGCATGTTTTTGGAATGTGGGAGGAAACCAGAGTACCCAGAGAAAACCCACGGGGAGACAATGCAAACTCCACACAGAGATGGCCGAGGGTGGAACTGAACCCGGGTCTCCTAGCTGTGAGGCCTGCATGCTAACCACTCAACTGCCATGAGGCCCTATATGAAAACATTTGATTCATAAATAAGGAATCCTACTTTGTGAAAATTGACTTTAGGTCTGAATGAATTAGTGTATATGTTATTAATGAGGGCCCCACTCACCTTTTTCCCAGCGGCAGCATTGTTTCCATAGTGATCTGGAAAGTGGATATGTCACATGATTAGTTGTGCATCATCATTATGATCTACCGTGATCTATCGCTTCCCTGATGTTTGATGGCAGGAAATGCTCATATAGGATTCATACGGTTATACTTCATGAGGACCAGAAGGATGACAGACCTTTTGTGGGATTATGGCTGAAGGAGCTTTCCAGCTGCAGCTGTTTGAGCATAGCCGGCAGCCTGTCCGTCTGCTCGGGGGACAAATCTTTCACATCCAAGCCATAGTGGTCCAGCAGCGCAGCCAGGCGTTGGAGAGAGCGTGCTGCAAATCGGTACATGAACTATTATGGCAATGGTAATGGTAATGGTTTTATTTCATTTGAACATGCATCAGATTACAATTGAGTGCATCACATAATCAGTTCACAGTTCCACATGTCCAAAAGGAGTAGGAAGAAGCAAAGCTTATTAAATCCTACCCCTTCATCTGGTACTTTTACAATGAGTAACATTTGTTCACTTCCTGCTTTCCTAATATAGATTATAGTTAAAGTTATTTATTTATTGTATTTTTTTTAAATTTAATGTTATTTTTGTCACATACCGAAGTACAAGGTGATATGACCATACAATGAGTTTGACAATATAGTTTAAGTTTTTGTATTTTTATTTATATTTTAATATTATTATATATATTTATATTATTATTATTATAATTTTTATATCATTATTTTATTTATATTATATTATATAAGTTTTTAATTTTATTTTTTTAAATTTTTTGTCACATACCGAAGTACGAGGTGATATGACCATAATTATCACCATTATTGCATTCTGGTGGTCCATTTGTGCCTCAAATGGATTCATTTTCTCTCACCGTCCAATCCTGCCATGGCGTTGTACTTCAGCATCGGCTTGCTGCGCTGCTGCTGCTCCGTGCTCAGATGTTTCACTTGCGCAAGGTAGTCCTCATCATAATCCAGTGGGAAGTCCAGATCCGGGAAAGCCATCGCTGAAGATGTGCCCGGCGCTCCCCTGTGGCGGGAGGAGGAGGAGGAGGAAGAGGACGGAGAGGTGAGGTAGGACAGCATGTGCTGGAGAAGCTGTCTGTCTCTGTCCACAGCTTTTCCTTGGAATCTGGAGCGTGGAGGGACGCGGAGGAATGGAGAGACTGGATTATCTTCCAGAGAGTTAAGGGATCGCTCATCCTCGTCCTCATAGCCAAACTTTTGCTGCAACAGACACAAATGCAACACAACTGCTCAAGTTTTACACACTAGTGTTAACTCTATTCCCCTACCTGGTGGTAGATGTACGGGTCCAGCAGGGGCTGTATGGAGGACTGAGAGGGGTCAAAGGTGAGGTACTGAATGTACTGCTGTAGCATTTCCGGGTCACCTGACTCCTCAGCAGCTCTCTGATTTCTCCACCTGGAAAGACACATGGATTTAAAAGATCTTCACCATCAGGTGCAGCATGCCAATGGGATGGGACTTCACTTACTGTTTGCGCTCATGAAGCTGCGAGGAGCCGAGAGTGGGAATGTGACTCAACTCTCGCCCAATTGTTGCCTGGGTAAGGTCATCCTTCCAGGTCATACCTGCTCAGCCCGCACAGTTGTCAAAGGCCATTTCCTCTTTCTTTTTTCAACAATGTTGAGACTCACCTTGTACCATCAGGTCTTTTAGGACTTCCTGCAGCTTATGCAAAGTAGGCACGGACACCAGGTACAGTATGGGATCCTGGTGAGGAGCACGGCACTGTCCGAATAAACCATCTACCCAGGGAGAGATGATGAGAGGTGACATGAAGCAGATATATACGCAGCTTTGTTTATTCATTCATTCATTAAAATAAAATAAAATAAAATAAAATAAAATAAAATAAAATAAAATAAAATAAAATAAAATAAAATAAAATAAAATAAAATAAAATAAAATAAAATAAAATAAATGGGATAGGCTCCAGCACCCCCGCGACCCTCGTGAGGATAAGCGGTAGAAAATGAATGAATGAATGAATGAATGAAAATAAAATAAATGGGATAGGCTCCAGCACTCTCGCGACCCTCATGAGGATAAGCGGTAGAAAATGAATGAATGAAATTAGTTTATGGTGAGTGATTTTATTTAGTTTTTTTGTCTGTAAAGTACTTTGAATGGCCTTGAATGACATTCTGTTACTAATTCAATGACTTTCTGGGAAAGTAACTACACTAGTCACTGAATCTAATGTAATAATTCCATTAGTCAAAAATGGAGGAGAATGTAAACGTTAAGCAAACAGGAAGGTTTTATGGGGAGGAGCAAGCGTGTCCAAAATGTTTCATATCCAGTATGTCACTTTGGGACTTATAAGATGTATTATTGGACGTTTTTATGGCTTAAAATGGTTGAAGTGCACCTTGATGATACATTGAGTGTAATGGCAGCAACATTTACTGCAGCTGCAACCTGAAGCAGAGCTGATGTTTCTGTGTGTGTGTGTGCGTGGTGATGAGTCATCGCCACTATCTCTGATCAGACACACCAGGGACACACAGTTGTCAGGCAGTTGATGTCACTGTCGCCATAGTAACGGCTTCCGTGGAATGCAATTGGCTGGCAGCAGCTGACGGAGGAGATATTGTTTACATTGCACTTCCGCCCACCCCCCCACCTCACTGTTCGACCTCACTGACACGGCATTCCGTATTATTCCGCACCGTTAAAAACGTGAAAATAACTGTGTCATAGCACAGTAAATGTACATTTTCTGTTGATACTACAGTATATTCTTGAAAGCATGTCATTTCAGTGAAACTAACAGTATTACTCTGTCAAAACACAACAGTTTGTATTTAGTTATTTTACTCTATTTATCTTGCTGAAACAATTATATTTAATCAAATAAGGCAATAATTGTATTCTTTCAGGGCTCTCCAAAGTGTGGCTCGGAGGGCATTCTCAGCCCGCAGCTTTTTTTTTTTTATTATTACATTGTGGAAATAAAATTTAACTTAAAAAGGCAAAACGCAAAGAGAAGAAGCAGAAATGTTGATACAAATTACTAAGGATGTCCCATATTGGCGTTTTTGCAGAAAACCAACATTGTCCAACTCTAAATTTCCAATACTGATATACAGTATGTATCATGACTTACCTCCTGTGTGTAATGAATACATATAAAAAAATATATTGCACTTTTATGCTGCTGATAACTATCCCTAGAAATCCCTACAAATAACTAATAATACAAGAAAGCTATGTTTTTAAATATAGTCAACAAAATAGGCATTAAAAATCATGTCAACAGCAGCAATACGATTTGTAAAGCTGCACATTTCGATGTGGCACAAACATCCGAATAAGAACAAAGTGTGAACGAATACAATCTGTGTATAGCTGGATACTTTTTTCAGTATTGAGGTTGGATATTAAATTAGAAGACGCCTCGCTCGCACCCGTTATTGCAGATTGCACATTTACAATCCAAAGGTGACTCTTGGAAATCAGTCAAAATGAGCAGCAAGTTGTAAAAAGCAGTTGCGAAACTCACCGTCGATGCACAAATGATCTCTGGGACAAAGCTTCTTCTCGAACAAGCAACCTGTAAAGAAAAACAATCTCTTTCAATCTTATGGCTACGTGTGGCACTACAGGAACACAATGGTTACGTCTTGATTTGTGCAATTTTGAGTGCATCAATGCGGGATGTTGCACTCAACACTGAGTGCGCAGCGATAGAATCTAACCACCTTCCATCAAGTAGCGGAAGGGGATGGACTAACTTCAGTGGTTGCAATTGTCTATTAAAAAGGAGAGAAGACGTAAACAGTAAATATTGGAATTGTCTTTTTAGGTAAGCGCGCAATTTGGGACGGCACCACCCTAACTTTTGGTGCGGGTTACATACAGCAAATGGCAAAAATCCTTCAGCAACCTGGTGTGTGTGCACCTTGTAAACCAGGAATATCCAAAATGTATCCCACGGGCTATTTGTGGAACATATTTTTTATGTGCCTGTGAACCGCACATTGTAGAAAAAATGACTCATAAAAGTTTACAAAACAATAAAAAATAGTAATTTATCATCAATCCGTGTAATTAATGTACCAATTTAAGCCCCGGCCATTTCCGTTTTTTGCCCCGCCCATTCCAAGTACAGATACAGATCATTGGTGAAGCGATGCGCACCCGTTTAACTTGACTGAGGTGGATTATGTATGACTGCGTTTTCACTCCCTGACAAATAATGGAGCGTCTTATTTTGATTCATGAGGAATCCTGATTCTCACCATGTGTTGCGTTGCACGAGCGTCACACTGACATCACAACTGCAGGAATGGCTGAACGGCCAAGAAAGGAAAGCTTCAGGGAGAGATGAATAACCCCCAACACACACCTCCTCCGCTCTCGTCATCTCCAGAAGATTTCAGTCTGTCACTGTCAAAATTACCGTAAACTGAAGGGATTTCCTCTCCAATAAACAATAATACCAATAATGATGGTACTGTTGCCAAGCGACAGCCGAGGCAACAAGGTTACAACCCTTTGTGGATCAGCTGACCCTTGGACTTTTGTGTGACTGCATCACAGTGTGAGCCTTATTGTTGTTCACGGACATCCAATATGGACTCCTCCTCTAATGGACTGCTCAGCGTCACACTTCCACCACAAAAGATATTTCACCCTGTGAGGCCTGCGGCTGTTTGCTGCCATTTAAAACCTCAACATCTAGTCGACCTTGATACGTATGTGAGCACCATGGAAGCTAACCTCACTGGCAGGTGGACCACGTAACAACCACACAATCTAAAAGTAATCTCTTCTTCTGATATTTCCAGCATCATACCGTCATAGTGTGTACTCTATACACAATAAAAACTTCATTTTGGCACCTAAATGATGAAAATAAAATAAAATAAAATAAAATAAAATAAAATAAAATAAAATAAAATAAAATAAAATAATTCATTTTCTACCGCTTATCCTCATGAAGGTCGCAGGCTGGGTACACCCTGGACTGGTGGCCAGCCAATCACAGGGCACATATAGACAAACAACCATTCCCACTCACATTCATACCTATGGACAATTTGGAGTTGCTAATTAACCTAGCATGTTTTTGGAATGTGGGAGGAAACCAGAGTACCCAGAGGAGAACATGCAAACTCCACACAGAGATGACCGAGGGTGGGATAAAAAATAAAATAAAATAAAAAATTCATAAAATAAATTTTAAAAAATTAAAAAACAAAAAAACTTTAATTGTATTAGGAAAGCAGGAAGTTATCAAATGTAACAGTTACTGATTGTAAAAGTACCAGATGGAGGGGTAGATGTAATAAGCTTTGCTTCTTCCTACTCCTTTTGGACATGTGCAACTGATTATGTGATGCACTCAATTGTAATCTGATGCATGTTCAAATGAAATTAAACCATTACCATAAACACGAGGACGAGCACCGTGGAAGAATGTGCAATATTTGCAGCACATTAGCTTGACTGTAGGTCAACCTGGATGTAGTCAGGACAACAAGGAGGCGGTCCATCTCTTCATGTCCTTTTCGCATACAACAGGTCACCATAACACATTTTGCTCGTCCATAATTGTACTACAAATTATCGTTGATGTCCGATAACAAAATGCTTCCAGAGTTTTTTGTCCAGAGTTTTGACACAAAGGGCTTTAATTTTGTGGCACAGTGGTAATTAGGTCCAGTGTATGCAAAAAAATTAAATCTCTCTCTTGGAAATGAAGAAAATGCATGCATATAGAGAAATTTCATGAACGGTAGCAAAAATTCAAACTACAAGGCAGATCATTATAAGCAGCTGGTGGAAAACCTCCTTAAGTCCTACAGGAGTTGACTGAAGAGGTACACTTTTTGCATTCCCATCATAGAGTTAGAAATCTCACAGTTTTTCAATATGTAAAGTGAGCGGCGACTTCTCCCACTTTGTTTCAACAGTCCCTGAACACAACATTTAACTTTCTCCCACGCTGCACAGATATGCTACTATACTGTATTTTTACAGGTAAAATCTGATGACCTTATTGAGTGCTAATGTGCAGATTTGTATAGTGCACAAACTCCAGGCTGGTACTGGTGGATGGTGGGTGTGTATTCATTTAGTGCTGTTACTTAAGTTTCCTGTCATAGTTTTACACAATACATAGCTTTGCTAGAAAGTATATATTTTGCTGATGTGTTGAAAATATTTCCAGGTGACTAGCTAGCACGCTGCTAATGCCACTTACATCTGTTCTCATCTTCAGTCATGGTCACATTGACGCAAGCCGCCAAATACTAGCTGTCCACGAGCTGTCCACAAAAAATAGTAGCAGTAAATTGTGCGCACAAAATCTCCACTTCTTGTTTTGATTTTGTTTATTCAACAGGGACAGTTTCAGGGTAAAATAAACAACTGAAAAAGCAGCAGTCACCATGGTGCTGACAGCCCAAGCTCATTTGCAGGCTTTTAAAACATCGAAACTTTCTAAAAGCAAGGAAGCCAGGAAGTTGAAGTCTGCTATTTTCTGTCCGTGGTGCTGAAACAGTAATCTCTCGTTCATTGCTGTTAATTTGTTCAAGACCTGACAGTGACAAGTGATTTTTTTGCGAAATAGTATTCCTTAGATGTATATTTATATATAATATTTGTACTTTTTAATACTTTGTAGTTAGCGCATAGAAAACCTGTTTATGACTTTATAAATATGTTTTCTAACGTTATAAGAATCCTCTAAACATGAACTAACACCCCTGTAGTCAACTTTACACTGTATAAGCCAATATAGCAGACATAGTACGCATAAATAATCTATTTAAGACGCATGTGTCATGTGGTAAATGTGTTTAGGGGAACTAAGTGGGGGTCAGACAGGAAGTGATGTCAGGGGTTCAGAGTTGAATTTCAGCTCGCCGTTGGTTAGCCTTTGTTTTTATTAGGGACTACAGTGACTGATAATTCAAACCTGCAATAAAAGCCTTGTTGTTCTGGAGCTTGTGTGTCTAAGCAAACGTAACAGTAACATTACTGACACCTATAGTAACCAATGCAGAACACTACATATCATTCACAGCGTCTTTGAATGCATCTTTTAAATGCTTTACATTTGGATTTTAGTTCATTTAGATATTTTACTTAGAAGAAGCTTGTCATGTTCTTTTTTCTATTTTTTAATAAACTATTTCAGATCGTGTCTTGACTTAGTTTGCTGTGCTTATTGCGGAAAAGCTGCTTATTTATTAACTGTTTATTTTTTGCTTAATATAAAATGATTACAGCAGACAGACACTATTTACAATAAAAGCGGCACACACGAAGATCAAAGCAAGATTCCAAAAGTGTGCAATTTGATGTGCTGGGGAATTATTAGAGCTGCAATGGATGAATAAATAACACGCTCACCGGGAAGCGCCGCCATAGAGAAGCGGATCTTACCGTGTCTGGTGGCCGCGTTGAGAGGGCAGGCGGCGGTGAGAAGGAGGCACACAGCCCCCCACAGCCGCCAAGACTTCATGGTACCGTACCCGGGAGGCACCGGAGCTCAGGAGGAGAGAGAGCCACCTGGCCGCAGGTCGTCTACCAGCTCTCCATGACGGAGGAGAAGCTGCGCCTTCTTCTGATGATGCTCCACTCTGATTGGAGTCGTGCGGAAGATTGCCACAGAGGGGCGCTGTTACCCGCTTGCAACGCACCTCTAACTTGAATATGTCCAGTCGGTAATCGGAAGGATTCATTTTCACTTCATTTTGGGCGCCATTGTCCAGTAAATGATGGCGGTGTAATAGCACAGATGGGTTGTACAATCAGATGGCGTCTGTCCTTCTAAAATAGAGCTTGTGTTTTCCAATTAGTAAATGTGGGCGATACGCCCCATTGTGGGATCGATTCGATACTCTGTAACGCTACAACCAGTCTTGCCGATACCAATACTCTTTATATTTTTCAATATCATCGAATACGTTTTGCCTTGAGTGTGTTTGTCATGATTATAATCAGAATAAAACAAGGGACAAATACTTTTTTTTACTAACATTTAAAACCTAACTGTGATTTATCACAAAGTTCAATTTCTCAGGAATGATTGGTGTCACATCTGTTCTCAATCAAGAAATCACTTAAATAGGACCTGCCTGACAAAGTGAAGTAGGCCAAAACAACCTCAAAGGCAAGACACCATACCGAGATCTAAAGACATTTCAAGGACAAATGAGAAAGAAAGCTATATCAATCTGGACAAGGTTATAAAGCCATTTCTGAAACTTTGGGACTCCAGCAAACCATAGTGAGAGCCATTATCCACAAATGGCAAAAACATGGAACAGTTGTGAACCTTCACAAGAGTGGCCGCCCAAATAAAAGAGCGCGGCAACGACTATCCAAGAGGTCGCAAAAGACCCCACAACAACATCCAAAGAACTGCAGGCCTCACTTACCTCAGGTAAGGTCAGTGTTTGAATCCACCATAAGAACACTTGGCAACAAGTGCATGGCAAACTTCCAAGATCAAAAACGCTGCTGAAGAAAACGAACATTAAGGCTAATCTTAATTTTACCAGAAAAAGAAATTGATGATCCCCAAGACCTTTAAGAAAATAAAATTTTTGGAAGGTGTCCCTTAACATCTGGTGTAAAAGTGACGCCGCATTTCATAACAAGAACATCATACCAACAGTAAAATATGGTGGTGGCAGTGTGATGGTCTGGGCTGTTTTGCTGCTTCAGGACGAGAATCAGTGATGATGGACATAATGACGAGGCCAGGAAGGGCTGAGAAGAAGGTTAAGAAGAAAATGCTTTGAAAGAAGCGGCTGCCAGTCAAGATGATTGGCATTTATAGTATATCACTTGCCTTCCCTTTGTGGCACCGCTGCTGAGCAGCATAATTATTATGCTAATATTGGCCTATGAAGAGTTCCAATCTGCAGTCATGATATCCCAGTGTCTATGCCCTTACACCTTTTAAATGGCATGCCATTCAGATGAGTCATGTGTTTCCTGTGAATAGGCTGGGAAATACATTTTTCTTGAATTTGGGGAGGGGGGCCCTGTTCCCTAGGAGTGACCATGAGAAAAAATAATTGAGTCGCTATTGCAGCCTATTGCTAAGCCACCCCATGTGCTCTGAAAAAAAAAAACAACTAAAGAAGGCAGTGAAACGCTTACTAGGTTTGTCTCAAAGGTTACTTAAGCCCAAATATGGGATGAAGCAGGAGAGAACCCACACAAAAATATGTTTGATTCCAAGAAAACATGGTGTACTTCTGAGTGCTGTCTTATTATTTTTCCTCAAGAAAGTGGAAAAAGTACTTGATCAATGTTTAATGCATATAATTACAGTAGTGCGCAGCAAGAGGTGACACCTGTGCATGGACAAATTTTACATCCAGGATGTGCTGCAATCGCTCCACCTCATGTCCGGCATTTCCTTCCTTCTAATCCACCACCAGTGAACTCCTCAAATGAGGAAACAACTCAAAGAAAGCCTGCAAAAAACACACAGAACGGCACGTAATGTGACTTAAAACCCTGATTCTACCATATCTTACTTATTGTGTGGAAATATGGGCTAATAACTATAAAAGCAATCTTCACTCGCTAAATGTACTGCAAAAAAGGTCAGTAAGGATAAGTCATAATGCTGCCTACGGAGAACATACTAACTCCTTATTAAATTAAAAATAAATAAAAAATAATAAATTATATTTATTAATTATTAATTTAAAAAAAACTAACTATATTAGGAAAGCAGCAAGTGAACAAATGTAACAGTTACTGATTGTAAAAGTACCAGATGGAGGGGTAGGATTTAATAAGCTTTGCTTCTTCCTACTCCTTTTGGACATGTGAAACTGGGAACTGATTATGTGATGCACTCAATTGTAATCTGATGCATGTTCAAATGAAATAAAACCATTACCATTACCATAAAACATACAGAAGACAACAAAAGTAGCTCATAAGAGTTTAATGCTACAGTTATTCATGTAAAAAATATGATCAAGAAACCTATGGAAGTTGCAAGATATTTTTGTTATCGTCATAAAATCTGTCCAAAGAAATGTACCTTTATAGTTGTACCAGGCATTAAAATGGCTACCTTAAAGAGGGTGGTGCTTTGCAATACGCTGGAGGTGCAGCACATCTCCCGGATGGAGTGCATGGAGAGCTGCGGAGCGCCAATGTCCACCACAGGCACGCCGAGACGAGCGGCCAGAATGGGTCCGATGGTGGTTCCGCACGGGCTGTCGTTACGCACCATCACATCCTGCAGGATGAACGAACGACTGATGAGTGTTCCGCTATAAAATGAATTGGGTAGTCACGTGACTACAGAGAGAAACAGCAAGACGCAGACAGCACCTGAAGAGGAACACCGACTCGGCTGGCGACCTCTCGGACTACGGCGGCAGTCACAGCCGTGGTGGCATAGCGCTGGTTGCTGTTGAACTTGATCACTGGGCCCTGACAGATCAAAACCACAAATCATTTCATTGTCAGCATCCTAATTGATATATCATCCATTATTTGGTTTGCTATTTCACCTTGTGGAAGAATGGTCGATGGTTCTCCTCGTGTTTCTCTCTAAGATAAGATAAGACGTTAGATTAATGAACCCAGCTCCAAAAAGTGTCATCTGCGTTTTACTGACTGGTAGTTGGGGTGCACGGCGTGCGCCATGTCAGCACTGATCATGAAGGAGAGTGGCGCCGCCTGCTGGAAGGCGGTGGGGTTTGAGGAGGAGGCAGCCAGGCGACTGAGGATGAGCTCCGTTAGGTTTGACTGCGCCCCCTGAGCGCTTTCTGAGCCCACCTACACGACACAAAGACATGAAACGGCTCGGAAACACTTCCTAAGTAACAATACCACACATGGTAATGGTTTTGTTTCATTTGAACATGCATCAGATTACAATTGAGTGCATCACATAATCAGTTCACAGTTTTACTTATTTTTACTTACTGTATTTTATTTTTCTATTTTTATTATTTTATTTATTTTGTTAATTTAATTTTATTTTTTGTCACGTACCGAAGTACGAGGTGATATGACCATCCAATGACATAATGGGTACCATAGTAAGTGTCAATATAGTGATATATATAGCACATCATGACTGGTTCAAGACTCTTCATCGTTGTATTTAGCAAACATCAACTGCTTGTATTGTTTCTTGAATTGGCTCATCGTTGTGTATTGTTTGACTTCCTTACTCAATCCATTTCATAGTTTGATTCCACATACTGAAATGCTAGCATATAAGCGTTTCAAATGTAGTTCTTCCCTGAGATCATATTTCTCCTCTCTTGTAGAGAAGTATTGGATGATATTTTTAGCTAATTGGTTATTTTTAGCCATCAACATGAAGCTGCACAGTGGCCTAGTGGTTAGCGTACAGACCTCACAGCTAGGAGACCCGAGTTCAATCCCACCCTCAGCCATCTCTGTGTGGAGTTTGCATGTTCTCCCCATGTATGCGTGGGTTTTCTCTGGGTACTCCGGTTTCCTCCCACATTCCAAAAACATGCTAGGTTAATTGGCGACTCCAAATTGTCCATAGGTATGAATGTGAGTGTGAATGGTTGTCTATATGTGCCCTGTGATTGGCTGGCGACCAGTCCAGGGTGTACCCCGCCTCTCGCCCGAAGACAGCTGGGATAGGCTCCAGCACCCCCGCAACCCTCGAGAGGATAAGCGGTAAAAAATGAATGAATGAACAGAAACATGATCCATTTTTCAAAGAAATGACGCTTTAGAGCTAATTAATCCAATTTTTGTGATAAGAAAGCTGTGTCCAAGCTGAAATCACTGTAATAATAATCCCCAACAGGAATGACTCACCTCTTCGTTGTCATACAGCGTCACCATGCGGATATTGGGATCTTTGTTCAGCGAGTCCCCCAAGCAGGACTCAATCAGCCCCTGGGAAACGGCAGAAAAAACAGCATGACATAATAGGCTGTACGAAGGAATCCACCTCAGGCCATACCTGCAGGGCGCAGTAGCAGCTGTGGAGGTTGTCCAAGCGAGGGGAGAAAATGAACTCTTCGTATACTCCACCCAGCGCCTGCATGCATACGATAGAAAGGGAGTCAAACATCTCATAGGTTTAGAGGCTGTGGAGGCAGACCAAGATCCTCACCGCTGGCAGAGTGTCAGCCAGACAGAGCTCGAAGTCCAGCAAGGCTTCAGGGTCAACTCCCAGCTCGGAACACAGAATCTTCACCAGTGCTGGGTGGTGTTTCTCGGCCTCAGAGGGAAAGGAAACACATTTAATGTCGAATTACTTTTTGATGGGAGATGTTTTAGTGCTCCACCCTCGGCATGTTAATTGGCGACTCCAAATTGTCCATAGGTATGAATGTGAGTGTGAATGGTTGTTTGTCTATATGTGCCCTGTGATTCGCTGGCCACCAGTCCAGGGTGTACCCCTCCTCTCGCCCGAAGACAGCTTTGATAGGCTCCAGCAGCCCCGGCAACCCTCGTGAGGATAAGCAGTAGAAAATGAACGAGTAAATGCTTTAGTTGTGCTTTCACCGTGTTGGAAGAGTTGGTGGCATCTCCTGATGATGCATTGCCCGTCTCCAGCTCTTCCTGGACAGCCGTGGCCAGAATGGGCACACTGACGCAGAAAGCAACATGTGTCAGCAAAACTAGACCATAACGTACATACACTTCTCTGCCAACTACCTGTGTTCATCATTTTAGGAATGATAAAAATAGTATATAAAACAGACATAGGTGTACAGACACACAGTTTAGTTGGTAGAGTTCCTTTTTTCCTGATGAAAGACGAGAGTCTAATCTTTCTTTTGGTAGGTTCCATGTTTATATAACTATGTAACACAATTGACTTGAAAAATCGGCCAAAATTGTCTATAATGCCTGGTAATGAATGAATTTGGCTAGGATTGAATGAGTTCATGAAACTAAAATGCACCACAGTAATCCCTTGTTTATCTCGGACATAAGTGAATGTCCCACGATGTAGAACTCCTTATTTATAAATAGAATATCTTCATAATTAGAGAATAGAAACCCTGTTTATGACCTCTTAAATACATTTTTAATAAAGCCCTCTAGTCCTGAAAAAGCACCCCATTATCACCTTTATAATATTTATACTGTATATGCCAATATACTAGTAGTAGACATAATAATACAACACAAATGTGTTCCAGTGCGAGGGAAATTAAATGGTGGGTGTCCAGGAAGTGAACGAAAGTGAACCCTCTGCTTTGCAAAGCAGCAGCAGACACCACTACACTCAAGACAATTGACGTGTCAAATGCGTCACGGCAGCGATGCGACCTCTTCAACACCCAGCAGGTGTCAGTATTGAGCAACACAGCAGCGGTAACGTGTGCAAAGCTTCAGGACGCCTCATCTATCCATCACTACTGCATACAGTATCACCACAACAGCTTTGAATGTGGCTTATATTTGTATTTTAATTCATTCAGCCATTTTTATGCTTAATTTAGACAAAAATGTGTAAAGGTTTGGCTAATAATAGGCCGTGTTCAACCACGAAACAGCATAATTTAATGTAAAAACCTGTCATTAAAGCACAAAGTAGCGAGGGGTATCCTTCATCTAGATCAGGGGTCAGCAACCCGCGGCTCCAGAGCCGCATGTGGCTCTTCATCCTCTTTGTTGTGGCTCCCTTTGCGATGCTTGAATATTTTTTAACACCCGAGTGGGGAAAATACACATCTTTTGTAATGAGTTTTAAAAAATCCAACTTTGTCTGAGACCATGAATGCCTCCTGACTGAGTTCTGACTGCTATTCAGTTCAGTATATGAAGGAAAATAAGTAATACTTTCCCGGAGCTATTTGACAATTCTCAAAACTAAATTAGAGATCATTTAAAAACAGCGACATGGGAACTTGTTTGCGCCAGAGTAAATAAATCAGGTAACTTTACAGTAGTTTTTATTTAGTTTTTTATTTATGTACGTTTATCTCCAATACTAGCAAAAGTACTACAACTCGTCTTTTCTTATCTGAACTACTTTGATACCCCCAAATTCCCTCTAATGTTGTTTTAAACATACTATATGTTTTACGGCTCCAAGTTATTTTTCTTCAGTGGGCAAGGGGGTAAAATGGCTCTTTTCATAGTAAAGGTTGCCGACCCCTGATCTAGATCATGGAATTGGTTGTGTACTTTAGAGTCAGGATTCCAATCATCCCGAGCATCATCTACTATTTCCTGTTTTGCCATGTCAAAATAACTGCTTTTAAACTTTCCTACAACTGCAACATCTTCTCAGTTACTCACAGGTGATTCTCCTTGTTGGGGCCAAAGGAGTCATTGACGTCCCTCTGTAGATGAATGGCCAGGTGAGGAATTCTCAGCAAAGGTCGCGGCACATGCACCAGCCGCTGTACAAGCTTGTCTTCTTTCTACAGGACAAGACACCAGCGTGAATGAATGTCTCTGATGCTGACCTGCAGCACGTGATTGCACCTGTAGTACCTTAACCATGACACGCCCCGCAATGGTCAGGTCGCGATCAAACCATGTGTTCCAAATGCCACCACCGTAGCACTCCACGCCAACCTGCAGGCAGCCCTGCTTCGTTCTCTTAGACCTTGGCTTCACCTAAAACGCACTACGTTGTCATTTCACTTCAATCTAAAGACGTGTCCTTATTGGGAGTCATTCTCACCCTGAGACAGGGGCTGTCTGTGTGGGCGCCAACCATGGAGAAGCCATTTCCAGGCAAGTAGCGCCCCCCCACAACAAAGGCAATGACACTGGAGAAGTTCCTGGTCACAAAGTACTGAAACGATGCAGAATTTCACTTCAGCGACCGCCATCAATACAAACCGCAGGAAGACATGGCTGACACCTTGCTGGATGGCTTGATGTCCCACTTCTCCATCTCCTTCAGCTCGACGAATCCTGCTTCCAGTAGACGTCTTCGACATTCTTCCACCACTGAAGAAGAAGCACACCTTTGAATTTTTTGCAGATGGATGGATTGTGGGTGACTTAGGCCCCCAATTAAGCCCTCCTGTGTCTTATTCCATGAGTTTGTAAACAATATAGAAATATAAATATACTGTATCAGCAATCTAACAATATAAACAACACACCAAAGCACAAAAAAGAACTGGAAAAACATCAATTTCATTATAGACCGGGTACTGATACTAACCTTAGTATCGATGTTATCGATATTTGGGTCAATTAGCCACCCCTATTTCGTGGGTGCTCGGCTACAGTGCAAAGGTGACATGTCTAATCTCGATAATCTTATCTCGATGTAGTTTGACCTGCACACAACTCACTGTACTAACATCAGATTAATTTTAAGCATTTAATTCCAGAAGGTACATATTAATAATATATTTCAAAAAATTCAAACGTTACCGTGAAATGGAGACACCCCTCTGTTGACAAAGTGTAAAAACTCTTTAGCAGCTGATTGCACGGCTTCCTTGGAGGTCTTCATTATTATAGACTAGAAAAAAAGAGTAATGAAACTGTAATAAAAACACAATAAAATACACATATAAATAAATTTAGTTCAACATGGGGTATATTTGTACCATATTAATTCTAAGTACTTGAATTGTGTGCCCAGCCTAAGTTTACGCAAACATTAGCTTACGCGACACAACAACCTTCTTCTTCGCCTCTCTTGTTCTGCGAGCTCAAGTCAAAGAATCGAAGTCAAAGTCGAAGATGCACCGCCACATTCCACACATTCCACGGGAAAACCTCGTCCTTTACGTGGATCTTACCTGCATTCGATGGACTTTGAAATCATGAGCTCTGATGAGCTGAAAGGGAGCCGGTGACAGGAAACCGATTGGTTGACTAAACAGTAGACATCAGAGAGGACTCTCACATGGACATCTAGCGGTCAGGAGGTATAATTACACGCTTTACGTTTCTGTAAAAATAGATATCGGAGCAAACAAATATTTTTCTTCACCCATGTCAGAGGTGAAACTTTAAAAAAATACATTTTAATCACAAATGCCTTTTTCATATGACAATGACGATATGGACATTACTGGTTCTGTTTAGCCATATTTTCATTGCACTTCTCTTCTTTTCTTTGAGAAAAGACAAAGTAACAACAAAATTAGTTTTTGGCTTGTGAAAAAATAATGAATAAACAATTAAAATGCCGTGAATTATATAACACATTATAATGTAACATTAGTAGCATCAATGGGCTTAGTGCTTGTGAACAGAAACCAGCCCTAAGCACCAGCATGTACCACCAACATGCTTTCTAAGAAAACAGTCCTAATCAAGACCATAGAGACACACACAGACACACACAGACACACTGACGCGAGTGGCACGTTGCTGCGACATCTTCCCTAACATCTTCACAAACTGATCATGGCAGTTGTAAAAACATCTTGCTGGATCCAAAACTATTCCAGCTGGGATTTGAACAAACTTTCGTAGAGCTTGGCTTAGTGATGGCTAAAAAAAACAGGTTTCAACTTTAGGATATTGAGTTTGTGCCATGCAGCATATCAAAACAGCGGCAAGAAGAAAGCATGTGGCAAACTACACAAAAAGAGATAAACCCAACTGAAGCTAAAGTCAAGAACATGTTATCAGGAGCAGACAGAAAGATGAAGGAGATTAAATTGTGTGCACGGAGGAGAGGAATTGAACAAAAAAAAACATCACAATACGTGGAATGGGCAGATTATGCAGATTTCCCAGCATGCTTTGCTGTAGTAAAACGATCACTTTTGACTGTCTTATGCCTCTTTAAGGTGTTAATTTGTACAGACGGGTGTAACAGTTAAAGAGCTGCTGTTTTTAGTCCAGTAAGGTTGATTTGGTCTATGATTCATATTTTATAATTGAGCGGTTGAAACTGTCAGCTATGATCTGTATTTCAATGTTGCTAAAAGCGGTTGACCGTGTATATTGGCGTCAACTTAAGCGCTTGACAATGTCAATGTCGACAAAAGTGATTAACCACGTATTTCAACAAACATGGTTGACTGTGTACTCAACGTCAACTCAAGCATTTGTTGACATGTTGACGGCAACCTACGATGTTGACCATGTACGTAGATGTTGACAAAAGCGGTTGACCACTTGTGGACTTAAGTGTGTTGGTTGACTTGAGACTAAACACATAAATAAACCTCAGACTAAGATGTGTGTGACTTGGTGTCAAGAGACAACACACACTGACAGTACAGTAGCCCACAGGAAGGCATGCTTTAATGAACTACATCAAATGGAAAACAACCTGTTACCTTAGAAATTCCTATCAAAGGAAGGTGTTGAAGGAAAAAAAGAAGATCTTCTGTACAAAGTTGACTTGGGTGCACGTAAAAGGGATTTCTGAAGCCTAAAGGAAGCCACCATTTGGGGTGAGCTCATGCAAACATATTGTACATTCTCTCTTTGCGATAAAAAGATCTAGACTTTCACATTTTTACATAATCGCCGTAAATAAGATCTTAACAGCCTTGTCTTCTGATCCGCTTCAGGAACGCCACAACTGGACGTGGGAACAGTGTGACAGTGTAGCGCCTCATACCCAGTGTGTCAAGTGCTTACTAGAGTCCGGTAGAGATGATCTTTGGGGAATTTTGGGAGGTTTCCAGCCCCTGTGTGAGGAGAGTTGTGTGAGGCAGGGTGCCACTATACATATGGCTTTCGTGCAGGTGGCTCTTCACATGTTCAGGCGTGGTGAAGACAGTGAGCCAACCCCTGAATGTGACCCTGTAGCTCTCCTGTGAGCACCCAAACACTGGCGACGTGTGAGAGATCTGCCAGTAACACCCCTCCCGTCACAGGAAGGGCAAGGCACCCGTTACAGCAAAATCCACTTGAAGACATTACGGTCCAGCACCAAGCGGGACAAGGCCCATTTAAAAGGTGGCAAATGGAGTCGAGATGGCACAGAGAAGGGCCTGCAGGCTGAGGATCACCACTGAAGATGATGCTGGTGCCTGAGATGGGTCGGCATTGGGATCCCTGATCCAGTCTGAGGTGCTGAAACACGAGTCAACCCTCAGATAGGAGCTGTTGCTGGGTGCATGTGTGTAGGTGTGTGTGCGTGCACGTGCAGTGAGAGGAAGTCATGAGTAAATGTGTTTTCCATCCACTCTACATAAAGTCCAGCATGAGTACAACGAGCACAGGTCAAGGTGACAGATTAGGTTCGTAGTGAAGGTCCTGCAGCAGTGGTGAGGGGTGCTGTCGAGCCGCAGTCGTAGCCCAAATCCACAGCAGAATGTGGTCCACCGAGGAAGTGTCTCGGGAAAGGCTGCGCCTGCACCTGCCGATCTCGGAAACTCTGAATGTAACTCTGGAAAAACAAGTGAATGCATCATTTTGGAGCTAGTGGAATGAAAGGTAGCACAATTCCAAAATATAAAACCTGTGTTCAAGCTGACATCACAAGATGTCACCTCAACTACCTCACAAGAGTTGCGTCCAAAGATTAATTAATTACAAGCGGTCCTCGGGTTACGAATGTTTTCTGTTCCTAGACCGATGGAAGTCGACTTTTACTGTAAGTGCTTCTCAATCATTTCCTGTCATGCAGAATTTTTTTTGCACCACCCCCGATTTGAAATACGAGAAAACTGCTAATACCGTATTTTTCGGACTATAAGTCACACTTTTTTTCATAGGTTGGCTGTTCCTGCGACTTAGCAGTTAGCATATCTTACACCTATTCTGTCTGTTTTGGTCAAATAGTTTGTGAAATACCATATTTTCTGGACTATAAGTCACTCCGGAATATAAGTCGCACAAGGTCAAAAATGCATCATCAGGTAGAAAAAAACATACATAATTTGCTTTTCTTTTGCAGGTAATTTACCGTATTTTCTGGACTATAAGTCACACTTTTTTTCATAGGTTGGCTGTTCCTGCGACTTATACTCCAGAGCTACTTATAAATGAAAAAACTGTTTATGTTACATAAACACAGGACACCTTTTCTGTTCATGTTTATTTTTTGTGTAGCTGAATAACCATTGTGTTAGCATATCTTACACCTATTCAGCCTGTTCTCTATTCTTCTATTGTTAGAACTTGCCTTCCAAGAGGACGTAATGTCTGTTTTGGTCAAGTAGTTTGGAAAATAAATTACCCGCAAAAATGCGACTTATCCTCCAGTGCCATTTATGTTTTTTTCCATGTAATTATGCATTTTTCACCTTGTGCGACTCCGGAGCGACTTAGAGTCCAGAGAATACAGTATTTATTCATGTGTCTGTACTGTACAGGGGCTGCACGGCGTTCGAGTGGTTAGCGCGCAGACCTCACAGCTAGGAGACCAGGTTTCAATCCCACCCTTGGCCATCTCTGTGTGGAGTTTGCATGTTCTCCACGTGCATGCGTGGGTTTTTTCCGGGTACTCCGGTGTCCTCACCCATTCCAAAAACATGCTAGGTTAATTGGCCACTCCAAATTGTCCATAGGTATGAATGTGAGTGTGAATGGTTGTTTGTCTATATGTGCCCTGGGATTGGCTGGCCACCAGTCCAGGGTGTACACCGCCTCTCGCCCGAAAACAGCTGGGATAGGCTCCAGCGCCCCCCTTGTGAGGATAAGTGGTAGAAAATGATTGAATGAATGTTCTCTACTCACCGGTGAGAGGACGTCGGTGTCGTAGCGGCGTATCGGGTTTGGCTTGCGGCGGTAGGCGGGTTCCTGGTGAAGTTGCTTGGCTTGGTGTTGATTGGAGGACGAGCCCTGAGGCTTCTTCTTCTTCTTCTTGTGACGGTAACGGTCATCCCTTTGACGAATCCGCATCACCTGCATCCTCCTCTGCTGACGACTGATGATGACTAAGCGGAGGAATGTGGCTCAGTTAGGTAATTGTGATTAAAGCGCTGAAATGAGTAAACATTAACAGGCTTAGTGAAGGAAGTGAAGGAATGTGGCTGTGTCACAATTCAGGGGCTGCACCCTTCGGATTTGAACATGTCAGCTTATTCTTTTTCAAGCATGTACATGACTTTTTTGCTTATATTATATGAGTCTCATTTGCAAGTATGTATTCATGTTCAGTTTGTTCTCTGTATATTGCCGTAGTCAGGAAGTAGCTTCTGCCATTGGGACAGGCTAGATGCCGGTCACTTCTCATGTTGAACCCTGGAAAATTAAAGTATTTTATGCTTGGTATTAATTAGGGCTGGGCGATATGGACCAAAACTCATATCCCGATATACATATTTAGGTAGAATATCGATATTACAATATACAGCTATATGTTTTCCATAAACTGAATGTAGACAAATGTATTCTCATTTTAAAATAAATATAGAAGATAATGTTCAATCCGCTTCTCCTTCACATCGAGAGGAGTCAGTTGAGGTGGCTCGGGCATCTAGTCCGGATGCCTCCCGGACGCCTCCCTGGGGAGGTGTTCCGGGCATGCCCAGCCGGGAAAAGGCCGCGGGGCAGACCTAGGACACGCTGGAGGGACTATGTCTCACAGCTGGCCTGGGAACGCCTTGGTGTCCTCCCGGTGGAGCTGGAGGAGGTGGCCGGGGACCGGGAAGTCTGGGCTTCCCTTCTAAGACTGCTGCCCCCACGACCCGGACCCGGATAAGCGGAGGAAAATGGATGGATGGATGGATGTTCAATCTTCAGTTCAATCATGCTGCACTCACAGTAGTCTCTGCAGCCGGGTTAGCGCCGTTAGTGCTTCCATCTCACGTTCCCCATGATGACAAACGGTAAACATGGTTGATATCTTCTTTGAATACCTTTATACCGTCCTTTTCACCGTTCACTCCCGCTATGCAGCCTCTCCATCTCCATATTTCCGCTGGGATATCCGATCATTCGACATATAACTGCTAACAGCTGCTAACAGCTGCTAACAGCTGCTCCTGAGTGTCAACAATGGCGCAAGCGGCAAGCTACAAACATAATAAGATGGACATCCATAGCCGCCCACTTGCTTAAAGGGTCGATATGGCAGAAAACAATAAGGAAGTAATAACACTAAAAACGCTACAGGAGACACAGAGCTGTCGTAACTATCTGCCACTCGGGCGGCGCCATCTTGAAACATGAGACCTCTGCACCAAATCCAGTCTATATCCATATGAACGATATGCTTGTTATTGATATCGTGCTTTTAAAAACATGTTGATATATCACCCACCCCTAGTATGAATCATCTTTTTAAGTGGTGTTCGAAATCGCCAATGCTAATAGGATAACATATGAGATTTCCAATGTAAGTTAGCATTGAGCCACCGCATTAGCATGACTTCTTTTTGTATGCTCAGTTTTACAGAGATTCAACAGTCTTCCGTTAGACCCAGTTCGCTGTCGACTGAGCGGGACCAAAATACTCAAACACTTTACCTCGAGTCATTTGAACTTGGTTACTTTCCACCTCTGTTTAAAAGTGACATTGCTGGGGTTGAAAGGATGCAGCCCTTGACACCAGACATAGCCACCGTCATTGCTCCTCACCCTTGGTATGCGAGTAGCCCTCGGCAGTCACCTTCCACTGGACCACGACACCGAGCAGCGTGAGCGCAGGCCACACCCCCAGCACCACCCACGTAATCCAGCAAACTGGCTTGCCGGGCACTGCCTTCATGCGCTCATACATGTACAGAACGAGCGCAAAGAGCTCCACAAAGTAGTCCAGCGCTACGGTGATGACTGCCGCACCGAAAACAGCTGTGGACAGCGTGGTGAAGATGCGCTGCCACTGGAGCGTGAGCACGGCAAAAAGCATGCCCAAGCCAAGCAGCACGCCCAGAGGCACCCAGACGGAGCGTGGGGGGCTGTCGGAAAGCTCCTCCATGCCCACCAATGTGGCAACCGCCACCAGCAGGCCCAGCAGCAGACCCACCATGAAGAGGCCCACGCTGCGAACCAGCATGGTGACCAGGCCGCAGAGCGTTCCGATGCCCAGGCCGATGCCCACTGAGGCCTCCACACTCAGCTGGGTGTCCAGCACGCGCTCCTTGTAGCAGAGCATGAAGATGACAACGGAGCCAAACATCAGGCCTGTCAGGAACATCACAGCCTTGAAGCAACGATACCCTGGGGGGAAGGTGACCGAGAATTGCGTTAGATCAACATTAGACATCTTCACATCCGGAGTCTTCATGGACACATTACTTACTGCACCACTTTGTGTGCTTCCCTTCATGTTAGACTCACCGAAGAAGCAGTAAATGATGCCAAAGAGGCAGCACATGGAGCAGACAACAGAGGGAACCACCTTGTAGCGGCCAGCCGAGCCCTCGCATCCATCAAGCAGCCTGGGGCTCAGCTCCAGGTCAGGACGGACCTCCTGCAGCGTCTCCAGTGGGGTCGTCATGACGAGTGGAGGAATAGGGGACAATGCAGGAAATGGAGGATGAGAGGTAGTCAGAAGAGAGGCGAGGGTATGGGGAAACTACGGAGTGTCCACCGGCCGCATGCCTTCACCTGAGGGAACAAGTGCACGTAACGACAAGATATTTTTAACGACAGGCTTTTTTTTATCTTGCGCCATCAGAGCCACATACAAGCATGTTAATAATAATCATCTTTTTGGTGAAGGATTATCAGGACACTGTGTGTGTGTGTGTGCGTGTGTGGTAGCGTTTAGCCATTTTGTATCATGGATGTCAATGTGAATCATCCTCTTAGACAAATACAACAAAATCCAATATACGACTTTTCATCCTGATCTCCTACATAAACACTTACCCGTAACCCGCCTCCCTTCATCCCTCCCCACTTCCTGTCTGTTGCCATGATCACGGTGGGATGCCGACAGACTGTATACTGATGATCCCTCATCTGTTGCCTCAAAAATGAATGAGCAACAACTGCCATAGCAACAGCTCCAGAGCCAATCGCAGGCGCCGCATGTGTGTGATGGCGTGACCAACAGTAGGGTGCACGTGTCTGATCAATTATGATGCTGATGTTTGAGACACAGCCACCAAAGTCATGCGGATCTATCAGTCTTCCAATGAGTTAACAAGCCCACATGCACAAACACTCTTTCATAATATCAGGAAGATGTTGCTAACTGTGGCGGTCAAGTGGTTAGCGCGCAGACCTCACAGCTAGCCTATCCCAGCTGTCTTCGGCCGAGAGGCGGGGTACACCCTGGACTGGTCGCCATCCAATCGCAGGGCACATATAGACAAACAACCATTCACACTCACATTCACACCTATGGACAATTTGGAGTCGCCAATTAACCTAGCATGTTTTGGAATGTGGGAGGAAACCGGAATACCCGGAGAAAACCCACTCATGCACGGGGAGAACATGCAAACTCCACACAGAGATGGCCGAGGGTGGGATTGAACACAGGTCTCCTAGCTGTGCACCTCATTCTTAAGTTGTGTCCTTTCTCTGTTTCGATGCTACCCAGGCAGCATCTGAAGTCACAGGAGAAGAAAAGCTGACCAGCTGATCTGGACCAATATTAGCAGGCTGTTTGAAAATGTGACCATGTGGTGGCATCACGTGTTCAGACAGCACCAGACGCTCTGAAGCGTGATACAGAGAGCACGGCGGTGGCACCACACCAACCAGACAAATCCACAAGATGTTCACTCTCTCCTCCATGGGTTCCTCATTCTGTGCTGTCGCCAGTTCTTCTCAGGCCACCCACCTTTGTATGTGATTACTCATTTCAATGCAAGTGCTAACCTCCTCCAGCAAAGCGTCCTCTTTTTCCATCGTCTCAGTATGAGTGAGTTGAACCGGGCAGCCTATGTGCAGCATGAGCCAAGGAATGTCAATGATGCTTGTTGCCACGGACAACACATGACACATAAAAGCTGCTATTGTGACACTCAGCTGGGACAAGACGGAGCGAAGTTCCTTCACAGGGAACTAAACTGAACTCTTCATCGTCATGATGGCATAACAAAATGGAAAAGGGGGTGATGTCGATGAACGGATCTGAACTGACATGTTGTGTTTTTTCTTTCTCACAAACACTCAGTGGCCCGCAGGGCTTGTGCGGTGCTGTCTGACCACGTTTATACGGCAGCTGCTTGCACACATCCCCAAGCCTTTCACCATGGACACACATCAGAATGCTGTCAACGTTCCTCGATGTCAGAAATTCTGCAAAAAGCTAAATACGCCTCCTATTTTATTTTATTTTTATTTTTTTACGATTTCAGGATTTCAGCTTCTCCTTTCAGGGTTCCGAGTTTCTTGTTGTTTTTTATGATACAGTAAATTCAACTGATCACTCAGTTCCAGACCAGTCCAGGGTGTACCCCGCGAGCTGGGATAGGCTCCAGCATAGTGAGGATAAGCGGTATAGAAAATAGTGATCCAAAAGAAGTGATCCATCAGAAAAATACAATATACTGCTTTGCTGCAACCAGCAGAGGCGCTGTTGATTCAAATTCAATTACTTTGGGTCGAAAAGCTTTGTAGGATCTGTAAACAATCTCATAACCGATTAAAAATATAGTCAAATTATGCTCCGCTTATCCTCACGAGGGTCGCGGGGGTGCTGGAGCCAATCCCAGCTGTCTTACCCCAGCCAATCACAGGGCACATATAGACAAACAACCATTCACACTCACATTCATACTTATGAATAATTTGGAGTCGCCAATTAATCTAACATGTTTTTAACCACTTGTCCACCGTGCAGCCTAAAATGAAAATAATTATTTTAATTACTCATACGTAATTTCCATCTGGGTAGGTGAAATCCATTTAGTAAATTGCTGAGTTAAATATATGCTGTCTGTGCATTTTAACATTAAACCGGGACCAGAGGGCGTCACGTGGGTGTCCACCACGTGAACATGAAGCAAAAATAGAAATACAGAAAACACTACAATCTTGCTGTATTGCGCGTTAGCTGGCTGTTTTCTTTAAAAGCGGATTCCCACTAACTTCTTCCTCACTCTTCACCCATAATTCAGTATCTGACGTCATTGACTTCCAAATGAGAGTCGTTCAATTGTATGGGACCACTTCACGGACCACTGGGAGACCTCCACGCTCCTTGACACACACTGAAACACATTTCTCACGTTGCAATTTGCAGTGACGTGCGGAACCATCGACCACGATGCGGCCATCCGGGTCACCGGAATCGACCTCCATCCTCGACTGACCTCGATTCAAACCAAAAATACCCCACATCTTTAAACAACGAGCCCCGTCTCTCGGCTACGACGTCCTCAAATCAGCCCAAAATTTGACAGCAGGTGCGCGCGCCCGTGTGATAACAGGAGCGTCGCGAGCGTTAAGAGGACGACTCACCATCAGCGCGGACGGGGTGACGCGCCATACCCGCGTCCCCGTGTCTGAAGCCCCGAACACCGGCCATTGGCATCCTCTTCGACCTAGAACAGCGTGTGCTCCGTCGGCGAAGGGCAAGCCGTGTCCCCCACCGCGGTGGTGAGTCGAGATCTGATTAGTCTTCCATGACTGGAGCAAATAGGACGGCGGAGATCCGGGTTACAGACTATGTCGTGCTTCTCATCATGAAGGTTGGCAGCAGCTCATGCACGCGCATCACGCTTATTCTGTAAGGCAAAACGGGCCCCCTACCGGTTGACTATCAAATCGCACCTCCCTTAAAAGGTGAAAAAAAGAACAAAAACAGCAAACGTTTTCAGTTTGTTAAATTGTTATTTTGTCGACGTCACATCCTTTCACCGTTCAACAGTGAAAAAAAAATTGTGAATATAAATGTTTCATGCAATATCCCAAACGTCCAAAAGGAGGCGTCTGGCACACTACTGTGGGAAGTCCAAACCTGCATAAGGGAAAGTGGCACGCAAAAATAATAATTCTAATAATACAATTCATTAATTCATTCATTTTCTACCGCTTATCCTAATAATACAAATTATAAAATATACAAAGAAACAAGCAAACCTAAAAGAATAGAACACAGTAAAATAGAAAAAATGAAATGCTGTTACTACTAATACAAAAAATAATGTTTATCACCGATACGACAAAGCTAGGATGCAGACTGTATGGATATATTTGTATTTGTATGTGTTTTTTTTTACCCTATTTGTTTTTTATGTTCTGTGAAGCTCAAACCTAGTTCTAATTATATTATTCATTATTCATTCACTCCTCAGTAGAAAGTGGTAATGTACATCTGTAGTCACAGGTGCCCTGGGGTAGTCTGACGGAAACGTGGCTGCCAGGTTGTGCCTCTCCGACAAACACCAAACATTCATCCACATTCATACACCAGTGTGGGCAGCACTGGAGGCGAGATGGGTGAAGTGTCTTGCCCAAAGACACAACAACAGTGACTTGGTGGAAGGAGCGAGGATATCAAACTGCCAACCTTCCAGTTTCTGGACAACCAGCTCTTATCGCTGAACCTTAACAAAAATGACCATTCATTCATTCATTCATTCATTCATTTTCTACCGCTTATCCTCATGAGGGTCGCACTGGGTGCTGGAGCCTATCCCAGCTGTCTTTGGGGAGAGGCGGGGTACACCCTGGACTGGTGGCCAGCCAATCACAGGGCACACTCCATTCATTCACACTCACATTCACACCTATGGACAATTTGGAGTCGCCAATTAACCTAGCATGTTTTTGGAATGTGGGAGGAAACCAGAGTACCCGGAGAAAACCCACGCATGCACGGGGAGAACATGCAAACTCCACGAGGGTGGAATTGAACTTGGGTCTCCTAGCTGTGAGGCCTGCGCACTAACCACTCGTCCGCCGTGCTGCCCACTTTTGTTTTTTTTTTTAGCCACAAAAATGACCAATAGAAATGAAATGACAGTTATGGAGGATTAACCTGGCACTGGGGTGGACGATGCCATCATCTTCCTCCAGCACTGTGAGAATCATGTTCTTTGATTTCTCCAGTGCGTTCAACACCATCCAGCCAGCACTTCTGAGGGACAAGCTGGAGCACACAGGGGTGGACCTGCACCTCACATTGTGGATACTGGATTACCTCACCAACTGTCCACAGTATGTGAGGACACAGGACTGTGTGTCCGACACGGTTGTCTGCACTACGGGGGCCCCGCAGGGAACGGTCCTGGCTCTGTTCCTTTTCACCCTCTACACTGCAGACTTTTCATACAACACACCAACCTGCCACCTGCAGAAGTTCTCTGCCGACCCTGCAATCGTTGGCCTCATCACAGATGGGGATGATTTGGAGTACAGAGGACTGACACAGGACTTTGTGGATTGGTGCCAGCAGAACTGCCTCCAGATCAACACGGGGAAAACCACCAACTGGTGGTGGATTTCCGCAGGCGCATCCACTCTCCTCAAACACCAGTGAACATTCAGGGAATGGACATTGAGATGGTGACATCCTACAAGTACCTGGGTGTTCATCTCAACAATAGACTGGACTGGACTCATCACACGGAAGCACTTTACAGGAAGGGTATGAGCAGACTCTATCTGCTCAGGAGACTGAGGTCTTTTGGAGTGCAAGGGGCACTCCTCAAGACGTTCTATGACTCTGTCGTGGCTTCAGCCATTTTCCAGGGAGTAGTCTGCTGGGGCAGTAGCATTTTGGCTGCGGACAGGAAGAGACTGGATAAGATCGTCAAGAAGCCCAGCTCTGCCCTGGGTTGCCCCCTTGACCCAGTGGAGGTGGTGGGAGAGAGGAGGATGTTGGCTAAGCTATCATCCATGTTGGAGAACGACTCCCACCCCCTGCAGGACACTTTGATAGCACTAGAGAACTCCTTCAGCGATAGACTGCTTCACCCCAAGTGTGTGAAGTAGCGCAGGTCCTTTCTTCCTGCAGCTGTCAGGCTGTACAACCAGAACTGCTCCCAATAGACTTCTACACCGCTATGTACCTCTGTGCAATACTCTGTTTTTTATATTCAGTATAGTTACTCCAGACTCCATTCTCTGTGCAATATTAAGGCTCTAAATGCAATATATTAAGTTCTATGTGAAGTATTTCTATAATGCCTCATATTAACTCACTTCCAAGATCTCATAGTGTATAGACTGGTCATATATTTCATCTCGTTTCATATTATCTACATACTGTATTTGTATATAACTCTGGGTAAAACAAATTTTGTTAATACTTGGGTTGTTTATATTGTTTATTTTTCTATATTGTGTATTTTGTACTGCTTAACTGATTCTGTACTCTTGCTGCTGTGCAATGCAAATTTCCCCACTGAGGGACGAATAAAGGCATATCTTATCTTTAGCCATACTTTGGAACCTTGATGAGGAAGAATTTATGGAATTAGTTCAGTTTACCAGTTTCCAAAGAATGTATAGTTTGGTGCCTTCGTTTTCAAATTCATCATCTTAGATTTCATTTACAAAAATATATAAGTCTCCTCATGGTCCCTTTTTCTTTGTCTTTGTTTCTTTGACTTTGTCTTGCCTCTGTGTGCCAGTGTGGTCAGATGTTTTCTGTTTCCTCTTCACAATCTCGAGTGTCTTGTTCCATACGCACACACAGCAGAAGGCCAAAAAGCACATATGCGTACAAAGATAAAACCGAAATGGTTCACAGTCAAATATATGATAACTTCCATGAACATTAACCTATCCACGCGGTTAGTCAGGGGTCTCCAACCAGTAGCTCTTAACCAAAGAGGTGATTGATTCAGTTATTATCAACTTCTATATCGACAAAATTAGAAAGTGGGATTTGGCAGTCATCAAGAAGTCCTAAGGAGCGCTTGGCAGTGGGACCAATCACAGCGGAGTGGCCGTGGAATAAATTAAAACAGTTTTGACAAAGTTTAAAATAGTTTTGGTAATCCAAGGAAATTCTGCAGATTCCAGATTCTGGAAGATCTGTAAAGCTTTCTGTGCAGGTTATTGTGTGTAGCTGCTCTATAGGAGTCCACAACTCAATACAAAGGGCTGAAAAATAAGTATAATAGGTAAATAGAAAATGTAAATGTTGAAGTACATGGGACATACGTAAGAAAAAAAAAAATTCAATTTCAATTTAATTTAAGGAGAAAAAGCTCATACACATACAGAGCAGTCCAAGCGGTGAAAGTCTATGATGACATAAGCCAATGAGCAAGCCTCAGAGGTACTATGCTACAGTTTATTGTCCAATGCAATAAACAGTGACGGGAATAACGGCGTTTAAATAAACTGTTTTACTAATAGTTACTTGTACTGGTAACTAGTTACTTTTGTAGTGGAGTAACTCAGTTACTTTTTTGGAGAAGTAACTGGTAAATATAATTACTTTTTTAAAGTAACGTGCCCAATACCGGCAGTAAATGTAATGAATGAATGAGTTCAAGTTCACCATGATATGCTGAAGAATACTGAAGAATCACGTTTTTGTAGACATGTTTCATCACTCAGGCTGCCGGTGAGAGTTAGTGTGCGAAGAATAGCTTAAAATTAATATTAGTAACTACACTGAGCTGTTATAGTACATGCATTTCCATATGAATCCAATCATTTTGAACATTTTCTTGGGTAGAATTCTGAATGCGTGCAGGACATTCTCCTTCAGGATTTTTTGGTAGACAGAATTCATGGTTCCATTTATCATAGCAAGTCTTCCAGGTCATGAAGCAGAAAACAAAACATCGCCAGACCATCACACTACCACCACCTTATTTTACCGTTGGTATGATGTTCTTTTTCTGAAATGCAGTGTTACTTTGACGTCAGATGTAATGGGACACACACCTTCCAAAATCTTCAACTTGTCTCATCAGACCACAGAGTATTTTCCCAAAGGTCTTGGGGATCATCAAAATTGAGATGAGCCTTAATGTTGTTGTTTTTTCAGCAGTGGTTTTTGGTCTTGGAACTCGGCCATGCAAGCTGTTTTTGCCCACTGTCTTTCTTGTTGTGGAATCATAAACACTGACCTTCACTGAGGTCTGCAGTCGTTTGGATGTTATTGTGGGGTCTTTTGTGACCTCTTGGATGAGTTGTTGCTGTGCTCTTGCGGTCATTTTGGTTGGCCGGCCACACCTGGGAAGGTTCACCATTAGTTTCGCCATTTTTGGCTATTGGCTCACTCTGTGGTTTGCTAGAGTCTCAAAGCTTTAGAAATGGCCTCATAACCTTTTCCACTTGAACACAGGTGTGATAAATCACAGTTATTTTTTAACGGGTCACTTTTTGACATTGGGCCATGCAGGTTTGGATTTTTCTTCTCTCTTAATAATAATTATTTCTCAAAAACCTACAAAATCTGGAAGGATGTCACCACTGTAAATGTGTGATATCAGGATTTTGGAAAATAAACTACAGAGAAAATTCACAAGGTGAGGCAATTCTCTGTCAGGCTCTGAGCAGGAAGCGGAGGCTGATGGGCTTCGCAGGGACAAGCAGCGTTCGTGTTTTGGCCTCGATGGCGGCACCGTCATCTCCCGGCTGTACCTCGTAGTGCTGCATCAGCTGTCAAGTTCAAACGTGATCCAGTTCTTAGTTCTGGCCACAAGGGAAGCCAAACATACGTGCCACTCACCCTACACAAAGCCAAGTACATCTCCATTTCTGCCACCCTCTTCCCCACACAGGCTCGCACACCCACACCAAAGGGGATGAAGCTGTATGGGTGGTGCTGGAAGACCTGAGTACGAAGCCACCGCTCCGGCATGAAGACATCAGCGTGGGTGAACTGTGTCTGGTCATGGCTGACAACGTAGTGGCACAGATGAAACTGAGTCTGGAATGTGATCGAGTGCACAAATGTTTCTTCTGGAGCTCACAGGAGAACCCAAAGGCATCAAACTGTACCTTCTTTGGAAACCGGTAGTTGTCCACGATGACCTCGTTCTCTGCTGTGAAGCGTCCATTGCCAGGAACTACGGGATATAAGCTGGACAAGACGGTCTGCTGACATGCTTTGTTACACAATACTTGGATCTGGATGTCGTCACATGCTTGTACAAGTGACACAAATGATCTGTGAGCTCACCGTAAGGTCTCCTTAATGAAAGCCTTCAAATAGGGCATCCTTCTCAGGTCATCTGTATCCGGCTTCCGTCTGTTGGCACACACGCCGTTGACCTCACTGTACAATCGATCCTGAACACGCCGGTCCCTCGCCAAATGGTACAAGGCCCAGGACAGCGTGTTGGAGGTCTGTGATCATCACCATCACATCAGCTGGTTAGCAACACCAACATACAACCACTGGTTCTACCAGTTAGGCAATGTGCATGCTGGTTCCTGCATGGCTCATGTCCAGACATATTGGATCTTTCGAGTGGGTGCTCCAGTGAGACAAACAAGCCTTGTCGTGACCCAGGAATTCATGCAGGCTGCTATTTGTTTTGTATGAGCATTCCTTAGTGGAAATATGCTCCATGCCCTTTCTCTCCTTGCTATTCCAATACAAATAAGAAATTCCCGTCCATTTGAAATGTGAAGTGTTTTGACATACAACATATACTCAACAAACACTTTTGGATATGAATGAATGTAGTAAATAACAAACAAGAACCGGGATATAACTTTCCCACTTTTAGACAGATTTAGTAGAGATACATCAGTAAAAACATCAAAAGTTGCAAACGAACAAGGTAGTGCGACACAAGATCGCGGACTCACGGCGACAAAAACGTACGGCTCATGAGTTTTCTCACCATCTCTTGCTATGCTGTATCTATGACTCACTTTGGATGTGCTCTAAAAACACCCGCCCACCCAAGTTCTCTGATCGGCTGAAGACGCAATCTTAGCCAATCCTCATCGCTTATGTGCTCTAAATACCCGCCCACCCAGGTTCGCTGATTGTCTGCAACACTCTCACACATGAAATGTAGAATAAATGTAGAAATGTGGAGAAATCTATTCACCAACTGAGGATGAATGAATATCTTACTGTGTCGACTCCGCCCAGCAGCAGTTCTGTCACACAGGTGTAGATCTCCGAGTGGCTCAACTTGTCGCAGGACAACAGGTAAGTCAGGTACAACCCACCCGTCAGTTCACCTCGGTCCATCTGCGCTTGGAGTTCAGTCAGTCTTCTGTCTATGAGTGTTCGTGCTGCAGGATCAAAAGTTCCTTCAACTCAAAAACCACAAGAACCTCCAGTCTTCTGCTGTAGCCCACCTGTGCCATAGAGGTCATCCCAAGCCTGAACGAAGCGCTTCCAAAATGGCAGGACACGGCGCGTCCAACGTGGAAAGACAACTACAGTCTCGGACAGCGTTAACATATCATTGACTGCAGTGATGAAACGCAACGTGTCCTGAGGAATGTCTTCCTGAAGGCATCCCAGCCTGGTCTCGAACAGGATGGATGATATACCTAAATGATGTGGTTCAGGAAAGGTTCAATTATAGGCCGTGCCCTCCTCTATGCCCGCCCCCCCGAATCACTGGAACGGGGTGTCACCTTCAAAGCCAAATTTGTAGAGCTCAGCAGCCACATCAGAAACAGTAGTTTGGTCCGAACTGCGAATCCGGAGGAACTCAATGCGGTGCAGGAGATCTTCAACCACCTGTTGGATGATGGGAGCGTAGGCCCGCACTTCCTGCAGCTTCAGCAACTTTGAGTTCAGAACACTCCGCATTCGGTGCCACTCCAGTCCTTTGCTAGAAAGTCATAGAACTTTGGTCTTTATTTATGACGGTGGGTAGGATGGGTTTGGGCACTAGTTCTCAAACGGGGGTTTATAAAATACGATGGTTTACCCCCTTTATTTTTTGTAAACACATTAGCATAAACCAGCTGGAGCCACAAAAGGAGGATGAAAAAGTCCGGAGCCATGGATTGCTGAGCCTTGTGTTAGGAGGTATGGCCTCCACAAATCCTTCCACACGGGGTCATTTATAAATGCAAATGTACAGTAGTATGAAAAAGTTTGGGCACCCCTGGTCATTTTCAAGATTTTCCTTTATAAATCACTGATTGGATTGCTTGGATCAGCAATTTCAGTTAAATATATCATACAGCTGACCAACACACTGATAGATGAGAAGCGAAATTAAGTTTATAGGATTTAAAGAAAGTGTGCAGTAATTATTTAAAACAAAAGTAGGGCAGGTGCATAAATTTGGCCACCATTGTTGTTTTATTGGTTTGAATACCTTTATCACTAATTAACTACAAGAGAGGAGAAATATGATCTCAGCGAATAACTAAATTTGAAACACTAATATGCTAGGACTAAGTTAAAAAACCATAGCATTTCAGTATGTGGAATCAAACTATGGAATGGATTGAGTAAGGAACTCAAACAATGCACAACGATGAGCCAATTCAAGAAACAATACAAGCAGTTGATGTTTGCTAAATACAAGGATGAAGAGTCTTGAACCAGTCATGATGTGCTATATATATCACTATATTGACACTTACTATGGTACCCATTATGTCATTGGATGGTCAAATCACCTCGTACTTCGGTACATGACAAAAAATAAAATTACAAAAAAATAATAAAAATTAAAAAAAAAATAAAAAAAATAAAAATAAAAAATTAAAAAAATTAAAAAAAAATTTTTTTTAAATGTTTTAATTTATTGTATTAGGAAAGCAGGAAGTGAACAAATGTAACAGTTACCGATTGTAAAAGTACCAGATGGAGGGGTAGGATTTAATAAGCTTTGCTTCTTCCTACTCCTTTTGGACATGTGGAACTGGGAACTGATTATGTGATGCATTCAATTGTAATCTGATGCATGTTCAAATGAAATAAAACCATTACCAACTATTAGACCACAATTCTTTTTATCTTTGCAAAGCTCATTTTGGGGTCGAACCAAAGACCATGAATGTCTCGGGCATTTACGATTATTCACCCGGGGCCATAAAGATAATGGGGTTGTGTATATATTATATATATATTATTATAATACATATATATTTAACTGAAATGGTTGATTCCGACAACCAGTCATTTATAAAGGAAAATCTTGAAAATGATCGGCGGGGGGGTCATACCACTGTAAACCTGCAATGAAACTTTTCTTGTCAAGTGAGTTACAGGAAGATATTTGGAGTGTGGAGGAAGATGCACTCACTCTACATGCAGCCCATAGGCTTGTCCCCGCAGGTCCAGGTATTCCTTCCAGTGTGGCAGCACAGCTCGCACCGGGTAGCGTCCTTCTTGCTGGATCACCTGAGCAATGAGCTCCGGACTCGCCACATTGACCAAGTCAAATGGGCCAAATCTGGAGCGCCAGATTGGCCCGTAGAGATTCTTCTGTAGACCCTGAGTAAACATAGGTACTGTTCACCATAACTTTGCAACAATGTATTGAGTTACTGTTTTTACATTAGCTGAGGGATGGACCCATAATGTCAATGTAGTTAGTCTCACATCTGTTTACCTGTAGCAAGTGGCTTTTGTCCGCATAGCCTTTGACAAATAACCAGTAGAGCGTGGTGAAGAAGGCGGGGCCCGGCAAGTCATTGATGGTCTTCAGTTTAGCCGCTTCAGTCGTTACCTGGATGAGTGTTCTGGTGGAGAAGGTGACCAAGCCTCTGCCGTGTGCAGAAAGACGATGAGGCCAGGGCTTCATTCTTAGAGTCCAGTTTTACTGACACCCAGCAGCAATATGGCAACTGCACTTCAGGGAGTAAGCCCCCCCTCCCCCATCCTATTGCATAACAATCATAAACAATGGGTAAGAAAGGGGGAAAGAGAGTGACATGATTATTTCTTTTATCCATGTTTAGATTTCAATTTAAAGGATATTGACAGTCAAGATTTTTTATGCTATGTTTACTTTAACAGACAAAGACAGAAAATCCAGACAAAAACAATGTTAAAAAAAGTGAAACTGTATTTTCATTTAGGAATACATATTTATTCATATTTATTTATTTATTCATTTATTCATATTCACATCCCAAAAGATGGTTCTTGAATGTACTTTTATTTTATTTTAGACAGCAATAAATCAGATACTGTATTGTTGCTATAGCACTGTTATACACCAGTGTGGATTTTGCTGGCACCCAGCGGACGTTATGTGCAACTGCATGCTCGGAAGTACGCCCCCGTAAAATCTGTTATGGAGTATATACACAAAAATTTAGATTTAAGATTTGATCTCCTGCTGATTTAAATATTATTCCCTTATGAAGAAATGAAGGCACCAAAAAGGGCGGAAAAGTTAAGGCAATTCCAAAATAGGTCCACATTAAAATGTGATTTTACTATGTTTTTTTTTCCAAATAGAGTCTTATAAAATATCTTTTTACTGTTTTTTGACAGTAAGATTTAAATCCACATGAACCAAAAAGTAAACATCCAAATCAATGAGCCATATCTCTATGAACTCCTGATCAAAATATTAAGACATTTTGCTCTGTTGGATCTAAAAGGTGACCTTCTGTGCTCATTTTTCTGCCCTTTGTATGAAGTTGTGTACTGCTACAGAGCAGCTACACACAATAACCTTGTTCTGCACTGGTTACTGGTTATTGGTGCACTGATAACTGATAATGAGATATTCCAGAATCTGCATCTATTCCACCTGTATTTCCTTGAATTTCCAAAACGGTCTTTTTGAATCAGTTCCACCCACGGCCAGCCTACTGGCACACGCCCACTCCACTGTGATTGGTCCAACTCAGTGTGTTCCATATAAGGAAGTCACATTGAGCAGGTTGAAAAAAAAATTGAGACATTGAGAAAAAACTCATAGGTCCCTTTTAAAGTGGTTCTCATTTATGCAAAATGCTAAAAGAAATGTGAGGAAGAGAAAAAACATGTAAGCAATTTATTGCAAACATAATAATAATAATAATTATTATTATTACTATTATTATATTGTTATATTTTATACAATAAATTATTATAATAAATAATTTCTTATAAATTAAACAAATAATAATAATAATTATTATTATTAAGTTAAGTGCTCTGAGAACGCAGCATTTCGTCAATGTACTGTTTATAGGACAAAGGTGGGCCCTAAGTTGGTCAAGTTTGGGAACCCCTGTTATAGGGAAAGCTTTTACAACCGAACGTAAACATCAGCAAAACTAGTTGGTTAAGGATATTTCATCTCTGATACAATGGTTGCCAGGTTGTCCCCCGGTTTGACTGGTTTGCTTAACGACCCCGTGGCAAAAACCTTGACCACCAGTGGGCACTTTGCCGAAAGTGTAGGACATCAATGAGTCATTTACAACTCCTTTATAGACAAGAGACCGAGACAAAATTAAAAAATAATTAGAATTTGGTTGAAGAAATTAAGTATCGAATCCCAATTTTAGTTCTTGGTGGTGAAACCCAAATTGGCAAGCAGAAGTCAGACCTTTCTTATAGTTGCTCAGTCGTAGCCTTAAAGTAGAACGTGTCCCCCTCCATGTTTGACAGTAGGGATGGGGCCGTTGCAGTCCTTCAGCATTTCTCTTCCTCCAAACATGTCAAGATGATGCCTGAGAGCTGAATTTTGATCTGATCTGACCACATTCTCCAAAGCCTTGTCTGAGTCATTCAGGCATTCATTGGACAACTGTGCATGCTGTTTTTGTGTTTGTCTTGAGCAGGGGGACCTTGCGATTCAAATTCGTCAAAAGCGATGGCAACAAAAAAATGTCAACATAACAGAATAAAAAAAAACCATAACCACCTGACCGTCTTTTCCCATCAAGCTGCACTTTGAGATGCCGAGCCGTCGTTCCGACAGTCAACACTCACTGAGGTGTTTGGTCGACAAAGCTAATATGAACGGAACAATAGAAAATGGTGCGCGGTCACAGAAAGAAATGCTGCCTTTTGATCCAATTAAAGAGCCATCATTTTGTTTGGCACAGAACAAATTGCCAAACACCAACTGCAGAACAGAATCCAAAATAAATTCAAACATGTGCACCCAATTCTTGTTTTGGATACACACTACATTGTATAATCATACAATTCCACCCGGTCAAATAAAGGACCCAAATTGAATATGTCCACCACGCTTATGGTGAGAGTATGCAAACTTGTAGATGTTGCCAGTTGCAGACAAACTGGAAGGTCAAGTTTTTGGGCGGTGGAAATGACCGCTCAAGTATAACCTCAGGTAACGTTGTACAATTTTAGGAATTTCAGAACTGCCGTATGTCCACTATAATTAAAACCTGTATTTTCAGTTTAATTGCCACAAACCTGTTTTTTTTAAATACCACTGACAAAAATGTTGTTTTTGTCTAAAATTAGAGAGCCAAAGGAGTAATTTCTGTAAAAAATGGGTCCGTTTATGTCATATAGTACATGTGTAGTACTGTTAAAGGGGCCGGATCCTATATATAACATTTCATACTAACAGCGGTGTTTGCCCAGTTTCCTGATTTCTTATTTAAAACATAAAACATAACTATTGTTTGTCACACATGAGTTCAATTTCCCAAACAACACCAAGCCTGCTTACTGCCACACCTGTAGTCTATCAAGAAATCACTTAAATACAATCTGCCTGACAACGTGAAGTAGACCAAAATCTCCTCAAAAGCTAGACATCATGCCATCATGATCTCAAGAAATGAAGGAACAAACGACAAAGAAAATGAATGAGCTCCGTCCATCTGAAAAAGGTCATAAAGCCATCTCTAAAGCCTTTGGACTCCAACAAACCACAGTGAGAGCCATTATCTACAAACCTTGGCCGGTCAATCAAAATGACCCACAGCCACGACTCATCCAAGAGGTCACAAAAGACCCCACAACAACATCCAAGCAACTGAAGGCCTCACTTGCTTCAGTGTTCCTAACTCCACCGTGAGGAAGACACTGGGCAAAAATGGCCTGCATGGCAGAATACCAAGACCAAAACCACTGCTGAACAAAATTGTCGCCATTTTTCCAGAAAACATCTTGATGATCCCCAAGACCTTTGGGAAATTGAACTTTTTGGGAGGTGTGTCCCATTACATTTGGCGTAAAAGTAACGCCACTTGGATCAAGCAAAATTATCTGACATATTTGTAGGTTAAATAAAAGGCAAATAAAGTAAAGAAACAAAAAAGTTGTTATTTTTGGAAAAGTACATATAATGTCATTTTGCTTTGTTTCTTTATAATGCCATTGTTTTTGGTTTCTTTTTCAATTGCTGCCATGAATTGGACTGGTGAGCATGGCGCTTTCATCGTGGAAACGTTTATCAAAACAAACAAATCTGTAACTTTCTGTAACAACACAACTAGCGTTCCGTTTGCACTTCAATCTTGGTAGACATGATCCTGTACCAGCTGGAAACACCATCTTATTATGGGTTACCAACTTCAGAGATACTGGATTTGCATTGAAACGAAAATCAACCGACCGACCTCGCACCACCAGAACTGATTTAATTTTCAAAACATAATGAAACAAAATGGCATTATATGTACTTTTCAAAAATATAAAAATGTTTTGTTTCTTTACTTTATTTGCCTTTTATTTAACCTACAAATGTGTCAGATCCTTTTGCCCTGTACTGTAATACCAACAGTAAAATATGGTGGTGGTAGTGTGTTGGTAGCCCACTATTGTTTACCCTAATGACCCACGACTGTCGTCCAAGGTTCAGCAGCAACCACATCCTTTGTCACGTAGCGAAGTAGGAGGTGATATGAGCATCCAATGACATAATGGGTACCATAATAAGTGTCAATATAGTGATATATATAGCACATCATGACTGGTTCAAGACTCTTCATCCTTGTATTTAGCAAACATCAACTGCTTGTATTGTAGATAGTATTGATATTTTGATTCGAGAGTTGACTTTAGAGCCTGAAGAGCTGATATTTGTGTATCAATCTGCAAATCATAAGCATTTTTTTTCTTTATTTAACAAACAATTATGGACAAAATTGTCTGGAAGCCATGGAGTTAGGGATAAAGAAAAATAAAAAATAAATAAAAGAATTAGTAAGGACCAATTTTCAATATATATGTTTATGAATATAGGTATAGCTATACCTATAAGTATAGGTACATTTTTCAGTGCATTCAAACTATTACTCAGTGGCGGGAGACAGGTGGCAATAAGTACCGCCTCAGGTCATGTTGTACAATTTTAGGAATTTTAGAATTGCTGTATGTCCACTATAATTAAAACCGGTACTTTCAGTTGAATTGCCACAAACTTCTTTAAAAAAAAGCTGCCTCATATATTAATATGATTAATTATGATTACTGAAAAGGCCCTGTGATGGAAAAATTTATATTTCACAGGTATAACATAGGTTACACATTGTGTGAATTACTTTAAGGCCTTTTGTAGAGCTTCAACATTTGCATCCGAGCACATCCTGCTGTCCCTTCAAAGATGGTGGCACAGCAGGAGGCTATCTGTAACCTGGGGTTAGGGGCAGTGTCGGAGGAGGTCATTCTTTGATCAAAGCTTTACCTTCATGGGACAAGGGGACATCAAGAGGTCCCACCAAATGGTTGACCCTAGGAGGTTGTCTCGCATGGGTGTGACAAACCTTGCCAGAAGGTTGGGTGTGTAGACTAACCCCCATACATGAGGGTGGCATCGGGGGAGTGACATGAATGTCTCTTTTCTATTGTAATGTAATTCATTTGCATGCTATGGAGTATAAAAGTTCCCGCCGAGAGACCACTCTTGGCCAGACACCTACAGACCGCCATGCATACTGTGTGTTGTCTGACCCCTTTGTTTTGCAAAGGTAATAAAAACTGCCAGAGCTATGTATTTATTTCAGGCATTCTCTATCCTACTTAGGATGATAGAAATTTTTTCCACAACAGCCCTCAACGACATTTCCAACTTGTCAGACACCTTTATTTGTTTCAAATGTTGCAATGCTGTAGAACACGATGCGGAAGTACTAAGTACTATATGTCATTAAGCAACGGCTTATTTGTATTTTCCAGTTCATATACCTGCAAAATTTTGTATTCATGTTTCTGAAAAAATATGTGAAAACCTAAAAAAAAAAAAAAAAAAGGTCATTCAGTGCATTGAAACTGGAATCGTACTCAGTGCCAAGACTTCGGGATAACAATCCAGCTTAGCCATGCCGTTACACAGCAAATGGTTCAAGGACAACGTACGTATGTCCTTTATGCTGGACGTCACCTTTAAGCCATTTTAGCCCCCCGAAAAAAATCCAAAAGTGCCTTTGTATTTTATCGTTGGAAGTCATTTTTTGAGACCAGCAATTTGTGCCATTTTGCAAATAATTGAAGACTGGACACTGGAAACGTGTTTCTCACGTTAATTATCATTCTTTCTGATCCAGTTTGGGAGGTTGGAATAGTCAAAGAATGTGTCCACTTGCCTGCAGTGGGAAGGTGTGCACTTGGGGATGGTCTATATAAACGGATGGACAGGGGACGAAGCTCTCAAGGCATCCGAAGACCTCATCCTGCTCATCAGTCCCTCCCCTCCTTCTGCTCCATCAACGCTGCACACGGTAGGTCAGTGGAAGTAGACACAGGCTGGACCGGGGTTTAGACCAGGGTTCTGGGTTGGTGATTGATGAGTAGATTATGGCAGAAAATTGCATTGAAAATTTGAGTTACAATTGAAAACCATCAGAGGTCGACACAGACCGAGATGACTCCAAGGCCCAATGCTGCTTTTTGAAACACCTATGGTAGGCTCATGTACGTTTTAGTCGACTGTCATCATTTCCCAGTTCGAGGGTTTTCCAGAAATATATGCCAATTCATAAATCATGCTGATTTAGGGTTGAATATAGCCTATATTTAAGCTAATACTACATATATTTGCCTAATTGGCTAAATAAAATACAATTCCAAGGCACTCGACAGAAATGTTCAAAAACCTTGAGTTTTCTACACTGGACACAAGGTGTCAGTGATGTTACTGTAATGCTCGATGACACACACAACAGGCTTTTTTTGCAGGTTTGAATTATTTCATATAATAATGTGAAATAATAATCCTTAATAAAAACATGAGCTACTGTTGCGGCCATCACTTCCTGTCTGCCAATCATTCTGTTCCCTTCGGGGAACCAACACACCCCACGAGTCATATTTATGCCTTTTTCACTCTTATTATGTACACTATATTGGGTAATCTGCGTGAAACGGTGACTATAGGGGTGTTAAGGCAAGGCTAGAGGGCTCTAATATGTTAAAACTGTATTTAAAAGGTTGAAAATCTTCCAGAAATTCACTTATATTTTTTTTGTTTTCTGGGGGAGACCTACTGAAAGCGCAGTTTGATGTTGCATTCATATTCAAAATTCAGGGAACACCTCCACGCCCCCCCTTCCCCTCTCCCCTGGTGTAAGTCTGGTGTTTATGTTTTAAAATAGTGCTTATTTGTGCCTATGTATGCAGAGGTTCTTTGACAGCCCCACACTGTACCCCCCCCCCCCCCCCCCCCTCTGAGATTAGTTTGGAATCGTCTTTTTTCCTCTCCCCTGCCCTCCCCCCTCACTGTTCACATTCCTGTATGCATGGTGAGGGGAGCGGGCTGAGGAATCAGAGCTTTTCGGCCAAAAGTTGAATAATGCAAATTCATCCTGTATACACAACCTTGAATATTTTATTGAAAAAAAACTTACAATCATACCCCCACCGGTATCAATATCATTTTAAAAGCCCCTGAAATGAGGAGGATGGGTCACCTTTTAATGTTATCCCTGTCACGAGGACAGGACATGAAATTAGGGTAAACAGGGTGTTTTTTTTGTTTACATCAATGATCGCTTGTGTCAATGTGAGGGGATGTCGACTTACACCGGATTCACTGTGTTAAAACGAGACATAAATGTGTTTAACCGCTTCAGATTCGACTTAATAAAATATCGCTGGAAATAGACAAGCACAAATTTAGACTAAATATTGGAATCAAATGTATTGACCAGTGGCGTCATTAGGCCTAATTTAAAATGTTCTTAAGCCCACCTAAATAATTTAGTATTTTTTATTGAATTTTAAAAATTTCTTTTGATTTTTTTTTTTACAAAAAAATCTCTGATAAATTTCATATAATAATAGGGCAAAAGCAGGCTAATAAGCAAGCCAATATGCAGGCTAATACTAGCCTACTACTACTAGTAGTAGTCGTAATAATCAGAAGAAGAATAATGACAATAGTAATAATAATAGGCTAATTAATAATATGATAATGATTATGATATAATTGATGACTGTCCACTGGACAGAATGGTTGCAGAGCTTGAGCAGAGGTTTTGCAGTGTAGATTGTGTGTACTTGTGTACATTTAATGGTGGCCTAAAACAATTGAGTATATCTACTAAATCTGTCCAAAAGTGGGAAAGTTATATCTCGGTTCTTGTTTGTTATTTGTTTTTTGGATTTTTTTGAATGTCTACAACATTCATTCATATCCTGTACATCCCCAGGGGTCTAAGCCCCCCCCCGTCCTCAGATCCTGGTGACGTCCCTGGTATTTATATATTCCCAATTGACCCGAGGTTTAGACAACAGGAAATTTTAACAACAGTAGGCGTCTCTGAAAAGCAGTGGCACTTTGAGCTGAGGATGCTAATGTGTGCAGTTTACGAGCTAACACCAACCCTTTTTTTCCACCCGCATTTGTTTCTTTCAGCAATGAAGACGAGCGTGCTGCTCTTCCTGCTGTTAGGTGAGAAAACCTTCCCATTACAGTTTTAATTCTAGGCTCTTCTTTTCATCTGTTGACCAAAATGTTTGTCTTATCCTCTGATGCAGCAGTAACCTGCAGCCAGAATGGTTTGGTCCAATCGTTGCCATTTGGGGATATGGCAACCATTGCTATTGAGGACTGTCCTCTCAGTGTTTATGGGAACTTGTTCACATCTGTCCAAGTGAGTAGCACTGTACTTTGTACCATGGCAGGACTCTGCGTTATTCTAATTGTGTACATATTAACAGATTCAGACTGGACAAAGCGCTGTGACATACTGCTTCATAAATGTCGCGAGTGCTCCCGATTGCGTTTCAATCACAACTGGAAACCTTCCCACTTCTGTGGAAACGACGGTCGAGAGCGCCGCCGATCCTGCGCTCGGAGCGTCGGTCAAGGCCGAGCTGCCGCAGCTGAGTGATGACCTGACCTGCTATTTGAGAACCAACCTGTCCAGCAGTTCCGGAACTAATGTGAGTCTTTCCAGTTCAATAACAGGAACATAGACTGCTGTATTGGGGGTGGGCGGATGCTAATAGTTAACAGTTTGACCCCATTGCTCAGCACTAAAATTATCTTATTGTCTTTTTCCATGTGCTCAGATGATTGTTACCTGGATGAAATTTGGATCCCAAACGGCATTGAGCGTGCATCTGATGATGTATCTGGATCCTTTAGTTGTAAGGACATGTGAGGTAGATTTGGTTCAATGCATGACTCGCGTGAACACTCGTGTCCTTTGTGCAGAACGTAGACGCAACAATCGGTTCCCAAGTGGTGTCAAGTAACTTCACCAAGACTGAGGGGGAGAATAATAAGTACATAGATATGAGTGGCTGCAGGTTGGAGGGTACGTCATGATTTCATGGGCCCGTTTTGACTTGTCTGATTGACAGCATGGCAGACTGACCCAGCTCTTTCAATCTGCAGACAATACTTTAATTTTACCGACCTACACTCTGACTGACCCAACGATCTGCATGACGACCATTTGCAGCCCGGCGGCCGATACCAGTTCTGAATCAACTTGTGGAGCCACGGAGACTTGCCAAGGCGATAATACGTAAATTGGTTTTGGCAGGTTTTGCAGTAAAGAATCAGATTTTGCCACACACACGCTGACTGATCGGCTTCTATCCCATTTTAGGTGTAATCCCATGTACCGTGTGTGCACGGTGACCGCCGCCCAAGTGATCCAGTTCTTTGGCAATGTAGTTTCCATCACGGACCGCTGTGTGCACAGCCTGCTCCAGCCCGTCAACAATCCCGGGTTTGAACTTGTGGCGACCTTCAAGGATCGCCGAAGTCAGATCATGCCGTTCCTGGACAGTGTGGACCTGCTCCTCCCTCCCAATGTCATCATCTCTCTTGAAACAAGCGGAAGGGTTTGGGTAAGAAGATGACCGCTGAGCTCCGCCTGACAATACCCCGTCACTGTGACATTTGAGTAGACTTGCGCGTGTGCTTTCGTTTCGTCCAGGTTGATGGCCAAATACAAATACTCACCCCCGAGGCCACATTGGTCCACGGAGTGATGCTGTCCAGGGACTCGACTGGTGTGACCATCAGTATTTCGAACCCAGACATTTCAGACGACCCTGTTACCGTCTTCTTTGATGGCTACAGCGCGCACATCAAAGGTGTGTAGCGTGTCTTGGTTTGGAGCTCACCTGGAACCCAACATTGACTGGATAGTTCTGTTCCTTGCTCTCAGTTCCTGATGGGAAGTCTCTAGCGGGCTTATGTGGCCACGCTGGCGATCCTACCTATCCAGCGACGTCCGTACCTGATATTGCCCGAAGCGATGAAGGGTAGGGACTGCTTTCAAGCAGGTCATCGGCTCCTGCTGAGGTTTTATCTGGTGTTGATGTGCTTGCTTTGTTCTGCCTTAGATGTACTACTGTGCCCCAAAGCGATGATCTTGTAATTGGCGATACAGCTGCAACGGGACGGTAAGCGCACTCCAACAGCAGCATGTTCGGGGTTCATCTCCATGGCAACTCTGACCCTCGCGATCACTGACGCAGCTGCTCCCTGCTCCTGTCAAATCCATTCACTGCTTGCCATGGGAAAGTCCCAGCAGAACCGCACGTCCAGTCATGCAACACCACTATGAGCAACTACCCCTCCGTGGACAACCTCCTGTGCCAGTTCTTTGAGGCGTACGACAAAACCTGTGAGCTGCAGCATGGGATCGATCTGGGAGACTGGAGGTCCTCCACCGGCTGCCGTAAGAGTGCCACACGCGGAAGTCCGTTGTCCGTTTACCACAAGTTAATTGCTTCCCTGTGATAAATGAATTTCAGTGATGTTAGAGCATAGAAAACCTGTTTATAATGTTCTACAACAGGGGTGGGGAAACTACGGCCCAGGGGCCACATGCGGCCCACCAAGCGTTTGAATCCGGCCCGCCAGTTGCTTTCTAAGTATTTCAACTTTTAACATACAAACTGGCAACATGACTTGCAAGTCGGATGTCTTATTTAGTAAAAAAAAAAAAAAAACAACAAAACTGGGCTGCATGGCGGTTGAGTGGTTAGCACTCGGGACCCGAGTTCAATTCCACCCTCGGCCATATCTGTGTGGAATTTGCATGTTCATGGGTTTTCTCCGGTTTCATCCCACATTCCAAAAAACATGCGAGGTTAATTGGCGACTCCAAATTGTCCATAGGTATGAATGTGAGTGTGAATGGTTGTTTGTCTATATGTGCCCTGGGATTGGCTGGCCACCAGTCCAGGGTGTACCCCGCCTCTTGCCCAAAGACAGCTGGGATAGGGATATAACATATAATATAAAATTAGACAAATAATTCAAGAAAAATTAAAAGTATAAAATAGTGTGTGTGTGTGTTAAATATATGTTCTGCTCCCCCGGACAATTTTCTTAACTCAATGCGGCCCAGAAATCAAAATATTTGCCCACCCCTGTTCTACGACCTTGTCAGCGTCCGTTGTGTAACGGACACTTTTAGTGTAATCAACGCACCGGCGTATAAACCACATCTATGAAATTTAGAGGAAGAAATAACAATCTAACAATGAAACACTCAAAAGGTATACAATGCAAATATACAAACATGTACCAATACCACTTTAAAATGAATTATTTTAGAAGTTAAGTTTAAAACTGCAGTGCTGCCTCTGTCCATTAGTGGAGCCCAGATCCCAGCCGGAGGGTGACGTCATTGCAGTGCCCGGCCAGGCACCAATGAATGCTGTGCCCAGACGCAATTCATTGTGGGAAAATATTTTTAAAAAAACTTATATTGGTACATGTTTATACATTTGTTAGTTATACCTGTGCTGTGTGATGAGTTTAGGGTCGTTAACACCATGGGTCAGATTGTTATATTGAATGTCACAGTATTTAAACGACTGGTAGTAGTGTTGAAGTAAATGAGATGTCACAGGTTTCGAACTTAGCCATAAATTTGCTGCACGGTTCCATGTGTCAGTTTGTTCATCGGAAATTATGATGCATATTTGAAGGTTGTTTTTTTTTAAGTAACAAATTTGGTGTTGCCATCTGCAGCACCTGAATTTCACCCTAATGTTCCCGTCCATGCACAGCTCTGGAACATCATGCCTACTGTCAGAACCACACTTGCAGCACCCACGAGTTCTGTGGAGAGTCCCCGCTCAGTGGAACCGGCTGCCTCTGCCGTGCCATATTTGCCTCCGGGTACAAGGCAGAAGACTCTTTAGGTATGGGTGCGCTAACATCGCTGCTACCCTCCGCAAGCTTCCTTCGCTAACGGGATTGTGCTTGCATAGGCGAGGCGACAATGTGCCAGGATAACTCGGCGAGCATCTCGCTGATTGGTTGCCTGTTGGAGGAGAAAGGCATCGACTTCTCCAGTTTGCATCTCCTTGATAACACCTGTACAGGTCAGCTAGACAGCGAAACCCATACACTAACCTTCAACTTCGACACAAACAACAATTGCGGGTCAGAAATCAACGTGAGTCCCCAACACAGACATAAAAGAATTATTCCGTGTGAAAAGTGCAAAGAGCACCTTTGGGACCCGCTCAAGGTTTGTGATGAGCATTTCTTCTCTGTGCAGACAAACAGCAGCCATGTTGCGTACAAGAATAAAATCGTTGTGAGCGGACCTCAAAACGGAGCCATCGTCACACGGCAAAACCTGTTGGAAGTGGACTTCTCGTGCGTATACACGCAGCCGGATGTGAGCACCATGTCCTTCAACATCAGGCAGAGGTGGGTGGAGCTTCAGGTCACACCCGGAGATGAGGATACGATCGATACCTGGGTCATTCTTATGTGTCCCGCAGCTCTTCGGTGCATCACGTGGTATCGCACACATGGAACTACACCTTGTTCATGAACGCGTACACGGACGCCGCGCGCACCAATATGCTGACCCCGGACATGGATGTGGACCTCAATCAGGAGGTTTGGATCGAGCTGACCACTGAAGGACTACAAGGGGCGGCGGTCCAACTGGTGACCGACTCCTGCTGGGTGACTAGTGATCCTTCGCCCACGGCAGCCATGAAATATGACCTCATTGTCGATGGGTGAGAACACACTCCAGACTGCACCACATTTGGGCACCATGGACGGCACCTTCTCATGCGTGTTTTCTTCCCGAGCAGTTGTCCGGACCTCAATGACGGTACCGTGGAAATAAAAGGAAACGGGATGGGAAAGGACAACTACTTCTCGTTCCGTATGTTCCAGTTTGTGAGCAGCAGAGACTTCTTCCTGCACTGCCAAGTCAACCTGTGCGTGGATCAGGACTGTTCCCCGGTGAGTTGCCAACACGTGCCTGCAAACCCGCGCATTCTGTACTTCCACTGACAAGCAAGAACCGTTTTGTCTTGCATCATCCACACAGGATTGCAGTCAGCCTCCCGCCAGGAGACGCAGAGCCTTACAAGAAAGCAGAAGCGAGAAGCTGAGAGGTGACTTCATCTCGTTGGGGTGGAGCAATTAGGTACCTGCTCACGAAACACTAATGCGTGGAAATCGAAATAGATTTTGGTGAAATAATGTGGAATTAGAAAATGGAAAGATACCAATAAGCACTAATGCTGTCTTTTGTGTTTTCCAGGTGACCCGGTTTCCGTCCAATATGACTGACCCACGCTTGAAGTCAAGCAGGGTGTGAAAGCTTTTTATGGACAGAACCTTGACAAATCGGCCATGGTTCTGCTGATTGGGGACAATGGTTTGATTTAAAAATGGAATAGCGGTTTTTCTATACAGTGGAACCCGCTTATGTTGAGTTCGGGGGAGTTTCGGGGGACATTAGCATTGTCGTGACGTCACAAGAATAAAGTCAAACTATTAAGAGAAAAAAAGTTGTAATCTAACAAGAATTCGTAATAATTAAAACACAAAAAAAATTCATAATATTATGAGAAACAAACAAAATATATATTTTTATAAAAATATATTTGGTTAGGTTGGGGAAAAGTTTTTATTATGGGAATAACATCATGATATTATGATAGTTGTACATTTTTTAACCAAACTGAAATGGAAAAACCAACAATGTGAAGACGAAAAAATTGTTTATCTTCTTAAGTTTAGTTATTATGGGAATAAAGTCAAGAGTTGGAAAATAAATTTTAAAAACCCAGCAAAAAACTCGAAAAATGAGAAATGTTATTTTCGTAGCAGGCAGTTGAAATATTACAGAAAAAAATATGTTTTTTTTTCTTGATTGTATTTTCTTAGGTTTAAATTTTAAATTAAATAATTTTTACATTTTAGAATTTTTTTAATTAAATAAAGTTCCAGGAATTAAGTCAAAAGTTTAAAAAAAAAAAAAAGCAAGCTTCAAAATAGAAGCGTGGCAGTCTTAACCTGGATTTTTTGATATTAGGCACTGTAAGAAAGATTTGGAATCTACAAAAGCTTTATTGTCCCTGTAGTGAGGACAAACTACAAAATTACCACTATCGTTGCTAGAGTATGAAATATGATTATAAAAGTTTCAATTATGTCGACAACCACTTATGTTGACGTCAAGTCAGGCTGACGAGTGTTGACATACGTAAGCGGGTTCCACTGTATTATAATGGGTACCTCATGAATGGGATTAAGTGGTGTGATGACTATGACAAAATGCAGTTGAAAATGATCATTAAAAATGGATGTGGTGATTGCAAAGATAGGATTGAGTCTTGTTTTCCTTTCAGTTTCTAAATTGTACATACACATCAACAGTATCAAGTACCCTTGAGCAAGATACTGAACCCACAGTTGCTCTTGATGCTGGTCATCAGTAGGTAAATGTGCTAACAGCATCAAAACGCTTTGAGCTTACCTTTATTAACAGCGCAGGTGCTGGAACCAATGTCCTTTCGCCTTCCCTCTTGATCCTCATGAACTTCATCTGTGAACTTGATTCAAGAAACAGCCAAGTTGACACTGGGACACAAATATATAAACAAGGGACATTTTTACTTGTTTTGGGGGTTTGGGGAAGTGTGTCACATATACCTGTCAATAAGCCCTGCTTCCAGTAAAAGGAGTCTAAACTCCAAATAAGGAGTGTAGCAGAATGTATGATGTGGAAAATTAGCATCTCCCGTTTGTCCGGTGGTCAACTCACACCTCTGGCAGAACTTGCCTGAATCCCGGGAAAGGGGTAATGAGTCTGAATGAGCCATACTGCTTTCATTGCAAAGACTAAGGAATGATTGCATTGACATTGAATGATTACAAAGACCCATTGCACACAGTAAATCTGCTTATTACTCTGGTCTCATCTCATCCAACAAAGGAAACACCTTTTCTCATTCAGGGCTCGACAATAACGATGTACCGATGGCCCGGGGCAAGTTAAAACAAAATTGGGGCAAGTAAATCCAATAATTAATATTCCCGTCAGGCAAGTGCACTTTAGCATGCCGTACTGCCAAGAGTTTTTTTTAAAGCGGTTCTTGTTGGGTGTTGGTAAAACACGGACTGCGTAATTCCGGTGGTAATTTGCAAACCAATCCTTGCAAATCTTGAAATGGACCAATCAGAATCGTTTATTTAGACCGCGGTCCGCAATCCACAATCCGCGTTTTACCCACACCCGTTCTTGTTCGCGATCAACCAATCAGCGATCATTTGACTAGGAAAACATCTATCATGGCGTCCCTGCCAACATCGTCTAATTCTTCAACAACTTCTGAAGGAAAACACCAAAAAGTGATGAAAAAGTGCCTCCTAAACAAGTATTTTATTAGCGGCAGCAAATCAAATGATGGCAAAGGTGAGTGAATCACGTTGCTGTGACAATTTGAAGTGGTCACAATGAAACACCGCCCATTAGATCCAATACCAAGTGCTGATTTTGCACAAGCTACAAAATCTAGCGCTTCCATTTCTCTGTGTATTTTTCTCACCTTTGCTTCACAAATTATTGTTTGACCATTGAGCATTTTTTTCTGGATTAAAAACACTTTACTAGTACACAAATGTGTCAAATGTTTCATTGTGGTGAACAACTTATAAATATCACTGCTTACTACGACTACGATGTGTAAGGTAGCATGGCTTGCCATGTTAACATACATCTCCACAATTTTTCAGACATTCCTCCAAATACAATGCATCAGTACTATTATCTGATGAATTATCAGCATATATTGATATATGATATCATTATGGCAGTCTTTTCATTTTACATGGAGCAAGTTCGGGCAAGTAGCTCTCACCTTAAGGATTCCCCATGGGCAAGTAATTTTTGTTTTTAACGTAGAGCCCTGTCATTACTCAACAAGATCCTCCAGCCTCCCCATCCTCACCCCCCCCCCCCACCACCACATTTACTCAATTGACACCTGTAATTCACTGATATTATTCTTCAATGACAAAATTAACTCCATTCATCAGCAACTGTTCACAACCGCCTCCTCTCCTCTCCCCACACCCGAACCCTTTCTCTACAGTCAGCCTTTTTCCTCCTTTCAACTCCCCAATGCCTCTGAAATATCTGACCTCATCCACAATTCCAAGCCCTCCACATGGCAGCTGGACCCCATCCCCACAATCCTGGTCAAATCCTGCCTCTCCTCTCTGCTTCCTCTCATTTCTGCCATTATCCACTCTTCACTGTCTACCGGAATTGTCCCTCCAGCTTTCAAAACTGCTGCTGTCACCCCAGTTCTTAAAAAACCTGGTTCAGATCCCAACAACTTCAATAACCTCCGCCCTATCTCCAACTTACCTTTCATTTCCAAAATTCTTGAAAAAATAGTCTCCTCCCAACTTCACCCACATCTCACTCTTAACAGTCTGTATGAACCCTTCCAGTCCGGCTTCCGTCCCCGTCATAGCACCAAAACCGCACTTATCAAAATCACCAACGATCTCCTCACTGCAGCTGACATCGGTTTACTTTCCATTCTCATCCTCCTCGACCTGAGTGCAGCCTTTGACACCATCTCACACCTCATCCTCCTCAGTAGACTCTCCTCAATTGGCATCACCCACACCCCCCTCCACTGGTTCCATTCTTATCTCACAGACCGCACTCAGTTCATACAGCTTAAGTCTTTCTCCTCCGACCCCTCCCCAGTCACCACAGGTGTGCCCCAGGGCTCTGTCCTGGGTCCCCTTCTTTTCATAACCTACCTTCACTTCCACTGCTTCGCGGATGACACCAGCTCTACCTTTCTTCCAAACCTAACTGCACACTCCCACCCCCCTCCCTCACCTCCTGTCTGAAATAAAATCATGGTTCACCTCTAACTTTCTGAAACTTAACAGCAATAAAACTGAATTCTTACTCATTGGTACCAAATCCACCCATCTAAAGTTGACTCCTTCTCTCTCTCCATCGACAGCTCCATCGTCTCCCTCTCCCCTCAAGGTCTTCTTTGACAGCATACTATCTTTTCTATCCCACATTAATAACGTCACCAGGTCAGCTTACTTCCATCTGCGCTCCATTAATCGTCTCCGCCCCTCCCTCACCCCCCACACCACCACCATCCTCGTCCATAGCCTTGTCACTTCCCACCTCGACTACTGTAACTCACTCCTCTTCGGCCTCCCTCACAAATCCCTCCATAAACTACAACTGGTTCAGAACTCTGCTGCCTGGATCATCACCAGAACCCCCTCATCCCACCACATCCCCCCCATCCTGCAGCAACTCCACTGGCTCCCAGTGACTCAAAGAATCACCTACAAAGTCCTTCTGTACACCTACAAGTCTATCCATAACCTTGCCCCCCGCCCCCTTACCTCTCTGACCTCGTCCATTCTCAAGCCATCCCGTTCCCTCAGATCTTCCTTCTCTCTCCATCTCACTAGTATAGTGCCTTAGCACTATGGGGAGCAGAGCTTTCAGCCGCTCTTCTCCCCAAGTCTGGAACTCATTGCCACCAGACCTCTGTAACTCTGCCACCCTTCCCATTTTCAAATCCAATCTCAAAACTCATCTGTTCAAACTTGCCGATTCTCTTTAACTGCTTCACACCCCCCCCCCCCCCCCCATTTATTGTATGCTCTTATTTATTGTATGTTGTCTTTTGCTTGCATTTTATATTGGTGTTTTTATCTTCTGTACAGCGACCTTGGGTGTCCTGAAAGGCGCTTTGAAATAAAATGTATTATTATTATTATTGATGTTTGTTTCTCTTTTCAAAATGTACAAATGAAACAGGTACAGGTGAAATAAATACCTTTTATTATTCTTCACCGTCATAACGAACACACAGCTGTTGCATTACTGCAGAATTTGGCCAAGAAAATTTAACGGCACTGCTGCATTTGTCTGGACCAACCATGCATAAAATCTTCCCAAGTGAAATAAAAATATATATATTAAAAAATTATACGTACCACTGATATACAGATCTGATATAAACAGGCGTATTGGTCACAAACCAATTAGAATTATAAACATGGCTTCTTTTACAAGACACACATAAACAGACTTTAGAAAAACAAAAAAGGTACATTTCACTTTTTTACATTTGTACAAGATTTTAATCATTGGTGTCCTCCGCTCGTGATGAGAACGCTCGAGGCATTATGGGTGGCACCAACTGAGCATAGACAGTAGTTACACACGCATACACACACACACACACACACACAGTGGCTTCACACACTTAAGTGTCAACGCGCACGTACAAATACCGTACATGTCGTGAAACGTTAATCCACTGTGGTGAATGACGTCATCTGACAACTTGCATTCATTGCAAACACACACGCACAAACACACACACGCACACACACGTGAGGAAACGTTATGTTATGTGCAAAGAAACAGCTGAGGAGGAATTGTAAAAAAATAAAAAATAAAAACTATAGAAAATATAAAATAAAAAAGTCAAAGTGCATTCTGGTTTAAACACAACATGGCCACTCAAGTTTCTATGACCGCATGAAGAGAATTTGTTATAGTGCCAAGCAGAGTGCATGTTAAGTGCCTTAAGGGGAATTGTACATTTCATGCAACAATCTGGACAAAACGGGATGGAGGGGAAACAAGGGTGTATTAGTGGCTTTTAGTACCATCTTGTGGCCACTGGAGGCAAAAACACCCTCTAAAACCTACCAAGTTGACTTTGTTGAACTAATCTATTTAATCTACAAGACAAAGTGTGGCGGTTCCAGCAGGCATCAGGCATCACATTTGTGAAATACTTAATAAAGTTCTGGGCATGGTCAATATGGAACCTTTAGTTTGATCAGATGCAAGAAAAGTGTGCATTGTTTTTTTTGAAGGGTGGGTTGGGGGTAGGTGGCGGGGGGGTGGGTCTTTAAAAGCAGACCTTGCTCTGGTCTGGCTCTCACTGGCTGACTGACTGACTGGAACATTTAAGGCATCAATCTCAAGCCAGATGGAGAGGCGACAATGGGAGTGTTACTGATGGCGACTCACGACTGTCACTGCTAACCGGGGCGTACGCAAAAAATAAGTATTTGATCCCCTGCTGATGACGTTTATTGTAACCGAGAGAGACCGAATGTCATAAAATTCAGAAAACCTACTTGTTAGCTAAAAGACACTTACATCACATAAATCCACCATGGGCAAGACCAAAGAGCTGGCAAAGGACAGCCAGGACAAGCTTGTAGGCCTGCACAAGACTGTCCTGAAATAGGCATCAAGACCACCAGCAAGGAGACCACTGTAAGATTTTAAGGGTGAGTAAAGACGACTGCGAGAAAAGTGAGCTGGTTAGGAGCTGGTTAATGATGTCAAGGGAGTTGGGAGCACAGTTTGGAGGCAGATAAATGACACAGACTGACACAAACAACACCATCCCATCTATCAAACAAAGCGTCTCTCCTGAGATGTGTGCAACCCTGGTGACCAACTAGAAGAAACATCTGAGCTTGCCAACGACTACACAGCCACATTTTGCATTGAGGATCAAATACAAATAAATTCATCAGCTTTATGTTTTTTTCTGTATTTGTTCTAAGTCCTGTCTCTCTACCATAAAAAAATATGGATTGTCTTTGCAGTGTAGTAAACTTACAAAGTGGGGGATCAAATACTTAGCAACCATAGACTGCAACCCAGCTGAGTGCTTCATTCAAGGTCTTAAAGTTGTTTTGTATGTATGAAAGTGACAATGAGATTGATTGAGTGTGTGTGTGTGTGCGCGCCGGCAGCGGCATGACTTGGAGCCAATGTGTGTGACATATAATGCAACGACTACAAAACTCATTCAGGCAATATGTAAAAACTGAAAAAAGGCACATGGCAAGATGGCAACCGAAAAAGAAGGCGAGATGAAGGCAGGTGATTGGAAGGTGGTGTCTGCATGGGTTTTTTTTTAGCAGCAAGTCCAGGTCATCACAGGCAGGAGACTACATTCTGGGGTCTGGTCCACAACAACGACACCAACATTTGAAGAGGGGGGTCGTTAAAAAATGGGGGGGGGGGGGGGGGGGTGTTATCTGAGAGTTCATATCGCGCTTGATTCCTCCTTGTTTGAGAAAGTAAGGTGCAAAAAGAGAAGACTTGTGTCTTCAGCGGTTTCATACAAAGAGGCCTGGAAGCACCCAACCATCTGGTCCAGTATGGTTACAGTAAGTAAGTCCGGCTTTAGAGGTGGGTGTGTTGTCAGGCAAAGTCGCTCTCACCTTAATGTACAAAGATGTGCCTCAGCAGCTCATCTGCAGACGGACGTTGCTTGGTCTCCACAAAGATGCGTTTGAGAAACTCCCTGCAGTGATCCGACACGTGAGCTGGCAGCACAGGGTTGGTGGGCTGTGTGGCAATCTTAAAAATCGCTGCCATGGCTTCAAACTCTGCCCAGGGGGGTCGTTGGGTCAGCATTTCCACAACAGTGCAGCCAACACTCCTGAGAGCATGACACGGACCGTTGACATTCAACCCAAATAAAATGAACAGCTAGACCTTTCATGCAAACCCTAAACACAGTGGAACCTGTTTTCTACTTTTGACTATGGCCTATTATTCGTCAAACATATAGAGATTAGACATCCCAAATTCCCTACACATTAGCCACGTTTACATGAGGAGTTTTTCTCTTTCCGCCGAATGACCTTTCCGAAAGCAATGGTATACATGGAAAGGAATATTCCAATGGCGTGTCTACATGCGCCGCTATAATCAACCAGAATAGTCAATGGGGCATGCGCAGTAAAGCGTAAACACCAACATCATGTGATACCGACTTCCTCAACTTTTTCTTTCACTTGTGGAATAACTCCGTATTGCCAGTTCTTCGTTCGTCCAGTCTTGAAATTTAGTTTGAATCAAAACCAAACTTTCCGCAGCAGTCCAGTGCCGATTGCTTGCCTCCATTTTTTTAAATCAAAGAACATCTCAAGCTACGTGTTATGTCATATCTCAGCATTCGCTGAAAGAACGTACCCGGGAACAGGAAAAGATAGTTAGATAGATAAAGATAGAAGTTCAATCTTGCTAATATTTTATAATTAAGCTCGGCACATGTTTTATATACATAGATATGTATTTTCTTTTTTAATAAAACTGGACTTGTGAATGGTGTATAGAAGGGTTTAGATTCTGTTCCACAGATGGCGGTAATGCACATGAAAGCTGCTTGCCAACCGCCAATAAACAACAGAAGAAGAAAAACACCACGAAGAAGAACGCAGTCTGACAACTTTCCGTTTGAGCAGGTACAAGATACCTCAATCGGATTGGGGAAAAGAATATTCCAACCCTGTGAATCCGATTATATATTCATTCGGATTGGCTCTTTTCTTTCGAAATGAGGTGTATACAAAGGTTAGATTTGAGCAATTAACCCGAATGGAATGGGAATATTTGGGTCCATGTATACGTGGCTATTGACAGCTCATCTAAGCCGTGGGAGACTTGTCTTGTATGGTTTGCTCTGGATGTGGGTGCCGGTGTGGCAATGGGCTTCACCGTTCCAGGTTGTATGTCGCCCCTCCTCAGTGTGTGGCAATGGGTGCCACACACACCGACCTCCGACAGCCAGGCAAACACGGGCGCTACATTAGCTGCCCCCTGACCAATGATCACATCGTGAACTTCGATAACTCAACAATAATGCCCGTTGAGACATTCTTTCTGGCATGTTTTGCCAGAATATGCTTGCCACTTTCACAACAACAAGCTTTGTGAGCTGCTCGGCAAAGATGATCAGCATTTACAAAGCAAGTATCGGGATATGCAGATACCATGCTTTTTCACAGAGATCGTCCAATTCGGAGTGCCAGCCCCACCGTCATATGAGCCGGGACAGGTTCCACTCAATAAGCTGTAGAAAATGAATGAATAATTATGTGGTCTTACCAGATGTCAGCCTTCCTCCCGTAACCTTCGCCACTGATTACTTCCGGGCTCATCCAGTAGGGGGTGCCGGTCACTGACTTGATTCCTGTTCCAGACAGACAGATAGTCTGCAGTCGACGACTGGCCCCAAAGTCACCCAGCTTCACGTTTCCGACAGAGTCTCTGAGGATATTGGCCCCTGAAGACACACACTTTTGAATAACACTTTCATCTTTCAGACACATTCAGGTCCTGGTCCAGATACCTGGAGATCTATAACAAAATGGTGCAGGCATTACCTTTGATGTCCCTGTGAACGATCATGTTGCTGTGAAGGTAGGAAACCCCTTCAAGGATCTGCCGAGTGTAACGACGTGTCACATTCTCTGTCAATGCACCATAGGACTTCACTTGGTCCTTTATGGATCCCTGAAGACAATGAGACACGATGAGTGGAGCATTCAGAGCTTGCCGCACAGCTGAGACGGCATGGGCACTCACTCCAGGCATGTACTCCATGAAGATGGAGAGCGTTCGCTCCATAGTATCTCGCAGACACCCGTAGTACTGCACAATGCGTTCGTGACAAAGGTTTTTCAGCAGCTGAATTTCACACTCCAGCGCACTCACCTCCTGCTCATAACATAAGAGTCTTTTCAGCTTTTCCGCCACAAGAGAAAGAACATAAAAAGCAGAGCAATTCTGACCTTGCTTGTCTCAGGACTCTCTGGATCAAACTGGACCTGTTTGACAGCCAATTCCCGTCCAGTATCAGCGTCGTAGCAAAGAAAAACCCGTCCGAAGGCACCCTGGCCAAGCAGCTTCCCCAAACGCCAGTTGGTGGGAGCTCGTGGTGCTGGAGATACATAGCGTGGTGAAAAAAATAACAAATAAAATGGGCGGTTGGGACGTCAAAGGGAGAACTCACAGCGGCTGGGAGGACTGATGTCCATAACTGTCAAGCCTGGGGTGGTCGACTGATTGACTTCAATGTCGCTTCCTCTTCGTGGCCGCCTGGCAGGCCCAGCGGCATCTTCCAGGTCGGGGGTAAAGACGCTACTGCCGCTGCTGGTGCTGGGAGACTGCTCCGTTGGGCTGAAACTGACAGGAGAGCGAAGGCCGTGTGCCTGTGTTCGCCGAGCGCGAGGGAAGGTCTTCCTCCCTGCACAAAGAAAGGAGAGCAACATGTGCTGTGCTTGTGTCACCGTTGTTGGAGAGGGAACTAGAACCAAATGCATACCATCACTGTAATCTTGCAGGCCAAAGGGAACACCGTATCGCCGAGGGTATGTGCCTCCTTTTCCTGTCTTGTCGAAGACCGGGATGTCGTACTCTGTAGAAGCAAGAACAAGATAAGTTCTGTTGCTCGTGACAAATGATACATCAGATGTGCTGAAGGGGTATGTACCAGTGATGCAGCCATACATACAGTGGGGGGTGGCGGTTTGGGGGGTACACTATATAGTATTTGATCCCCTGCAAGCATTGAAACATTCCTTTGTTGCCTTGGTTTTTAGCATGCTGGAAGACACACCAGCGATTCAGGGCTGTATATAAATAAACTTGACTTGACACCCACGTGCCACATTTATAAGCCGTATTTAATGGGAGTGATTGTAGATGACGATGTGTATTGTGATATTTTTAGAAAATTTTAGAAAAAATGTCGACGTCTGTGTCTGGAGTGTGGGTGACAACTTCCAAAATCAACATGAGATCAAATCATTATTTCCCCCACTGTATAAAGGCAGTACCTGCACCTGGAAAGTCCTGGTGGTTGTCAGGGTAGCTCTGTGCTCTCGGCATCCTCGACTTTGGGTAGTCGCTGTTTAACAAACAAACATGGCAGTCAAGTATGGTATCATGCAAGCTGACAGAAGGCCGACTTAATCTGTCTCAACCTGTCCAGAGGGCTGTCTAAAGAAGGACAACTTCCAGAGGCTGAATTTTCTGGACTGCTCATGCTCAACGGATCCAACATCTGAGGAGAGAAAGACGCACCACTTATATTTCCCATGCATGGAGAATGGCAAGGTTTACATGCTTGAGGCTGGGGAGGAGCACCTGGTCCATGCTCTCTGGAATGAACTCTCCTTCGCTGTTGATACTCGTGAAGGAGCCGTTCCTCGCCACCTGCTGGAGTGCGTCAGGAATATATCCAGGCGGAGGAGAGCTGCGGTCCGTTGAATGAGACCCTGAACCAGTTGGACACAACATTTACACAATATCAAATTATTGCGCTTGACACTTGACTTTACCGACTGTGACATTCATTCTCGTTAGCATGAGAACTAACCATCTGCAGTACAAGCCACCGGGTGGCAAAGCTTCACTCTGGATAGGTGATTCGGTAAACAGGTATTCTCTTACCTAATGATCCAAGCATGCTCTTCTTGTCTGGGACTCGGAATCCTGTGTTGTCCAACTCCTCACAGGAAGGCAAAAGGCCCATATTGCAGGAAGAGTTCTGGAAAAACAACACAGGAAAATACTATACTCAGAGGTAGTTACAATTGACATTGTCAGAGAGATTTTATTACTGTGGTTGTAGGATTAGGATTATATTCAAACAGACAGGAAAGCAACAACATTAAGTCACTGGAAGTTGTAATAACCTGTTTAAGCATACTGAAACTAGGAAGTGCTTCTGAAAACCTTGCAGATAAACATGAAGTTTGAAAGCCAGACGTATCACATCCTTCATCGTTTATCTGATTTTGTATTAATGTCTCTGCAATTTTGGGGCTTTTTGGTAGAAAATTATAATTATTTTTGAAATTTTTGGGATAACCCACCCACTTCTGCTTTTTCTCTCCGTAAATAGGTATCCTCCCCCCTCACAGAAAAACATTCAACCTCAGCAGGTAATAATTTATAAAGACGTGATAATAAAGCATAAAATTGACAGCCTTATGCTGATGTCATGTTGTTACATCGTAGATGAAGGAAAACTGTGTGCGGTTATGGACGCACTATAGCTTTTACAGTCAACTTTGTTACAATGTGGCTTCAAAAACTTATTGCGAGGTGAACACGAGGTAATAAAGCATCATATGTCGTGTAGATAATGGAGACGCAGCTTGGAGAAACTCCTTCCGCCGACAACTTGGAGATGGGAGATGGAGGCGGCCATGCAACAGCTAGAAACACGGTTATAGCCGTTTGCCCTACAGAAAGATGACTATGACTTAGTACAATGGAACATGGGTTGGCACCATTAATACGTTCCACAAGGTCAGACGCTAACCAAATTTAAATTTCCCATAAGAAATAATGCAAATCCAATTAGTCTGTTCCAAAAAGCAAAAAATTATAACACATAGTGTCAAAAACAATTCAAAATGCATATGAATGACTATAAATGATGAAGAATGAAAGGGATAAATTAACATTCAAGATTAATTTTACTTACGAATATGACTGCTCCTAAAGACAGAGTGCGGCAGCAAGATAACACACAGACACCACCTTCCTGTTTTCCCATGACTTATTTCTTGAATAGTGTTTCTCACCTCAATAACCCAAAACAGGGCCAAAGAAAGTTGCATTTGTTAAAGAAGATGAGAAATAACTAAACGGTGTGGTGTCTCGGAAGAGTCACGACTCCAGTGAAGATAAAAGTAACCTTAAAAGGTCAATGACATGATTTTTCAACATTGTTAAAATTCATGAAAAACTACATTTTTATACGTGCCAGGCGCCATTATGGTCTGAACTCTTAAGAAAAGGGGCGTTTCCCAAGTGACCTTGGCAAAGGCACAGCTCTCATCTTGAGCAGAGTAAACAAACCCTTCAAGAGGCCGCTCGTCAGTATATTTTTCATCAAATTAGTAGTCCAGTCAAAACATGTTGCCGCTGGCTGTTCAGTGTCCGAGGGTGCTCTTGTTGTTTTTCTTTTCCAAAAGTCAAAGGTTTAAGACTAAAATGAATGAAGAAAGTACACCGAGAACAAGGCACAATGGAACGCCGCTTTGCGTTTATTTCACTCAAGACTGCTGTAATCATCTTTAAAAGAAGAAGCATTTGGCTTGAAAGTACGCAATTTGGATGCTATTTCTGATGCTATGTGAAACGAAAACTACTGACACCTGGCTCCAATTTTAGCTATGATCAATGTAAACATATTCTGTCTTGTCCATTCTCTCATTTTACTTGTTTACTGTGCCTTCGCCGACGTCACGTCCAGAAACGCCCCTTTTCAAAGACGGATATTAGTAAGATTTCCCGCCATATACTTCAAATGTAATTTTTACTAATTTACCATTCACTTTAAAAAAACAAAAAACAAACATGGTGGAACATAATGATAAACAATGCATAACATATTTAAGCAATGTTGAGAAGTCATGTCAGTGACCGTAGCTAATGTCAGTTATGACTTTGTTTGCAAGCTAAAGATGTTTGTGATGAAAATACATGAACACAGATGGACTCACACAGTGTATGAATAACACGTAAGACAAGAGCCATATTGTATGGCAAGTCGATTTCCTAACATGATAACCAAGGTTACACTGTATTAACATTTCAGCATTTTCTTGTTACATAATGCCCCTTTGCTGTATTTTCCATTTTTGCTGTTTTTGTTCAATTTTATTTCCACAAAAAGCCACCGGCGCCATGGTCTGCAAATGGCCTCCAGGCCGCCCTTTGGACACCCCTGATTAATGTATTTCACGAGGAAGCAAAGTGTTACCAAGTGATGAGGAGTGTGTCCACATGCACAATGAATTGATACTGCAAAATTTGAATTAAATCAATCCATAACCGATTTAATACTGTAGTATTTTTTTTTTACCCAGCCCTAATTAAAATATTTCATCTACTGTTAATTATGATTGGTGGTTTCCTCATCCTGCACAATGCACAGTTCCGCATAGACCTTTGGGTCAAGCGTTTACAAACACAGGACAGGTTAAGACCAGTTGAAAACCCCTGTTGTGGGACTGACCCCGAGTTACCTGTGAGGAGATCTGCAGCACCAAGAGGATCTTTAGGCTCTTCATGTGAATGCTCCGATCCAGCAGCTCCACAGCCTTGTCCAGGTCATCCTGAACGGTCAGCGGAATCACCAGCTGCCAAGAATAAGTGAGGGGAGGTCTGTGAATGTACTGCTCACCTGAAATGACTGACTTGGTCAGAGTTAATAATGGTCTTAGCAGTTTTAGCTCTACCTCGTTGTTGCTGTAGTGAAGGTCCATCGTCTGACCGAAAGCCACCTTAGCTTTCGCCCTCAGGTCATCCAACTTGATGGGCCGACGAAATTGCAAAATTCTACAAAAATGAAGACATCAGAGGTCAAGGGGTGCCCAGAGGAGCACAAGTAATGAAGCAAGCCCGAGCCTCACCTCTTCTCGCCTTTAAACTCAAACTTCACTCTGACGTCATTCTGTTCCAAATACAAACATTGAGAGACGGTCAAATGTGAGGAAAAATGACATACTGAGAAGACAGTTTGGCAGTTTTTACTGAATGCGGCATCGCATTAATAGAAAGACAGTCTTTAAAATCCTCTGAAATGGTTGTATTATCCTTTAATATGGCATGGAATATAGTAAAATACTGTATATTGTTATCACAAGAGGCTGCAGTGATGCTCCTGATGAAAATGTTAAGACCAGTTGAAAATTCCAGGAGGCTTGTGGGAATGGCTTTAAAAAAAAAAAGAGCATCCACTGTCCATTTTTGTAAACTTCCTGTGCCATCAATTACTAAATATCTCAATTTGATTTACATCAGGGGAACATGCAGGACGGTCCTAAAAAGTGGGGTCACTCCTCCCTAGTTGAGCGTGGTGCTTACCAGGTTCTTGGGCGAGGAGGCTTTGGGTTTGCCTAGGTCCGACAGAAAGCCGGCAGGACGGCTGGAGCGATGGAGTTCTGCCAGGTCCTGCATGATTGACTGCAGCGCCTCCTGCTCATCTGTTCATTCAAACAAGGGAAAAACGAAAGGAAATGAGCACCTGTTCTTTACATGGAAACTGCACCTTTTTGTCCATCATTCACAATCCTTATGTAAAACATGAACACATATCTTTGCCTTTTCTGTGCATTCTAGCGCAAAAATACAAGTTAAATATAAATAAAAATATAAATAAAAGTTAATATGAGAAAGCTAACAACAGACATCATGGGAAAAACCTATTGACGCTAAAGCATAAAAAAAAAAAAAAACGGCAACAGTGTTCAATTTACTTGTATATTAACTAAGCTACAGCGATATTAGTGTAGCATTAGTGTATTACCTGGGGGACTAACACGACACCTGGCTAGCCGCTAGTCTCGGCGTCATTCACAGGCAAAAGAGTGGATATCTAGCTCTCAATTTCGCTACAAAGACTCACCAAGATGCTGGTTTGTCATCAGCATTTTTTACCTGAGGACTGGAGCACACGTCTTGTGCTGGAAGACACAGCCATCCCATGGAAAGGGGACATCATAAGTGTTGTCTGAACTAGCAATATTACCTAGTATTTGTATCAATATGCTTAGGAAATATGTTTCATAGTGTTTTAAATAATCAAAATATGGCAAGATATTGCAACTACAACATGTTATGTTCAGTGCAGGTGTTAATGTATGATCACAGCATGTTTATCAAACTATGCAACGTTGTTAGTTATTTTTTTGAGTGCTTCATAGTCGAAATAGGTGTCCAAATGACGTGCATTTCATTAACTTGTTCACTCGTGTTCTAATGCACAGAAAAAGGGAAAGAAATATGTGTTCATGTTTCACATAAGGATTATGAATGATGGGCAAAACTCCAAAAAAAGTGCAGTTCACCCTTAAGTACACATAAAAACAATCAAACACTCTTTCAAAGTCACAGGCCACTAAGTACACTTTGTGGCTTGTTTCGGTACACTAAGGGAACACAACACAAAAGAAAACCTATTCCCTAATTCTCCAATAAATAAAATAGAAATATTCTTACTTTATACATCACTACAAATGATGAAAAAGTTTGATATTTTGGTGACCTATTACCTCTGTAGGCCTGCCGGCGGAGTCATGGAATTGGCTGATAAAAAAAAAATTAATGTTGTAAAGCAGAATCTTTTTGACATAATGTAAATGGAATGCTGTCATTGCAAGGAGAAGGAACATTTCTCATCACAAGCACTGATTCAACATGTCCAAACAACAACCTCAAACACTGGCAAAAGTTGGCAGAAAAAGGCCTCAAATTTACGTGAATGGAAGCTAGCTGGGTTAGTTTAGCGGAGCATGCTAGTGCGGCTGTGTGTGTGTTTACACAGTGTTGTGTTTGTATCCAAGCGTTTTACAATGCCCGCTGATGTCAGGCATTCTCAATACACACACTACACTTCCTGACTAGGTCTCCCTTAACCACAAGCACGCGCATTATAGTTTATTGAGGATTTTGTAGCAATGTGTGCAGAAGCTGTTAGCGAGGCTGCATCCGTTTCTGAAATACTGGGCAAGGATTTTTGCATTTAATTAAAAGGCATTTTATTTACTGTCGCAAAAGTACACACTCCATGCAGGTAAAGTGTAAAATGTAAAAGTATTATGAATTCAAAAAAAGTAAAATTGAAAAACTGAATAAAAAATAAAACGGAATTTGGGGAAAAATGCACAAATTTTACACAAAATAGATTGATTGCACACAGAAGAAAATATTCTAAACTTTTATTTCTTGCAATTTCGACATTTATCACTTACATATAATGAAACCCCCAAAGTTGGTCTTAATGAATGTAAACATTGTAAAAAGGCAAGATATTAGACAGCTGTGGTGTAAGAAACTAATCAGCTAAACGGCTCCATACACATGCAAAGACGAGCCCGCACTGCGGAAGGTACCAAAACTCAATTCAATGGCGATGGTGTCACTGTGCTTGATTAGCCAGCAAACCCACCTGACCTGAGCCTCTCTGTTAAAGAGTCTGTTAGCCAGGGTCAAGAGAAAAGACGAGCATCATCAGACCCAGCAATACAGATGAGCTGAAGACTCCCATCAAAGCAACCAGGGCTTCCAATACGCCTGAGCAGTGCCACGGGCTGATCACCTTCATGCTATGCCGTATTGACGCTGTACTTCATGCAAAAGGAGGTCCAACCAAGTAGACAACACAGATACATACCCATCATAATGACACGGCTATTGACCCAAGAGTCCAGGAAAGAGGATTCTCCCATCAAAGGGATTCCTTCCTCCTGTAAGAGCACACAAGACACAAGTTGGAGCAGGAATAGTTGGAGCTGGCTGACAAGCACAACAAAATACTTGGTTGACATGCTGTCTTCATGCGGCACCGGGTATGGAGCGGATTACCAGCAACAGTACATTTTACTGCTGTACCTACCGCCACATCTTTATGCAGATTGCTGAATGTGAACAGCTTGAGTACATTAGTGCCAAACACTGAGCTACAAAATGCTCTCGAACGCCTCATTTGAACGGCCAAAGCCAGTAGTACAGTGCAGAAAAAAAAAAACCTGACTGCATGAAGTTGTTCATTGTGTTGTGTGTGTTACATGAATAACTAAGTAAGTAACAAGTAAGTAATCGCCCCTCAGCCATTCAAAGCACAAAACTGCAATGCTGAGTGTTTCACTTGAATATATAACATGGCAATTCACTTTTAACAGCAAGGGTTAATCGATCTCACTGTTCATCTAGCTCAACAGGCAGCTCATTGTAGACAATTTTAGTGGGGCCAGTAAAAGAACATTAATGATTATCAGCTGATGGGCATGCATGGGCATGGGCATCACCCATTGACTTCAGTCATGTTGGGACTTGACAAACGTACAATATTATTTACACGGTGTTGGTGACATGCTAGCCCAGCGTTGCTATACTCACAACAAACATTACAGCTGTGACTGTGGCCTGCTTGGCGGTTCTTTAGCTTGAATGCTATCGGCGAGAGCAAGTTGATAGCTACAAAATGTCAACAGTTGCGATTCAATTTGCCATCTCAATAAAAGAAGATTATTCACGACGGTGTCGTCTCACAGCAGGCTAAAATGGCCGTGACTGACGACGGAAGCGAAGGGGCAATAAAAAGCAGAAGACTCTTCAGTGTGCAGCTAAGCTGTCAGGCCGGAGGAAGTTGTCAAGCTATGCTAACGCTAAAGTGGACGGACAGTGTGGCTATACCTCGATGTGCTCGTAAAGCAAACCCTCACAGTTACAATTCGAATCTGTCTTGCTAGTTGTATTTCACTTATCTTACCTGTATGGAATTCGATTTACTCCCTCATCCACAGGGCCGGTGACTCGCGCCCCGGGCCCCGCGGAGAGCCGCTGGGGGAAGCCGAAGTTTGGCACTCCGCTGGCAACTTCACTCGAGTGCTGTTGGGACACGACGACGAGGCCCTCGGGCTGTCAATTTAGCCCTCTGCGAATCTCCTGGCATACAAATGTACCATTCATCCGGTGGTGTAGCCCCTTCTCCGCGGTGTTATAAAAACGAAGTTAAGGAACAGCTGCCATTTTGTGCTACTTTTCGTGGTGTTGGCTGCCAACGATAGCTTTGCTTGCTGTTGTGGCCTCATCAGCATCAAGGTACTGGATTGTTGACAGCCAGTGCCGGAAGTTGCTTCATATGACTGACAAAACAAACGTCTCGTGCTATGACTAAATGACAAATACGCTTTTATTTTGTTGTTCAAAACGAGGAAATATTTTCTTATTCTGACTTGCTTAGTACGTCTTTAACCACCACCGTTTTAAGAATTTATCCGTGCTGTCAGAGAATGGTCATAATTCATAAATATACACACTATATACAACGTAAACACTAAACACCACTGTGTCGGTTAAACTTATTAAAAATGGCATACATTGTTGTTTGTATTGAATTTGTATTTAAATGTTTGTATTTATTTTGTTGTCTGTTGAATTTTATGATGGTCGTTGCCAAATATAGCTGCAATAATTGATCAAAAGCAATCATTTGCGTTTACAATTTATTACAAGTATAACGATAATCTGTCTATGAAAAATTGCATTTTATTTTGGCAGTGGGTCGCTTAGTTACGTCAGTTCCGGTAACCATAACTCTCACAACATCGGGCTTATGGTGAACGAAACCGCGTTGGCAAGCTAGCATTAATTCTATTGTTAGTACATTTGTATCTTCGCCCACAGTGGAAAATATGTCAGATACGGTAAGACGAAACCATTTAATCGTAGTTGTTTTGCATTACATGTTTATCAGGCAAAACGAAACATAAAGCTGCTTTAGGGTCTGTCACTTCTTACCTTGTGCTGCAATGTGCTAACGTTTAGCTCTGGTAGTTGGAGGCCCTCCCCCCAAAACACTTACTCACTTTATCGTCTAGCTAAAACTTTCCAAGGTATGATTCACATTATTTTCATGATAACATTCACACGCCGTTCTAATTAATCACCGGCAGTGTAGTACCTAAGCACCATTTGGCCTACTTTTACAGTCGTGGTGTTTACCATTGTGTTGTTTTGTAGGAGACAAAACCATCCAGCCAAGACGGTGGTGATAAGAAGGATGGAGAGTACATCAAATTGAAAGTGATCGGTCAGGTAGGAGGCGTGTCATAGTATTAGACACCAGACATGCTCATGCATTTTCCTGTAATCTGCTAGCATATTCCTTGAATAAATAACGCGTTGGGAGTCTGATATCCTTTCTGTTGGTTGACAATGCCAATCGTTGATCTCCAGGATAGCAGTGAAATCCACTTTAAAGTGAAGATGACAACACATCTGAAAAAGCTAAAGGAGTCTTACAGCCAGAGACAGGTTGGACACACAATACAGTATGTCTGGACTTGAATGACAGCAACTGGGCCTCAAAAAATATCTGTGTTGCAGGGCGTCCCAGCGAGTACACTCAGGTTTCTGTTTGAAGGACAGAGAATTGCAGATAACCAAACTCCAAAAGAGGTAAACCTCTATTTCCTGTGATGCTCATCTTGAGCCGGTCTTTAAAAAAAATGCACTTTTCTTTAAAATTTTGCCCATCATCCACAATCCTTATGTGAGCCATGTACACAAACAGTATACCTTTCTTTTTTTGTGAATTCTAAAGATGTAAAAGTAGTTGCTCACTCATTTGTTACCAAAGATGTATGTCTGTTTTTTTTTTTTTTCAATCCGAACACCCGATCCCAAAGACGTATTTATACGCCCTGTACATTTTTTGGAAACGTTTAGATCATGTGTAGTGCACTTTTAAACTGTAAAAACAGCCGCAAAGTGGCAGAAGTGCATTTTATACAAGCACGGCATGCATCTTTCCTGTCTAATAAAGTGCTCCATCGCAAACAGGAAGTGAAAAAGCGTGGGGTAGTGCAGCATGTAGGAGGTTACACATCGAAGGGGGGACACATGCACACACACAGTTTGGTTCCAAATGTAAAAATTGTAAATAGTTTATGGTATTACATTTGAAAATTACAAAAATGTTTGTAAAGCAACCAGGTTTTGTATTGTTGTGGCGTAGTTGATATATCGGCTAAATTCATTTGGCAAAATTTGTGTCAAAGTGAAAGTTGTGCTTGAAATGTATCATTTCACAAAAACTAGTTTTTCTCCTTTTAACTGATATTTTGCAGAACTGACTTATGTTTGACTGCTGATTAGTAAAGAAAGGAAAATGGTAGTTGTAGGTTTGGTAGGTGCTATGTTTATGCAGCCCTAGAACACAATATTCCGTGTGCCTTGACAAATGAGAGGGATGTCTTGAAACACGGCGTTAATATGCATGTCACATATGTAAATGAAACGTTTGCTTTTTGGAGATTTTTTCAGATGACTTTATAGGGGGAATAAGTTATGAGCAGTAATGAGCTTTCTCTTTACCTGTTTTTATCTTGTTAGAACAATCAGAAAAGAGAAACACATTCATGTTCATGTCTCACATCTATAAGGATTGTGCATGACAGGCAAATATAAAAAAAAGTACAGTTTTTCTTTCATGATGTTCATGAAATGCATGAATTTGTTTGAACAGTTGGGGATGGAGGACGAGGATGTCATTGAGGTGTATCAAGAACAGACGGGTGGACTTTGGAACGAGTAAACCTTCTATCTTCTTAACCTTCTTTTTTTATTTTGTATTTTGCTTTTTTTATCAATGCATTTTGTTCACTTTCAAACCATCTGGATCAAAACTGTCAGAGCTTCCATGTATCCGAACGGAGAGACGAGAAATAAGACCAGGGCGAATTGCAGGGACCCTCATGCGGATACCATATCCATGATATAATGTTGACACAACCAGGAAGTGTAAAGGAGTCTGTGTTGTTCATGTAAGCCAAATCCTGGAACATAATGTGCCAGGAAGCGTTGCACCATGTGAACAAGTGGCACTTTTTGATGTACTTTATTTTTGGCATCACATTTGTACAGAGTTTGAAATCAGTCCCATTGTTTGCTTTAAAGGTGATGTTAGTGCAACACTTTGCAGCTATGTTGTCCACATTGGCAGCCACGTCCCCTAAAATAATTATCATTGGTATTAAAAACATTTTTATAATAACAATGGTGACTGTGCTTGTACATGTCGGTGTGTTTTCGAGCATTTTGAGTAATACAACCATGTTTTTATCTTCTGTGTGGTTGACTGCTCATATGGGAAGGTTTATGTAAATATATACACTGCTGCATCCGTTGGGAAACACTTGGTTGGCATGTGCTGCCTCTGTCGTGGCGGTTCCTTTTGTGTTGCTGTTGGAATCCGACTGTCCGTACTATAAAGTTCCTCAAGAAGATGGTGTTAAAGATTGTGTTAAATTTGTACACTTTGTGCTTTTGCAAATCAATATTTGAGATCATGATGTGAAGTCAGTCTCCCAAAGTGGTGCACATCATTACTAGCAAGTACAGATTCCAGTCCCAATACTGATCATACTTCTGAGGAACATTGATACAGATGGTTTGAGATTCTGCTGATTTTAGCTTTTTTTCCAAATAAAATATTTATAAATGGAAAACATTTTCTATTATTCTTTTTACTGTATTTGAATGAAAAGCAGGTTTGCCAGCCTCTGCTGGGCCCCTCCAGCCGCATCCGCTGCCATCTGACTCTCAAAGATCTAAAGCTTTTTCTTTGTGTATACATATCATATCAATATATTGACTAATACATTTCCTGGTTCACTTACAAATGGGCAGCACAGTAGCCTCAAAGTTTAGCATGTTGGCCTCACAGTCAAGAGATCAAAGGCTTGATTCTTTGTTTTGGTGTCTTTATATGGAGTTTACATGTTCTCGGGGTGTGAGTTTTGTCCGGGTACTCCTGGTAGAAGATGCATGGATGGATGACATCAAAACTGCGGACATCCAAAAGAGTCACGTAACACGAATAACACTAAATGTCCCAACTACCTTCATTAGAATGAAATGCTGGGTTATCTTTTCCGACACAGCCGTCCCGCCGCAACCTTGCTGGCGACTCATATCTACAGAACATAAGCCCAGACACAACCATCACGACTGTGCCCACCAGACCCATGGCGATGCCATGCTGAGAATCAGGGGCCCGGGGCATTTTGAACGCAGGGGGGAACACGATGGTCTGATTGGTCACCACTGAGCTTAGATTCCATGCGAGAGGAACGAGTGACATCCCAGAAGCTGACAAGAACAGCGCTCCCGTGATAAAGAAGCAGCTGGGAATGTTCTTCTCCAATCCAAAGTGGACGTTCCTCAGGGCATAAACCCCACTGCTGTTTCCCACCAAGCCCACCAGCACAGACAGGAGCATGAGCACTTGACCAGCCGCAATCTGTGTGACCACACGCTTACCTGCGTGTGGCTGTTGAAGCAAGCCCTCCACACGCCCACCCAGGCCATGCCTGAGGTGATTGCTTCGTTGTCATACACCAACCAAACCCTCCACTGGACCAGTCCAAGAGCCACGGCAGTTAGAATGCAGCCCAGCCACAAAGCACAAAGCTGGGGATGGGTCATGGCGGGGGGCAAATTCACCAAGAAGTCCACATCAGAACGTCAACAACATGTCCTCCAGTGCTCCGTTGCTTGGACGTCAGGCAGAAAAACACCTTGACATTCCCCTTCCCAACCCTGTAGAATGTCAACGTTTCTTCAGAGTGAAACCTTGAGTGGAAAGGTTCAATACTCCCACTTCCTTATCCTCATCCCACTAACCCAAACCGACTCCTGTCATGACGGCGCTGTAAATGATTGACGTCTCTTACTGTTATTGTGGCTGTCGCTACTCGAACATTCTTTTGGTTTTTGCCCTGATTGCTCTTTTCTACAACCAGGAAATATAAGATAAACAAGAAGATGATCACCTGATCGTTTTATTGCTTTTGCTCCAATGAAATGGAGTGGGGCCGATTCCGTCCACAAGTCCTGACAAAGGAGCACTTTGATATGACAGTAAACTACTGAATAGAAAATAAGAAATAAGGTATTGCTAAGGTAAGAAAACCCTAAATCTTTTCTTATGACACAATGCATATGAATAGTTTATACGGTTTTATACAAGGTAAATATAAAAAGACTGACATGTTTTTATGGGTTTCTTTTTTTGATGCACAAGCTGTGCAGCAACACAAAGTACACATTTATTGGTGTAGGATACTACTACACTGTGATACTAACAAGAGCCCCTTTCAGCTACTTGTGATTATGAAAAACATTGTCGCATTCCCACCAAAATTACATTTCCTCAGAGCCCAAACTTGAAAAAGTACCTGGTCAGTAGGTTGGTCCAGGATGAGGCCAGGAATTTCTGGAGGGTCCAGCTAACAAGTTGCTGAAAAATGTCATGATTGGAACATACTTGCAAACGAGATGCTGCCAGAAGCAAACAAACGACTCTTTTAAGCCTATTTGCAGAGGGAGATATTCAGCTCTGAATTTACCAGTTGATCTACTCTATGTTCCAATGTTTACCTATGGTCTTGAGCTTTGGGTAGTGACCAAAAGGACATCATGGATACAAGTGGCCGAAATTAATCCTCTGTAAGGTGGCTGGGCTCTCTCTTAAGAGATAGATTGAGACCCACTGCTCCTCTGCATTGAGAGGAGTCAGTCAGTTCGGCTGCTTCCAGGGCGCCACCTCGACCAGATGCCTCAGGAGTGCCTCGATATCTGCCGAGAGGAGCTGGACGAAGCAGCCAGATAAAGGGAGGTCTGGGGTTCTCGTCCCGTGACCCGACTGCAGATGGAATGATAATTAAAAAATTGCTGAAACTCAGCAAAAAGCTGACACAGTGGGTCCGACCCAAATGGTACAACTAGTTTGGCGTACTGCAGCAACAAAGGGTGACTCACAAAAAACATTTTCCGGTAGCCATTTTCAAGAAAAGGTGACAAAACAGTACTGCCTACCCAACCGTTTATGACATTTAGGCGTGGCGTAAAGATGAAAGCAGGGGTGGCTAAATATGATATGGCACTTCCGCATCATGTTGAACTAGCGTGAGATATATGAAACATACATACTTTAAGTCTGAAAATTCCAATATGTTGGATGCAGTTCAGGCTGCACGGCGGGCGAGTGGTTAGCGCGGAGACCTCACAGGAGACTCGAGTTCAATCCCACCCTCGGCCATCTCTGTGTGGAGTTAGCATTTTCTGCCCGTGCATGCGTGGGTTTTCTCCGGGTACTCTGGTTTCCTCCCAGATTCCAAAAACATGCTAGGTTAATTGGCGACTCCAAATTGTCCAAAGGTATGAATGTGAGTGTGAATGGTTGTTTGTCTATATGTGCCCTGTGATTGGCTGGCCACCAGCACCCCCGCGACCCTCGTTAGGATAAGCGGTATAAAATGAATCATTCATTCATTCATTCATTTTCCCACCCTAGGCCATCTCTGTGTGGAGTATGCATGTGTGGGTTTTCTCCGGTTTCCTCCCAGATTCCAAAAACATGCTAGGTTAATTGGCGACTCCAAATTGTCCATAGGTATGAATGTGAGTGTGAATGGTTGTTTGTCTATATGTGCCCTGTGATTGGCCGGCCACAAGTCCAGTGTGTACCCCGCCTCTTGCCCGAAGACAGTTGGGATAGGCTCCAGCACCCTTTGCGACCCTTGTGAGGATAAGCAGTAGAATACAAGAAATGGCTGAGAAAACATGACACATCACTGCGGTTTCAATCCATTTCTTCAATTTTCCTGGCTGTCCACAAAAAAACCTTCAAGGGAAACAGTTCAACCAGCAAATACAGTGTATACTGTCCAGATGCCAGTGGAGAGTTTCTTCCTGCGCTCCTGAAGGTATCATAGCCATGGCCTCTGCTCCGCTGGGAGACTGTCCAGCAGGCACTTGAGCTGCTCCTCGCCCAGCTTGATCTTGTCCTCCAGCTTCCGCTGCTCGATGATGAGAGCGGATTTCATCTTCACAAAATGGCGATAGTCATCCAGGCACTCCGCGTCCAAGTGGGCTTCCATGATAGCGGAAACCAGACGCTCCCGCCGATCCAGGTTCTCCTTCAGTTCTTTGGCGTCCTCATGCTGTTGTATTAGCAGCTTGCGTTTCTCAGTCAGCGTGTGCTAATAAGAAAAAATAGATGTTTGGAATTTGAACAGTTTTGCAAAAAAAAACAAACCATCATACTAATTACCTTCTCCTCCGGGGGCGCTTCATCTTCCAGGCTGTTGAGGGCGTTCTCCACCCGGGCGAGACGACCAGACAGTGACAGCAGCAGACTCACAACCTTGTCCAGGTCGCCCACAAACATTCGGAACTTGTCGAGCTGGTTGGGCAAGCAGACACGCTGCACAGTGGTCTCCACCTCAAAGCCCAAAGCATCATTGTCCTCTATGTCCTCCTGGAGGCTTTGGCGCGCTTCTCGAAGCACCTCGAGCTTCTTTGCCAGGCTGGAGATGAGCTCGTGCTGGAGATATTTGAGATAGAAATCCAAAAGATTAGTTTAATAAAAGTCATGAATTGTCATTCAAGAGTCAACCTTTTTACTGGCCAGGTCCACGTCCAGCTCATCTTCAGACTCCTGTTCCAGAAGTTGTTCCTTCATGTCCTTCATCTTGATGAGGAGCTCAGCCTTTGGAGCTGACGTGTTGTAGTAGGAAGAGCTGGGAACCAGGGAACCTGTTGTTGAGACATCGTCCTCCTCCCTCCTAACAAATGCAGACACAAATGATGGTCAAGACCAAGACCACCAGGAGGCAATCCAGGTAACTCAGCAAAAATGCTGACGAGATCCTCACCTGCTTGTGATAGGTAGCCTGGAGCCGTTGGAGGTTTTTCTGCGCTGCTGGCCCCCCTCAAGAATCTGCTCCTCTGGGGGAAATATTCCCTCCATCAGATCCATGGTGGTCTTCCTTCCACTGTGATCTAAAATGTCCACCAGAGATTTGTCTTTGCCCATAATGTCCCGCACCAGCTGCTCTCTCTTGGCCTCTTCCCCCATTGGACCTAACTCAAGACTGTTCCCTTTGACTGGACCAAGTCCGGGGTCCATCGTGGGCTGGTGACTGCAGACAAATAGTGAGGAGGGTGACGCCTCGCCATGCAGGGAGATGTTGATGCCAGGACACCACCACATATCTGACGGGGAAACGACTCTCTCTACGTCTGAACACTCAGTGCTAGTTTCATTTTGGACGATCGTCCCTGAAGCATACATCACAGCTTCACAGAGCTTGAGGTCATTTTCAGATCTGCAAAAAGATTCACTGTTGTTCAGTATTTTGATATTCCTAGCACAGCAAACCGACCTAAGAAGCAGACAAAGAGATGACGTCGACTCCAAGCCCTTCAGATAAGCTGCTTACCTTTGAGTTGAGTCCTCCTGCACAGAAAGTGACGGTGAAGGAGAGCACGCTTGATTTAGTGCAAGACAAGACAAAGAGGTGATAGATGCAGACTGCTCCTTTAGTTCCTCGGCTTCTTCGTTATTCCTGTCAGGTCCAGGCATCCTGCACAAGTGAGGTGATTCAGCAGGGTTGGGCCTCTCAGTAGAGGCGTACTGCTGGGTCTCCAAGCCCAATGGCAGCCGCAGCATCGCTGGTTCCTCAAGGGCCTCTGAGAGGAAATCCTGAGATGAGGAAGTTGTTTCAGGATCTGAATGGGGACGGGATGGTGGCACGCCATTGGCTTGTGGGTTTGGGGCTGAGTGAAGGACAGGGCTCAGGTTATGAGGGCCAGAGGAGACCATGACATCGGCAGGGCGGACAGTATCTTGGCCAGTCTGGTTCTCAGTGGTGCCTGGAAATGGAGGTTCTTTCCTAGCAGGCAAATAAACAACATTGATTTGAATCAAAGCACAAACACTCATTTGGTTTCAGAGGGTGAGGGGGAAAGACGAGCCAACAGTGCTTTCGAGTGGCCGAATGAGACAAAGACACGCATCATCCCTGTGAAAGACCAACACAGGCCTGATTTAGTTCCCTCTGAGTGATCATGGAGGTTACAGTCAGCTTTCTTGAAGTGGACATAACATTTGTCTAGACAGACACGTTTGTTGTACACATAGCTAGTAAATTGTAACTTCCTGAGGCCTTGTCTGGTTTTGCGATTTGGAATATTACATGTTATATTGCAAGAAGGGTTCATTGCACATGCAAGATATTTTTACACACACACAAAAAAAAAATCACAATTTGGGATTTTAGGTTTCAGGGTGATTGTGTATTAACACACTATGTAAATTGAAAAAATAAAAATAACGGTACAGGGACAAAGTCACACACATGTCACAACATACCTACTACCAGATAACCGTTTTTAAAGGTAAGCTATAAAGGTAAAGACAAAAAGCCGTAAAAATGTTAAAAACTACTATAGACTCCGAAGGGGTAAACACTACCAACATTAAGACATGACACAGAAAACAACTGGAAATGGCCCAAATGTCATCAGGGACATATTATGCACATTTTCCAGCTTTTTGTATTGAGTTGTGAACTCCCATAGAGCAGCTACACACAATAACCAGCACAGAAAGCTTTCTGGTTCTTCCGGAATCTGCACCTATTCAGCTATGTATATCTCCATCTGCTCCCGTGAACACATTACCCCGGTCCTTAAACACCTCCACTGGCTTCCCATCCCCCAACGTATCCATTTCAAAGTCCTTCTCATCTCCTACAAAGCTCTCCACAATCTGACCCCTCCATACCTCACAGACCTCCTTCATCCACACAATCCCCCGCGTCCCCTTCGCTCCTCAGACTCCAACCTCCTGGCACTCCCCTGTAAAACCAAGCTCCGAACAGAGCCTTCTCCCTCGCTGCCCCCACACTCTAAACTCTTTGCCCCATTCACTCCATGCTTGCCCCGACCTTCAAAAAACAACTCAAAACCCACCTGTTTAAATCGGTTTTTAATGATTGACTGCTACGCCTCGCCAACAAACGCTTGGTTGACATCATTAAACGGGACTGACGGTTTGTTACTAGAGAGCCTTACCTGTCGCTGCTCTGCTTGTCTTGTGGATTTCTCAACAGGGATGGACTATTCTAAAAAATAAGGAATGTTTTTGTGTTAAATAGAAATAGAAAATTCTAAAGCATAAATTTTGTCTATTCAAAAATAGAAACTGACACAAGAACCTCCATACAGCACTTTGGCTCACCTGTGCATGGAAGTCTGCAGAGGGAGAAGATCTGGATCTCTCATGGAAGCACATAACCTCCTCCTCAGCTTCGGTGTCTAGGATGTTCTCTGCTGAGTAATACCTGCCTTGGATCTTGGCCTCAGATGTCCTCTTCTGTTTTCTCCATGAGGCTTGGTACTCAGCAAAGGTTCCCAGCCTCTGTTGGTCCTGTTGAACCTCCTCCCATGGGGGGTTCAGGGAGCTGGCTTCGCCACCCAGATGAGTCACCTCCGCTTTTTCTGATAAAGTTCTGTCCTTGCTTTCTGTACCGGACTTTGACACTGACTTAACCGGCTCAGAAACTGCAGGCTTGGCATCAAACAATTCCATTTGGGGAAATGACGCAACCTGATGCTCTCTGTCCATTCCTAGTCTGTCTATCTTGTCCGGTTCTGAGAAAGAATGCGTTCGCTTGGCCAAGGGAAAGCGCTTACGCCCTCTAACACGTCCATTGGTGGTTTTAGAGACTGGCGCCTCTCCTCCAAAGGGCTCTAGATCCCGTCTCTGGAAGGAGGTTGCCTTAAGAACCCTGGCCTGCGCCTCTTTCAGATTATCTTTGTACGTGTTTGAGGAGGAGACGCTACACGATGTAGACGTCTCTCCAGCTTTCCACTCCGCCAGGTTGGCATCATCAACATTGCAAGTCAGCGTCGCGGCACTACGGCTTTTTTGCAGCTCAACTTGCTTCTGCCTCACTTCATTCCGTAGTGTGGTGGCAAAACGGTCACTGCGCCGACCGACTTTCCCGCAACTGGCGGCCATGGAGTCGTAGACATTCTGGGGTGACGCGGTGCTCGTGGGCGGGACTGTTCTACTCTCCTGTGCCAGAGAATGAAGTAACGGGGTCCTGAAGGCGGATATTCTGTGGTCTTCTTGAGGCACCCAGGGATCATGGAGTCTTGAAAGGCTGAAATGCTTTTTATTTTGATGAACTGAGAAAATTGCCTGTCCTTCACTTCTCTTTGTGGCTTCCTGAGGACTGTTGGAGCATTCAGAACTTTGATGGTCAAGGAGGACATTTCTTAGAGGGCCACTGTGTTCCTTATTTTCATTATATGGCACAGGCCTGGTCTTTTTGTTGACCGGGCCTGAGTATCTGTTCTGTTCTCTGTTTTCTATTTTTGTGGGTGCAATGTACGTCTTCATCGGCAGATCCTGAAGACTGCGATAGTAACTTCCAACACTCTGAATATTGGTGGGAGGAGCTAAGAATGTCTGGGTGTAGAAAGGACTCTCGTCACTGTATTGCCTCTGGTGGGCTGGTATGTTGGTGTGATGAGACAGTCTGACATCAGTGCTGGACAAGGAGAAATGTTTCTTTGGGCGTGGTTGATTGTGTTCACCTGCTCTGCTGGGATGGAGTACCTCCTTGTCAGACAGCGGGGTGAAGCTACGTCGAGATTCTGAGGGTTTATCTGAGATGGATTTGTTACTATCGGTCAGCTTTTCACCCATCCTGTCATAAGTCCTTCGATGTCTCTCAGGTCCCTCAGAGTATGGGAATACCTTTGTGGCAGCAAAACTATCACTTTGCAATTGGAGGGGCGGAGACGGAGATTTCTTCTTCTCTGGTACCTGCCACAATGGGCCAGCGCCGGGCCTCAGATCACTCGCCATCCGAGATGAGTTCCGCTCATGTAACCATGACCCCTCGAGGTGAAGAGCCTGCAAGTATTTGGGCCGCTCCGTTGAAACAGACCCTCCACCGGGAAATCCCTTGAAAAAAATGTTTTCAATGCTCGTCCCCGTCCTTGGATCGAGAAACGGAGGACCCGAGACAGCGGAGAAGCAGCTGAATGTGTCTCTTCTGCTTTGTGTTTTACTGAGAGGCTCAGTGATGCTGTTGTATGTAGTTGGAGAAGAACAATCTGCTGGGAAGGGATGAGCAGGACGCTCGAGTTTCTCCATGCCGTTCGCTGAGCTCAGCTGCCCAGTTCGCAGATGCAGGTTATTCTGGTCCACTTGAAAGGATGACTCCTTGGACCTGGTGTGTTGGGTCAGATGACCATGTAAAGTTACAGTGTCATAACCTACCACTATTCTTTAAGATTTACTCTAGTCTACCCACCTTGCCTCCTTTGGCTGCCACACTGGCACCGATGTGGACTCTCTGCCAGGACACTCTGACTCCTCCTCTTTCAGCTTGGAAGAATGCCAGGAATGAGGCCGTGAGCTGGAATCATTCTTTCTGCCAAATAGAAATACAAGAAATGCTTTAAACATTGCAGCACATAAAAGAACCCAAAACTGAAAGGTATCACAATGGGGTGTCCTATTCTCAATTTCGGTTTACTTCTTCGTGTTCACATGGACACAAAATCCCTACGTTACCCACAATACGGTAAATATTTGGAAAAAGTTTGACACATGGAAAAAACTTTTCAGAACCCCAATTCCAAACACATTTTCGATTATTAAAAACATGATTTGGAATCCTGGCACATGCCTGCTTCAACCCAAATTGTACCTTACACAATCCATGGAAATACAGTATTAAAATTATGTTCACTGCTCAAATTGCAAAGGATTGTGGGATTTGTCTCAGTCTGGAATGCCCCCAAATGTAGACGGTTGACACTTCTGGGATGAAGAGGAACCAAATGTAATCCGAGACCAAAGTCCATCGATGGGCATAGGCACCTGAACAGTACTATTTTTATGAGTACTGTATCTGAAAAATATAGAAGCCCGTTTCCACCACTGAAAAAAAAATATCCCAATGGTAAGTCGAAATGATGATAAAAAGTCGAAATTATGAGATAAAAAGTCAAAATAACAAGATAAAAAGTCGCAATTCAAGATAAAAAGGCAAAATTATGAGATAGAAAGTCATACTAGTGAGATAAAAAGTAGAAATAACAAAATAAAAACTCACAATTACAACATAAGTCAAAATTTTGAGATAAGAAAGTCAAAATTATGAGAGAGAAAGTCTAAATTCTGAGATAAAACGTCAAAATTATGAGATAAAAAGTCAAAATTATGAGCTAAAAAGGCAATATTTTTAAGCTAAAAAGTCAAAATTCTGAGATAGAAGTCAAAATAACGAGATAGAAGTCAAAATAACGAGATAAAAAGTGGCAATAACGAGATAAAAAGTGGCAATAACGAGATAAAAAGTGGCAATAACAAGATAAAAAGTGGCAATAACAAGATAAAAAGTGGCAATAACAAGATAGTCAAATTTTTGAGATAAGAAAGTCGAAGTTATGAGATAGAAAGTCATAAAAGTGAGATAAAAAGTTAAAATAATGAGATAGCTTTGTAGAAGAGTAGCAGCAGCTCTTCTCTCCTGTTCAGACATGGATTGTGAGTACATTGAGGAGTACTTTAAGTGTGGCTTTACAAGTGATGAAATACTTCATTTGCTGGTGAATTCACATGGAATTGTACTAAACAAACGCACAGTGGAAAGAATTTTGAGGCACCAAAATAATAAAAGGGATGTGGCTGTTCATAACTGTCTAGCCATTTTGCCAGGTGACGATGATGACTGTGAAAAAGCACCTTTCGACTTTCTATCTCGTAATTTCGACTTTTTATCTCGTAATTTTGATTTACCATTGGGATATTTTTTTTATTCAGCGCCGGAAATGGGCTTCCATAGAAAAAGAAGCCTGTTTCTGACTATTTGATAGAAATAGTCAACAAAATGTGACATAAAGCCAACCATTTTGTTTTTTGGGTTGCAGCCTGGCAGAAAAAAACTTTGCTATGTAAATGGAAATATTGGTAACTTGCCTTGCCTGAAAGAGAACCTTACTCATGTGTCATGTGTGCCTGTCAACGTCGCGAGGCTAATGTCGGTAACAATCTGACCAATATGGAGTCTGTTTCACTTTAAGAGTAATCCTCTTTGGTCTCACATACCCTTTGAAGCGGTTCTTCCTGGGTAGCATGTCGCAAAAGAAAGGCGTTTATCATTCTTGTTTGACACAGGGAATTGTTAAAGATTTACAATCTGAAGAATGAGGCTAAAATAGGAAACGCTAAGTGATCAGAGGACACCTACGTAGCTACAGGCCAGCTACTTAATTGTACCTCATGGAGCTTCGCAAAATCTTGGTGAGAAAGCACCTCGCCACATGAACTTCGCTTTCCGATGGCATTGTGTGTGGCGAGACAACATCAACCATTTTAGCCCTAATCGTGCCGAGCAAGGGAGAGAAAAGGAAAAAGGAGAGGTGATTTGTCATGACGATTTTCTCTGAAACAGATGGAGACATGGGGAAACAGCACCAACACATATAGCAACCCTGTTCACCTTCGTTGGCGTGGAAACACAGACATGAGCCGGTCAGGTGACGCTTACGTATACTTGTATACGTATTGGATGTTCTCTTCGTGCATGCGTGGGTTTTCTCCGGGTACTCCGGTTTCCTCCCACATTCCAAAAACATGCTAGGTTAATTGGCGACTCCAAATTGTCCATAGGTATGAATGTGAGTGTGAATGGTTGTTTGTCTATATGTGCCCTGTGATTGGCTGGCCACCAGTCCAGGGTGTACCCCGCCTCTCGCCAAAAACGAGAGGATAAGTGGTATAGAAAAAGGATGGATGGATGGAACCTACAACAGTTTATTGACACTGTTTTCCTCCATTTCTGTATATTTTTTTTATTTTATACTCTTATCTAACACACAGAACTAGTGCTGTCTTCTCAGAAGTTGAATCTGATTTGTTGGATTTTGCCGACTAAGTCAAATGTTTTTTTTTAAAGAGCGCAGCCTTTCCCATTTTAAATGATATCCAATGATGATCCAATGATGCTGTGCTCTATCGAAGAAGCTGGTGACACAAGTTGCAATTTTCCAAATATTTACACACTATGAAGGATTTTCTTCTTAGCAAAACACAAAATATACACAAAAAAAAAGATATTCTTTGTAAAACTGTATGCTCAACAGGGGCCGTGGGCACCCCCCCATTTAGTTACAGTGGTACAATCTTGATCACATGACATTTTCATATGATTGATAGTTGAGTCAGACTTTGAATCAACTCATCAATTATTCCCCAGATCAGTGGGCAAGGAAGGCCATTTCCGGTTGGGTTTTGGGGACTGGGCTCCTCACTGCAGCTTGTGGGGCTCTGAGGGCGGCAAGGCGTATGGGCGTGGTGAGTGCATTGATGTAATACTACATTTTTGGCCGGACTGAACTACATTATTCTCGTAATCGACTGGCAACATCCCAAAGATTGGACAGTAGTATCTCAAAAGAGGCGGTGACCCCTGACCTGGATAGAACCCCCTTAAATAGGTCCCGTTTATGTTGATAATCTGTGTTGACCAATGCTAAAAGTACATGCTGGATTATGTCTATGATTGAATCTTTCAGAAAGTAACATTTTGATAGAGGAGCTGGTCAATAATGGGGTGGGGTGGAGGGGCGGGGGGTGTAAGACACCCAAGATGCAACCCCGCCGGTGGAGCTCTGAGGTGTATCAACGCTTCATCAGCTTGTGACATTTGACACTGAATGGCCAGTAAGACAAGACTGATTTACCGTCGTAAAGAAGAAAAAAAAACAACTCACCGAACGCATGGACCGACGCCTGAAAAGAAGTTGCACTTCACTGCACCTTCACTCCCGTGTGACACAAGAGCCCGTGCCGTGTACAAACCACACACCTTGTGCTGCCGGCAGATCTCTGGAGGGATTATAAAAGGGGATTTGAGAAGAGGGGAGGAGTTATTGTCCTGCATGGCGTCCTTGCTGTAATCTAGGCTTTTGGAAAGTAGCTCTCATGTCAAGAAGAGCTGCGTTCAATAACCTTTTAACACTAAACAAGTGTGTGCAAAAGTATTTCACAAGCTGTTTTTTTTCCACTTTTGATTCTGTGTCCTTGTGGGCCGGCAGTCTGGAATGTTTGCCTTGTGGAGAGAGCAGACAATGTCACACTGAGCTCCACCAGCAGTGGGAGAAACACAAAGCACGCCACTGCATCATCCCGTGGCCGACGGTTCACCTGTCCAAAATGAGATATTTAAACTTCCGTCACCTGAGCTGTGCTGCCGAGTCAAAAGCCTGCTGACGACAGGCCCGGAACGTGGGGCCTACAAACACGACAACACAAAGCAAACTGCCAGAGTCATCACAGATGGGCTTATCTGGGAAGTAAAGCATGAGTGGAGGACAATAACCACCAAAAACCTGACTATGTGGACCTCTGAGCTGTTATCCACACCAATATATCCTAAATTATTATGTCAACTCACACACTACTTTTTGATTGCAACACAGAATTATATTGGCGCAGGCATGAGACAAAGGCGGGAAAGAGGAAGTACCTGTGAGTAGAATCCCAACATGTCCAGAAAGCGTGAAAGCAGCCAGTCTGTGTGCTTGTAGCGGCCAAAGCCCTTGAGCACAATGAGCTCGGCTGATGTGGCCTCTCACCTAGGCAACATGGACCGTACCATCCTCCAACAGCAGGGGAAGACACTCCCACACACACACACACACACACATACCTGGAAACTCTAAAAGCTCTCACACTCTCCTGTGTAACGTCTGTCATATTGTCATTTTTGCCACAAAGTCCACCTCCTCCCGTCAGCTATATCATCACCATGTGTTCTGTGACCACCGTCCCCCTCCCTCCCATACACCCACACACCCACACACCCACCGACCATCGCTTGACCCATGGCTTTGCAACTCCTAATTGGATTCAACCTCCACCACTCCAAGCACGGACATTAGCAACTACAACAAAGCCAAAGAGAGGAAACAAAAATAAAATGTCACATGACTTCCTTTTGGCGCTTCTTTTTTAATGCTTCTGTACTTTATGGAGTAGTTGGTAATAAGTAACAGTAATCTGGATCATCTCAACAGTCAACCTTACAACACTTACAAAAACTGTTATACATTTTTAGTTGTTAAAGATGTCATGCAATTATATAATAAACCCCCAACATGCTCAGAATAAAAACTATTTTTTTTGGGTGGAATAAAAATTATGGTCTACAAGCAAAATACTTACTCAGAAGTGCATATTGGCTAGAGTTTCCATGATACAGTATTGGGTTAAAATAGGCAATTGATGCAAATTAAAAATTAATACAAAAGTTGTTTCCTTTTATTTGAAACATTTCAAAATGAAAACACTGAACATGTAAACTGAGTTAAATGTATTAAATTACAAAATAAAATAAAAGTAAAGTAATTAACTAAACTTTTACTACATAATTGGTTCCATCCGTATGCTGGATTTATTATTATTATTTACTATAAAGTAGATGCTCTTGTTTGTGGGTGTTTTTGGAATTAAAAGAAAAACTGATTTTTTAAAAAAATCCTAAGTATACCCAGGTTCCCTGGAGTTTGCACATTTGAGAACAAGTGCACTAAAAAGACATGGACTACTGCTGAACCTGAAAAGAACGTAGTAGCCAAGCAAAAAGTCAAGTACAGCCTGTTTAATTTACAACAAAAAACATCAGCGTGCAGCATGTTAAAGAAAACATTGCTACGTCTTTAAATCTGCCTTGGGAATAAAAACGTGGACCCTCCTAGCAGCCAATCATAGAGTCCTGAGCGCAGAGACACACTCACATCCCACGGTGCCGCCGCACGAATCACTTTGTCTCTCCAAGATGCTCCTCTTGCTGGGTCTGGCCAGCGTCCTCTCTGCTGGCTTCTCAAGGGAGCTGAACCGGACCTCCAGGCTGCTGGCGGACGGTACAGAGCAGTGCTCAGCCTGTGAATTCAGGGAGCACAGCAAGCAGATGAGACTCTACAGCATCAAGTCCCAGATCCTCAGCATCCTGCGGCTTGAGCAGGCCCCCAACATCAGCAGGGACATGATCCAGCAGCTGCTCCCCAAAGCACCGCCTCTGACACAGCTCCTGGACCAGTACGACCCGCGGGTGGAGGACGAGGACCACGCCACCACAGAAACCATCATCACCATGGCAACCAAGTGTAACTAACCATTGTTATTCTGCTGAGAGATGTATAAGTCCTGAGCACACGGTGCACCTTGGGGGTATTATAGCATGTAACGACCTGAAAATGCACATTTATGTGTCTTTAAAATGTGTGTTTCATTTTCCCTTCTATCATAGTACAAAACTAAACTTTAATTCTTTCGATTCGCTTTTTCTTTCATCAGAACACCAAATAAATGGCAAGTCATCATTTCATTCAGTTGGAACACCACCTAAACTTCAAGGCATCTTATGATTTGTCCTTGGCATTTGTCCTTCAATCGGAGCACCAACTAAAGGCAGCGCATGTTTTACTTTTCTGCCAATTGGAGCACCAACTAAAAGGCATCGCATGTTTTACTTTTCTGCCAATCGCAGCACCAACTAAAGGGCATTGCATGTTTTACTTTTCTCCCAATTCAAGCACCAACTAAGAGGCATCCCAATGTTTACTTTTCTGCCAATTGAAGCACAAACTAAAGGCGTTGCATGTTTTACTTTTCTGCCAATTGAAGCACCAACTAAAGGCATCACATGTTTTACTTTTCTGCCAATTGAAACACCAACTAAAGACATCGCAAGTTTTACTTTTCTGCCAATTCAAGCACCAACTAAAAGGCATCCCATGTTTTACTTTTCTGCCAATTGAAGCGCCAAATAAAAGGTATCGCATGTTTTACTTTTCTGCCAATTGAAGCACCAACTAAAGGCATTGCATGTTTTACTTTTCTGTCAAATGAAGCACCAACTAAAGACATTGCATGTTTTACTTTTCTGACAATTGAAACACCAATTAAAAGGCATTGCATGTTTTACTTTCCTGACAATATAAGCACCAACTAAAAGGCATTGCATGTTTTACTTTTCTGCCAATTCAAGCACAAACTAAAAGGCATCGCATGTTTTACTTTTCTGCCAATTGAAGCACCAACTAAAGACATTGCATGTTTTACTTTTCTGCCAATTGAAGTCCCAACTAAAGACATCGCATGTTTTACTTTTTTGTCAATTGAAGCACCAACTAAAGACATTGCAAGTTTTATTTTTCTGACAACTGAAACACCAGTTAAAAGGCATTGCATGTTTTACTTTTATGACAATATAAGCATCAAATAAAAGGCATCACATGTTTTACTTTTCTGCCAATTCAAGCACCAACTAAACTGCAAAGCGTTTTAACACCAACTATATGTTATGTTTCATATGTTTACCTTCCATCGGAGCACCAACTAAACTACATGGCGTCTTATTTTTCACTTTCAATCGGACCACCAACTATGTGACAAGTCATGTGATGTTTTACTTTTCGAGGCTTCAAGACTACAGACGTCTTAGTTGACAGTTTTTCTTCAATCAGGGCACCAACAAAACTGCAAGTCATTTTATGATTGACTTTTTCTTTATTCGGAGCACCAACTAAACTACAAGGCATTGTATATGATTATTCTAGGTACCAAAAACAGCCAAAATAGCTGTGTCGACTGAAAGCTTCATCCTCTAGTGACCCTGAATGCTCAGCATGATGCAAAACTGAACATTTGCTATATGAATGATGTCTTTCAGCAGATTCCATCGCAACAGACAAGCTATCCTATTGCCTGTTCAGCCTCAGTCCAAAGATCCACCCTGAGAACATCCTGAGTGCTCAGCTGTGGGTTCACCTGCGACCCGTCGACATGGTTACCACAGTCTTCCTGCAGATCTCACGCCTCAAACCCGACAAGGAGGGAAACAACACCCGGGTCAGAGTGCGCTCTTTAAAGGTCGATACTGATGCCGGCACCGGATCTTGGCAGAGCATCGACATTAAGTCTCTGCTTCAGGCATGGCTGCGTCAACCAGAGAGCAACTACGGCATTGACATCAATGCTTTTGACCCCCAAGGAGAAGACCTGGCAGTCACATCTGCAGAGCCTGGAGAGGAAGGGCTGGTGAGTGCACCTTATTCATTTATTCCTCGTGGGTCTCGCTGAGGGGTGTCCAAACTTTTTTCACTGGGGGCCCCATACTGAAAAATCATGGGGGAAATGGCGCATTACTGATCATGTTTAAATGATCAGCACTACTGATTCATTTGATCAATCATTACTGATTCAATTTTTTCTGATGTTTTCTTCGGTAATTGTATATTTTCAATATGCCGTGGGACAAAAATAAATTCTCATGGGCACACTTTGGACACCCCTGGTTTATCTAATTTGATTTTTTAGACAATATGACAATCCATATCAGAAATATGTGTGCACAAGTGCGCCATTTCTTTCCAGCAACCATTCATTGAAGTCAAGATACTAGACAGCCCAAAGAGATCCCGACGCGACTCAGGCCTAAACTGCAACGAAGAGTCTGCGGAAACACGCTGCTGTCGTTACCCGCTCACCGTTGACTTTGAGGAGTTCGGTTGGGACTGGATCATCGCTCCAAAGCGTTATCGAGCCAACTACTGCTCGGGAGAGTGCGAGTTCTTACACCTGCAGCAGTACCCGCACGCGCACCTGGTAAATAAGGCCAACCCAAGAGGCACAGCGGGACCCTGCTGCACGCCCACAAAGATGTCGCCCATCAACATGCTCTACTTCAACCGCAAGGAGCAGATCATCTACGGAAAGATCCCTTCCATGGTGGTGGACCACTGCGGCTGCTCCTGATGCACACAACGCGCAACAGTACAGTTTGGTAGCAGCACTCGATGCAACGATTAGATGCAGTTGTGGATTTGTAGAGTTTTAAAAACAACACAGTATCTGTTTTAGTGCATTTAGTTTTGCACAGGTCTGTGAGCCACACTCGGCTGTGACGGACCCCTGCTACTTCCTGTCCCTTCTGTCTGATTTGAGCTTTGGCCAAAAGAAAGCCTGCATGATGTCTAACATGTGCTTTCATTTGAAAAACACTGAACTGAATGCCCTTTCTTTCCCTGCGCATGTTTGCAAACCCCTCACTGGGAATCACATGCTATTAATTTATCAGGACATTTAGAAAGGTTGTGTACGATTTATAGCATAATATAATGTATGTATGTATTGTATACGTCATATGCACATTATAGGAAAACACAATTCCCTGTAATGAAATTATTTTTTTTGCTGTCCACAACATGAGAAATCATGTCAACAATATCTTGATTTCATGCATGATAAGGTCAGCTTGATCCGTCAGATCAAACAGAGAATGATCCGTCATTCTCTGTTCATTTGCTAGCAATAGTTCGGATGACGGGCAAAATTTAAAAAAAAAGTGATGTTCCCCTTTAAAAGCGGATATTTTGGCATTTATTATCAACTCCTATGTTGTTTATCAACTCCTATAAAGCGGCACAAATCGGAAGACCTTCTAAGCACTCAGGAGTGTGACCAACCACAGTGGACTAGGTGTGCCTGGAGGTGGGGTGTTGGTGGAATACATTAAAAGCAGGAAGCATGAAATCCAAGAAATACAACTCAATAGATGCAGATTCTGGAAGAACTAGAAAGTATTCTGTGCTGGTTATTGTGTGTAGCTGCTCTACAGGAGTCCACAACTCAATACAAAGGCCTGAAAAATGAGTATAATAGGTCCCCTTTAAGAGAGTTCAGCTCAAAAATACCTCTGGTGAGTGTATGTACATCTGGGTGCAAAGTATATGCGCAGTGACGATATAATGATGCAGTTGGCTCTGATGCAAAGGCAATCTCTCTTTCAAGCAAGTGGGGGTGTTGGATTTGATGCTGCGTGCAGATGTCCCGGGTGTTGTTGTTGTGCTTCCTGGGGATTTCTGACCCAAACTATTGGGACACAGAGTCCACAAGATGCCCATTACTGTACTGACCTCGAGTTCACATTTCGCACCAAAGAAGTCACTGCACTCAGCTAACTTTATACTCAGCAAGTCACCAAGCAGATGGGAAAGGGAAACCTTATGACCTTCTTTCGTTAAACAGTCTATCCCTTCAACACATTAAAAAATGTAAAATGACTTGTGGTGTTCAGTTTTATTTCATGAATAAATATAGTATATATGGTCTTCAACTCCTTTCTCCTTAAAACTAATCCCTATTCTATTCAATTCCCTAATACTGCATACATTTAGGTTCGCTTTTTGACAAGAGTTTCACTAGAACGTGAAAAGTCGCTGTCAAAGAGTTTAGGTTTCAGTTTCAAATGCTTCTGGGTTCCTTTTGCTTTCCCTGAAAACACATGGTCACTTTGGCTGTTCCAGCCAATGATCATACTCCCTTCGTTATTATTGTTATTCTTTTACTTTGGATGATTTTAAACAAACATTTAGCTTTCTTCTACCACAAAAAATAAACCAAAACCTGATCACTTTTTTGAACTCCAAATTACACAGCAACGAGACGTTTCGGGGTGTAAATGCTCAATTGGGTTGTCTTGTTCGTGTAGGTAAGTGGCATTAAGGACGGAACAGCCGCCATTCCGCCAGCTGATTGGCTATCATAAGCTGGAGGCGGAACTTTGTCGGGTGTTCTCGGCGGTGATTGGATTACTTGCGTGAAACCGACAAACAGTCTGACAGATTCGTTGTCGGAACAAGGAACTAGGTTCACTCGTCACACCGAGCCTTCATTTACCTTCAAACGGTAACTTTTTCTATGTATTCATCTCTACCCTGGCAATGTTGAACAAATGTCAATATGTTCTTTTATGGGTTGCTACTGTGATAAGTCGCTCGTAAGTTTGCTAGCTAACTGTAATACTTAGCTTGTGTACATTGCATGCGATGTGTTGATATCGCTGATGAATGTACTACTGTGTTATATGAACGATATAACGTTTTATTTTTTGGACTCTTCAATTATAATAGTAATATAATAAAGCTCAAAACCGTTTACAATATAGGGGTGTCCGAACTTTTTCCACTAACACAGTAAAACCAATCTAATATAAGGCAATATATGCTAAGCTATCTGAAAATAATATTTTAGCCTTTACTGTATATGAGACAAAGTAAATCCATGTAATATCTAATATATATATATATATTTAAACATGCCGGTGTCGCAGGTTTCTTCTGATAAGATGAATTTTGTTGACCATGTTCACCAGGAGATGGCGCAGTGGTGCAAGCTTCAGCTGCTGGACTCCAAGTACTTGGAGCAGGTAGACCAGCTGTATGACGACTCCTTCCCCATGGACATCAGACAGTACCTGAGCAAGTGGATTGAGAGCATAGACTGGTGAGATGACGCCAAACTTCTGCAATACCTGACATCTTATCCAATGAAGAATCATACAGTGGTCGGCTGGGGTAAACATGCAGCAACGTCCAAACGCTCCTGATTCCAAACCAAAAACAGACAAACACCATAAAACACACTCAATGGGAAAATGCTGCAGTCATAAAAAACACTACAGCATCAAAAACAAGCTTTTAACATTGTTGCACATTTACCCCTTATAAGGCCGAGCAAAATATATAGAAGGATGTTTTTTTTCTCAGTTTAGGAAAAAACTAAGCTGAATAATCTATATTAATCCATCATTGCAGTGCTTATGGTTGTTTACATCCAAATATCACTGCATTTTATGTGTTTATGTTCTTTTATTGCATTTATTTATGGATGTTTGTACACAATCAGAGATGACATTTAACATAATTAAACACCTCCGGATTCACGGTGTACAGTGGGCCATGTTTTTTGAACGCGCTATGCCGGACTTTTCCAATCAGTCAGGGAAATAAAACTATAAATTACCACAATCTTATGCCAACATTGAAGCAGCAAATTATTTATACTTATACTGCAAATTCGGTGGCCAACGCAGGTTAGTAGGACGTTAGTAACGCGGTTATGTTAAACTTTGCATCTTCTGCATCATAAAACAGGTTTTCAAAAATAAAAATAATTTGTGAACGTGTACTCCTATGTACAATGTAATATCAAGGCCACAAAAGAAAAGAAATCTTGAGGTTTTGAGGATAAACTTGTAAATGTACAAGTAATTTGCCCAAGGTCAATAGCTGGGCAATAGTGTTAAAATAAACTGAGATTTTGAGAATAAACTCCATAAATGTACGGGAATAACGTTGTAAATTTACAGGAAAAAATGTTTAACTTGTAACCAGACATTGTCTGAGACCGTTGGCCTTGGGCCTGTGGGGGGTGGGGGGGTTAGTAAAGAACACGGAAGTGACAAACTGCTTGTGCAGACCCGTAATATTACGACTTTAGTCTCAAAATTGACTAAATAGTTTGTACACCGTTGGGTTAAACAGAATAGGCAACCTCCTCAAGCATGGTAGCGGATTTACAAGTACAAGTATTTCCAGTATTTGTGTCTTGGCCACCTCAGGGATGCCGTGTCAGCCCAAGATTCATTAGCCACCGTTCGCTTTCATGACCTCCTGGCCCAGTTGGACGACCAACACAGCCGCTTTGCCCTGGCAAATAACTTCCTGCAGCAACACAACTTCCGCAAGATCAAGAGGAACCTTCAGGTCAGAATGAGCTGGACGTTCTACTCCACTTGGAATGTACCGCTTATTAACCTTGTCGTCAACATGACTTTTCCAGGATAGATTCCAGGAAGACCCAGTCCACATGGCCATGATCATCTCCAAAAATCTGAAAGATGAGCGCTTCATCCTTGCCAATGCAAAGAGTGCAATGGTAGAACTACACTTGACTCAAATAAAGCTTTAGACAGTGGAGTTGAAACAGAGTATCCGCTACAGATGTGTCATTCTGCAGGAAGGTGAGGACACTATGTCAGCCATGGTGGTGGAGAAACAGAAGCTGGACAGCAAAGTGAAAGAGATGAGAGACCAAGCTCAGGTGACATACTACATCCAAGCCGGTGTGTTCTGCTTCGGGTTAGACTTTGGTGACATGTCAAATTTGTGTCTCAGATGGTAGATCAGAACATCAAAAATGTGGAAGATCTGCAAGATGAATACGACTTCAAGTTAAACACGTGGCGGAGCAGAGGTGAAACCTGCCTCCAAGGCTCAGAAGCGTAAATGTGACATGAAGGAGGTGACTTAGAAGGTTGTGTGTTTGTGTAGAAAATGAACTTAATGACATGATGCCAAAGGAAGTGGAGAGGGAGAAGCTGATCATCGGTAGGATGTGCTTGGAGCTGAAAGCCAAACGGCAGGTTTGTTCATCAGAATTCCAATACCAGTACAAGTACAATGAAAAAAAAACACTAATATACCGCAGTCTACTATTGCGACATTATGGTATTCTGCACTCTGTGTATGCCAGTGGCCCCGCCTCCACCCATCCAGACAAAGAGACTATATGTCTTGACAAAAGGGCTCACTCCGTTCATGCCATTGTTCTATGGAAAGCACCAAGGTGCTGAAACCAATGCTCAGAGTGAGCGCTCGCCCTGCCTGTTTGGATGTGGGAGGAAAACAGACAATTTATTGAGCCCGGCAAAATTGTCACGTTATGTTTCATTTATTGTGTGATTAATTAATTAATGATTAATAATGAAAATTAAATGAATGAAATTTTTAATGATTAATTAATTATTGTCTCAGGCGACAGGGTTTTATTTTTTACTGAATGACAAACGTCACTTTTAGTCTCAGGAGATCTTGTGACACCCCTAATCATGATGAATTAACTGTGATTAATCTGATAGCAAATTTAGCAATTTTTACTGTAAAATGGGCGCTACATGGATAACATTACACTTTACAGTTGACATCAAAACAAATTAGTTTCTACTGTACATACAATGCTCAACCACATGCTCATTAATGTTGTCTTCATTCACCTGGAGCATTTTGACCTATTTCCCACTCGCTATTTGTCTCAAATGCGGCCTAGTCACCCAGCCTCCTCCCTCTCTCATCAGGAAGTGGTGTTCAAGCTGACTGAGCTCTTGAACATCACTCAGGCTTTACTGACAGACCTGATCTCTGAGGAGCTGCCCGAGTGGAAGCAGCGGCAGCAGATTGCCTGCATCGGTGGACCACCCAACGCTTGCCTGGACCAGCTGCAGAATTGGTGGGTACTGTCCGACCGTCTGATCTGCTGGATACATAAAACTCTTCGTTCTCTTGCAGGTTCACCACGGTAGCAGAGACACTTCAACAGGTCCGGCAGCATCTGAAGAAACTGCAAGAACTGGAGCAGAAGTTCACTTATGAATGCGACCCCATCACCCAGAAGAAAGATTTCCTTGAGGCCCGAGTTCTGGAGCTCCTAAAGCACCTCCTCACCAAGTACTTATTCACGTCTGGGTTTTTGGGTGATGGTTCATCCATTGAGGTGATGCATCATCGAGCTGTGTGTGTGTGTGTGTGTGTGTGTGCAGTGCTTTGGTTGTGGAGAGGCAACCCTGCATGCCCACCCACCCACAGAGACCACTGGTGCTGAAAACCTGCATCCAGTTCACGGTAAAACTGCGGTAAGTAGCGCCTCTGCTGGCGCTTAGTTGGCGTTTTGAAAAGAAGACACAAACATCCCACCGTCTGCTGTGTACTCAGGTTCCTGGTGAAGCTGCCCGAGTTTAACTACCAGCTCAAAGTCAAGGCTGTGTTTGACAAGTACGATCTCACACTTGCTAGCTGAACCACTGCGTTATCGAACTTGTTGTTAATGAGCCATTTTGGTCTTCTCAGGGATGTGACAGACAAGAAAGGGTATGTCTCCAAAGCGTTGACACATTCAGTATTCATTCGAGTATGTGATGTTTCATGCAGAGGACAGTCCAAGTGAGAGATGCACATGTGTCTCTCAGGTTCCGCAAGTTCAACATCCTGGGAACGAACACCAAAGTTATGAACATGGAGGAGTCCAACGGCAGCCTGGCAGCAGAGTTCAGACATCTGGTCAGTGTTTTGTATCATTGACAGTAGCTTATAGTCGAACAGAGCATCTTGATGAACTACTGAAAGTATGTTTTGTTTTACACACAGCAATTAAAAGAACAGAAAGTGACAGGAAATCGAAACAATGAGGTAAGATTGTTAATTCTTTATTTTTACCTCTCGGGTCACGCCATGAAATATGCAGTCAACTTTGGTTTTCTCACTCCGCAGTTTTGTCGAAATGTTGACCAAAATGTTTTTGTACAATACTGCACGTACCAAACTAGTCCGTTTGCACTGTGTTGTATAGTTCCTCGAAGTCGAGTGTCCAAACAAAGCGCCCTGATTCAACATCTGTGCTTGCAACATCTTCATAACCAGTTACACGGCCAAAGAAAGTTAAAGAGAAAGAAGGTGATAATTCAAATGAAATCATGAAGTGTTTACTGTGTGAACGGAACTGCAGGAGTCTGTTGGAGAATGAGCTCCGCTGCCCCTGTTGTCCATGATTGGTTTGTCCATGATGGACAGCTGTCTGTTCAATGTCCTTCATCGCCTTCCTTCATCGCTTGTTCGGCTTTCTGGATCAGTTTGTCCATCCAATTCATGTCCTTTTTGCTGGTGCTGCACACCCAACCAACCACAGCCAAGTACAGGCCACTGGCAACCACACACTGGTAGAACACCTCCAGCAGCTTGCTGCACATATTGAAAGACCTAAGCTTCCTCAGGAGGTCTGCTCAGGCCCTTCTTGTAGACAGTTGTCCTACTGGTCCAGTCTGCAGTTCATGTGGACTCCCACACGAACTGTGGTGCGGTGCCCCTACACTACTGACCACAGTATATATCTCAGGGCTCTACGTTAAAAACAAAAATTACTTGCCCATGGGGAATCCTTAAGGTGAGAACTACTTGCCCGAACTTGCCCCATGTAAAATGAAAAGTGCCATAATGATATCATATATCAATATATGCTGATAATTCATCAGATAATAGTACTGATGCATTGTATTTGGAGGAATGTCTGAAAATTTGTGGAGATGTATGTTAACATGGCAAGCCATGCTACCTTACACATCGTAGTCGTAGTAAGCAGTGATATTTATAAGTTGTTCACCACAATGAAACATTTGACACATTTATGTACTAGTAAAGTGTTTTTAATCCAGAAAAAATGCTCAATGATCAAACAATAATTTGTGAAGCAAAGGTGAGAAAAATACACAGAGAAATGGAAGCGCTAGATTTTGTAGCTTGTGCAAAATCAGCACTTGGTATTGGATCTAATGGGCGGTGTTTCATTGTGACCACTTCAAATTGTCACAGCAACGTGATTCACTCACCTTTGCCATCATTTGATTTGCTGCCGCTAATAAAATACTTGTTTAGGAGGCACTGTTTCATCACTTTTTGGTGTTTTCCTTCAGAAGTTGTTGAAGAATTAGACGATGTTGGCAGGGACGCCATGATAGATGTTTTCCTAGTAAAACGATCGCTGATTGGTTGATCGCGAACAAGAACGGGTGTGGGTAAAACGCGGATTGTGGATTACGGACCGCGGTCTAAATAAACGATTCTGATTGGTCCATTTCAAGATTTGCAAGGATTGGTTTGCAAATTACCACCGGAATTACGCAGTCCGTGTTTTACCAACACCCAACAAGAACCGCTTTAAAAAAAACTCTTGGCAGTACGGCATGCTAAAGTGCACTTGCCCGACGGGAATATTAATGATTGGATTTACTTGCCCGAATTTTGTTTTAACTTGCCCCGGGCCATCGGTACAACGTTATTGTCGAGCCCTGTATCTGTGTCAGACAGTATTTTAAGCATTACCAAAACGTCTGTCCTTGAGTTAATATAGCAACACAGAAAACAAACGCTACAACTAGCGTTAACTAACTAACTCAAAAATAAAAATAGAAGCGGCTCCAATATATAATATTAGCTTTCGGTAATGGCCTGATGCATTGTGAGCACAGCGCTGACACACTATGAGCGAGCGCGTGGTGAAGCTAGTCATCAGCTGATGTGGTGTCACAATTCACATTATGTAAATTGATTGGTTTTTGGAGTTTTTTTCCAGACTGCTTTATGGGCAGAATAGGTGCATCGTATTACATGCATTCTTAGCTGACTCTTTGTATCTGTTTTTATATCTTTAGAAGGCATACAAAAGAGAAAAGATGTGTGTTCATGATTGTGGACGATTGTCAAAATGTCTCGGTTCCTGTTGTCTCGAGGCAAATTATCCATTAAGCTTGAGCTATCCTCTTCATCACGCAGTAGTCCAGCCTTTCCAAAACCTGTCAGTCATGGTGGATGGTTGGTGTCCAAAAGAAGCTGTAGTAATATTTGATCAAACGTACTGAAGATGTGTGCTCTGTTTTTGTGTTTAGGCACCGCTGGTCGTCACAAATGAGCTCCACTTGCTGAGCTTTGAGGCGCTTCTGCAGCTCGGCCAGTCTGGAATGACCATCCAACTGGAGGTGAGACGACGAGAGTTGAGTGGAGGATTAACGATGAATGAGTCTGCAGATGATGAGATGGTTGTCGGTGTCTCAGGCGCTGTCTCTGCCCCTGGTGGTGATCTCCAACGTGTGCCAGCTGCCCAGCGGCTGGGCGTCCATCCTGTGGTACAACATGCTGACCAGTGAGCCCAAGGTGACCACAAAGATGTACACAAGATGTGTACATTATGAATCTTACAGGCTGATCTCCAGCACTGATTCCAGCAAGTTCCTGGGTTTCAAAATGAAAGCTTGCATGCTTGAAGTATCTAGTTGAGAATGTTTCCAGACCGTTCTCATCCATAGCGTATTTCCTTCACAGAACCTGCAGTTCTTTTTGGCTCCTCCGGCGGCAAAGTGGTCTCAGCTCTCCGAGGTTCTCAGCTGGCAGTTCTCCTCCGTCACTAAGCGAGGCTTGAGCCAGGAGCAGCTGAACATGCTGGCCGACAAGCTGCTGGGTCATAACTTTGTGTAGCACTTAAAACATAAACATATTCAAGTAACACAATGGTGGAGTGTCTTATTGAGCTGATGAAAAGGGGACTGTGACTCTCTGCAGGTTCCAAAGCTGACAGGAACCCAGATGGGCTCATACACTGGAACAAGTTCTGCAAGGTGACAAGACCGAAATAATCACACAGCTCTTTGGAAGTCTGATTGCGTTTGAACTAAAAGCGTGATCTGCTTGTGTTTAGCCACTAAACAACAATGACAAAGCAAATTCCTTCTGGTTGTGGATTGAAGGCATCCTGGATCTGATTAAGAGACACCTGCTTTCTCCCTGGAATGACGGGTGAGTTCCACCTGTTCAGGACGGTGCATGGGTTGAATGCGAAGCAGCTTGGATCACAAAGCGAGCACTTCTGCTTCCTGTATGTGTGTGCAGCTTCATCATGGGATTCATCAGCAAGGAGCGTGAAAAGGCTCTGCTGAGCGACAAATGTCCGGGGACCTTCTTGCTCAGGTTCAGTGAGAGCAGCAAAGAAGGAGCCATTACCTTCACGTGGATCGAACATGACATGCACAGTGAGTAGGCCATCTCTTCAACCCATTCATATTCCCATACCCATCATCCACGAGGGAAATCAGCCAGTACCGATGGCGTAGACTAAGTGGAAATGTTTCAATTGACTTCAATTGAAAAAAAATAAACCATACGATCACATTCATTCATTTTCTAGCGCTTATCCTCACGAGGGTCGCGGGGGTTGCTGGAGCCTATCCCAACTGTCTTCCGGCGAGAGGCGGGGTACACCTGGTGGCCAGCCAATCACATGGCACATATAGACAAACAACCATCACACTCACATTCATACATATTCATATTCGGCCATCTCTGTGTGGAGTTTGCATGTTCTCCCCGTGCATGCGTGGGTTTTCTCCGGGTACTCCGGTTTCCTCCCACATTCCAAAAACATGCTAGGTTAATTGGCGACTCCAAATTGTCCATAGGTATGAATGTGAGTGTGAATGGTTGTTTGTCTATATGTGCCCTGTGATTGGCTAGCGTGTACCCCCTCTCGTCCGAAGACACCTGGGATAGGCTCCAGCACCCCCCTCCGCGACCCTCATGAGGATAAGCGGTAGAAAATGAATGAATAATTTTAAACATCATATTTGTATATGTTATATCAATTAAAATATTAAAAAAGATGTATAAATCAATACATAAATATCATAATGATAAAATTATGATTGCAAAACTGAGCAAAAGTACACAGAAATGTGGCTGGTTGAACAGGAGTCCACCAGAAAAGTCGCTGTCTTCACTGTCTTCATCCTCTTCCTTACCCACTAAAACTACTAAAGTCGTCCTTTTCAGTGTCAGAACTGGACAGCCCAGCAATTCCTTCGCCACAAACCCCAGCGGGTCATCTTTCCACTCCAGTTACCCCAAAGAGGAGACATTATATCATAACATAAGATAGAGATAGATAAGATATTTAAGACATTTTACTGTATCTTACGGCATACAACATGATTGTCATGTGACTTGCTCAACAGACAAGCCCATCTTCCACTCGGTGGAACCCTACTCAAAGAAAGACCTGAATGCAGTCCCGCTGGCCGACATCATCCGCACCTACAAGGTGATGGCGGCAGACGACATCCCCGATAATCCGCTGCGCTTCCTCTACCCCGACATTCCCAAAGACCTCGCATTTGGGAAGTACTACAACAAAAGCTCAGAGTGTAAGCCTCAAATGATTCCCTTTTATTGTCCAAGTGCATGGAAGGATTGGTAAATGTGTGTCAACATGGCATCCAGCTCCAGAGCCCATGGACGTGGAGAACACGGAGAAGACCGGCTACATGAAGACGGAGCTTATTTCTGTCTCGGAAGTGTAAGTGAGCCGTTCCAATTTTTTCCGGGTGTCTGCACTGATCTGAACTCATGAGTTGATGGCTTGTGTCACGGTCGCACAGACATCCGTCCCGCCTGCAGGAGAAGATGATGCCGATGTCACCGGAGGTCTACAGGTTGTTGGAGCAGTCCGTCAGTCCCGCAGACCTCAACGATGCAGTAAGACCAGCGTCGGAAGGCATCTCAGGGTGAAATCATAATGAAATCATTATTTTTTTTCTGCTTCTTCACAGATGAATGCAGACTTTCAAGGTCAGAAGTGAGGAGGTGTGGACTTTCTTAAGAGGTCATCAACACTTTGTGTTTAATGTGCTTGCATGCCAGCTCCTCTTTGTCTGTTATTGGTGAATTTTGTGTCAGGTCAGAGGAAAGACAGTTTGTAGCTTAGCATATAGCATCCGGGTCAAACATACCTGGAATATATGGTTGAACATTCATTGATAATTCAGTTTATCAATGAATCAATGAGTTTATCAAATCAACAAAGTATGGGTTTGTTTTCATGGGATGACTCAAGGAAAGCCTTAAAGTAGCTGGTATCTGTTGTACTTAATGTATATAGAATGTAACGTACAAGTAAAAAGCAGGGTGTGTTGACCAGTTGACCTTTTTCCAAACTATTTATGAAGCAACATAAAATACCGCCACATAACAAATTGAAAAGTGTACTCGACATTATAGCAATCAGATTATTGTATTGGCACAGCGTATGCACAGGCAGCGTGCTAGCATGGTATATAAACAAATATGCACATTAGCACCCAATAACATCAGCAAACCTTACCTTTATGCATTGTCATGGAGTATCAGTGAACATGAAGTGAATGAAAAACACAGTATAATATAGTATAGTATACTATAGTACAGTATAAATATCATTGTGACTGAAATTTTGTTTGTGGTTGGGGACGAACCGGTGGTAGGGGACCCTACCACCCCACCCTTTACCATTTATTTACTTAAATTTATACAAACACAGAGTATAACATGGGTCAAATGCAGGCCAGGGCTGGGTGGGGGAGGGGGGTCGCTTGCAGAGATTTGTGTAATTGAGAGATTCCTCCAATGTAAACTACTCCAATGTTGTGTATATACCACAAAGATCCCAACAACCATTCTTAAAGGGGGCCAGGTTGGACCAAAAGTCAATATATGTACATTAGGGATGTCCGACCATATCGGCCATAAATAATTATCCACCCAACAATCTGATATCTGTTGATATCTGTATTGGGACCTTCCCTATAAAATATTAAGCATGATAGCAAACATGACAATAACTGTAATGTACTCAATTGTGATATGTAACCATAATCTTATTGCCGACTTCACCATCACTGTAATAAAACCAACAGCATGACAACACCATGGATGAGTCGGTGAGTTATGTGGGGAAGTACTCATGTACTGTGAGGGTGTATATATATGTGTGTACAGGTATCTGTAGGTGCCTGCAACCCACCACACCTTTGTAGTAAATTTCTTCCATTTCGTCTTCCAAGTGCTATGGTTTCATTTCCATCAGCTGTCACAACCGCTTTTTCCAGTACATGTCTGCGTTTTTTTTTTTTTTGCTACATGAACACACGAGTCCGTTTATATACTATATATACAGTCTGGGCAGTACTGGGCGCACAACAGTGTATTCACTGGCCCTGATCTGAGCGTAAAATAAAGTTATGTACAGTTTATATACATTTTGATTAAATTAATGAATATTATTTACTGAAAAAGTAAGTGCATGGTTTCTAGAATCTGCTGACTATCATGGCGACCAAACGCGTGCGTAGCGTACTACGGAAGTGGAATAATTATCGTCTTTGGTGTGACCGTACTCATGCACTCAAAATAGAGTGTTAATTATGGAAATCAGAGGTTTGAGCTCAGCCAATGACTACGTTTTTCACAAAACTGGCTAGTTTAGTTCATCCTATTGGTTAACAATGAAAGCCAAGCCAGTCTCTTCGTCCAATCATTTTTTTACATTTCTGGACCGTGCTCCAATCACGTTCTTTTGTTGTTCTGAACAAACAGCGGCACATTGAAATGTGTGAATATTGAATCGTTTATTAAATTTTTTACTGGTGACAACTATATATATATATATATCTGTATCCAGTCACGCCTGTGTTTCTTACGACCAACAACAATCACGCGTGACAAATATTGGGCGTTGTTTGTGCTTGTCGAATATTTTCGTCAACATCCACGCACACGGAACCATTCTTACTTTCCTCACGTTTCCTTCCTGAGAAGCAACCGTATAGTACAAGTTCACAATCTGTGCTACGAACACGTAAAAACTGTCACTACGTTTACATAAAAATAATGAAAACCTTCATTTTAAGCGCTGCTATGATTGATGAGGCTGGCAGTGACATCCGTTGTACTGTCACACAACAAACTTTGGCTAACTGTTGAACGATACCGAATAAATAGCAAATAAATAAGTACAGTTGTGATAAATATTTCACAGCGTTAACAATCATACAGTTGAAATACTGTACAGACTTACATCATGTTTCCCATGGAAAGCAACAATATACCTATTTATACACACACAAACACTGACTTGTCTCTGAAATAAATACAAACACATAAGTTGCCAAGTGTTGGGGGAGGTTACATTCCACCAGATGGCGTGAAAAGGAGGACGGTTTTATCTGATACACTTCCACTTTCTTTTCAGAGTAAAACCAAAACCAGCTGCCGCTAAATGAAGCCAGCATTCAGCTATTCGGCAGGTAGCGTCCTTCACGTTGTTACAAAAGTAAAGCTGATCAAAGAAACAACAACTGACAGTAAAACTTTGAAGCAAAACTAGAAAGAGTACACGGAGGAATGCAGCACGACACCAGCTAACGACATTTTGGTAAGACCTCTGGTCCCTCCTTTACAGCATGCCGTCCAGGTTCTTCTCTGCGTTCTCCTTTGTCGCCGGGCTCTCCTGGGGACTGTACAGGTTGTGGTAATCGCGCAGGATGGTCACCACGTCGTGGTGGCCGAAGTGGACCGCCTCGTCCATTGGTGTGTTGCCCCATCTGCGGTGGGACGTGAAGGCCTTTATTCGTATTTGGTGCATTTTCAGCTGTTTTGTACGTTCAAGGCCGATGATGGAACCCGTTTAAGTTTACTTAAGCGGTCGTCGGCTGAGGAACTGAATCTGAACTCGGACATTATGATGATTCATTTTGATTGATGGGAGTTTTATTTTATGCAGATGCTTGATATTGGCTTTCTTAATGATATTCGATACGGCCATCATACCTAGTCTTAAAGGAAGCCTCTCCAAGCATAAAGATGACTAAATGTACAAGCAGACATTCCGCCAGTCAACCTAAAGTAAAACAACGAACTCTCCCCAATGCTAACATGTGTCATTCTTTATTATGTCTTATTTTCTATTATTATTATCTATTATAATTTAATTATTTTTCTTATTATTACTATATTGAGTAATAGGAGCATAAAGGTGACTATAGGGTTGTTAATTCGTGTCTAGAGGGCTCTAATTGTGTTAAAAACCAGTGTGTAGCTAGGAAAACTATACTCCAACTACGAAAATATTTCATTTGTAAATTAGGAACCCTGGCTGCATGGCGGTCGAGTTGTTAGCGCGCAGACCTCACAGCTAGGAGACCAGGGTTCAATTCACCCTGGGCCATCTCTGTGTGGAGATGTTCTCCCACTGCATGTGTGGATTTTCTCCGGGTACTCCAGTTTCCTCCCACATTCCAAATTGTTGTGTAGGCACAACAATTTTCTTTTTAACATTATTAGTGCCCTCTAGACATGAAATAACAACCCTATAGTCACAGTTACATTCCTATTACTCAAAGATGTCGATAAAATCAGGGAAAATAAGACCTAACTTAGACATAAATAAGATAACAGACGAGTGGTTAGTACGCAGGCCTCACAGCCAGGAGACTCGAGTTCAATTCCAAAAACATGCTAGGTTAATTGGCGACTCCAAGTTGTCCATAGGTATGAATGTGAGTGTGAATGGTTGTTTGCCTATATGTGCCCCCTGCCTCTCGCAAGAGACCAGGTGGGATAGGCTCCAGCAACCTCGTGAGGATAAGCGGTAGAAAATAAATGAATGAATGAATTAGGAACCCTACTTTGTGGAAATTCACTTATCACTGCTGGGTCTGGAACCAATTAACCGCAATAGTTTTTAGTTTGTTGTGATATTAATCCCGGATTAAACTGCCATGCTTTAATTTTGAAGTTGACTTTGCACTGAGCAGGAAGTTGCAGCATCTACATTTTTACACTTATTTGATGTTGCTGCTTAGCATAATGATAATGCTGACAATAGTACAACACACGTCGACATAAACGTGTTCCACTTTTTAATCATTCCTCCTGTTGTTACCTGTCTCTGGGGACCGGGTTGACTTTGCAGGCCTCGAGCAGGAAGCGAACCACTTCAGCATGGCCTGAACACACACACACACACACACACACACACACACACAAATAAGCTCCCCGAACAGAAACACTCTGAGGTGCCAGGGTTTCACCTTCAGCTGCTGCCACGTGCAGAGCCGTCCTTGAGTCGTAGTCCCTCTGCTCCATGTCCATAGAGGACAACGCAAACCTGCATCGCCAAAAAACAAAACACAGCCTTAGAGCTACGCAAAGAGGACGGCGTTGATTCAAATTCCGGATGCTGTACCTTCTGAGGGCGGACACGTCTCCAGTGTAGGCAGCAAACAACAGATTAATCACAGACTTCACCTGAAATGCAGCATAAGTTGTCAAGATGGAGGTCAGCACACACGCACGCCACCCACCGCTTCCATCAGGTAACTCACTCTCTGGTCTCCTCCCTCTCGACGAGGATCCAGCTTCTTCGCAAAGTGTCTGAGATTATCGTAGTTGTGAAAGTTGAAGAGGGAAACCAAGTCCTGCGGCAAGATGAGAGTGGCGTCACCTGGCTTTTTCGCAGCTTTGAACACCGGAAAAGCTTACCGTGCAGAATTGGATGCCTCGGACGCTGTTGCCCAGCTTGTCGAGAGGAGGAGACCAACACATGATGCCCATGACGTTTGGAACGACGAGCAGGATCCCGCCGGCAACGCCGGATTTAGCTGGCAGACCCACCTGAGAAGTCAACATAAAAACTGTGACTTTCACAGCATAGAATTACTCACCGGAATCTTCTCTAAGCGTTCCCGGGTACTGACGTGGAAGGCAAACTGTCCGGAGAAGTCGTACATTCCACACGAGTGCATCAGGCTCAGAGTGTTCCGCACCGCCTCCGGGCTCAGAACCCGCTCTCCTGTGATTGGACAGAAGCCGCCGTTGGCAAGGGTGGCGGCCATGACGCTGGCGCTCTCACAGGTCACCTCGATGGAGCACAGCTGGCGGAAAACCAAACGGGATTGTGAGTACGGATGAATGTCATCTCTCAAGAGTGGAGTACAGTCGCCCCTCACTACATCGCCGTCCCAACATCGTGCCCTCACGAAAAAAAATTACAAATTAATAAATGATATAATAATGTTAATCGTGGCAAAAACAGGCATAGTTATGCAAAATCTACTCATTCTTGGCTTAAATTCAACATTTTCAAGCATAAAAACAGCTAAATGTACCAAAGTACAAATACAAGGCAGAAAAAGCATTGCAGTATTCTACAGTGGCCACGAGGTGTCGGTAATGGACATTAGGCGTTTGTTGCAGGTTTCAATGATCTCACAACAGGCACAATCATAACACGGGCTACTGTTAAACCGCCAACGTCACTTCCTGTCCTCCACACGTCTGTGGGAACACATTTGACTGTGAGGCACAATGGGCAATGCGAGCATAAAGCCATTTAGAGCCACCATTACCATTACATTACTTTTGTGAAAAGATGGCCACTACAGGAAGTACGCGAAGGTGGAACTGCTAAGGTGTGAGTCCGTTATCTTTCATTCATTTATTCATTTTCTACCGCTTATCCTCACGAGGGTCGCGGTGGTGCTGGAGCCTATCCCAGCCGTCTTGGGGCGAGAGGCAGGGTACACCCTTGACTGGTGGCCAGCCAATCACAGGGCACATATAGACAAACAACCATTCACACTCACATTCATACCTATGGACAATTTGGAGTCGCCAATTTACCTAGCATGTTTTTGGAATGTGGGAGAAAACCGGAGTACCCGGAGAAAACCCATGCATGCACGGCGAGAACATGCAAACGCCACACAGAGATGGCCGAGGGTGGAACTGAACTACGGTCTCCTAGCAGTGAGGCCTGTGTACTAACCACTCGTCTGTTATCTTATTTATTTTTAACTTAAGTCTTATTTTCCCTGATTTTATCGACTACTATGAGTAATAGGAGTGTAACTGTGACTATAGGGTTGTTATTTCATGTCTAGAGGGCTCTAATGATGTTAAAAAGAAAATTGTTGTGCCTACACTTGGCTAAATAAATAAAGGAGCTCCTCAGTCTAGCAGCAAGTTCCATTCCAATGATGGCATTGTAGGTCGAGTTATAGTAAAATTCGCCACATACACCAACAGCTCCCATTTCCACAGCCCATTGGCTGATCATCTTTCACCTGGAAGTAGAAGTCCAAGATGGAGGTCATGTCTGTTCCCTCTGGAAAACACTGCAAGCACAAAAAAAGAACAAAGAGGTCAAGATGATGCGGCTTAGCTTGGCAGAAGACAACCGGCAATGACCTTCTGACCTTCTTCTCCTTCAGGTAGTAGCCGATGGCAAAGTTCCTGTCTCCAGACTCACGCTCTGACTGGAACCTAGTAACAAAGAAGAGGAGGATGAACCTTTCCATCAACTCCTCATTGTCTCAGTTGGCATATGGGTGCGGCGTCCAACTCACGTGGCGTTGCTGAAGCCAACATACTCGTTTCCGGCCAGTTTGTTCATGAAGTTCATGACCTGCGGAGTTCATTGGGAAACGTGAAGAGCACGCGGGCGGGAAACTGCAGTGACAGTCGCCGCGTGTCGGGGTACTCACGTAATCAAACTTCTCAGCGTTGCTCGCTCCTTGCTGTAACACAAACACATCACGGCTCGCTTATCTTCTTAGCATTACAGCCACACGTTACCACAATCATTAATACAGCATGTCCACAAAAACATGATAGCATGAATAACACTGTTGTTATGTTAATTACATTCTCTATATACGGCTACTCCTCACAAAAATGCATAATGTTTATTGTAGTTTATGAAACAAAATAGGCAAATACACTCAGCGAAATAGATGAACTTATGTCAAAAGCCGACCCCTCTCGAGACGGGACATTTTTGATGATATTGACTGATTTTTCAAAGCACACAGAATATTGTGGACTTGGGCTATATAGGGTAGGGTAGGGTAGGGTATGGTATGTATTGTATTATAATATAGACCAGTCCAGGGTGTACCCCGCCTCTCGCCCAAAGACAGCTGGGATAGGCTCCAGCACCCCCATGACCCTTGTGAGGATAAGCGGTAGAAAATGAATGAAATAAAGTAAAATAAAACAATAACTTTCACTTCGACACATTTAGCCTTATGTATTTCACCAATATGTCTAAACATCTATGCCACAGCATAAACACAAAAAATGGATTATTTTACATGTTTTACAAACATAACACCATCATCTATGTACAATTTTCATATATGCAAAGGAACGTTTGCGCACGCATGCACTGCAAAAGTTTTATTGCAGCGCACCGTGTATTTCAATGGGAGAGATGCAGGCCAAGTTATTATAAAATGCACTTCTGCCATCAAACCTGCTCTCTTCTATTGTAGAGTTGCATCATCGCCTCTTTGTGCCTCTCATGCAAATGAACGTAAAATTCGTATAAATACGTCTGTCAGTGTTAGGATTACGGGAGGACTGGACCACCACCAATATCAGGGGGTGTAAGTGAGGGCAATTAGATACAGTATATTTGGTGTGTTAAAAGTAATCCAGTGTTGGTCAACATATGCCTAGCCAGGCGACATTATCCAAGACGGGCTGCAGAGCCAAAATGGCCCCCAACATATTGGACGTCCCTGCTGTAAAACAAGTCTACTCTTCATTTTTTTAATCATTTCCACATTTGTGTCTTATTTACTTTTGCCAAAACTGTGTTACGTTCTAAAAAGTATAAATCCAGCAGGGGGCAGTCTTGTATACTGTAATCCTGAGCCTACAGGTCAACGGCAGTAACCTTGAATGACGTTGGAATGTGTGTCCCTGTTTTGCTTCTTACCACCAAATCCCCTTTCAGCATGATTATAACCATAATCTGGCCCGAGTGCACAACTCTGTGGTTTCATACAAATTCTGTTGGCCAGCGTGACTCAGTGATGGTAACGTTCAGCTGACAGGGTTCTTGTGATCTTACCTTAATGAGGGACGTGCACACGATGGCGCCGGCATTCACCATGGGGTTGTGTGGTTTATCTGCAACACACAATCACAAGTCTCACACAGAAATACGACATCGTCCACCGGCTGCTTCTCAGGTGGAGTCTCGTCAAGCCCTTGCCGCCCGAGAAGCAACCTCTCATCAATAATTCATCCCGCTTCCATGGCAACGGGGGCCAGAGACGGCTCCTCTTTCGGTCAACGCTCTTCCTTACCGTCCTCATTCAAGAAGAGCTTGTTGAATCGCAGGCCGCTGGGTTCTTTGCCGATAAATCGGTGCACATACTCGGTCCCGTGGTCGTGGACGGCTATGGCGTATTTCAAAGGCTTGACACAGGACTGCAGACAGAAGGGAACCTTGGTGTCGCCAACCGTGTGCCTGGAAAAGACGAGAATGTGTGGTGGCTAGTAATGGACGCCAAGTACAGAAGATCCCCGCCTATTCGTGGTTGGGCTTTGGTGACCCCTGCCTCTTCACGGATTTCCTTTCTCCATCCATTTTCCTCTGCTTATCCGGGTCCGGGTCGCGGGGGCAGAAGCCCAGACTTCCCGGTCCCCGGCCACCTCCTCCAGCTCCACCGGGAGGACACCAAGCTGTGAGACATAATCCCTCCAGCGTGCCCTAGGTCTGCCCCGGGGCCTTTTCCCGGCGGGGCATGCCCAGCACACCTCACCAGAGAGGCGTCCGGGAGGCATCCGGACTAGATGCCCCAGCCACCTCAACTGGATTTCCTTTCTCTACTTTAAAATGTTTTGTTTTTTTACAAAAACTTGGCAGCGAAGGGTGCTGTCTCACAAGTCAATTAACTCAACATTCTCCAGCAAGTACACAAAAGCTGTATAAAGCATGCATATAGGATGGAAAACGGAATTTAACATGCGTCTCTATACCTCTGACCGTCCACAGTGCACAGCGCTACGGCCCACAAGTCTGGGCTGAAGCGGGCCAGCTGGGGAATGTAGTCAGCCACCTGCAGCAACAATTATTAGTGTCACATCAGAATCGGTCCACTCGAGGGGTGCGGCCTTTGTTTTGTCACTCACCTGTCCTCCAGACAGGTTCTTGGCGTTGTCGTAGAGGTCGTCCATATGGCTGCAAAAGGGCTGAAAGTCTGGGATGACAAACTTCTTTCTGAAGGCCTGAGTGAGCAGGACTATGTTGCTCTGCACACATCTGCACACAAAATTCATTTTTGTATTATAATTATATTTAATATTGGGCAAATGTATTGCAGAGGTCGTCAAAAGGGGGGGTCAAATGGTGGAGATGTGGCAGGGGGCATCCCTCATGACAGACGGCCCTCGTCTGTGAGGCAATGACTGGCTTTTTTCAACAGGAATCTTTTTCAACTCTGCACTTCCCAATGGCCACCTGACTTCTTACCCAAGAATAACATCACTCTCTTGGACCAGCCTGCGTCTTCGCCGGATCTAAATCCAATCCAACATTTGGGGATGGCTGGCAAGGCAAAAAGACCTGGAGCAACATTCCCACTAGCCTCCAGGAATCACAAGCATGCCAAAACCAATTTTTGAGGTGGTTTACAAGAATGATGCAACTACTTACTACAGAGTCAGTTTTTGTAAATGTTACTTCTATTTTGGGGTGTGATGTGCTCTTTTTTCACTTTAATGCTTGTTTGCTATAAAAAAAATTGTCCCACTCACATTTCTTCGCTTTGAATTTTGAATGTCTACTCAGAAACTTTTGAATTTTGGAACATATAAACATATGAGGGCTGCACAGTGGTCGAGTGGTTAGTGGTTAGAGACCCAAGTTCAATCCCACTCTCGGCCATCCTCTGTGTGGAGTTTGCATGTTCTCCCCGTGCATGTGTGGGTTTTATCCGGGTATTCCGGTTTCATCGCAGATTCCAAATTGTTGTGTAGGCACAACAATTTTCTTTTTAACATTATTAGAGCCCTCTAGACATGAAATAACAACCCTATAGTCACACTTACACTCCTATTACTCAAAGTAGTCGATAAATCAGGGAATATAAGACCTAACTTAGACATAAATAAGATAACAGACAAATGAATGAATCTATTATTATGGGAAATAACACTGGTCTAGGCTACATTGTGGTCAAGTGGTTAGCGCTCAGACCTCACAGCCAGGAGACCCAAGTTCAATTCCACCTTCGGCCATCTTTGTGTTGAGCTTGCATGTTCTCTCCATGCATGCGTGGGTTTTCTCCGGGTGTCCTCCCCCATTCCAATGCTAGGTTAATTGGCGACTCCAAAGGTATGAATGTGAGTGTGAATGGTTGTTTGTCTATATGTGCCCTGTGATTGGCTGGCCACCAGTCCAGGGTGTACCCCGCCTCTCGCCCCAAAGACAGCTGGGATAGGCTCCAGCACCCCCCGCAACCCTTGTGAGGACAAGCAGTAGAAAATGAAAGAATGAATAAACATATGAATATAGGCCACATTTTAGGCCGTTTACAGTGGGCTGTCACCAGGGGTTAATATTAATATTAATAGTAATATTCTATACAGTCTTTTGATGTAAACAAATCACAGGCTGCCCAATGTCATATAATGGTTTGTATCCTATGTCAAATAACTCCAAGTTAAATTTGATTCGCTCCCGGTTGTGCCAGCCGTTATTAAAACACAGACAGCAGGGTGGAAGCGTCTCTGCTTACAGAGACATTTGCAGCTCAGCTATCTCTCCGGCATCACTCCCTGTAATCCCTGTATAGCGTGGGATCCCTGAGGGGAAAACACACGCTACACTCCACCCGCTGAATACGTGCTTCCTGCAGAGGCTGAGTTAAATAAAAAAAAAGCCCCAGCAGGCAGTGGATCACTGCCAGTAGCGGAAGTGTCAAGAGTGCGCTGTCATATGCCCTGGCTCAGTAAGCCACCACCCCCCAGTCTGGCATCAATGGGGGAGGAGGGGTACTGATACTTTACACTTCTGTTTTCGCCTGCTCTCAGGTCACGTGTCCAGCAGGATCAAAACCTGAGCGAAGGCCACGGGACGAACTAAAGTGAGGAGGCAATGCTGAATAATTCATACGGTGCAGAAATGAGGCAGCTTAAAAAAAACATACTTCTTGAAGAGATGCCTGTCCAGGGCTCCGTCTGAGGTGGTTTTCAAAGTGACCTTCAGCATCTCCATACATTCTTTGAGCCGGGGGTCACCTGTGCGAAGCCCCGTTGCTTTGAGAGCCTGTTGAGAGCGGATGATTAGCGAGTCGTGTGTTCAGGAAAAAAAGCTTGATGACTTACTTATCCTGGTTTAAAAACTCACCGTAGTGAATTTGTGTGCTGGGATCTTTTCCTGGCCTTCAGCTATTGTATAGAAGAGCAGGTCTTCCAGGCTGGGCAGAATGCCTGCCTTCCTTCTCCTGCATGAGACACACACACACACAGCTGATGACACATGAGGCAGCTTGTGAAAATGTTCCCAATTCAAGATGATTGCACGTCACATGTGAACCAATGTTTATTGCGAGAATACCAGCCAGGTAGTAACCTCCAATTTAGAGGCAGGTCCGCTGCCTGTGACTGAAATGATGTGACTGAAGTGGGGACGGGGGCCGAACAGATTCAGTATTGGAAATTTCCGATAACACCGATAAGATTTCTGCTCCAAGAGCCATGTCTGTACTTTCATAAAATTTCATAGTTACAGCATAGAAAACCTGTTTATGAACACCTAAATATGGTTGTAACCACCCCTGTAGTCACCTTTACACTTCTATTACCCAATAGAGTTGATATACCAACAGAAAATTAGGATATAAAAAAATATATAACAGGTGTTGAATGTGGTTACACTGGTATAAATGTTGAATGTAAACGAGCAGAGTTGCGCGCCGTTCCTACATAAGATGAATTAAACGCGAGGAGAAGGAACATACTTTGTGTGGGGAGTATTTACTTAGGGGACCGTTTTCACTAAAAACACTAAACCGCCTCCTACTGAACCACAAAGGTTGCCGGTGTTATGTTTGAGCACTTTTGAGCCTGATATTTTGTCTCCGCAGGAAGCAGCTGATTGGCCCCACCCCTTCTTGGAGCAGTATAAATGAGTGCAGGTGTGCTCTGGTCTCTCTCTTGCTCTCTCACTGGCTCTCCAAGGTGGGAGGACGACAGCCCTGTACAGGGTTGACCTGTTGACCTCACCGTCCTTTTGTTTGTTTGGGCCAATAAAACTCTGGTGACTCCTCCTGTGTCCTCTTTAAATAGATTAGATTGGTTTAGCATGCTCGCGTGGTTGTCTGCGTGACTCGAGCTGGATGAGTATATCTGCACCGCTGTAATGTCAGGGGCGTTTCACTATGAATTGCATGGGTGACTACATCTTCCTAATCACAATCACAGGCATTACAGTTTGTTGAAGATTTAGTAGCAATGTGTACACAGGCCGACATCCCATTAGTAAAGTTAGACAGTTAATAAATAAAGGTGCTTTACAATTTGAGAGTGTATCTCATTACTGCTCTGACCTTATAACTGGACCTGGCTGGTACTCGTAGCAGGCAGGAGAGTTAGTTAGGTCAGCTATGCTTCAAATCAACATCTGATTCGATTTACAAAAAGCTGTCTGCTCACGGGACACAAGCCAGTGTGTTGGGAAATGCAAAATCTTTTTAGCTGGCAGCACTTTGGACACATCGAGACGTGACAGCGTTTCGAAGTGTGTTCCCTTTGGACTGATTCAGCAGCAGCAAAGACCCGATTGGAACCTTTCATCCTCACATACCAGACCCGACTCTGACCACGAGCCATCAGGGATGTGTGGGTTAATCATTAAAAGAGGAAGTTGGGAAGTTGGGTTATTTGAAAGAAAATGGTTGGGAGGTGGACTACTTCTACTGAAGGAGGGGGGGGGGGGGGGGGGGGGGATACTCCAAAAGTAAAATAAACAAAGAAAGATACTTACAATGTAAAGCAAGCAGATCAACCGTGAGGGAGAGAATGTGCAGAACAAATATTAATGACTTGTGACAATGAAGAGTCAGAATTCACACACATCTATACTTATTCAGCAATGACCTCAACTTCACCATAACCTTGTTTGCTTAATGAGGATTTGACAGGTCAAAGGTGGAACATCTGTAACATCTGGAGGAGCAGCTGGCCTCATTAGTGCCTGATTCTGTTTTTGCGGCTCAATTGCTCATCTCAATCTTGAGCGGTGTACTGCACTTCTGAAGGTGCTGCAAGTGCATCTCGGGTGGAAGTTGCGCGCCTGGCAGCAGAAAGAAGCGGCGCTCAACCAGGAGCGACTCATCTTCTCCTGGAAGACAAATGCCGGGCAGCGTGCCAGCTTTTTGTGCAAAAAGCAATGTAGGTGGAATCAATTCAACAAACATTTTAACCCCCATTAGATGGATCACAGTCATTGGTATCCAGACACAGGTCAGGGTCTTAAATGATACAATCCATACACTAATTGTATACACACTGTGTTGTTTGGCAGCCTGAATATTTCTTTTTTATCTGTCACTATGATCAATTGTGATGTGAAAGACGATTACTGCCTTATGAGCACATTTGTTTTTACAGACACTAAAATAAATTGAGTGCCACTACACTGACTAAAACGTGCTGAGAAATACTTGTGTATTTTTAAAAAAAAAAAATAATCAACTAACCAACATTGACCTTGACGCTTGCTAGGATGCTGGTTGCGCTATTACGGTCCAGCCAATGGTCGTTTGGTAGCAGGTGTCTCAACCGGAAGATCTCTATGCCACACGCGCACTGACTGACAATTAAAGCTATGTACTTAAATCCACACAGTAGTTGTAGCTAACAGCTAGCTATAGCTAACGACGAGCGCCATCGAGCTAGTACGCCAAACCCCGATACAAAGTAAATAACATGCCTTGGCTAATGTTCGAAGAAACACACATTCGTGAGTTGACATCCAGGGCAAACGAAAGCAGCCAAGCTTTAATTCGGCATTGGTTTTTACATTAAATGCGCCACATTTCCATAGTAATGGCACTGGAATAATATGGTCCATTCGTGTCCCATTAACCGTCATGATATTAAATCGTGCGTTTTCCCAATGAAGTTCGGTATGGCTAACCTCTACGCTGCTCACTCACTTCTCTGTTGAAGAATCCTTGGTGGCATCGTTGGGTCCGTCTGTTTTGGAACAAAAGCCTCTCACACCGTGCTGCTTGATGAGCGGCTGCGTGGCCCTCCACCCGGTGAAAGCTCTCCCGGGTGCGGGAGAGCGGGACCAGCAGCTGGCTGCCGGTGGTGCGTGCACTCCGCCTGCCAAAGGTCGCTTCAGCTGGCTGTGTAATATCTCCTTGAGCAATGCCGTTGATCGTAAATGTAACATTTCAATCCGTTGAAATAACCCTGAAATTGAAGGTGAAGCAGGCACACTAACGAGATACCGAGAATACAGTTGCGATAATAACGATTTCCCGGCGAATGGATGCAATGCAGGAGTTCACAACCAACAAGTTACAACCTACATTGAACTGCGCGGATTTTGATTGGTCCTTACTAAAGCAGTAATTCAAATCCGATTGGTCAAATAAGTCGTCAATCATCAGTATGTCTTGCGCTGGTTTGGCCGCCCTGATGGTGAGCAGAATTCAGAACCATTGAAAACATGTCCTCGGCACACTGCTCAGCTACTAACTGCTCTAGTATAAATACCACATTTGTAATTTTTCAAGTTCCCTAAAAATAATGACAAGTGTCATAAAGCTGTTGTAGATTTATAGCATAGTTATTGGTGGTTGTAAATAAACAGGACTGCGGACAGTGTGTAACATTAATCGATATTACCAAAGCGCACGCACAGTGTAACATTAGTTTTATACTCAGCACAGAGCTCGTGAGTACATTGTACACCGTTTTCCACCTCGCCCCGCCCACCTCTCTTGCTCACCATCATGGCGGGCTTTCTGCTCCATGGCGTACTACACCGTTCAGTTATAGGTCAGTGCCTTACTTTGAAGCTGAGTCGACCTTTGGATGGGTTGTCGCTTTCTGTTACAATAAAAAACTGTCAATACTTAATAATTCCCCATGAATTGGGCTTCGGAAACGATTTGGAATGTTTTGTCTTGACCGATAATAAAATGCAATTTTAGGGCATTTTCACCGAATTAGTGTAAATTTTCTTTAAGTAAGTTGGGTGCTCTGACAAGAATGTGGTATATTCTCATTCATTTGTGCTGCGACGCCATATTAAGTATTAAGTATTTTGGTATACAGTACTATGTAATGCACGTTTAAGCAGTAGCTGTTCTTAAAAATAGCCACAGCACCATCTTGTGGTAAAATGTTATTAGGTCATATTTGAAATAGCATTAATTCCTTCAGCAGCATTAACAAATATTATGCATCATCATATGTTGTTTTTAGCATGTCATTAGTTAGCTATTTGCATGGATTATTGTGACATTATTGGATCGATGCGAGCGTGATTGATATCAAAATTAGCAGTGTCGCCCACCACGTTTCAAAGTGAGGCAGTGGTGAGTCGGTCACGAACGAAGCGAATCTTAGAGTCGACTCTCGCTTTGGTTGTCTCAATTTCTTCATTAATTCATTCATTTTTTACCGCTTTTCCTCACGAGGGTCGCGGGGGGTGCTGGAGCCTATCCCAGCTGTCTTCCTCGTCAATTAACCCGCACGTGATTGGTCGGGGGGGTGGGGGGGGGGGTACTGTAGACACAGCATAAACACACACTGAAAGAGAGAAACGTAACAAAACATTAGGGAGGGAAACTCAAAACGAGTGCAAATGAGTGACTTGTAGGAAAAGCAGTAAAATTTGGACATAATTCCATGACATTGTGTGTCAAGCATGCATGATTAAAATGTACAAATGCATGCACGTTAGTTGAGGACAATAAGTACTAAACATAAGTACTGAACTTTATTGTATGTTAGTCATTTAGCTAGTCATTTAGCAACAACAAAAAATAACAGTTAGTGTTAGTGAGCCGAGTCATAAGATCCAATTCTCTGGAAGAGCTGGAATTCCCATCACTAAAGTGAGGGTGATGGGTGCGCTCAGCATATACCTCCCACGCTGCTTAGTGTCTGCCTCCCGCCCACCACCAGACCCATGGAGCCACCCACTTCCAACCATTGCCACGGCAACCCATCATCATCAGTAGTGACTTGTGCTGGAGGAGGACAGGGAGGGGAGGGGTGGCCGTGCAGAGCAGGGCTGCCACTGAACAGCAGCGGGCGTGGGCGTTCATGAGCTGAGCTATTCTCCAGAGAAAGTCTGTGTGTGTGTGTGTGTATGTGTGTGTGTGCGTGTGCGTGTGTGTGTGAGTGGGAAGGATGGGAAGTATGTGAAGAGAACCTGCGTCAGAGTGAGTCATAAGCTTGTTTCACAATGTCTTGATGTGACGTGGATGCAAATAGCCGGTGCAGGAAAGCAACTTCACCTTCATTTATTTTTACCTTGCAGGGGCCCCGTATTAGGAGTACACATCGGGACAATTCCAAGGGCCCCTGACTGACAGGGGCCTTAAATAATACCGCTGCCTGCATGGGGAGGGGAGGGGAGGATTCCTGGTGGCGCCCCTGTTCGTGTGCATGTTAGCCATGCACCATGACACCATAAAACCTGCAAACGGCACACAACCAAATAAATAAAAGACTTACGTCCTGCATTGAGTGGAAGAGCATTTCATTACATTGACATTGTGCCTGTCAATGTGCATCGGGGGGCTATGACTCAATGAACCTGGGGACTGCTTGATGTTCAGTCTGCATAAGTATTCACAAAATCACATTGTTGTCAACAAACACCACCGGAAGCTCCTGAAGTACACTATAAATACTAATAAAATATTTAATATGGCATGCTTGAGTTGCACAAAAAAAAGTTGAACTTTATTAGGGCACGTAGTAGTCTACACTACTCCAAACGAGTCGTTCTTTAACATAACAGTCTGACTCATCAAAGAAATAACACTGTAACCATCACACAGCAACAGGTAGATAACACCTACACGCATCAACTACATACTACTCTTAGAGAATAATGCACAACTATGTTAGCACTATACACATACCTTGAGCAGCTATTTACAGCTGGGAGTACTTCTGGCTTCCTAGCATGCCTTGTGGCACATTTTGTAAAAAACTGCTAAAGTTGAGTGTTGAGAGTTGAGAGAGATTTAACGTTGATGTTCATTATGATAGCAAAATGTAAATAGTGAAAATAGTGACGTTTTTCTTGGTTTAAGTCACTGATAAAGAAAAAGTGAGTCAGAAGTGCAGATTGGCTATAGTTTCCAAGATACAGTATTGGGTGAAAATAGGTAACTGATGCAAAATAAAGCAAAAACAGGAGTTTATCAGGGTGTCGACAAGCAAGAAGTTCTATCTGAAAGCCTGTCTGCACATTACAATACATGCATTTGAATATGTCTAAAGTTTAGACATAAAAGTTTTGTTTTTATTTGCTGAAATAAATCTCTCTTGGAAGTTGACATGTAGAGAAATTTCGTGAACCGTAGCAGAAATTGACATTTGCATCTCAGTTTCTTGGAAACTGGTTGCAAAAATCCTTAAGTCCTACAAAGCCATTTTTTAGATTCCCATTTAGGTTTCTTTCTACTGAACTGCGGAGAAGTGATGAGCACGGGCTGTTGTTGGGCAAGAGGCGGGGTACACACCCTGGACTGGTCGCCATACAGCCAATCGCAGGGAAAGCAGATCGAGATCCAAGAATTTGTAGACCAGTGTTATTTCCAATAATAATAGATTCATTTATTCATTTTCTACCGCTTATCCTCACCAGGGTCACGGGGGGTGCTGGAGCCTATCCCAGCTGTCTTTGAGCGAGAGGCGGGGTACACTCCGGACTGGTGGCCAGCCAATCACAGGGCACATATAGACAAACAACCATTCACACTCACATTCATACCTATGGACAATTTGGAGTGGCCAATTAACCTAGCATGTTTTTGGAATGTGGGAGGAAACTGGAATACCCGGAGAAAACCCACGCATGCACAGGGAGAACATGCAAACTTCACACAGAGATGGCAGAGGGTGGAATTGAACCCTGGTCTCCTGTGAGGTCTGAGCGCTAACCACTCGACCGCCATGCAGCCTAGACCAGTGTTATTTCCCATAACAATAGATTCATTCATTCATTTTCTACCCCTTATCCTCACGGGGGTTGCAGCGGTTGCTGGAGCCTATCCCAGCTGTCTTCGGGCGAGAGGCGGGGTACACCCTGGACTGGTCGCCATACAGCCAATGGCAGGGAAAGCAGATCGAGTCCAAGAATTTGTAGACCAGTGTTATTTCCCGTAATAGATAACAGTAAAAATGGCATTTTTGCGGCAATGAAGTTAAGGTGGATAGTTATCGACCAGCCACAATACTATGGCAACTCATGGAAGCAGACACTGATCATAGAACAGACGTCACAATAGGGTTCAAAAAATACAATTTAATGTCATGTGCTGAATAGCAAATAAAATATATTAGTGTTTAAAAAAAACAGGTGCATAACTAGGTGGAGCCTAATCTATCACTGTGAGGAGACTGTAAGGAGAGGGCGACAAGGTCTCCTGCTGCGGGGGGAGAAACATTACAACATCATCACAAGTCTTCACGAGTTGGCTGCTTGAACACAACACTGAACTCCATGAAGGAAACCTTTAAATACAAATACAGTGTGCTGCACATTCAGACAACATTACGTGGAGGACCAACATACAGTCACAAAACAATCATACATGTCCACTCAATACATGTTAGTCACGTGTATATTGCATTGGTCTGCCACTGAATGGGAAAAAAGGAGGAGAGTTGGACCAACTTGTCAGGACACACGGAACGCTTGTCATGTTTCTACAGCTAAAAACAACTCACATATGAAATATGCATTAACAGCCGGCTAGTCAACATCATCGGGTGTTGTGGTGTAAAGCATTTCATATACCACACACTTTCATACTTGGATTTTTTTCCATCTAAGTTCTTTTTTTATGCACATGAACGGTATTGACACACATAATTACAGCAAAGTTACGCATGACAGAGCAGAACGGGTATTTGTTATCACACAACTACAATATTTACACTCAGCAAGGACACACACACACCTGAAGGTGAGAATAACACATCTTCAGTCTGGGATATCCTGTTTGCAGATGTGTGGTTCGGGGTCACCAGCAGTGTTACGTGAAGCAGTACCTGGACCCCCACCCTGATCTTAAAAAACTGCTTCTGGAAAGACCTCCCATAGATATACATAAGACAAGAGCGGGAAGAGGCGGAGTCATCCCGACCACAAAGCAAAGCAAAGCAACCTGCTGCTGGGACTGGGCCCACACTCCCGACAGTACCTGTGACTTTTCAGCACAAATGCAGACGAATGTTGGATTTGGGAGAAGGTCAGCGGCAGAGCAACAACAACAACAAAAAAAAATCGTTCAGAGAGGTAAGTGTGTCCAAACGTACTTCTAGTCCAGACCTGCCAAGCATTGAGAGGGCATGCCTTCATGCTCGCTGGATGCATTGGCACTGACACAAAGACGAAATCAAGGAAAAAAAATAAATGCTCTTCATGAGGCAACATTGGTTGTTAAGGCTCTACTGTGGCTGTGCTTGCTTAGTTTCTAGTGACGGCTGAATACTGCATACTACGATGAGACGAGGGGGCGGAGCAAGCAGGAGGCACTATGTGGAGTCTTCGGGTTCTGACTTGATGGTCTTTCTGTCCGTGATGCTGGACGCCCGCTGTGAAATCCCGTTTTCTGGAAACACAAATCATCAGGATTTTCCACTAATCATCACTAAAGTCGAACTGTAGTAGTAGAACAGTAGGCAATCAATTGCTGTTAATCGATTAATTGACAACTATTTTGGTAATCGATTACTGTAAATTATTGTAAAATAAATTACCCGCAAAAAATGCGAATTATACTCCAGTGCAACTCATGTATGTTTTTTTCTACATAATTATGCATTTTTGGCCTTGTGCAACTTATACTTCGGGGGGTGACTTATAGTCCAGAAAATACGGTAATTGTTATTTTACTTAAATTAGTAAATATTCTCAGATTTCTGCCTCTCAAATTTGTTTTAAAGAAAACAGTGATGGGCCCAACCACCAACAGTCGCTGTTTGCTTCATATTAATATGGTCGGTCAACGGCCGAACCGTTTACTGCATTTGTTGAAACAACACGCTGCAGATTAATCGATGAAGAAAATGATCTTAATTGTATTTTTGTGTACATTTATTGTTTTACTGAAGCTAAACATTTAGGGTTTTTTTTATTAGTTAACATTATTTTAACAGAATATCCAAGCTCAACCTGGTGTTTGTGCACGTATTTACTCTGTCATTTCAAATCTTCTATTTCTGAAAAAAGAGGCAAAAATTTGAAATAAATAATGAATCATCGATTAATCAAAAAAAGAATCAACCGATTAATCATTATTAAAATAATCAGCAGTTGCACCCCTGGTGTTCAGTCAAAACGCCACTAACCCGTTGCTGTTTTGGTCTCTTCTGTGCTGCTGTTGTTGTGGTTGTGATGACGTTTCAGCTCATTGGCCAGCTGCTTGCCCAATGGGAGGTCACCTTCCTGCATGGTTTGACTCACAACCCTCAAGTTCATGGGTCGCTCATCTAGAGAAAAGACTGTTTGTTTACCAAATGCCATGCAAAGACATACTCTAACAACAACAACGTGCGTATGGAAGAGGTGAAAGTATGCAAGTTGCAATGTGCAATGTTTAAATATGAAAGTATGCGATATAAATAATATCCCCGGTGATGAAATGGGACGTGCAAACTCTGAAACTTTGGGAAAAAAACATACGTGTTTGTATAAAATATAAAGAAATATAATATAAATGACAAATGATTTCCTATAATGTTACTATTTATAGGTGTGTGTTTAAGAAGCATTAATTGTATTACGACTGGCAACATTGTTCCCAAATTCGAAATAAAAATGTCATTTAGACCATATACTGTATTTGCATGTAAAGAAAAATTCAAATACAAAACATAACAAAACACAACAAAAACGTTCTTTCGCGTTTTAATTTTTAAACAATATTAACGTTTCAACTTAAAAAGTTCTGAATTTAATATGTGGTGGAATGGCTGTCATACATCTAAAGCTAAAAATATAATTTAAATAACTTTATTAAATGTAAAGAAAAAAAACCCAACAAAATATAATGAACCAAATATAAATAAAATGTACATTTTCATTAAAAAAAATTAATACATGTATATATATTTAAAAACATATTATATAGTTTTAGATGGTATTATTTTTGCATAATTATTATTGTATTCATTTTAAGAACATTTAAACCAACATTTTTTTGGAATTATGAATGAAAATGTTGCTTGTTTGTTTAATATACAGTATGTATTACATGCGTATATTATCTGTAAGTGGAACAGAAATAGGGGACGTGAGAGAGAGAAAGCTGGATTGACAGTCAGCGAGCAGAGAGAGCAGAAAGAGAGAGACGCCCTCTCTGGGCAGCTGGTTGGATGTAAACATGTGTGGGTGGGATGATTGCAGGTGCATTGTGGGATTTGTGGAAAGAGCAATAGAAGAAGCTGTCACTGTGGGTGAGAGAGGAAGAGGAGATGAGGCCTGCAGAGTGAATACTAATGAAGAAAGAACTCCGCAACAATCATGGCTTGTTTCCACGTACTCTCTATACGAAGTTGTCAAATGAGCTCCACCCACAGGAAGTACCTTGTGACTGCTTTTACCTTGCGTCTCCCTGCTGGCGTCCCCGGCAGCCCCGTTGGTGTTCTGGGCGTCGGCGAGATACTTTAAGGCGGCAGGGGGGATCCTCCAGTCCAGAGCCTGCAGTCGCTCTTGCACTGCGGCGTCCTGCAGGATCTCCATCTGCCTCGCCAGCAGACGCTCCAATTGCATCTGATGACACAAATACAAGCGGCATGACTACGACTCTGGACTCGTGGTCGCACAGTTGAAAAATGGTCCCGTCAGTGAGTGTCAGCACAAACGTCTGGCCGGGAGTCAAATGATCATCGGCGTGCACGTCGCTGTCGCTGTAAATTAGAACATCAAAGTGCCACGTCCTCCGCAGGGCTCGCATTGTGAATGAGCCATGTAATCTCTTCCTTCTCTGAATAGCGTTTGGGAAAATCGCATCAGCTTGACAAGCGGAAGCGCAAAAACGCAGACAGACGTGTGCGCGACATGCTGACATGGCAAGTCACACGTGTTTCCACGCCTCAATGAACGGAACAAGCTCATCAATGACCGACGTAAATGGTGTCGCCAACGCCGCGTGTCGCTGTTACGACAGCTGTATCGTCATTAGCTACGTTTACATGAGGAGTTTTTCTCTTTCCGCCGAATGACCTTTCCGAAAGCAATGGTATACATGGAAAGGAATATTCCAATGGCGTGTCTACATGCGCCGCTATAATCAACCAGAATAATCAATGGGGCATGCACAGTAAAGCGTAAACACCAACATCACGTGATACCGACTTCCTCAACTTTTTCTTTCACTTGTGGAATAACTCCGTATTGCCAGTTTTTCGTTCGTCCAGTCTTGAAATTTAGTTTGAATCAAAACCAAACTTTCCGCAGCAGTCCAGTGCCGATTGCTTGCCTCCATTTTTTTAAATCAAAGAACGTCTGGAGCAGCGTGTTACATCATATCTCAGAATTTGCTGAAAGAACGCACCCGGGAACAGGAAAAGATAAAGTTCAATCTTGCTAATATTTTATAATTACGCTCGGCACAGGTTTTATATAGATATGTATTTTCTTTTTAATAAAACTTGATTTGTGAATGGCGTATAGAAGGGTTTAGATTCTGTTCCACAGATGGCGGTAATGCACACGAAAGCTGCTAAACAACAGAAGAAAAACACCTCGAAGAAGAACGCAGTCTGACAACTTTCCGTTTGAGCAGGTACAAGATACCTCAATCGGATTGGGGAAAGGAATATTCCACCCCTGTGAATCCGATTATATATTCATTCGGATTGGCACTTTTCTTTCGGAATGAGGTGCATACAAAAGTTAGATTCTTTCCGTTCGAGCGAATAACCCGAACGGAATTTGAATATTTGGCTTTGTATGTCTGAAGCCGAGATGCCATGACGACTTAATGACCGTACCTGCAGATTACGACCAATGCTTTCGTCTCCTTTGGACTTGGCGCAGGCCAGCTGCTCCCTCAGCATCTCCTGCCTCATGTGGATGGCCTGCAGTGCCTCCTGGATGTCGAAGAAGTTCTCCTGGAGATGCAAAAGAGAGAGATTCACACCGCTTGCAGTTTCAATTGCTGACACATCTGAAGAGCCAAAGAACTGACCTCGGTTTTAATTCTTTTAGGAGACGGCTCATCTCCACAGCGAGACCTAGGAACAAACAGGAAAAGTTGTTCAGGAAGTGTGCTTGAGATGCCGGAACACCAGAACGGCGTCTCTTACTTGCTGGTGCGGTATGTGTACTTATAGGTGACCTCTCTGGAGATCTGCCGAGCGAGTCCAAACAGCTCGTCTCGGCGGGTCAGCAGAGCCGTGTCCCTCATGCAGAGCTGCGCCGCCGCCTCGTTCACTGTCAGCTGCACAAAACGATAAACGTGAGCTCCAAAACGGGTTGCTTGAAATGTTTCGACACCTGAGGAATGAGGCGGCACCTCGTGGAGCGTCAGGTGTTTGCCGTCCCTCCTCTTTGAATCGAAGCGTCCGTAGATGGCGCTGTATTTGCGAATCTCCTCCTCCCTCCGCGGGTCATCATCACTCAAGTCAAAGATGTGTCCGATCATCTTTGCTAGTTTCTTGTTGCTCTTAAGCTGCTCTTTGATGTCAGCAATGTCCGCCTTGGCGAGCCCTGGTGCCATCCTGTCCACACATTCCAGAACCGACTGCACTGCAGCCGCATCCAGGGCCTCCATCCCGTCTCTGGGCGAGGATGGGGACCCGAGGTCAGAGGGGGAAAGGCTGTGCTCGCTATCGTTGCTATGTCCCGACCAGAACCGAGCTTCACTGTTGCTCTGAAGGGGAGACCCTACAGACACTTTGTCTCGAGTCAAGTCCGGCTTTCCTGCGTCAGAGCAGGTGGCGACCGCTTTGGGTATCTTGGTGCTGGACGTGTTTGCCCGGTCCTGGGAACCCAGCAGTGTCGGCGAGCCCTCGGGCATCTTGTAGACGGGGATGCTGCAGACCGGCAGCGAGGTGAGAGGCTGGTTGAAGATGGCTGGGTTGGTGACCCAGTCGCGGAGCGCTTTCTGCAAACGCCGTACGTGCAGCGGCTTGCTGGCCATACCGACTAGCGCCATGATCTCCAGGAACTCCTCCTCGCCGGCCTCGCACAGCTGCTGCACATCATCGCCGCCCTGCTGGATGAAGGCTTCGTAGTAGTAGAGGAGGTTGGCTCGCTGCAGGATCCGGTAGAGCTGCAGTTCACCCAGCGTCCTTGGCAAGACCGCTGCCATAACTGAAGGAGGAAGACAACCAATGATGCTGTTGTTGTGTCTGTATAAACCTGGGGTGTCCACCAAATATTCTACAGTGGAACCCGTTGTAAGTCCACATCCTTGACATCCACGTTGTGGGAAATGAGCTGAAAGAACTTCCCACCCTTCTTCTTTCTTTTTATTGATTTTAACCACAAATCTGCTTCAGCGGGGCTGCACAGCGGTCGAGTGGTTAGCACACAAGCCTCACAGCTGGGAGACCCGAGTTCAATTCCGCCCTCTGCCATCTTTGTGTGGAGTTAGCATGTTCTCCCCGTGCATGCATGGGTTTTCTCCGGGTTCTCCGGTTTCCTCCCACATTCCAAAAATATGCTAGGTTAATTGGCGACTCCAAATTGTCCATAGGTATGAATGTGAGTGTGAATGGTTGTTTGTCTATATGTGCCCTGTGATTGGCTGGCCACAACTCTTGCCCGAGCGGAATATCCCACATTATTGCTCGCTATGCCGTCAAGCTGCACGGGCTTCGGCGTATCAACAGGAAGCGCTGAGAAAATAAAAGCCTGTGTTTCAACAGCTCAGCCAATCCGAAGACAGCTGGGATAGGCTCCAGCATCCCCGCGATCCTTGTGAGAATAAGCGGTGGAAAATGAATGAATGAGACTAGCAATACCACGACACGTCAACATAAATGTAAGGATTCTTCATACAAATGATCCGTTTGAGTCTCAAATTTCTTGAGTTGAGAAAAGCGACTTTTTAATAATAAGTGGACCACAGTAGACTTAAACAACTTCAACCAAATGATGTCACGCTCCACTTCCACTGTGATTGTATTGCCCTTCAAGTTTATGGTCACTGACATGTACATGTGCTCTTTCAAATCAAGGTCGCTAACTTTTTGCAGTTCTTTTCCCAGTACAATTATACACACCAAGTGGTCATAATATGTCCCTACATGAAGCGTGTTCCTCACTCCAGCGACCCCCCCCCCCCCCATCCTAACAGAGGGGCAATCACCACAAGGCCAGGCTGCTGGGAGGACCACATGCCTCTCTCCACCCCTGCAGGATGTGTAGGTGGTGGGCTCGCCCAGAATAAGTCTGAGCAGAGGCCCTGGGTGGGAATCAGACAAAAGCCGTCTGAATGAAGAGAGTATAGCTGGAGTAGAACTTTTCTAGTGTGCCACTTTTCAGTCTTGCCACGTCAAATATGCACGTTTTGTCATGTGACCTGCTTATAGCTTTAAGCAGCTAAAATGGTCTATTCCTTTGTATTATATACACACATTATACATGTGTGTGTGTGTGTGTGTGTGTGTGTGTGTGTGTGTGTGTGTGTGTGTGTGTGTGTGTGTGTGTGTGTGTGTGTGTGTGTGCTTCCGCTTCATAAATCAAGTTGAGCGAGTTTTCAGGTCTGGGGTGCTCACAGATATCGTGACACATTCAGGGACACTTTGAGTTCACTAGAAATTCCCTATCATTGTCGCCATGGCGACCTGCGCTTTTTGTGTCTACAAAACAAGTAAACGCAAATGTATAGCATATTTAATTACCATATTACCATACATCAATAAGCAATTCCTATTGTGCTTCTCTTCATGGATTAGAGTCCCACATCCACACCCATCAGTTTTACTTATATTTGTGGCATCTTGCTTTGCATGCAACGTGCGTGAAATACAATAAGGCGCAATCGTGCACTGGACTTGGCCTACCTGATGTGTATTTGTCCTCTTTGGTCAGCGCTCCTCTGCTTTTCCTCCTCAGCACGGAGACTGACTGGCAATCTGCAAGATTCGAGAGTTCTCGCAGCGTGCGTGGACGAGCAAGGGATGAATGTAAAGATTCTTTCCAGTTGGAACAGAAAGAGAACACACACAAAAAAGGAATTCCTTGGTTGGTTCAAAAGAAGCGAGGCTCTTGTGTCTGAGCCTCCTCTGGAAACTTTTCCTCTTCCTGCCGGCAAGAGAAGCAAAAGGCGCAGAAAAAAAGACTTCTGAGCGACCCTTTTTCCTCTCAGTGTGTGTTGCGCGCGTGTGTGCGTGTGAAACCTGTGCGTGTTTGAGTCCTCGCTCAGCCCGTCTCCACTCCCCTGCGCACTTTCACCACACTATCAAACAGCACTCAAACACAAGTACATCCGGCTGCCTAACAAAATAAAAGACGGGAGTTTAGGAGAATTAAGCCTTATGAAATTTGAGTTATTGTTAGGACTTCCCAGGCTAAAACTGCACAAATGTTATCATTTATGGGCGTCACACATGGGGGGGGGGGGCGTAAATGTAAATTCATGAAATGTAAGCAAGCATGCTGGCATATGGAATGAATGAAGTCAGGTAGCATTTATCACTGGAACGGAACTGGGGGGCGTCTGTTGGAGAATTGAGCTCTGCATTATCCAATGGAATGGGGGGGGGGGGGGTGTATTCGGCTTTCTGGATCCGAATCAGTGGTGTCCATATGTTTTATTGGCCCTTGGCACATTCAAAAAAATGTCAATCATGACAAGAAAATTAAAAATACTAGTGATACTAGTAAGACCCTTTGTCACCGGTGACACAAAACTGAAGGTTTTTCCCAAATACGTCGGCTTGGCTGAGCCGTTGAAACACAGGCTTTTATTTTCTCAGCGCTTCCTGTTGATACGCCGAACCCCGCGCAGCTTGACGGCGCAGCGAGCAATAATGTGGGATATTCCGCTCGCGCTCTCTCTCGGCGTCTCTCTCCGCCTCGCGCCCACGCTGCTCCCCGTGTGACGCAAATCCGCGCGTGGGTGGACACACGGGGCGTGGGAGGCTTTCTGCACGGAATACCAAACACGAGCAGGTTACACGCCCACAGACGCGCAACACTTTTGAACGCTGACATTGTTCGCAAAAGTTTAGCCAGCATATATTATCGATTATCAATCCATTTTTTTGTTTACCTGAAAACGTGGCAGCTAATTTTTTGATTGATGGTGCAATATCACGGAAACATCTCCACTAATTATAATAATATTTTCATATATGTCAACAATTTTCCTAATGAGGTGAAAGGTTAGAGGTGCTTGTGTCATTTCTGCACACGGTTTCTAATTTATTATTTTTTGTACTTATTTATTTATTTTTATATTATTCATATTTGTATTTTTTATTTTATTTTTTATTTATTTCTTATTATTATTATCATTATTTATTTTATGACTATTTTGGTTGAATTAGGCCAGCTGCCACCAATGCAACAGTTCAGCACCCCAAGGACACGAACACAGCACATTTTAACTCCCACCCCCAACTCACTACACTCCGACACATAAACACAACACAGCTATCTTCTGCAGCTAAGACAGTAAATCAATAAAATAATTCATATATGAAATTTCCCTCCGAAATATTTCCTGATTCTTTGCCACCCACTTTTATGTCTAAATCCTATGTATGTGCGTGCGTGTGGGTTATTATGCTGATATGACCTTCCTACGTTGATGATGTGGATCAGATGGGATGAAATCCAATTCCACACGAGACGTCAGGTTGTTTTGAACGCACGTGCACGCACACAGACACTGAAAATACACAAAAGACAGAAATAGAGAAGAAAGTGCGAATAAATTATAGTGCCAGCAGCAAATAAGATGTCCACCCACGCAGGAAGGTGGGTCTAGTCCCACAAGTCCTTGTTTACCCAAACATCCTGGTACTTTATGGAGCATCTTCCCGAAGAATCAACTGTCTCATGGACATCAACCGTCAACGTTGTTGGTTCTGACGTGAACGTTTCACTCCGCCGCTTCCAGCGGAGGGAAGTTTAATTTAGAGCGTGAAAGAAAGCAGCTTCCAAGGTTTTCACACTCCTGACATGCTGTCAATCATCTCCGAAGCGTAGGCGCCACTTTTAATTTATTTATGTCTTGTTGGCGGCCGCCCTCCCACCTGCTGATAGTGCATGTGTCTCATTTGGCAGGAAGCCTTGTCATATCGCACTTTCTCATTTTTGCGGCAGCTCGCCGCTCCCTTCCTTTGCCTTTTTCTTCCTTTGGCTGTCTTGCCCCCCCCCCCCCCCCCCCCCCCTCCCCTGAGGAGAAACACATTTCAATGACACACCCACGCCTGGGCCTGTCAGCCCCTCGCCCTGTCAGAGCGCCCACGCCGCTCCGCTCCCTACAACCCACATCTTCAGCGCTCCGGCAGCTCTTTTCATCCAACTTCCTCTTTTGGAGGCACGCTTGCGTGTGTAGGCCGCCTTCATGTCCCTCCTCATTTGCAGCCAGGGTGGCTCCAAAGTTTGCATCTCAGAATTGCAGACGGGCGTGGATGCCGCTGGTCTTAAAGTAGCAACTTTCCTATTAAGCACATTTCTTTGTGTGTGTGTGTGTGTGTGTGTGTGTGTGTACAAGGCTCCTACTTTGTGTCTGTAGAGCAAGTGTGGGAAGTATGAGCGGCTTATGTCTGACTGAACATGTGTGTGTGTTTGTGTGTGTGTGTGTGTGTGTGCTTGTGTGGAGCTGAGAGTGTATCTGGGGTGTGTAGATATGTGTGTCTTTGGAGGACACAGACTTGTGTGTGTGTGGGCAAGGATGTGTGGGTGGGCGTAGTCTGTGAAGGCGAGGGTTATGTGACATGCAGACAGAGACAGCAGTATATACGTATATGTGTGTGTGTTTCTTGCAATAGGCATCTGCGGATCTGCCAGTGTGAAAATCCGCCTGTAGTGGAAGTGTAAAAAGAAAATGACCACAGTGCACAGAGCAAATGTAAATCACGACCAGTTATAAATCTGTATATACAATAGAATCGGTTTAATAATTACAACACTGTGGACTGGGAAGTGATGAGTTGGTCGATATGCACGGGTTGTCAACATAAGTAGGACTTCCGCTGTATGCAAATCACAACATTTTATTAAGACTGGATCAGACTACTTGGTAAACTGAAACTGCCGTGCTCTGATACTGCAGGAAACTACTAGCTATAGCGGTGCGAAAAGAAACAAATGTAAATATTGGTCAATGACAACACAACTGAACACTTGCCTCAGTGAAGGTCATGATTCCACCATAAGAAAGACACTTGGCAAAAACAGCCTGCATGGCAGAAGACCGAAACCAAAACTGAAGAAAAACAACATTGAGGCTCATTTCAATTTAGCCAGAAAACATCTAAATGATCCCCGAGACCTTTGGGAAAATACTCTGTGGTCCGACGAGAGAAAAGTTGAACTTTTTGGAAGGTGTGTGTCCCATTACATCTGGTGTCAAAGTAACACTGCATTTAAAAAAAAGAACATCATACCAAGAGTAAAATATGGTGGTGGTAGTGTGATGGTCTGGGGCTGTTTTGCTGCTTCAGGACCTGGAAGACTTGCTATGATAAATTGAATCACAAAACAAGAAATCCTGAAAGAGAATGGTGAACTCATTCCAAAACCAACTTGGGTTCTTCAGCAGGACAATGATCCAAAACACACCAGCAAGTCCACAAAATGAAGACTGTGGATTGGCCTAGTCCAAGTCCTGACCTGAATCCTATGGAGATGCTGCGGCATGACCTTAACAAAGGAAAGGTATAGTCACTATATTGTTAGTATATATTTATATATATTCCCAGTTTTGGGAAAAATGAGCCCTCCAAAGTGATACGAAATTAGGAATTAGCACCGCTGATCCCTAATGTAAAAGACACAGAGGATTAACTGTGTGCTTATGTTTTGCTTTTTCTTTGTTTTTTTTCGGCTTTTGGTAACACTAATTCAAAAAGCTGCCCACATAACAGCCTAGCCTCTCTGGGATTACATCCCATGTAGCAGAGTGCCCTGATACAGGTCAAGTTAATGGCCCAATGATAAACAATGAAAATTGTTCACTTTTTGGAAAAAACGGATAACTAATCACTAGTCATTGTCAATATAGCCATGCTATAAAAAGCTTACCAAAAATCAACTTTAGGAAAATTCAAACTAGGAATTTTGCACACACGTCTTTCTGCATTTAAAAGCTGCCTCTTTTTTCTGAGTTTTTATATCTTAAAAAAATGTCTCACATAAAAATTATGGATGTTGGGCAAAATTCCGAAGAAAGCCCATATAGGCAAATGTCAAAAACAAAAACAAGCAGTCGTCGTCCATAAAATGCTAACACTTCCATGACAAACGTTGCCATGCTAACGGTTAGTCTGTTAGCCAGTACCTCCGATTGGTGGGAATGGACCAGAAGCTAAAATAGTGCAAAAATGAACAAAGCAATGACGACAATACAAAACATAACATGGACAGGTCCAAACGTGGTTTTTTTTAGCTTTTCTGTTGACTATTGTGAGAGTTTGGGTGTTTTGGGTTTGGGGTTCAGGTTAAGGTAATCCAATATGAATGACAGCGCTTCATCCATCTTGTTAAGTGGGCGTGACAAGCAGCTGATGAGCGGCTTCTGCTGCTGAATTCAACGGTCTAAGGACACACCAAAGTTCATGCTAAGTCCGACTCATCTGACGCCAAGAATGACACTGAAGTAGACGGTATGATGGACACACACATTCATGCATTGATTCTTTTTCTACCACTTATCCTCACAAGGGTCGCAAGGGGTGCTGGAGCCTATCCCAGCTGTCTTTGGGCGAGAGGCGGGGTAATGGTGGCCAGCCAATCACAGGGCACATATAGACAAACAACCACTTATGGACAATTTGGAGTCGCCAATTAACCTAGCATGTTTTTGGAATGTGGGAGGAAACCGGAGTACCCGGAGAAAACCCACGCATGCACGGGGAGAACATGCAAACTCCACACAGAGATGGCCGAGGGTGGAATTGAATCCTAGCTGTGAGGCCTGCACGCTAACCACTCATCCATCGTGCAGCCCGAAAATGAACATAATAATTGTAATCTGATGAGTTAAAGAACTACTTCTATGAGAATAAAGTTGTAGTATTATGAAGAAAAATAACATCATTTTAGCAACATAAAGTGGAAATATTGAATCATATTATGTGAAGGACGTCCATATATTAGGGGAATAAAGTCAAAATATTATGGAAAACATTGGGGAAAAAAGTAAATAGTGAATTTGATAGCAATAATAGGCTTTTTCAAATATATCACAAAGGTGAAATGGAGTTTTTTTCCTGTAATAAGTACTTGTTAGCATATCATGTGTTGCTTTACAAAATATGGAAGTAGCTCTAGCATCCTTTCATATTTCACTATGTGACCCCCTGTGGATAAAGGTCTGACACCCCTGGTTTACGGAAATCCACACAGAGATGGCCAAGGGTGGGATTGAACTCAGGTCTCCTAGCTGTGAGCTCTGTGCGCTAACCACTCGACCGCCATACAGCCCCTGATTAGGATTCCTTATTCCCTAATCTAATATTTTCATGTTAGAGCATAAAAAAATGTCTTTGGAACCGCCTAAATATATTATTCCAACCATATCGTCACACTCTTACTTTTGCACGTATTGGGACTCTGACAGAAAATGGAAAATCAATCAGAAGCATTGACCGAGACCAAGAATGAAGTCCTGGAGCGTTCACTGTGGGAACGGAATTGGAGGAGTCTGTTGGAAAATGAATGTCCACTTTGACCCTGTGGCGCCCCCTGTGGCCAAACAGTGATAAACCATGGGGCTCCATCCTTCATCCTAACAGTGCAGTATGAGCATCCATGCCAAAAACAGAGGATGCGCTAAATCTCAAAGAGTTGATGAATTTCCACCAAACTCTCAAGTCAGTCCGACGCAAGGAAGACAGGAACGCTCACGCTGAAACAAAGTGTGTTAGACGGCGGCGGGTGCAGGCATGATTTGCATGATTATTGCTGTGAAGTTTTTGATGTGCAGCCAGCAGGCAGCAACAACAGCAGCAGCCTGGGATTAACCCCCCCACTCACACGCCCACCTCACCAGCACAAGTCCCTGACTCAATTAGAAACCAACTTCCTGGCTCACATGCGCCCACACGCCCCGCCCACCACACCGCCAGCATCACTTTCATTACCCGTACAATGAGCGTGCGTGCCAAGAGGAGACGTGTGCATGCCGATCATATAGCGGCCCCGTACACCTTTAATTGCATATCAGATGTCACGGAGGAGGCGGCTGCATGCAGTCCTCCTCGGCATGGTGTGCTCACACGATCGGAACGGCGGTTTTGAATCATCATACTTGGCCTGAGCCTTTATTTAACCTTGTTCCGTTCTATGAGGACCACACACACATTCTCTCTCGGCTCTCCCACTGTGGCTGTGATGACCCAGCAGGCTGCGGGGGCTGGAGGGGGCCTGGAGGGACGCGAGGCGGGGCCGAAGCGGCCTCCCTGCTGGGCTATCGGCTGCCCACGAAAAGGGCATCTACTGTATGGAGTAGATTGATCCAGCCAGGACTAAAATGGCCAAGGAGGAAGTGGACCGGAGTAGTTTTGTTGGCTGTCCTTGAATGTTACACATTGTTGCATGCGCTTACTTCAAATGGACGACATATTCCTTGTCTGATGCAAGACAGTTGCAAAGGTGGAAAGAGAGATGTTGCCGTGATGAGTTAGTGACATCACGGTGTGTATGTATACAGCAGGGGGTGGAAGGATGCACGCCGTATATGTTTAAGCCCGTGTTGACATCAAATTGTAGACCCAAAAAGGTCATTCGTATGAAAGGTTGTCCCATTAACGTCCATGTGTTTGAGTATACAGGCGCCCTTCCCTCTATCACAATGGTTCAAAAATACATTTGTTAATAAACCATGCATTTTTTATGGTTGAATGCGGTCTAATATCAGGAAACAAATATGCACATTTAAGCTAATTTGATATATTTTTGATAAATTAAGAGTTTTCAGGTTCAGCTGCACGGTTGGCAAGTGGTTAGCGCGCAGACCTCTCAACTAGGAGACCAGAGTTCAATTCCGCCCTCGGCCATCTCTGTGTGGAGTTTGCATGTTCTCCTCGTGCATGCGTGGGTTTTCTCCCACATTCCTCCAACTCACAAAAGGTCACAAAAGACCCCACAACAACATCCAAAGGACTGCAGGCCTCACTTGCCTCAGTTAAGGTCGGTGTTCATGACTCCACCATAAGAAAGACACTGCATGGCAGAGTTCCAAAACCAAAACCACCGCTGAAGAAACAGAACATTAAAGCTCATCTCAATTTGTGAGGAAAACATCTTGATCTCGAGATAAAAGTTATGTGTGCATTTCAGAAAAAGAACATCATACCAACAGTAAAAATGGTGGTGGTAGTGTGATGGTCTTGGGCTCTTTTGTTGCTTCGGGACCTGAAAGACCTGCTCTGATAAATGGAACCATGAATTCTGTCTACCAAAGGAAAATCTGTCAGTAACCTCAAGTATTACGTAACTTGGGTTCTTCAGCAGGACAATGATCCAAAACACACCAGCAAGTCCACCTCTGAATGGCTGAAGAAAAACCAAATGAAAACTTTGGAGTGGCCGAGTCCAAGTCCTGACCGGAATCCTATTGAGATGCCTCCATAAAGCTGTAAGACACTCATTGCAAGTTATCACAAGCTTGATTGCAGTTGTTGCTGCTAAAGGGTGGGCCCAACCAGTTATTAGCTTTAGGGGTAATCATTTTTTCCACACATTGCCATGTAGCTTTGGGTTTCTTTTCTCGCTTAATGATGAAAATCTTAAATAAAAAATGCATTTTTGTTCAGTTGTGTTGTCATTGACTAATATTTACATTTGATTGATGATCTGAAACATTTCAGTGCGAGAAACATGCATAAAATAAGAATTCCGGAAGTGGGCATACACTTGTTCACACCATTGTATTTGGATGTATTAAGAAGTCTAAAAATATGTTTGTCTAACACTCGTCTCTTTAATAGTAGCAGCATTTCAATCACACTTTAAACCCTGTTATTATGAGTCACGAGGGGTCACGTTCAAAGACATCACGTAGTTTAAGGGAAATGTACTTGTTTCCAGCATACTTAAATGTAGCAAATGGTTAGAATATTGGCTTCATGTGTTTCGTTCCTGTGTTTCGTTCCTGCTTCCTGTTTATTTACACACACACACACACACATACATAAATTATAACATGTTTGTTCACTTGTCATGTTCCGAGTGTCCCTGAATGTGTTCCCAGGATGAATGGACTAGAAACATGTCAGCTATTTATTTAGGTTTTTTTTTTAACAGCAAATATTGTAAAATATTTTCATAAGACACTGTTGCAATAATTTATTCATTTTTTGGTACAGCCAACATTTTTTGGAGCATCTATCTTTTAGAGCCACTGACCTTGTAGTATTATATGGCAGAAACCCAATTTTTTTTAGGAAGCTTATTACTGTCCTCCCACGAACGCCTATCAGAAGAAGGCCCACCATGACCTCAATAACCCTGCATACGAGCGACACAAGACAGCAGTTCCCTCGGAGCGCTACTGCCACCCGGTGACCAACTGGAGAACTACATCCTGGAAAGGAAGCGACTTTACCGTTCGTGCTTTTTACATCATGTAGCAATTCATATTCATGTTATGAAGTACTTAACATCAGTTTAGGAATACTACAGTAAAGTACAGTACACATGCAGGTCATTGTACATTTTCTTCTCATAATTAGAACTTTTATTGCCATATTTTGACCTTATTCCCACATTGTACCTTTTCACCAAATCTAAATTTTCAACTTACAACTTTATTTTATTTCTTATATTATGACTTTTTAAATAAAAATCAAAATAATCTCAGTGGTACTAAAACAACATTTTTATCCCCTAAAAAAATATATTTGTTATAATATTTCAATTTCATGCTACTTTAATTATACTATTTTTTCATCATATTAGAGCAGGGGTGCTCATTAAGTCGATCGCGAGCTACCGGTCGATCGCGGAGGTGGTACTGGTCGATCGCTGGTCGATCGCGGCGTGACATTAAAAAAATATCATCCCAGCATCAATGCCGTCACTTGATTGATATACAGGGCAGCCATTCAGATGACAACTGAATGTTGCCCTTCGGGTGACCAATCAAATCAAACGACGTCTCTAAGTGCAGCAGAACTTACGATGTCAGCCTATCATCCATCCCTGTTACTTGATTGACATATAGGACAACCAGTCAGACAACTGAATTTTGACCTTTAGGTCACCGCTCATGCGTAAACAACGATGCAAAGTGCTAAGCTAGTCGGCGAATTGCGAGATTTTAAGCCCTCGCTAAAGTTTATGGTCACTAAAATGAGTGAAGGAGCTGGATCAAGTAAAAAGGCAAAAAACATATCACTTCCATACGGATATGGAATATTATACGAATATTATGATACGGATATTATCCATGACTGATAAACATTTGGAAGTGTGCTTGAGGCTGGCTATCAGCAGCTACTGTCCGGACTATGCATCCCTGGCTGGTTCAATTCAGTGCAAGTCATCAAAGTAAACTCAGGTAATTATAAAAAAATTTAATAGTTAATTATGTGTGTTTTGCAATATTGGCTCATTTTGTTATGTAAGGTACATCAACATACATTGTACGTACAAATAATCCTCAATACACTTGAAAATAAATAGATGTTTTGCATTTTTGTAGTGGGTAGATCATTTTGACTCGGTCATTTTAAAAGTAGCTCGCATGCTGAAAAAGTGTGAGCACCCCTGTATTAGAGTATATTTTTATTTATCTCGCAACGTCCAAAAATTATGACTTTTTATTTTACTAAAAAAATATTTCAAATGTTTCCTCATTTTACATAATTCTAATCAATATTAAAGTTTTCTTTTTGAATTACCATTTTTTTCTGAATATTTTTTACACAAAACTTTTCCCCCCAAAATCCATCTTTGTTTCATTTTTCATATGATAAAAAAAATTGTCATTAATATTAAAAACTATGATTCTAAAATTATAAAAAAAACATTTTTTTTCTTTATAATAGTAGAAAATATTTTTTCCTGTTTTGATTATGACTTTATTCTTGTAACATTACATTTTCCATAACATCATTTCCCAAAAAGTACAACTTTGTTGTTATTTTTTTTGTTTTAATATTATGACTTAACATTTTTTCTTTAATATTCCATCTTTATGTTACTAAAATTATGTATTTTTACTCATATGACATAATTCTCATCGAAATTCCATTTTTCTTTGCTTGTTAAATTACAACTTTTTCTACAACTTTCTTTCTTCAATTTTTGCCTTTTTTCCTTGTTAAATGACATTTTCATTGGCGGCCCAACATTCACGAGCTGTAAATGGCCCCCAGGCTGCAGTTTGGCTTGCGTGACTAGTTCTTGGGCTGTGCATTATTTGTATACGCAATCTTCTTCTTTAGTCTCCCCATCAGGGGTCCAACCTCATTCCTAACGTTCTATCGGGACCAACACCACCAAGAAGGTGGATTGTAAATTCAAACGTCACTTTCATCAAGTTTGTTTGGAAACGGCAGCAGTCGTATTTCTAGCCCACGTTCAGAAAATGCTAAATTTGTGATGAATTTATTTGAAATACTGTTCTGAGAATTACAGCGTTACACTGGTGGTCCGTGGAAGAGGTACGTCGAAGCATCTTAAGTCAAGCTAACAGGAAACTGACTTCAGTACATATCAAAGTACATAAAACATTCAGTTCAGAAACCACAAAAATAGACTTAACTCTTAAATTAACCTTAAAAAATAAAACAGCGGGAACACTTCACTCGAGAGGCACTTGCTTAACAGTCATGAAGTGTCGACAGCTGCGACAGGAAGTATTCAAGTGTGCAGACCGCTCAGTCGACAAGTATCTTTGGCGCTACTTTGGCTCCGCCTTCATCGGACTCCGCCTGGGTCTGGTCTTTGTTACAGTTTGTAAACGTTGTGCAGGCGGGGCCCGGTTGAGTCGGCAGTCCGGTGTTGGGCGTAGCGTCGGCGTCGCTGTGGTTTCCGTGTGCCGCCTCCACCGGTTGATCATTAGGAACCTGATGACAGAGAGAGTAAACAGCTGACACCTGCTATGGTAAAAGGTGTGCACACAAACACATTTCCTTCTGTGTTAGGTAATGACTTTATGAGCATGCACACACACACACACACACACACACACACGGTAACTTTCCATCAGCAAACACAAACTTCTCACCTCTCTGCAGGGTGGGGGCAACCGGTAGTACAGTAGAGGAGGAAGCAAGAAATCAGCACAGGAAGTAGGAAGTTATGTTTAAAATTTCTTGTAAACCACAGAGTCCAGCGGCCGAGATACAATAAGAAACCAAACAGAAACAAAAAGCTTTCCATACGAGGAAGTACATCCCATACTACATAAATACTGCTTGTGAAACAGACCTGGCTCACCTGTAGGGGCCGCTGACTACTCTTCGCCACGGTCAGCATCTCTTTAATCTGGACAACAGCGAAGGCGATGGTGACCCAGGGGGCGCCGGAGAGCACCCAGGCTGGCCGGGCTACATCCTCCTGCTCCTCTTGGTACTTGGTCTTCTTCACAGGGGCGGGGGCGCTTTGGTGGTTGAGAGCGGCGCTGCTCCTGGTGCCCTGACTCTCGACCAAGTCAATGGTGGCAATGGGGACGGGGCTGGAGGGGACTGGGATGTTCTCCGCCAGCATTTTGTCCTCTAAAAGAAAAAATCAATCAAGAAATGACACAAAACACCAATCTTTTAAAGTTCCTACTATTTACACGGTAATTGTGCTAAGTGAGGATGAGGATGGAAGAAGTGACCCACCCTTGCCACCTGTTTCGTCTGTCAGACACTGGATGAGAGTGAAGATGAGGAGTATGATCAATGAGGCCATGCCGACCCCTCGGAATGTTGTTGCAGCGCCTGCAAAGTCAAGCCAAATACCAACACATCAAAACGGAAACTGATTGTATTCTCAGGGTATTCAATCCACCGTAACTCCACTGTTCAGGTTGCCTTAGAAGACGTTTGGCGTTGTGGCCGTTAAAACTACACCAAACACGATCTTTTCTCCTGTGGAGTTGAATCACCACCTCTTTGTGAAAAATGTAAACCCATAAAAGACGTATCAATATGTCTTTGGTGGTGAATGGGTTTGTTTGTTGGATGATCTGAAAGATTTAATTGTGACAAATATGCCTTTTTTCCATATTTAGGCTTTTCCAACTGTTTTCTTCTTAAGCCTGTTGGGACCATTATTTGTGTTGTAGGTATTTGGACCCATATGACGTCCACATATGAGTACCAGTGCCTGGGTGCTGTTCAGAGCCCTCCTTTCCATGTCTTCCATCTTGGCCAACATAGAGATACTAGTGATGCCATCACACAGCCGTGCTTTTGTCTGTTAAATGTTCCCAAGAACTGAACAAAAATGTGGTTTTGAGGCAAATGAGAACTTTGTTCTGGGTTGAGTGCGGCTCTGCCTTGGCAGGGTGTGATCAAGGTTGCCTCAGAGTTTCCATTGTTTCCTGGGTTGGAATACAGGGAGGTGACGTTGAATGAAGTCAGTTTGATTTTAGTCCGTTTCTCACCAAGTTCATTGAGTTTTGGATGTCATGTTGTGTGTGCTAAAATACTGGACACACTTGGTGCACTTTTTACAAAGATTTTTCCCATCATCCACAATCCTTATGTGAGATATGAAAACACTTTCACTTTTCTGTGTATTCTAAACATATAAAAACAGATAAAAATATTACTGCATGTAATGTTAATAAAACTCTTCCAACCAGGCTTTATGGTGTTATATCCATGCTGTAACCATGTAGTAACTTATGTAACGATATGTAACGTGTGTAACTGAATCCTGAGGTGAAAATTGGCGAGAAAACGCAAACTCCACACTTAAAAAGGTGCAATCTAACAGGTTGAAACACCTTGAGCTGAATGAATCATGGTCTCATACCAAAGTAACCAACCAGCAGCCCCCCCACCATGGCCCCACAACCACGGCCCAGCCCGAGGTGAAGTCCCTGGAGGATGCCCTGCGCCGATGTCCTTAGAGCGGGTGGGACAGCGGCGCTCAAGAAAGAGATACAAGCTGCCCAAACAGAGGCGTGAGTCACACCTGCAAGACAAACAAACGCCACATGACTTCCTGTGACACTTCATTTGAATCGATGAGCTTTCTCGCACCTTGCACATGGTTGTTCCCATGGGTCCTATTCTACACTAAAGGCATGAAGCATTACCTTGAAGGACCTCCATGGGCAGCACCGTCCAGGCGTTGTGCAGGTATGAGATGTAGAGGTAGCGTGCTGTGTTGCAGGCCAGGCCGATGTAGAGCACCCTGAGGGCGACACCACATCCACATTTTAGTATCTTGGTGGAAAACAATTAGCCGTCCTGCTCTTACAAAGCAATCTAAACACGACACACCCTTGGAAAACAAACTCACCAGGCTGGATCATTGCATTTGCTCAGAACACACTCGGCATGTTTGCCGACACATACAATCACACGTATAGGTGTGACCTTTGGAATAGCAGAGAAGAGCCCAACTTGTTTGGAGAAGATGTCAGATGGCAGAAGAACCTTTGAGCAAGGACGTGAACGCCCAAACCATCCAGGGGCTCAACCCATGTACACCTTAGGGATGTGTATTGGCACACAAGAGTCTGGCGATACGATACGTATCACGATACGATATATCACGATATATCATGATACTGTTAACAAGGCGATATTTTTTCGTTTTTCTCATAGTTAAATATTATTTCCTGAGAAAACTGAATAATACCAGCAGTAAGCACTTACTAAACACCTTTTTATTCCATTAGAAGAGCATGTTATGCTGTATCACAAAGCGTAGCATTTGGATAAATAAAGCTTTAACATCCAGCTTAAATCTACAAAAATAGGTAAAAAAACAAAAAAATTAAATTATGTCTCAAGATCCTGCACCTCGTACTTCGGTATGGGACAAAAAAAAAAACTTAAAAACTTAAACTGTATTACGGAAAGCAGGAAGTGAACAAATGCAACAGTTACTGATTGTAAAAGTACCAGATGGAGGGATAGAATTTAATAAGCTTTGCTTCTTCCTACTCCTTTTGGACATGTGGAACTGGGAACTGATTATGGGATGCACTCAATTGTGATCTGATGCATGTTCAAATGAATTTAAACCGTTACCATTACCAAATGTTCACATTCTATTAGCTGTGAAAAAATGCACAGTATACAGTCCCTGACTTATCCACCATCAGAAGAGTATTTTTGTGGAACAAAGTAACTAACATCAGTAAAAAGTTCTTTTTGGATGCTTGATATAACCATTATTTAACAAAATTGAATTTCAAAAACAAAATACCTGCAATATCACAGTACTACTTTTGTATTATACAAAAGGACCTTCGCATTGCTTGCTAGCGGCAGGTCCTCATGGTGTCTCGCTAAGTGGACTCACAGATTTGTCGTCTTTCCTGAATACTTTATTAACTATTAACCGACGACACACTTTACAAACGACATGGGTTTTGTCCATTTCTGCACACCCTACTTTGTGTAGAAATCCAAAATGTGTCCACACTTCAGCCTTGTACGCTGCAGGGGCCGCTGTTATGTGCTCGCATTCCGCCATGTTGAACTGTGTTTATGTACTTGTGAATCTCGTTCAACGTCGTTGCCTAATTGACTACGTAAGTGCTGCCGCCTAACGATCGGAAGTTTCAATTAAAATCAGAAATGAACCTTTGCCGTGTCTGCACTTGAATAAATACCATATACAGTCTATGATAAATGCCTAAAAATATATTGACACAGTATCATGGAACGAAGTATCGCGATATATCGCCGAAACAATATTTTCTTACACCCTGAGTACACCTCACTGGTGAATTGTTTTTTGTATGGCGCAGAAGGCAAAAGTGTAATAATGAACATTAGTATGATTAAAACAGCGAAGCTCACCTGATGTGTCCCACCAGCTCAATGAACTTGTGGCTGGTGAAGTAGGCGGCAAGCTCCGAGACGTGACTCAGCACGGAGCAGACGCCAAACAGCGTGTATGTGCCATGCAGGTCCTCTAGGTGCCAGTACAGGAAGCTGAAGACAAAGCCGTAGCCGAAACCCATGAACCAGGCCACGAAGAGAACCGAACTGTAGCGCACGCTGCACAGCAGCTTCAGGAGATCGCTGTAGTGGAACTCCTGATCAGCGGTGGTGGCGATGGCGGTCGGGTCGGCCGCGGGCGTCTCCTCTGCCGCCCCCTCTGGAATGTCTTGAACATAGTCACCGCCTTTTTCAAAGTAGAACTGCGTGGCGACGACAAAGGCTGCGCCCATCAGCACGCCGAAGACGATGAAAGCAATCTGGTAGTTGCGGAGGCGGAAGGCAGGTATGACGCAGCCAACGCCGTCGATGGTGACGGTGATGTGCGTGTGGTCGATCCAGATGCCCACCAGCAGCATGGTGAGCCCCCACCCCAGAGAGCCCCACATCCTCTGCAGCCCGTAGCGATCGCGGGCCTTGCCCAGGTACTGCAGCGTGACCGTGTCCACAATAGTGACGGCGGGAGCGCTGAAGAACTCCCCAACGATGATGACGAGCAGGATAATCAGGAAAATGTTCTCCACTTGGGTGTTGTCGTAGATTATCTGGTACTCCTTGGTGCCGGTTGGAGCAGGGAAGGGGGTTGTGGTGGTGGGGGTAGTGGCCGAGGAGTCATTGACGCTTCGCTGGGATACGGATGGGAGCCACTGAAGATCCATGAAGCTGCGGCCAACCCGGCTGGTGGAGTTGCTCTCCTGCGTGAAGTTTCCCGGCGTGGCTGCGGTGGGCGCCACTGTCACCTCAGCTCCCAACTCCACGCATTTCATATCAGCCGGCTTCACGAAGCCGATGCCACAGTTGAACACCAACCAACAGAAAACAGAGAACAGCAGCACCGCCTTCCCCTTCTTGAAGCGGTCCGCCACCACACCCCAGAAGGGCGCACTGCAGAATTCTATGAAGTAACGGATGCCGACCAGGAGGCCGCTGCGGCTGGCGGACATGCCCAGCTGCTTGTAGTAGACCGACAGCAGCGGGTGCAGTGAGCCGTACGCGGCGTAGAAGAAGAAGTAGAAGACTTTCGAGATGAGGAGATGAGTGTTGACTTGAAGGCACATCCTCTCGCAGCATTTGAGGGAGTCCGGCGGGGAGGTCACCGTCGACTCAGGCGAGGTGGCAGCAGAGGGCGGGGTCGAAACGCCCCTCTGCTGAAGTGTCAACGTGTTGAACGCATCAGCCACTTCGTCGTCTGTCAGGATAACAACCTTGTCATCAGCTGCCATATCTGGAGAGAATGAGACGACATCGTCAGGGCCTTGAAATTCCCACAGCGAGTTAAGATGACTAAGTATGTTGAGTATGAACGTGTGAGGCGTTTACTAACAACTCATCAAACAGTGGGAGGGGTTTCTTTAACCCTTAGATGCATAAGTGGGTCAAAAATGACCCGGTCCGGTTGTTTTCATGAAATATCTTCATTCATTCATTCATTTTCTACCGCTTTTCCTCACTAGGGTCACGGGGGGTGCTGGAGCCTATCCCAGCTGTCTTCAGGCGAGAGGCGGGGTACACCCTGGACTGGTCGCCAGCCAATCACAGGGCACATATAGACAAACAACCATTCACACTCACATTCATACCTATGGACAATTTGGAGTGGCCAATTAACCTAGCATGTTTTTGGAATGTGGGAGGAGACCGGAGTACCCGGAGAAAACCCAAGCATGCACGGGGAGAACATGCAAACTCTACACAGAGATGGCAGAGAGATGGTGAGGTCTGCGCGCTAACCACTCGACCGCCGTGCCGCCTGAAATATCTTTGTAATGAAATTTTTTTATCGTTTCATATTCCAGGTATTCCTCAAAAAACATGTTTTTGATAGCTAGATAGCTCGATAGCTAGATAGCAAATACTGAACTGCATGCAGTGATGAGACAAGTGGAAACACACAATGGATCCTCACATTTTCTATTGTTGTACGGGGTCATTTTCTTTTTCAAAGATGTCAAAAAGTGAAAAATTAAGATGTTTCTAACATGAAACAATTCTTGTGTGGTCCTAAATATAATACTAAATATCATACAAGTGATTATTCCGAACAAAAATGGCAAAATTGGCATAAAAACGCATTGATTCTAGTATGGGTCATCTAAGGGTTAAGAGAAATACTGTGGAAATGCTCATGTCACAGCGATGACGTCATCTAAATAACATACATATAAACATACAGCATAAGCAGCCATTATGGGGCGTCTGGAGGACGACCATTTGAACACCTGCCTGTCACTCACGCGCCATTGCGGAAGTGTTTTGTTTCTGTCACAAAGCTTCAACAGCTTTTAAAAGAGGCGAAAGCTATACAGTATACACGTATTTGTACAATAAAATCATACTGCTTGACTTCCACCACGTCTAACCCACAACGGTGACAAATAACAGTCAAACTGCTCACCTGCTTAGGTCACAGCTCCCATTAAAGTCAAACTATGACTGCGCAGGTTCTCTTGAGTTTCTCGCTTTGTCTGAAGACATTTGTCACAATAAATCCCATGTCATGGCTGCCTTCATAGATTCACCCGAACAAAATACACCGTATTGTGTCCATATTCTATATTCTATTCAATAGACTATCCCCGGCCGGATGGTTTGTCTTTGTATTCTGCCGACAGGATAGCTCGTCTAACCGGAGCTCCCACCTGTCTGGCGATGACATCACCGTCAAGTTGGCCGTGAATGATGAAGCACACTTTCGTTTTTTGCTTTCAAAATAAGAGATACTTTTACACGATGTGGAAAACAAACAGTTCTTCATTGTCTTTTTAGCGTCTGGGTGTATGCGTTTATTCACATTTTATTCACAATTTACAATTTACAGTTGAATATAGATGAATTAATTCGAGTTAACTGGTGACTGTGATGATATTGATAATATTATATTTCATATTGTATTGCATTGCAGATATAGTTTATGTTTGTTTATTGTTGTCAAATAAAATCTTCGACACATTGGAAAAATATGTGTCCATGGTTTGCTCTGATTATAATCATGGATCAGCAAATTAAAGACAAAAATCACAAAATGATTTACATTTCATGTGATCAATATTGGTATACGAGTCATGTGCTGAAAAAATAGAAAAAAAAAACACAACTGCAGAAGAAATGAAATACAAAACAAAACACCAAGCTGCTCTATGTGGAGGGGGTGGAATTACGTTAAATAAATATTGTGAAAATTTAATTTAGATTCCAAACAAATCAGAACGATGCTTTTATTTTGAAGTTTGTACAGGAAATACTGAGCGACGGGGAAAAACAGTCTAACTGAAACTTAGGGTGGACCGCCAATTTGCATTTGTCATACCGATGCTGATACTGATACTTTTTACTTGACATTTTTGTAGATCCTTGAATTATTTGGCGAGTTTGCCTTCATTAAAAAAATAAAATAAAATTAGAATCTGATTTTAGGCAAAACGTAATGTTTTCCTTTTTCTCACTGCATTGTACTCAATGTGTTTTTCTGTGTCTATGTAGCGCCATCTAGTGCTGGTTAAGAATAGATGGAACAGCATTGTTGCGCAACAAGAAGAGTGAGTGTCACAACAATCTGCCTGTTCTTTGGTGGATGCAATGATGTTCATAACGATATTCATGTTAAGCGAGTGGGATGGCTGAAAAAAAGAAAAAAACTTTAAAAGAAAATTTTAAAAAATATTTAAAAACTTTACTACTAAAATGATATTTTTCCCAATAATTATGACTTTTTCCGGGTTGCAATACCCAATTTTCCACTTCATATTTGCATTTTTTAGAGTTATTTTTCCCATTTCTTTTTTTTTTAACATTTCCCAATGATTTCAACATTCTTTGAATATGTTTTTTTCTCATGGCTATGACTTTATTCCCATACTATTTTGGCATAATACCTGTAATATTATAACTTTCTCCCCCAACCTCATTTGTTCTTTGTTTCTCATTATATTATATTATATTATATTATATTATATTATATTATATTATATTATATTATATTATATTATATTATATTATATTATATTATATTATATTATATTATATTATATTATATTATATTATATTATATTATATTATATTATATTATATTATATTATATTATATTATATTATATTATATTATATTATATTATATTATATTATATCGTATTATATTGTATTGTATTATATTATATTATATTATATTATATTATATTATATTATATTATATTATATTATATTATATTATATTATATTTCTTAACATTTCAACTTTATGCTTCCAGCTTTATTCTCTTAAACTTTTTCTTGTTAGAATTTTTCTCTCTTAATATTTTGACTTTATTCCTGTAAAATGAATGATAATGTTTGTATTTTTGCCTTTGGTGCTTTTTAAAAAACAATTTTTTTTTGTTAAATTATATCTTTATAATAAAAAAATAGCCTTGGGCCACAAAAAATATTTTATATCACATTCATTTATTTTTTTTCCCAACATAAGTACAATTCAACCCTGTAAAAACATACTTTTATCATAAATGCCAAATGTGTAACACACAACTAGAAGAGTAAATATATATTGAAACAGATGTTAGCTTTTTTAAATTAAGGAGATCTAAACTGAGCAAAAGATGTTTCATTGGGAAATATTGCGACATAGCGAAGGAAATAATACGCTGGAAAGAAAAGGATGAACGTCAATAGTCTGACTCGTCTGAAAGTTCTCCCTGTTGCGTCCAGTGCTTCCCCCGCTTCTTCTTTTTCCTCTTCCTCTCCCCCATCAGCATGGCGGCCAACACGGTTATCACCACGGTGACGGTGATGATGAGCACGGTGACCGTCTCGGCGATGCACAGCTCCGTATCCACCTGCATCAGCCGGTAGTTGCGCAGCACTGCGGGCTCCCTGCATGTCAGGTTGTAGTAGTCGTCCAGGAAGAGTCTCTGGATGCTCCTCAGCTTCCGGAACACTCTCTGCAGGTCGCAGTCGCAGTTCCAAGGGTTTCCCTCCAGCAGGATGTGGGTGCTGTAAGTGTGTATGCTCAAGAAGGTCTTGAAGTGGATGCTGGTCAGCCGGTTGTTGGCCAGATTGAGGAGCGTCATGGTGGTGAGCGGTTTGAACACCCCCACCTGTGTCTCGTTGATCTGGTTGCCGCCCAGGTTGAGGACCTCCAGCGAGCGCAGCATGGAGAACATCCCGCTGCTCAGAGCGCCGAGCTTGTTGAATTGGAGGTGAAGCTGCCGCAGGCTGCTCATGGAGGCAAATGATCTCACCTGGATGGTATGGATTCTGTTGCTGCTCAGGTTCAACCTCTGCAGGCCGTCCAGATGCGAGAAGCTGCTGCTGTCCAGGCTGCTCAGTGAATTGTGGGCCAGCTGCAGCTCTCGCAGGAAGCCCAAGCCGACGGAGAAGCCCTCGCCTAGGGTGGAGATCTGGTTCCAGCTTAGGTCCAGCTTCTGCAGGAACTCCAGCTGTGAGAAACCGCCGTCCTGCACCGTGCTGATGTTGTTGTTCTGCAACAGGAGCACACGCAGCTTGCGGTTGTGGCTGAAGGAGCGCTCGGGGATGACCGTGATGCGGTTGACGGACAGGTCAAGCAGCTCGGTGGCGGGTGGGACTCTGGCCGGCAGCCGGGTGAAGAAGGCCCGCGAGCAGATGGCGAGCCTCAGATCCCCACGACAGTCGCAACCCAACTCACACCAGGTGCCGTGAGACCTGGAGGACGCTGCTGACGCGGCCAGGAGGAGCAACAGGAAGTCCTTCATGGCTACTGAAAACACACACACAGGAGCCATGTTTGCTTGAAGAGAATATACAGCACATTCCAAATATGATAAAAAAAAAAAAGACTTCGTATTTATGACTTTGGCTTTTGTCTTACCGGCAGCGACCCGTCTGCTTGCCAACAAGCAGCGGGCAGCAGGTGGAAACATGACATGATGATGGCGGTGAGGGAGGCGGGCGGTCACGGCCTGGAAAACCTAATGAGACACCACAAAGAGGATGGAAACAAGACAGCGAGGGGAGGAGAGCTCGTCAATTATTTACCGTGCGCTGGGTGGGCGGGGGCAAAGCGAAGGCGGGGGGGTTAAGAGATTGAAGGCAAATTGGGCCACAGAGCAGAATTAGAAGGTCTGGGCTTATTCAACTGATTGCAGGCAGCTTTTAATCTCTGCCATATCACATACATATATGCAGTATATTCAAAAATATATACAGTACAAGTATATACAGTATATACATTTTCTATTGGAGTGAAAATGTCCACTGCTAAGTCACTGGGTGTTCTAACTACGTAAACCAGGGGTGTCAGACCTTTATCCAAAGGGGGTCACATAGTGAAATATGAAAGGATGCTAGAGCTATTTCCATATTTTGTAAAGCAACACATGATATGCTAACAAGTACTTATTTCAGGGAAAAAAACTCAATTTCACCTTTGTGATATATTTGAAAAAGCCCATTATTGCTATCAAATTCACTATTTACTTTTTTCCCCAATGTTTTCCATAATATTTTGACTTTATTCCCCTAATATAAGGACTTCGTTCACATAATATGATTCAATATTTCCACTTTATGCTGCTAAAATGATGTTATTTTTCTTTTTCCTCCCACATTTCAAAAACATGCTTGGTTAATTGGCGACTCCAAATTGTGCAATTGCTGGCCATCAGTCCAGGGTGTACGCCGCCTCTCGCCCAAAGACAGCTGGGATAGGCTCCAGCACCCCCGCGATGCACATGATGCTAAACGGTAGAAAATGAATGAATGAATGTATTGAGTTGTGGACTCCGACAGAGCAGCTACACACAATAACCGCATAGAAAGCTTTCTAGATCTTCCACATCCAACACCTTTTTCTGCAGTGTTTTGTTTAATTTAGTCAGGCCCTCCTATAGCGACACTCATGCCGCTGTGTTCAAGGACTTCTGGATACGTAGTTCATCCATAAGGTCTTTCAGGGCTGATTAAACTTCATTATTTAACATAAGAATACAATATTGTACCAACATGTATAGGTCAGAAAAGCATCATATGTCCTCTTTAATAGTTGGCTTTTTTCCTGGAAAATTACTGCTAATTTTTCCAGTTTTGCTGAGGTTTTCTTCAACCGGACTTGTTTAAAATTAGAACCATTGTGAGGAACGAGAATTCCAGAGACTTTTGACAGGTGAAAATGACCGATTGGGAGCAAAAGCTGAAATCCAAGTAAAGACTCTTACAGGAGAGCCGCTGCGCCACGTGTTCCATTGTTTACTCTCATCTGTAGGACGAGACGGGATGTATCCGATTGCCAGCGGACCTGTTGGTCACCGAGAGAAAGATTACATTAATACCGTCCAAATCCGCGGCCCAGATAAAGCACTCGCTTGCCATATGGGGTCATAACTTTATGCTCACTTTGGCCTTTATGGAAAATCAGAGCGTTTTTAACACCTAGTGGGGACACAATGGAGGCTTTAATGACTGCCATAATTGTATCTAAATAAAATCAGCCCCGCCCCAACAGGTATCAGGTGTCCGCAGGGGTCCGGTTCCGCCGAGTTGACCTCAATATGTTGCATATAATAGCACTCCTTGGGTTACTTCCTGCTGTAACACAACACATCTGCTCCAGTCTGTCTGGCAGAGGTGAACCGAGAGACAAATCATAAACGTGTCGGATCATAAAGTTATTACGCATCACACTTGCAGAGTGACGGGGAGATTAGAGGAAAGCCTAAATGAAGACGTTAATCCGCACAGGGAAGGATTACATCCGTGTTCTGCTGCTTGGGAACATCAAAGTCCATATACCGGATCTTGATCTTCATCACTTTTATTGTTGAGTATATGGTGCTAGCATGCTAACTGTTAGCATGTTAGCTAGCACAGACAGGGCATGATGGAGGGATATTATAGGCCAAATTTAGTGAAACAAAAAACTTATAATATAACACAACGTTACAATATTATGAATAAACTGCAATATGTAATACAACAGTACAAATTAAGCATAATCAATCTCATCATGCGAGTTTCGACCCGGTACTGTCACTATCACTGGTATCAATACAAACAATATTTGGATCGACTGTCCCGACTTTCTATCGCGTCTACCAGATTGATAATTTTCCACTGTTGGAAAAAAGTGAAACGGATAAGCATTTACTAAACAAACAACAGCCTGACCATCCCACGACGCAACATTTACCATCAGAACTAACGAAATCAACTTTTTGCATTTGTGACGTCACTCCATGCAATGTGTGCTTATGGCCAGCAGAGGGCGAAAAAGGCCAGTTTGAACAACAGCGGTTCAGGCTGTGTCTGAATCCGGGTTCTGCAGCCTACTAGGAGAGTAGCTTACCCGGTCTACGAAGGCCAGACGTTCGGAGACTACTCCTCCAGCCGAGAACCAGCCTTGCTAATTCAGATGGTCTAGCCTTCCTCACACTTCCTGGTTCTGTCACGTGGTCTCATGTTTACCCTGACGTCCTGACAGAATGACATCTGCCTTGAGTGAAAAAGTAGCAACATAACTAAAGTCAAGGCTAACACCCAAAAGCAAAGTTATTATTATTATATTATATATATTATTTTATTATTGTTATTTTTAACAAGGTTTTAGATCAGAGACAAGAAATATTGTTCTTTTACAGATTTATCTCCAGCTCACAGCTAATATGAACAAGAGTAATATTAATATCTCCTCTATTTAGTTTAGTACTTTTTGGCTGCATTGTGCATTTCTACATTACCGATCAGCAGCAACACATAAGTTTTAATACATGTATTATTTGATGGCATATATGAGGTGATAAATACTAATAAAACAATGTTGCATCCTGCACTGTATCAAGCTGGGGGGGCAGGTGAAATAATAATGAGGTGCAGGACCCCAAGGAGGCGAAGGTTTGAAGGCCATCAATGATGTTCTATGGCGGTACCACATACCTAGGGCAGTCCTGCAGCCCCATCCTGATCATAATTATCTTTAGTAAAACTATACTAAACTTTAGTACTACTATTAAAACTATTATATTTGTGTTTATTACAAAGTTTAAGGTGGAGGTCTTTTGTGTTTACATAATCGAGAACGAGTATTTTCTTCTTTAAAAAGAGTTAGTGACATGGCAGTGGAGATGACCCTTGCACACCAACTGGATGGATGATGATGAGGACAGTGGAGACATGCACCAGTCCATGTGACAGACACATATTCATAAAAGTTAACATGCAGATGATGACTGAATAATGATTTTACTTCAATATTGTGTACTTTACCTTTCAACACTATTAGTGTTGTTGCCATGGGTGGGTTGCGTGCACCTGGGTGTGTGTGCGTGTGCTTGTGTGTACATGTGAGTGGGAGAGACAGACAGAGGTGTTAACGAACGACGACAGTGGCAGCGCAGCGTGGCTACTTGTTAGCGCCTCCGCTCAAATTCAATATGGCAGCCTCACTGAGGAACAGCGAGAACCTCACAGAGGTCGCAAGGGTCATGACCAAAAGGATGAAACAGCCTGTTCCTGCCGTCGGATGCCACCTAACCCGCCATGCGGAGATGATTTACAGTCATATCCATCATCATTATAAAGCCATTTTGAACGTTTTGGGACTCCAGCATACCATAATGAGAGCCATTATCCACAAATGGTGAAAACATACAACAGTAGTGAACCTTCTCACGAGTGGCCGGCCAACCAAAACGGCCCCAAGACCTCAGGGACGACTCATCTAACAGGTCGCAAAAGACCCCACAACAACAGGTTTCTTTTTCCCTAATGGGTTTTGAGTTTTTCCTTGCCGTGATGAGGGTTCAGATCAGGGATGTTGTCTATTGTCTATCATCTACTATATCGACTGATGTCGACCTGCTTGTTAAGCCCTTTGGGGCTCTTTTGTGATTAAGGGCTATACTAAATAAACTTGACTTGACTTGACAACATCCATAGAACTGCGTGCCTCATTTGCCTCAGTTAAGGTCGGTGTTTATGATTCCACTATAAGACAGACACTGTGCAAAACGGTTCCAAGATGAAAAGTTTTGCACATCATACCAACAGTAAAATATGGTGGTGGTGGTGTGATGGTGTGGGGATGTTTTGCTGCTTCAGGACCTGGAAGACTTGCTGTGATAAATGGAACCATGAATTCACCATGAAAAAACTAAGCCAAACAAATCAAGCAAGGGAGAAGCTGGAAGACAACGACTACTAATGTTAGGAATCAGAAAGTGTCTGTTATGTATCATTTATTCATCATTAGTTACCCACTTAATCATATATTTTTATTCATTTGATATACTACTTAGGAGACCCAAGTTCAATTCCACTCTTGGCCATCTCTGTGTGGAGTTTGCATGTTCTCCCCGTGCATGCGTGGGTTTTTTCCGGGTACTCCAGTTTCCTCCCACATTCCAAAAACATGCTAGGTTAATTGGCCACTCCAAATTGTCCATAGGTATGAATGTGAGTGTGAATGGTTGTTTGTCTATATGTGCCCTGTGATTGGCTGGCCACCAGTCCAGGGTGTACCCCGCCTCTCGCCCAAAGACAGCTGGTATAGGTTCCAGCATACCCATGACCCTCGTGAGGATAAGCGGTAGAAAATGAATGAATGATATATTACTATGTTCCTTGTGGTGATTAGTACCGCGACTTATATGACCTTTAATATTATTGAAATGAAGAAGAAATGTCCATGTGTTTAATGATGTCCTTCACCTTGAAAGCTCCTCAGCTTGTTTGCTCAGCACCTTCAGCTCGGTGTGCAATCGCCCCACGAGATGCCAGAGCTTTTAGGTCAGATGGATGTGTGAGCTTCAGCATCTTCCCGGAGAAGTCAATGAGTGGGTATGTTGGGAGAAAAAAAAAGACAGAAAAACACTGAATTATTTAGTGGCACAACATAGGGGAGCTTTGAAGCCATTTTCATCTTCATCTGTTAGAAGGGGTGTATGTACATGTGCCTTGGAACAACACAACACCAGACATCGCTTGCAGTTTGACTTTTGAGAATTTTACCAGAGATAAAAGGTTGATAGTAAATTGCATATTTTTACTTAGCTTCTTCCGTCTTCATATACAAATAAAGTACACGCATTCCAATGTTTAGCAAGGAATAACGACACTTGTCATCTTAAAGTTCACCTGAAGCAACGAAGCACACTGAAAGGAACGAAAACACAATTATCTCCAAGTAAGCAAAAGCTACATCAAGTTCAATAGATAACTCCAAAATTCCATTCAAAAGCATACCAAACTAACTGATCATTTAGCAGATCGGCGTGACCCATTTAATGGTCGTATTTTTAAAACGGTCCTATCATCGAAGTATAAATTACAGCCGAACATGTAGCGGAAAGACATAGAGTTAGGAAAACCTTTTATTTGTTCGTTTTTCCTATTTTAAGATGCTTTTATGATACTTTGTTGATATTCACACAAATGGCAAAGTAGTTCGGAATTGGGTTTGTAACGCCATTGAGTTGAATGAAATTACTGCGTAACAATATTGAATCAAAACCTTGCTAATTATGCCTCAATGTTGAATTATATTGATATGTAAAAGTGTAAACGGAAATGTGAATTTCTGATCTCGGTCCAAGTGATTCATATTGATAATGCTGTACAAAATGTAGCATGATTTGTAGCATGATATCAATGTTGATCAAATGTTTAAGACCATAGCTTAAAGAAAACCTCAAGGCCAGTTTTGTAAACTTTCATTCCCAAATGTGCTCAATTGGATTTAGATCAGGGGAACAGGCAGGATGGCATAAAAAGTGTGATGATCGCCACATAGCCATCTACCGTTTGACGCCCCTGCACAACCTGAAGCTGCATTGAGCAATTCTATTCTCATCAGGAAAATAAACCTTTCTTCCACTTTTCAGTGTCCCAGTTTTGGTGCGCTCATGCAAATTCCAAAGACAAGGTCTTTGAGGATGTTTTTTTTTGTTCTTAAAAGCCTTCTCTTGCAGGTACCATCTGATGGTGAATGCCGCTAACCAAGGTTCCACTGCAGGAGGTGCTTGTGTGTGCAAGGAGGTCAAAGTTCAGACGTTAGAGAGAAGCGGAGCGGGGGTGCTGCTGCCCTAAAAGCCTCCCAGCTTGTTGACGCCGGCCATTAACACTCTGTTTAAAGCTTTATGACAGCGTACACGGCACGGCGCTCCACCGTGTGCACCTTTGTGTGACCTTGGTGTGCTCCTGGTATGTTGACGCGGCAATAAATGGAAAGGAAACGAGTGGTCCGCATCCTTAGTTTGGACTTCAAGCTGTTTGTGGTGCCCTTTGTTGATGTGAAGAGCAACCACAAAGTGCACGCTTGTTCCGTCCGTCCCCGGAGCGTAGCGTGGAGGAGGTGCAGGAGGATGTGTTTGTTGGGATGGATATAATGCACACTGACATGTCGCCCAGTGCAGAAAAAGGGGGGGGGGGGGGGGGTGCAGCCAGAGGAAGCAGGCTTCTTGAAAGAAAATCTGTCAGCCATCGATTTGACCTTTACTCCGTTTCTTTGCCAATAATCACGATTCGGGAGTCAATTCGGTTTATGACTAAATGAAAAAGGTTTGTAAGGAATGTAATGGTCTGCCGACGTGCCTAAGAGCATGTCAGGTGTCCTCCTGAGTGGCCTGAAAACACAGGTCAGTGTGTCTGCCCTGAAAATGTATATTCTTCCAGGCCTGAGTGGGTCTCAAGGATTATTTAATATTTCATATTTTCTTATGCAGCAGACACAAGTCTATTCAAGGTGTTTAATATGAGAGAGTAGACCGTCCGCAACTTGCATCGAGCCATAAGTCCAAGTACAGTATTAGGGGTGAGCCACTATCAAGGTGATATATGCAAACATATTTTACAGTAATTTTACTGTAATGTTCAGTGAGACACACAAGCACCAGATTTGATGGGCAGAAAAAAAAACATGCTTTTATTACAGGCTTCAATTATCTCACAACAGACACTGGACCCATGCTGTAACCCATGCAAAGCTAAAACTCAACTCTAAACCCCCCCCCCCCCCATGTCACTTCCTGTCTGCCGCTCACTCGAAACACATTTACAGCAACACACACAAGCACGTCATAAATGTCTTCTTTTCTTACAGATTAATTAATACGAGTTTAAAAGTGACTATAGGGGTGTTACTTCCTGTGTAGAGAGCTCTAATCATGTTAAAACCTGTATTTAGAAGATGTAAACAGGATTCATTATCCTCACAAGGGTCACGGGGGTGCTGGAGCCTATCCCAGCTGTCTTGGGGCGAGAGGCAGGGTACACCCTGGACTGGTGGCCAGCCAATCACAGGGCACATATAGACAAACAACCATTCACACTCACATTCATACCTATGGACAATTTGGAGTCGCTAATTAACCTAGCATGTTTTTGGAATGTGGGAGGAAACCGGAGTACAAGGAGAAAACCCACGCATGCACGGGGAGAACATGCAAACTCCACACAGAGATGGCCGAGGGTGGGATTGAACTCAGGTCTCCTAGCTGTGAGGCCTGCGCGCTAACCACTTATCCACCGTGCAACAAAAATATTAAAATATTTCAATACAAATATTCTTCCCCAATTCACTTATCATGGTTGGGTCTGGAACCAGTTAACCCTTCAAGTACAGTGAAGATGCCAGCGTCAGAAAAATGCTTCGGACTGTGGTTGTTGCCATGGTAACGTGGTAACATGAACATCTTGGCCTATCCTAGCGAGCTTTGCCGTGCAGCGGGATACGAGAGACGGGAGGTGGCCCACAGCTGGAGCGGGACACACAACATCTTGCTTGGATGATTGATCCCGTCACAAGTGAACAAAGTTAACCGTCTGAAGACTGCGGGAGAAAGAAAACTCTCATAAATCATTCCCGATGCGTCATTAAAGATGCAACGTCAGCAGCATTCTGCACTTGGCAGGAGCCTCACCTGCTGCCAGCCTGCCCTTAAAAGTCATGTCCAATTATTACCTTTTCAGGGCGTGCCTTTTAGCACTTTCTATCGGATTTTGGTGAAATGAGCATTTGATTCTATCCGGTGAAACCTTGAGCCTCTGGCGGTGACCTGCCTCTGCTATAAGTGTGTTTGTTTGTTTTGGGATGGATGTCAGTTTTCACACCTGCTGGTGCAAAAACTGTGGGGGTCGGGGATGGAGTGTTAGTCGCTTGTGCTAAAAGCATCCAAATCTGCAGATAGGTCAAGAAGACGTGATGAAGCTGTGAAGGATGCCAGAGATGGAAGGAAGTGTTACATTTTTTTTATTACCATAAAGTTGAATGACAAACTGCATTTTACAAAGGTCGGAAATGTGTAAAATTTAAACACAGAGCCTTCCAAAATATTGTTTATAAGTAGAATATTTGCTATATTGTCTTACTGTTATGAGCAACAAGTGATTGGTTTTGTAAATATCACGTGCATGTGTGGGTGTGTTTCCTGTGAGTGTCGATGAATGCAGCGACACGGGCAACGTGTACCTGATGCACCGGAATGCACCATTCTTCAAAAAAGCTGCACCGATTGCTAGTTTTGCTTTAAGCCAACACATTAAAGCTTCAATTTAATGTCGGAATGAATGGTAAACCTTGAATATTCTGTCTGATTCCTATGATTTTTAACATTGTCATTAAATACCCGGTATCTCTGGGTTTGGTTCACAAGTGAGGGAAAGTTGGAGCATGAGATTGACAAGCAGATGTCTGACCGGTGTGTGTCCCACCTAGTCCAGCGGCGATTGCAACGACATGGATGAATCAGGATATTCACAGGCATGAAAACTGGAGTGTTGAGTGTTTTTGTCAGTGTGAAGGCACTGAAAACGCTACGAGTAAGTACCAAAGTGTTCCAATTGAGACACAGCCTTTGTCTCAACTAACACTTTAATGTGTATTCTGTGTGAGGGGCATCAACTTTGAGCGTACTGCGAGTGCTGTTGCAAATTGAATACCGTCGTTGTGCACTTACCAGAAACCCAACAATGAAAAGACAAAGAATCGACATGCATACTTAAATTAAATAAGAGATTAGATAAGTTGTCAACTCCCAATCATAGCAATCAATTGTTACCATGGTAATATACAACACATATACAAGGAGGACCTAAAGGCAGAATTGGCAGGCACCACACGAGGCCGAGGGTCGGTACACAGGAAGTCAGTCCACTAAGGCAAAGGTATCCAAGAACGAGTCGAAGAACAGACGAGGGTCAAAAACCAGGCGAGGCAATAACAAGGAATGCCACAACGAGACATGGGAGTACAAGAACTTGCAGCTAACAGGAGGAACTAGAGGGAATAAATAGGAAGCAGGAAATCAGGTGATGAAGAACACCGGAGCGCAATCAGGCAGGGGGCGGGTCTCCGAGTTGAAGGCGGGGTAGAAGGTGACAGTCACGACAACAATACGGAATGACAAAAGAAGGCTGCGACAACAAGCAAGACTGACGTTTATATAAAGTCGCTAAAATTTTAAGACCTTCCAAAATCATATTTTGTTTTTCCAATCATTTCTTTTATTGAAGTTTTACATGTGAAAGAAACATCAGACCAAAATGTTCTTCGACAATATTTCAGAAGAATGTTCATCGTGCACATACAATGGTCGTGCATTGACGTGTCTGTATGTATGATGTATACCTGTACAGGAAAGCTAAACTAAGACATCCTTATACATCAGAGACATGTACATCCGAAATACAGTTTTACATGGAACCACATGGTCAGACATCATCTTGGGGATTTCTATTCACAGTCTTGAGATATTCAACAAATGGTGTCCAAATTCCTTTCAGTATGTACACTACCGCTGAAAAGTTTGGGATCACTTGGAAATGTTTTCGGCCAGTCTGAGATCTGGCTTTTTCTTGGCAATCCTGCCATGAAGTCCAGCATCCTGAAGTCGCCGCTTCACTGCTGATACTGATACTGGGGTTTGACGGGTACTATTTAGTGCAGCTGTCTGCTGACGTCCTGTGAGGCGCCTTTGTCTTAAACTAAACACTCTCAGATATTTGTCTTCTTGCACAGTTGTGCATCATTTTTGTGTCCTTGTTAGACCCAGTTTGTGCTGCTCTTTGAAGGGAGTAGTTAACAGCATGGTAAGAGATTTTTGTTTTAGTTTAGTTTAGATGGGTTTTCTAATAATCCATTAGACAAAGAAATTTGCAAGTGATCCCAAACTTTTGAGCGATAGTGTATGTTATCCTTTCAGGCAGAAGCCGTGATAACATCTGAGGTCTTAGAGTCTTTTTCATACATTTAATTTCCGTAACCAATCAAAATTGGATGTTCAATGGTCATTTTAGGAGACCTTAAATTTAAATTGTGAACTTTTTAAGACTGCAGGGATACCATGTTTACTATGAGATGTTCAGTTTATTTGCTGGATGAAGTGCTGGTAAAACAACAACAACACACATTTAAATACACTCAACTATTGTTTGAGGCGCCTTGTGAAGTGATTTTTCATACAACATTACATGTCACATATACGAAAAGAAGTTGAGAAAAACCAGGAAGCAAAACATATAAATGCATGTCAATTTGGTGACATTCTGAGCCACTTGTGCGTTGACAGTGTGGAGTCGTTGCTAAATGCTGAGGCATGTAGATGTAGGCATGTAGGCATGCAGAGATATCAGAATGAGAATATTGTCAGTGGAAAATTCCCTGCTCTGGAATATTTCTTAGTCCTGGAGGGGAATCCCATCCTCCCTTTGATTTAGCAAAAAGACCAAGAGCAAGAACTCTGTCAGCATCATCTTCTGTACAGTACATGTGTAAGCCAGCAGCAAACAAGGCAGTAGCGTCTCCAGTCGGGAAATTAAAATGCTTTTCTCGTGTCTGACATAACGGACCTGCTGTGATTGTGTTGGGAACATACGGTACATGTGCACAACGCGGCAATCCTCAAGAGGCACAAATGCTGTCGATGTGAAGACGCCGTGTAAAGCACTATTTTGGTGACGAGCTGGCATAGTCTATAAATAGAGAATGCAGGCAGGTAAATGCTCACCAGTCAATACAATACCTTCAAAATACATTTTTTAACATTATTAGAGCTCTCTAGACATGACATAACACCCCTATAGTCACATTTATACTCATATTACCCAATATAGTAGACACAATAACATTTTGTCCAATATTTCTGGCCATCACTGCGTGTGTGTGTTACCTTTTACTTCATCATAGATGTCTACCAATCTACTACAAATTGTTACAGTATATGAAATATGGTTATTTTTATTGCTTCATTGCCTGCATCCCAAGTTGCAGTAATCTTTTCTGCCAAAAACAGGATACGATAATCCCTTTTTATCATTGCTAACTGGTTCCACACCCGGCCGTGATAAGTGAATTTCCGCCAAGTAGGATTCCTTGTTTATAAATTGAATATTTTCATCGTTCATCGTCATCCACCTGTTTACGACCTTCTAAGTGTCTCTTTTCTTTACCATTATTAGAGAACTATCAACATGAAATAACACTATAAAAGTCATATTACCCAATATAGTACATATAATAACAGTAAATAAGACATATTAGACATACAAGAGCTCTTTGTTTTTTCATGACAGCTACTTCCATCTCATCAATGAAACAATAGTCACACCTTGATCTTTGAATGCGTCCTCTGAATGCCTTATATCTGAATTTTACCCATTTTTATGCTTGAAAATGCTTCCTTTAGGCCAAAATTGCATACTATTTACGTAAATATTCGTATATTTTGACTAATAACAAGGCGTGGTACACAAAACAATGATGGGGCCCAGAATTCCTGGTTGCACCCCTACTATTGGCTATATGAAAGAGGGAACCATAAAGTCACTTTCGTTTAGACAAAAACATATTTGACTTACTTTTTCAGGAGATCACTGGCTAAACTTACAGAGGATGTGACGTCTTCTTTAAGGAGACTTTGGATGCGAAAGTACATAGGTATCATGCAGCGGGGTTCCAAGTGAAAGAACAAATTTATATCACTCTCACAAACAGCAGGTACGTTCCACATGGCAGGCATGTTCTATTACAGTGGAACCTTGGTAAGTGTCCGCCCCAGTTAGAGTGTTTTGCAGTAAACATTTCTGCACTGGTTTGTGTGCATGCTCCGGTTAGTGTACAATATGGCGTTCATCTTGTCGTTATTAACTCTTTCAATCGCAGCCATTTTTCAAGGCACACAGAATATTGTGTTCTTGGGCTATATAGACATGGTATATGCCAAAAGAAGATTAGACTTCATGCTTTTGTAATCAGCAGTGGAACATAGGTAAGTTTCAGCAAAATATCAGTTCTCAACAATAAAGATACAAAAACAGCTTTTTGTCAAAACAGACATTTCAAGGATAACTTTCACTTTGACATAAATTTAGCCGTATACTGTATATTTACCCAAAATGTCTGCAGAGTCATGCCACAACATAAACAACACAAAAAACGTCTGTTTTACATGAAAACAACAACCTCCGTCACGCAAAAATGCCTTTTCAAAAATGCCTGGTTGGTGCGGAGCATGTATTTCATGGGACAGACACAGACCGTGCTCTTATAAAATGCACTTCTACCACCTTGTGTTTCTGCCGTGTTTTTGGCTTAAAACTCCACCAAGCGTGCTCTCTTCTACTGTACACTTCCATCATCCTCTCAATGTGCCAAAAATACAAAAGATGTATAAATACATCTTTGGGAGCGAGCTGTCAGGTTGAAAAAAACGTATAAATACATCTTTGGTCGCAAACGAGTTCATGGACTGTGCGAGTCCAACTATGTTCTTCATGCATTTAAAAAACATGTTAGCATACTAATAGCTAGCTAAACATAATGGCAACCAGATCATTATAGTTCCACTTGAATTTATTCTAAGTGCATATAAATGGTGAATGAAAGGGATAACTGAAGACTAAAGGTTACTTTTAGCTTCACTCAAAACATTACTGTCCCCAAAGACACGCTGTGGCAGCGAGATCAACCACTCATTATACTCATTATACTCATTGTTCAGCCCTTTGTATTGAGTTGTGAACTCCTATAGAGCAGCTACACACGATAACACGCAAAGAAGGCTTTCCAGGTCTTCTACAATCTGCACCCATTTCAGGTGTATTTCCTTGGATTTCCAAAACAATGTTTTAATTTACTCCACCCACGCCCCGCCTCCAGGCACACCCACTGTATAAAAAGACTTGGGTAGACCACTGACTGGTGGAAAAAGGCTATGAGCAACTCCAGACTTCGATTTGGCGGATCGTCCACCTTCCTCCCGTATTTTTCTCTTGCTGGCCCGGAATCATCAACTCCAACCACTTCTGCCTGATACCTGAGTCCTAAGTCAATGCTCCTTGCTAACACCGTGAAATCTGTGTAGCAGGGGGCGGGGTAAGGCTGCTGGCTGTTTTGGTGGGGGGTGGTGCCAACAGCTTGTGCTTACTGTTGGCACGCTATGATGCCACAAAGAGCCAGTGTTAGAAAAAACTCTCTGAAACGGAGCATTCAGGGCCATCACAAACTTTTAAATGCACAAACCTCATTATCTGACACTTTGGCATTGTTTAACATGAGAATACGACATTCTAACATTCTGGACCTCCTGGAACAAATGAATGACACAAACTAAGGTTCCACTGTGTCACGACTTGGTTGGGCCTGGATCCCAGACGCGGAGGCAGGAGGCAGGTGAGTTCAGTCAAATAGTTTAATGAGTCCAAAAGGGTAACAAAAGGCGATGGTGTGGAAAAGGGGTACACCATGGAAAAATAATATATATATATATAGAGCAGGGCTGGTGGAGGCTCGAGCCGCTGAACGCATAAACTAGAGACGCAGGGTTCGGTAGCATCGGGTGACGAAGGCGAATAATCCAGCGACGGCCAGCAGTAGGAGGTGAGCTTAAATACCGGACGGGGGTCATCAGCTTCAGGTGCGTTCAACGGCTCCGCCTCCAGCCAGGTGCAACGGATCTGGAGTAACAGAAAATGACAGGAGGGAGCAAGAAGCACAAACAAGGGCAACCGGACGTGACAGTATCCCCCCCTTAAGGATGGGCGCCACCTGGCGGCCTACCTGGCTTCTCCGGGAAGCGGCTGTAAAAGTCAGAGAGCAGTTTAGGATCCAAAATGAGGGCACGAGAAACCCATGAGCGGTCCTCGGGGCTGTACCCCTCCCAGTCGACCAAGTACTGGAAACCCCTGCCCCTTCTTCTCACATCCAAAATGGCCTTGACCGAGAAAGCCGGGTGGCCGTCTATTAGCCTGGGAGGAGGTGGAGGCGCCTCCGGAGGGCTGAGGTCGCTGACGCTGACAGGTTTAATGAGGGAGACGTGGAAGGTGGGGTGTATTCCCAGGGCATCTGGGAGGCGCAGCAGGACCGAGGAGGGGCAGATGACCCGTTCCACAGGGTAAGGACCGATGAATCTGGGCTGTAGTTTCCTGGAGTTTGTGTGGAGGGGCAAGTCCCGAGTCGACAGCCATACCCTCTGGCCAGGTTTGTATTCGGGGGCCGGCAAGCGGTGGCGATTGGCCAGACGCTGGTTGCGCTCGGCTGTGCGTGCCAGGGCCTTCCGGGTGTTACGCCAGGCCAGGCGAGCACGGCGTAGGTGGGCAGAGACGGAAGGGACTGCCGACTCTGCCTCCAGTGAAGGAAAAGCTGGGGGCTGGTACCCATACGCTCCGTGGAAAGGCGAAAGGCCAGTGGCCGAGCAGACGAGGGAATTGCGGGCATACTCTATCCACGGCAGGTTGATGGCCCAAGAGGCGGGCTGCTGGTGGCAAACGCAGCGAATGGCAGCCTCCAAGTCCTGGTTAGCTCGCTCAGACTGGCCGTTCGTCTGCGGGTGGTAGCCTGACGACAAGCTGGCGGTAGCCCCCATGGCCCTGCAAAAAGCCCTCCAAACTGCCGAGGAGAACTGGGGACCCCGGTCAGAGACCACATCGAGGGGGATGCCGTGGAGCCTGAAGACATGGTGGACCAGGAGTTGAGCTGTCTCGAGCGCCGAGGGGAGTTTGGGGAGGGCAACAAAATGGGCCATCTTCGAGAACCTGTCGACGATGGTGAGGATGACTGTGTTGCCGTTGGAAGGGGGAAGACCCGTTACAAAGTCCAAAGCCACATGGGACCACGGCCGGGTGGGGATGGGCAGAGGGCGCAGAAGGCCGGCTGGAGCCTGATGGGACGGTTTGTTTCTTGCACAGGTCGTACAGGCGGCCACAAACTCCCTGACGTCAGCCCGCAGGGAAGGCCACCAGAAGCGCTGAGACAGGAGGAAGATGGTGCGTGCAATTCCAGGGTGGCAGGCGAGCTTGGACTCGTGCGCCCAGCGAAGGACCTGAGAGCGAAGGCCCGGGACCACGAACAGACGCCCGGCCGGGCAGTCACTCGGGGGGGAGGAGTCCACCATGGCATCCATTACCTGCTTCTCTACCTCCCACTGAAGCCCCCCCAGGATACGGGACTGAGGAAGGATGGTCTCCTTGGGAGGAGCGTCCAAGGGTGGGGAGTACATCCTGGAGAGGGCGTCGGGCTTGCCGTTTCTGGAGCCAGGGCGGAAGGTCAGGGAAAAGTCAAAACGGGTTAGGAAAAGCGCCCATCGTGCCTGCCGGGGGTTGAGCCTGTGAGCCGAACGGAGATAGGCCAGGTTTTTATGGTCCGTGAGAACAACAAAAGGGACCTCAGAACCCTCCAGCCAGTGCCTCCACTCCTGCAGCGCCAAGACAACGGCCAATAATTCCCTATTGCCGATGTCGTAATTTCTCTCTGCCGGGGTCAGGCGACGTGAGAAGAAGGCGCAGGGGTGCAACTTGTGGTCGGTGGTGGAGCGCTGGGAGAGGACAGCCCCCACGCCGGTGTCGGACGCATCAACCTCGACAAAAAATTGAGACAAGGGGTCAGGGTGAGCCAGGACAGGAGCCGAGGTGAAACGCAATTTAAGGTCTTCAAAAGCGGCATCGGCATCTGGGGTCCATACAAACGGACTCTTAGGGGATGTGAGACGGTTCAAAGGTTCTGCAACCCGACTGAAGTCCTGAATAAAGCGGCGGTAAAAATTAGCAAGGCCCAGAAACCTTTGAAGGTCCTTCCTTGATGTAGGAGGGGGCCACTGGACCACAGCCTGGATCTTGGCAGGGTCGGCTCGGAGTTGCCCCTTCTCCACAATGAACCCCAGAAAAGAAACAGAGGGAGCGTGGAAAGTACATTTCTCCGCCTTGACAAAAAGTCTGTTGGCAAGGAGCCTCTGTAATACCAGCCGCACTTGCTGGGTGTGTTCCTCAAGAGAGTCCGAAAAAATCAAAATATCATCCAGATAAACAAAAACAAAGCGACCAAGCATATCGCGTAGTACGTCATTAATAAGACACTGAAAAACGGCGGGTGCATTGGTGAGACCAAAGGGCATGACGAGGTATTCAAAATGGCCAATGGGGGTGTTAAATGCGGTCTTCCACTCGTCCCCCTTCCGGATGCGGACGAGGTGGTAAGCGTTGCGGAGATCAAGTTTAGTGAAGAACTTAGCGGAACTGAGGGAATTAAATGCGGAATCCAATAATGGGAGTGGGTATTTGTTCTTGACCGTGATGTTATTGAGAGCGCGGTAATCAACACAAGGGCGGAGTGACTTATCCTTCTTCTCTACAAAAAAGAAACCGGCAGCTAACGGGGAGGAAGAAGGGCGAATGAGACCAGCGGCGAGCGAGGAAGATATGTAATCTTCGAGAGCCTCCCTCTCAGGCTTAGACACGTTATACAGCCGCGAGGAAGGGAGCGCGGCGCCGGGGTGGAGATTAATGCAACAGTCGTACGGACGGTGCGGGGGGAGTGACATGGCTCTGTGCTTGCTGAAAACGTCTCGAAGGTCATGATAGACAGGGGGAACCGAAGTAAGGTCGATCCTCTCTGGTGCGGGGGCGCGAGTGTCTGAGGGACGGGGACACGCCCCCCTGAAACAGTGCGTGTGACAAAAAATGCTCCAGCTAGCGATAGCTGGTTTAGACCAGTCTATGTGGGGATTGTGCCTGCTCAACCAATTAAGCCCTAATACTACCGGGGCAGAGCGCGAGGGAATGATAAAAAAAGTCAGGTTCTCAATGTGATTGCCTGCCAGGCGGAGCGAAAGGGGGCGGGACTGGTGAGTGACGTTAGCCAGATGACGCCCATCCAGAGAACGAACAACTTTGGCAGAGGATAACGGTATCACAGGAATATCCGAATTAACAACAAACGCCTCGTCGAGGAAACAGTCGTCCGAGCCAGAGTCAATAAATGCCGTGATATCCACACAGATATCCGACCAAGAGAGTGTACCTGGCAACTGTAGTCGATTGGTCGCTGGCGTGGAAGTGGGCGTGGTCGGAGGCTCCACCGGCGAACCAGGAAGAAGCTTGGCCGACGCTTGGGAGCGTTGGCTGTCCGGGCGGACGGGACAGCGGGAGATCGAGTGGTCCGCACGGCCACAGTAGAGGCAAAGGTGGAGCTGCACCCGACGCTTCCTCTCGGCCGACGTGAGACGATGACCACCAAGCTGCATGGGTTCCTCCAACGCCAGCATAGGGGGCGTGCCCGAGGGAATGGATTGCCTGCCGTCGGAGGGGAGAACATCGAAGGAGCCCCGGGCGAAGGGGGGGTCGGCACGTCGGAGCAGCCTGTCTTGCTCCCGGAAGTCCAGGCGCTTCTCGATGCGCACCGCCAGGGCGATCAGGTCGCCCAGCTCACCCGGCGTCTCCAGTGGAATCATATGGTCCCTTATCCGCTCAGCGAGCCCATCGGAAAAGACATCCAGAAGGGCCGAAGGGTTCCAGTCGCTCTTTGCCGCGAGCGCGCGGAACTCGATGGCGTAATCGGATACGCGACGCCTGCCCTGGCGAAGCCTCAGGAGGGAGCGGGCAGCCTCGCGGCCGGGAGGGTCTCGTTGGAAAACCTGCTCCAATGCCCTCGCAAAAGTGGAGAAGGAGGAGCAGATGGCCGAGCGTCGGCTCCATTCGGCCGTGGCCCAGGCCCCCGCCTTGCCCGTAAGGTGGGAGGTGGCGAAGGCCACTCGGGCGCGCTCCGTAGGGTAAGCGGCAGCTTGGAGCTCGAAATGTAGCTCGCACTGGGTTAAAAAGGTGTGCACGTCACCTGAGTCCCCGGAGAATCGCTCCGGTCTTGAGAGCAGGGGACACGGGGCTGCCGGGCTGGAGACTGCGACCGAGGGAGGAGGAGGATCCGGCGCTTGTGGTGCTGTGAGAGCCGGGTGGACCTGAATGGCGGACAGCACGGCGCCGAGCTGAGCCTCGAGTGCGGCCATGCGGGCGTCTTGTCGCTCTGCTAGGTTGTGCATGCTAGCTCCAAGTACGCCGAACTGTTCCTCCTGCTGGGACAGGCGCAAGGCTTGGAGACGAAGGGATTCCTTGACGGGGTCCGCGTCGACGGGGTCCATTCTGTTGGCTGGATTATTCTGTCACGACTTGGTTGGGCCTGGATCCCAGACGCGGAGGCAGGAGGCAGGTGAGTTCAGTCAAATAGTTTAATGAGTCCAAAAGGGTAACAAAAGGCGATGGTGTGGAAAAGGGGTACACCATGGAAAAATAATATATATATATATAGAGCAGGGCTGGTGGAGGCTCGAGCCGCTGAACGCATAAACTAGAGACGCAGGGTTCGGTAGCATCGGGTGACGAAGGCGAATAATCCAGCGACGGCCAGCAGTAGGAGGTGAGCTTAAATACCGGACGGGGGTCATCAGCTTCAGGTGCGTTCAACGGCTCCGCCTCCAGCCAGGTGCAACGGATCTGGAGTAACAGAAAATGACAGGAGGGAGCAAGAAGCACAAACAAGGGCAACCGGACGTGACACACTGTACTCTTTTTGCTGCTTCTTCTGTCCTTCTTAATGTTTTGAATTGCAACCACGTGACTTAGTCCCTTCCCTTCCGCTGCATTGCTCAAAGAGTGACTTTATGGATTGTGGTAAGTGTTTTAGCCGCTTTGAGTGCAACATCCAGGTAATGACAGCGTCCTGCATTTTGCCATGCTTCTCAGCATGAACGTATACACACGTATACACTCACAAGACTAAGCGTCAGTAGGGAAGTGTGCCAATTGAGACACAACTTACTAAATACATAAAAAACATAAACTAGTTTAGTTTCAACAAGGTAAATGCTTCATGTAAAATCTTAAAGAAATTGTCACACCTCCACGTTAGAGGATAAATCCTGACTTCTGGGTGTCCATGAGTCCATCAGGACATGAGACTGCTACGTCGCTGGCCACCTCTCTGTTACCGTTGGACATGAGACAGGTTCTAATGTACGTGGCGTTGGCAACCTTGAGGAGGCAGCCATTTTCCATCTGAAAAACACAACCGACTGGTCATAATCAGAACAGACAACATCTTTTTACTTGAGCAGTGAAACTATTTAAATGTTTCTCAATTTAATGCGAGTGATTCTCCATCTACTGAATCATTTGTGTCCTGACACCCACAATCGACACCCACAGGGACATGCAAGCATTACATTATTTACTGCGCCTACACTACGCCAATGGGGTGTGGCCTGCTCACTTTTTGTGACCAGCACAGTGTGGCGCATTGCGGCGCACCCGCGCCTCCGTCCCTCCCACACATGTCCCCCGTTCCTGACAGTTACATTAAACGCAGCAGCAGGCTAATCCAGACATTGTGCTTGTGATCACTGAATGGCACTGAATATTGTGTATTTTGAGTGTATTAAGTCTTAACTCTCAAGCTGAGATTGGCAGTACGCGGACACTCAATGGATGAATGGAACGACAGTGGCTACACTTGGTCAACCAAACATCTTAATTTTACCTTTTGAATCCTGCTTGCTATGAACATCAGCTCGTTTTCTGGAATTGGATGAAAATACAAAGCTGACCCGAGAATACCTTCTATGAAGAATTCATCATTAGGTAAATGATGATGTCAAACAGTAGGTCAGCGGAGCGATCATGCTTATATCTGTCTGATGATGCAATTAATCACAGGCTAAACACGACTGGCTTTCACGAACTGGAATGAATGAAACGAAAGATGAAAAATGATACATATCAACTAATATAAAGTCATACAGTACATGTAGATGCATGTGTACATACTGTACCTGAGATGAACAGGACCTGTCTTATTTACACAGCATGTCTGATCACATCATCACAGTTTACACTGAGCTCCATGCCCGAGGCTTGTGTGCGCTGAGTTAGAGCGCTCTAGATTCAATGCTTTTGCTGATATGCGATGGCAAATCAAAGATAAAGCCTTTTGAAAGCCTTCCAATTAAGGGTGTGAGATGCAGACCAAACAACCTTAAGCCAAGCTGGCAGCGTAAGTAATTTGGAGAGTTAGACTGACACAGGACAGAAGGCCCGAGTTGTTCACTTGGTATACGGCTAACAAGAATACACTAAAACTATTGCACAGATTTAGTGCTTATGCATATACAACATATTTACTACTTTCACTTATACAGTATGTACAACATTTACTCTCAGTAGAACTGTCAACTGTCAACCCCTCCTACCCCCAGAATATGTTTGGCTGTTTGCAGCAAGGAATGTCTTCTGTAATGTACATCATGATCACTTTTAGTGCATTTTGCCAATGAGCATTGTTTGCACTCACAATTTCACAATATGGCTATTAGTTTCATCCCCACCTGGGGACCCCAAAAGTACTTTTGTTATACATATAGTATATTGACACTTATTAATGATGGATGCAAGTTTGCACAACCTGCTAACATGTATAGAACATTACTGTATGTTGTACCTGGCTGCAAGTATCCTGTGTGGTGGCGCTAAACAGACTATAGGCCTCGACTGAAGGTTGTGTCAGCGCCACCAACTTCTCCAACTCCAGCGCAGATCTCTGTAGGGGACCCTGGGACAAGCCTGGGGCCAAAGCACAACCTTGTTGCTTGTGTAAGTCCTGCCCCTGCCGTGTGTATGGCTCCACTATACTCTGGTAGTGCCGCAAATTGGCGCCAGTCAGTGCTGATCTGCTTGCGAGTGATACGTTGGAGACGTTGCAGTCCGCAGCGTCGACAAGCACATCAGGCAACAGGAAAGTGTGTTTATTGGGGCTAAAGGTTCTTTCCTGTGTCTGGACATATTCCTGTGGATATGGCTGTTGCTGGGCTTGGTGTGGCTCCAGCTGCAACTGCTGATCTGACTCCAAAGGTGAGGTCATATCTTTGCGCTCCCTGTTTAAAAGTAATGTCCCGGCAAGAAGGTCGATGTTGTTGTCAGGACAGGGTTCCTCAGGCAGGTGTATCCAGTGGCTGTCCGGAATCCCAGAGAGGAGGCTAGTATCTACATTTCCAGATGGAAATTGAAGCCCACCCACACTGGGCAGCTGCTGCATCTGCTGGGGTGTAACACTCTGCCCACAGGGAGACGGAGTGGAAGGGGTAGCTGGCACAAAGTGTGCCTGCACCTCTTGGGTAGCACTTTGGGAGGGGTTTGGTGGAAGGGTCGTTGGGCCAAATCGACCTATATTGCTGTAGTCTCCATTCTCCATCTCCATTGAGTCATGAATGTAAGAGAGGATTTCACTGTTCGCTGTTGAGACATGGCTGGGATCCACCTCAACCTGGATCATTCTCTCATCCAATAGCAAAAGTTCCAAGTCTTCAGCGTTCAGGCCCAGGTTCTCCAAAGCACTAAAGAGTTCAATGTTGGAGCAGGTCTCCTCTCCATCCAGAGATAGAGAGTCGAGGGTTGCCAGCAGTGGCTCACACGTGGACACTCTGCCATTGGATTTCACCGCCTCTCTATTAGCAAGCATCTGCCAGCTGTCCCCACATTGAGGAGTCTCACCTTGCTGGTCGTTGAAAGTACTCCAATGGTAAGAGTTGGGAGCCTCAGATTCTGGCTGGCAGTAAACAGACTCATCTTGGCTCATCATCACTTCCAGCAAAGACTTTGGGTGTTGATGCTCCGAGCCCTTCTTGTCCATTTTCCCCTTTTTAGACTTGTTGGCTTTGGCATTGTCGTGCACAGGCTCTGGAAATCCATAGAGTGGGTAACCGGTCTGGTAAAGAAGTGCCTCCCCTGTAGCAAAGGTGAAAGGAAGGTGCATGGAGCGTTTCCTCAGATGTTCCCCTCCTTCCTCTTCACTGTTGAGAGAAACAACGTTTAAACAATTCCACTCTCTTTTCAAGCCGTTGCCGTGCACTTACACCAGGGGCCTCTGTGTCGCAATGATGTAGTCCGGTTTGCCATTCTTGTAGACGAGGCGGGCGTTGGCTTGGACCCACTTCCACCTGTTGTCCTTGGTGAGTAACCGGAAGACGGTGAGGCCGCTCTCTCCAGTCTTTATCACTAGAATCACATCAGACAAGAAACGGGCCATGTGCTCCTACAGTTTGCACGCACTTGTGTGTGTCTGTAATGCGGGTCACCTTTTTCTGTTGCTTTTAGAAGATAGCAATGGTATTGTTTTAAATATTGTTTTAAATTTGTTTGTTATTGCGGATGTCCTCTGTAGTGGTGTAGAACTGCACCGGGTTACATGGCCGAGACTTGTAGCTAAACAAGGCCATCCATATGGTATTCTTTTTTTATTCAACACATTGTCTTTATAGGCGCATCTAAATTGACATGATCCATAGATGTAGTTAGGTGCTGTACATTCATGGTTTGATTAATTTAGACAATGAAGTAAATATACAGAGTAAAAAGTTTCTTAATTTATACAGTGGATCAGTATAGCAAGTCAGCATTCACAGCCCCGCATATGCACTCATTATTTGTCAAATTCTTTCCCCACTGAAAATAGACAGTTTTTTCATCCATCATCTTACATTATTATTCACTAGTTCTGAGTACCTACACATTTTATCCTAATAAATGTGTGAGGCATATTTACGGGTTAAACCTGCATTGTGTCACGTTCTGGAGCTGAATCTAATCTAATAATATACAAAATACTGCAAATGTCGATGAGAAATTGGGGAAGAACGTCAATGTCAAGCCAGCTGGAGGGTTTGTGGAGTGCCAAAAATATACATTTTTCAATTAGTTGGTTTTTTTGCCATTTGTTGGTGGACATGGGATATTTTTCCGTAAATGTTGCTTCATTTTTTAAATATAAATGTTAACAGGTATGGTAAAGCTTTCATTTGCATGTCTATATTGTATTGTATGTTTTCAAATGCGTGCATACTTGTGTGTCTGTATGCATGACTACATGCATTCAGGGAGTGTGTTTTTGTGTGAGCTTGTCTGATAATGTGGGCACCATGGTTACAACAAACCAGGTCATCGGGTCCATCAGCTACAGTAAGTAGGACAAGTTGTTGAATTAGTAGCAAATGCTATGTGGTTATCATTGGGAAAATGCTACATGTGCATCTGTTTGGAAAACAAGGACTCATTCTATGACTTTTCCACACTGAAAGCCGACAAAGAAAATATTTAGTCTTTCATCACATAATGGGTTTACTGTAATTATATGACTATTTAATAATTGGCCTGTTTGTGACAAATGTGCTCAGCAAGGTTTTTAACTTACTTCTGACATGATTCTCAGCACAGTACAGCATGTCAGCAGCATGGATGAACTGGTAACCCGAGCCTCGAACACGCAGCTCTGCCTCAGTGTAACCCAGCACAATTTTCCCCCTGAAAAACACAAACACTCAGGATTCTTAATTGACTTCTTACATGAAAAATACGAGTGCAGAACCACGCACTTTGCATCACAGGCCATGGGAGTGAAGTCAAGCTTGTGTTTGGTCCTGAAGATCATGTTCTTTGTTCGGATTTCCAAGATGGCGGGGGGCTTCAGGGGAGTAGCAATGGCGAACAAAGCCAGCTGAAACCGGGTGCGCTCATTGCCGTGCTGCAGATGGCTCTGACCACGAAGAAACTTCAGTCGACCCTGGATGCTCAGTGCCTGAACAAAGAGTTTGGAACAACACCAATAACTGAGCAAATGAGTGCTACTGACTACTTTTCCCTACATCAAGTATCATTAGTCTTATTGTACTGCGGGGGGAAGTACTATCTCAGTTTTAACACAGTGTGTTAAAACTCTTCTCTGTTAATAAAACCCCTTGGCCCTTTGGGAACCCGTTTATGTCGACACAGCTCGAACTAGCTGACTGACATGGACATAAGTGACTGTCGACACTTTGGTCAAAGAGATGGTGTTGAATGAAGTTGAGCCTTTTGAAAGTTTGAACTGTCAGCATACAGGAGGACCACAGTCTCTGTTCCTGCAATCTGACACTTAACTAAGTTATACTTGGGTCTTACAATTAAGAACTTCTACCTAAATTATACCTAAAATAACACCTATGTCACATACACTGGACACAGAACACCTGAATGACATATCAACTACAGTAATAATGTATGTAACCTGTGAGTGTCTTGCACACTGGAAGTAGGCGTTGCAAGGGAGGGAAATAGAGGGAGCTCTCTCCCTCTATTTCTATTGAATCCTCAATGATGAGACCACTATGCTGCTCAGTTGTCTCTGTCCCTTTCATAGAAGCAGGTCCTTTCACATGTTCAAAGCTACTGTTTTTATCCTTGACCGTTACAGTGTTTGAGCAGCTTGGACCTGCAGCCAATGGTTAGCGCCGTTCCAACACTTTCTGAGCCTACTTTCGCTTTCCTTTTTATTTTCACTTTTTTGATGCACTGCTATCAGAAGAGTTAAGCTTGGAAGAAACCACGAACGGAAATAAGTTAACTAAAAAGAACAATAGTGACATAGTCGTTCCTCTGTGTAGAGACATGTAGTGCCGGACATTCTTTGTCATTGCAGTCTTCAAAGTAGCGGTACACTTGATTGTCACAGCCATGCCTTGGTCTCACACCACTTGCTGCTATTAAATGGAGTAAAAAAAACTCCTCTACGGCGACTGATGCTCCAGATAAACTTCCAAAGGTGTCTGCGTGACCTTCAGGAGTGACATCACTTTCTCTGTATAAATCAGCTGACATGACACGTCACAGGAACATCACGTGACCACTCTGATGCCAGCAAGCAGTCGAAACGGTCAGGTATGGAAAATAACTTCTTGGTGTGTTTAAAAAATTGTCCTTTCCTGTGACGACCCCCGTCTCTGTTAGCTCTGCCTAATTGACCTTACTTAAGTAGGTTTAAGGGCCTGCAGCTGTGATGTCAGGAATCTGGTCCTGAATAGCAGGAGGGATTATGAAAAACAAAGCCATAGTGACCACCAGATACATGCAGAAACCTGGCTTACTGCGCACGCAAATGCTCTGGGAGGCAGGAGAGACAGAGTTCGAACCATGCGTCCTTCTGGTGAACTACGAACATGAAATTGCAGCACTGAGCCTCTGAACAAGGACAACAGGAGGGTTACATCCTTGTAGTGTGGGTAAATGATGAGAAAAACAGTTTCAGGGTTAGTTCTTCAGGTCTTCAGGATCCAAACCCGTTCCGGTGGCAGCGACTGAACTAAACTACAGCTAAATGTCTAAGTGGGAGTGCAAATGGAAATACCGATGTCATCTACTGAAATGACATTTCCCTCATATCCCATCCGCACTGGGGAATTGGGGGGGGGGGGGGGGGAGGGGGGGGGGGGGGCGAAGGCTCTGTTCCCCATGGCCCTGAAGCTCTTCTAAAGCAGATTACATGAGTAAATGGTGACTTCTGATCCCTGAGGGACTGACACACCAGGAATGAATACATGCTTTCATGAAGAGACACTCAAAGTGACATTTACTCATAAAATCTCACCAAGAAGCCTGTGGAATTGTCCAGTAGACAGCGGAAGCGGCAGACAAAGCTTCTCTCCAAGAAGGATGAATTTTCGGGTGGAAGCTCATCAGGGTTGTAGGAAGTTGGTTCGGCATCAGCTGGAGTGAATGTATCAACACAAATTAAATGACGCAGAAGAGAGACTGTCCTTGATCTGTGTGTGTGTGCACCAACTGACATAATTGAAAGTGACGTGTGTATATTAAGAGTGCGTGTGTGTTTGGATGTGTCGAGGTTTGAGCTAAAGCTCTCCTCTCACTGAATGCCAATACGATTCCTCTGAAGCAAAAAGAAAACCAACTTGCTGATTCCTGATTTTGTTGTTGAGTCGGAGGAGTTATTAACAGGAAAAATGAAGGCAAAGCATTGAAATCTTGCTGAGTCAAATGGAGGCTACCAGACCTGCTACAGCCTCCAAAGAGGATTCAGTGCTGGGAAGGTTGAGCGACCAGTGCAGGTTCCTTCTGAACTCTTGCTGGTCTTCTGTGTGGATCAGCTCAAACACACTCTGATGCATCACATCCGTCTGGCAAGAAAACACCACACAAGGAGGTTGGGTTTTCTATTCCAACTTCCAGTTTGTGAATTTGTGTACATCAGGGGCACTCAAATCATACATTCATTCATTTTCTACCGCTTATCCTCCCGAGGGTCGCGGGGGTGCGGGCGAGAGACAGGGTACACCATCCAATCACAGGGCACATATAGTAGACAAACCATTCACACTCACATTCATACCTATGGACAATTTGGAGTCGGCAATTAACCTAGCATGTTTTTGGAATGTGGGAGGAAACCGGAGTACCCGGAGAAAACCCAGGCATGCACAGGGAGAACATGCAAACTCCACACAGATATGGCAGAGGGTGGAATTGAACTCGGGTCTCCTAGCTGTGAGGCCTGCGCACTAACCACTTGTCCGCTGTGCATATCATACATACTTTTTTCTATTTTCATTTTTTCCATTGGGCTATGTCAAAAAAAAAATACAGATATATATATTTATTTTTTAAATACATATATTTCTGGGGCTCTGGTCCAAATGCAAATGTTTGCCCTTAAAAATGTCTGAAGTGGAAACTTCAGTCTGTTATTATCTTATTTTATTTCTGCATTGTTCCACAGATGGCACCTGGGCCACATGTTTGACACGCATGCATGTCTTGCCAGCAAAGCGAGGAGCTGCCAGGCATAAGAGGAGTGTGCCCCAGCTCCGCCTGTCTCTGTTGTGTGTCGCAGTGTGGAAGCTTAGAGCTTTCACACCGGCATTGCACTGCTACTAGAATCAGAAGTGGAGACCTTTGCGGCAGATACTTCATCTTTGTTGAATGGGTGTATTTAATTATCAAATAAATGCATGACACAAGAAACACTTCCTGTCTCTCACTTTTAATGCACACCCCTACTTGTTAAATATAGCGACCATGCAACTGTCAACACCCATCTCCTATATGTTTGGGGTGTGTTATGGAGCAGAGTTTTGGTCGCCACAGTATGCCCTCAGGTCAGACACATATTCCAGACAGCTCTGGAGCTTCAAGTGTTGAATGATGGAAAAAAACATCCACACGTCACTCGCTGACGCTGGGGACACCAAGGTAGGTTGGATTGCAGGGTGTGTACAGCACTCAATGTGCGGTTCCGATAACCCTTGCACTGCTGTCACTTGCAAGATCCCATGATATGAGATCTTGTGACACCCCTACTTATTCATGGCCACTTTAGCCATTTGCAGATGGTCTTGGAAGCCCGCGATTAGTGGGCATCGACCGTATACGCTGAGGCGCTTCACATGCTGCAAAAGGTTGTCAAATTAGCATACCTGATGGAAGCCTAGGTAATCCTGGATGGTTTGAGAGCAGTAAAAGATGATTCCCTCAGATGTGATCACCAGGACAAAGCCACTCAAAGCCTGCAGAGACAACAGGGGATGATCAGACCACTACTGGGGACATCTGAAAGTTGTGGTGTGGTTATTATGTTATTGTACAGTGTGTTGTAGTTATTGAGAGTGTGTGCATCATTACAAAGATGGTACTGTAAACAAAAGGGCACATGAGAAAAAAAATGTGTACCTTTTTTCTGCACTCGTTGTTACGTTCTCATTAGGTCTATATTATTTTGCCTTTTCCTCCTCTGTATTTTTTTTCCAGAGCTTCTCCGGCGGGAGGCGGTTCCTCTAGGCAAACTTGATTTTGATTACTGCTCTGCTACTTAGGGTCACTGCTGACAACTGAGGGATGCTGGTTTATTCCTCTGTGTCTTCCATGACACTAGCCTTGTGGCATTCTACTTTTCATCCACCTTCAACTACTTCTACTTGTAGTTGTGAATCACACGCTTTTGAGCCACAGAGCAGTGGTAAATACTGAAACCTATTTACTATTTACCTGAAGCAGCAGTTCCCCCTCAGACATGCAGCTTGCTGTATGTTCCGACACCTTATCACCATGGTGGTCAACATTAGATGGACATCTTTTCAACGCCACTGGAGAAGGAGCAAGAGAAGGGGAAGGATGATGGGTAATTAGGACAATCAAAACGCAGGTTTTCTGTAGAAAAATGCCAAAAGCCCAGCTGTTCCAAACATAATCTTTCTCACGAGCACATAGAATAGTGATGTTTCAATTCGAGTCACATTGTACTATACAGTAAGGTAGCCCATAGTACTTAAAGGAGCTCCTATATGACCCCAAATACAAAACCCCTGAGGCCATTAATGTGCCTCAGAGCCTGGGGATGAAAAAAGCGGGTCGAATCTGCTGAAAACAAAGAGCTTTTCTGGTGCAGCAAAGGAGACATTGACAGAAGGGGAAGTCAGCAGGCTGGGGACAATACGGGTGGAAGGTTAAATGGCTTTGTCGCATCACATCTATTTGTAATTGTACATGGCCTTCATTTTTTCCTATTACCAATGCAAATTTCATTAAAGGCTGCTCACTTAACAATGGAAAACTTGAACGGATAATTTGGAGTTTTGAAAATGAAGTTGTATGACACCCTGATAAGCGGTAAAGTCCGTCAACAGCAACTCACTCCCCACTTGGTGTCCTGAGCCGGGTTCTGGTGGTATTTCAGTGCTGAGGAAAGTAGTTCCAGCCAGTTGCTGGGGACAGTTAAGTAAAGAGTTTGGCTTCTCAAAAACAATATGCGTTTAAAAGCATAATACATTTGCGTCACACAAATGCCTACCAGAAAAACAATCAGATCACACAAATCGCCCGGTGTTATTTTTTCTGCCGTCGTACCACTTTGTGCTCCTCCCTGCCCCCCCACCTGTTAGATGACCACTAACTTTGGGTTTATATTAATTTGGTCAGTCAAGAGCCTAACCGATGATTTGATTCAGTGAAATGACAAGCTTCAGCTTAATCTTTAGTTGCAGACCTGAAATAAACTTTAACATACTGCACAGACATCTCATAAAAATAAGCACATCCTGCACATTTCAGCGAGGCAGTCGTCATCTTGGAGGTGTGTTTGGGCTCATTATCATGTGCTAATTATCATTAACGTGTTATCCAAAGTGAAGGATCATGCTCTACTCTAGAATGTCGCAGTGAGTAGATGCTGAAAATTAACTCAATGAACCATAGCTCCATCGTGCTGGCAGCACTCATGCAACCCCACACCAATAAGGGGTGTGGTGCTGCTACTACTAAAGAAGATATACTATGGTAAAAAAAATGGCTGCTGAAATGGTCGAGGTGTGCTGAGTGAAGTAACCCGAAACTGAAGCACGACAGAACCAACAGCGTCTATACCTGGAAGACCGTTTTGCAAGCAGCAAAACAGCTTCAGCTGGTTTGATGCGACAGTAAGAGTCAAAAGTTGAAACATGGGCATTTGTGCCCCCCGCCCCACTCCGTTTCTTAAAAAAAAAGTCTGCAAAACGGCGTGAGTGGATTATCCTGCCATGTTTTTATTCTCCAAAGCTTTCATCTCCTCCTCCTAACAGCACACTGCAGTGCCAGCGCCTCCTCAGACCTACATTACTGTGTAGCTCAGACTTTGGGAGGGAGGTCACATCATGGCCACAGGCAAACTCATTGACCTACAATCCATTAAAGGCCGCATTCAGACACTGCAATGAGTTGGGGGTCTTCCAGAGGTCATGTACATGTGTTGGAGAAAGATAGAAAGAAGTGGGGGCTGACTCGGGCTGGGTGATATGGCCCAGTAATCATATCCGGGTACCTATTGCCAATAATATTTATTATATTATACATTGTATTATAGATCATAATATCAAGGATTATGAGTATTTCACATTGATCAAAAAGTTACATCATGAGCATCTTCAGTAATGTTAAGTAACTGCTCCAAATACAGTATGCATTTTCAAAAATGTACTAAGTAATAAATAAATGACCGCTGTTTCACAATTGAATATGATCTTTTTGACCTAAATGAAGCATTAAAAAGGCTTAATGAAAGAAAATACAAATATAAGGCAATCAAAAGACATGATATGATGTGTAATACAGTATCTCTGACTTATGTGTGCCTTTAAGAAGTCTGGCATACTGGCTGTGACATCATCAACATCGTTAGCTGAGTGCTACCATCATGTCAGCAGTGGAGAGCGTGGCTGACAGCAGCTCCTGTGTGAATGTTCACCGCATGTGTTCCTTGCTTCCTAATGTATCGATTGAAGTGCATCATGAGTTTCTCATTACCCACAAACAGTGACAGTAGAGTAGTATTCCACACTGGTCTCCAAGTGTCAGTAACATTACACTGATGAGCCAATAGGCACCTGGAAAGCTAACATTTGGGTAGCTTCTTTATGTCTAAGATGGATTTTTTTTCTATTACCATTCATTCATTTTATACCGCTTATCCTCATGAGGGTCGGGGGGCTGGAGCCTATCCCAGCTGTCTTCAGGAGAGAGGTACACCCTGGACTGGTGGCCAGCAAATCACAGGGCACATATAAACAAACAGTTTATATAAACAAACAATTTGAAATCACCAATTCACCTAGCATGTTTTTGGACTGTGGGAGGTAACCGGAGTTTATTATCATATTTATTTTCATGTGTACTATATACGGTAAGACAAGTGTAAAAGTGCCTAAATGGGTGATATTTTATGTCTACAGGTTTCTAATGATGGTAAAAACCATATTAAAAGGTCATAAACATGTCCAATTATTAATATTAAATCCTACTTTGCGGGAATTACGGTCGGGCACGGTCGGCCTGGAACTATTCATTTATTTTCTACCGTTAATCCTCACGAGGATTGTGGGGGTGCTGGAGCCTATCCCAGCTGTCTTGGGGCGGGGTACACCCTGGACTGGTGGCCAGCCAATCACAGGGCACATATAGACAAACAACCATTCACACTCACATTCATACCTATGGACAATTTTTGGAATGTGGGAGGAAACCGGAGTCCCTGGAGAAAACCCACTCATGAACGGGGAGAACATGCAAACTCCACACAGAGATAGCCGAGGGTGGGATTGAACTCGGGTCTCCTAGCTATGATGTCTGTGCGCTCACCAATCGACCGCCGTGCAGTCAGCCTAGAACTAATAAACCCCAATAAACGATGACCATACTTGCGTATTGCATATTTCATCACTGACACACGGCTTAAAATTTAAAATCGTCCCAAATCTTGCTTAGGCATGGTACCGTTCATGCTTTCATGGAGGAGGTGTGTGTGGCCTGCTGTTCCGGTGGCCTGCCTCCACCTACCTCCTGGCCCGGTTCAAGTGTGATGTGTGTATTTTCAGAGTAGGTTGAGTCCAAAAGAGTAGGATCCCCTACCTGAGAAGAAGCCCTTAGTGCGGAGGTAGCTGACACTGAGCCTCAGGATGGACAGTTTGTCCAAGCTGGAGATGACATCCTCAGGGAAGGGAAGCAACCTGGCCAGCCTGTCCAGCTCCATGTTCAGACGATCACGGTGACGTTTGGATGGGTTGGACTTGGCCCCTTCAGCCGGGATCAATTTGGCTCTGGATTGGAGATGACACAGTGGAACAGTGGTTGGGAGACACTGTCGTAGCATATCTTAACCCACGGTGATTGATTTTTGTGGGGTTTGTGGATTAAAATGTAAAGAAAATCACAGTGGCCCCCTCGCACCCTACATTTTTTTCTATATGGGAAATAGTTAGCAACATATGTAAAGCTGTATTATAACTTTCTGCGGTTGTATTGCTAGAAGACAAATTGAAGATGTGACTTTGTTGTTATTTATTTGAATTATTTAGTATCTCACAAAATAGTGGTGGACACCACTACAGATTGACAAGTTTTACTTGAAAATGTTCAAGATCATGGACTGATTTCGTGCTTTTGCCTTTGATTAGCTGATCATGATTACAACCAGAATAAAACACAAAACAGCAATGTAAAGATAGTAACAAAATAACGCAAATGTACCCTTATCCCCCTTGTACCAGTATAGTTACTCCAGACTCCATTCACTTTGCAATATTAAGGCTCTAAGTGCAATATATTAAGTTCTAAGTGAAGTATTTCTATAATGCCTCATATTAACTCACTAGCAAGATCTCATAGTGTATAGACTGGTCATATATTTCATCTCATTTCATATTATCTGCAAACTGTATTTGTATATAACTATGGGTAAAATTGTTGATTTGTTAATACTCGGGTTGTTTATATTGTTTATTTTTATATTGTGTAGTTTGTACTTTGTACTGCTTAACTGATTCTGTACTCTAGCTGCTGTGCAATGCAAATTTCCCCACTGAGGGGCGAATAAAGGCATATCTTATCTCATCCTATTCCCCCTTTTTAAAACAATTGTTAAAGGGGGGAAAACCCTCTTTAAAATTCTGTGTTTTTTTGCCTCCTGCGTCCATAAACCTATTCCCTGAGTTTGTAAACAACAACAAAAATATCCTCCATCAAGCTAGCATGGAATGTTTTAATAGCTTCACGTGCAGCGCAATTAAATCTCGGTTACTCACAATGACAGGATATGAATAAACATTTTACCCTCATGAATAAACATTTTACCCTTTCTGAACCGGTTTTCTTCTCTTGCGTCCAGCGTACATGTTGGCTCCCGTTTATTCCCAGCCGAGCGGCTCATCCATCAAGTCGAACCAACCCAGAAGAAAAGCCAGCCTCGTAGCCGGGACCACGAGCACGTTATCGGCTAGCGTTCAATACAAAACACCCCGGCACCAGGCGCCATTTCAAATGTCACATTGAGTAGACACGACTATTTTACATGATGACATGTAAGTATACCTGTCCCAGATATACTGCATGCTAAATCACTTCCTTTCATTACCCCCCTCCTCCAAGGCGGACTTCCCAAAAGCCACGTCCAAGTTCAGTTCGCTGCCTCCATCCACCGGTTCCCCTCCCAACTACCATCTCCCTGTCCCGCTCAAGTGCACTGATGAGATGTCTGGTTCCAGCATTCGCGAAGGGGGTGGGTCGATCCTGGGGGGTGGAAAGCAGCACATTAAAACGTCAATACATGTTTAACCTCATGCCCTACAGACCCATTTCTTAAAAAATAGCATAGCATTGCAGTTTAATGTGACATACCTTCGTTGCTTGTCCTATGTTCATTTAAAAAATATAGTTCAACTGTAATATATAAATATAACAACATTAAACCATTAGAATTGTTAAATGGGTTTGAAATTACCGTTATTGGCAAAAAAAATAAGCTTTTGAAATGAGCTAGCTTACCTGACATTTTGGAAAAGCCATATATTCTAGAATAGTCACGACTGTCACATGACCTATATGTTTTTTCCACCCTTTTGACCTATAAATGTAGTTAGAATGTTGTGTTCTCGTGTTAAACGATGCCAAAGTTTCAGATAATGAGGTTTGCACATTTGGAAGTGAGCCCTGAAAGAAGCTTGGGATGGCTCAAAACGCTCAGTTTCAGAAGGCATGGTAAAACTTCCACTTTGTGATGTCACAGAGGAGCAGACCTCCTTATATGGGCATGGCTGTAAGCCAGATAAGCTCTCTGTCCTCCCCCAAGCTCTGCTACTGTTTACGAAGCAAGCAGAAGGCAGTAATTATTGTATTTGGTGATTCCCAGCATTTCACACGGGACTGGTTTTGTGAACATGAATATGAAATATCTGTCAAATATGTTTTGCTAGAGCCAGAAGTGGTGCGCCTTCGCTGGGAAAAGTGCATTAATTAATTAATGTCGGACATACTGTACGTCCACGCGGCGCCCTCACGTCCGGCTTCTGAGCTCCAACGGCGCCTCTGACAAAGTGTATCCCAAAATGAGCTCTCTTCCTCGGGCAGGTGAGGTTGCCACATGTCCATCTTCTCTTGAGCTCCATCACACCGGCGGTGCTACGTTAGCGCTTTTCAATTAGCTTTCAATTCCGCTTTCACTACAAGTGATAACTCAAAGTGCAGTTGAGTCATGTCAAGTTAGTTGTAGTGGGAGATTTTCTTGAGTAATGGAGTGTAATTCAAATAAAAGAGCCCTGAGAGCCTGGAGGAAATACTAATACCCAAGTATTTTATACTTCCTATTTGCAGGAGAGGGAAGGATGCTTGGGCTATGGGGTCCCATGAGTCTTGGCTTAGTGGGAGTAATTTAGATTTGGACCAGTTTATTGTGTGAGGTGATCCCATTGGTGGTTACTATGGCTCTATGTGAGGTGATCCCATTGGGAGTTACTATGGTTCTAGGTGAGGTGATCCCATTGGTGGTTACTATGGTTCTAGGTGAGGTGATCCATTGGTGGTTTATATGGCTCGATGAGGTGATCCATTGGTGGTTACTATGGCTCTCGATGAGGTGATCCATTGGTGGTTTCTATGGCTCTAGGTGAGGTGATCCATTGGTGGTTACTGTTGCTCTAGGTGAGGTGATCCCATTGGTGGTTACTGTTGCTCTAGGTGAGGTGATCCCATTGGTGGTTACTATGGCTCTAGGTGAGGTGATCCATTGGTGGTTACTATGCTTCTAGGTGAGGTGATCCTATTGGTGGTTACTTTGGCTCTTGGTGAGGTGATCCCATTGGTGGTTACATTGGTGGTTTCTATGGCTCTAGGTGAGGTGATCCATTGGTGGTTACTGTGGCTCTAGGTGAGGTGATCCCATTGGTGGTTACTATGGCTCTAGGTGAGGTGATCCCATTGGTAGTTACTATGGTTCTAAGTGAGGTGATACATTGGTAGTTACCATGGCTCTAGGTGAGGTGATACATTGGTAGTTACTATGGCTCTAGGTGAGGTGATTCATTGGGGGTTACTATGGTTCTAGGTGAGGTGATCCCATTGGTGGTTACTATGGCTCTAGGTGAGGTGATCTCATTGGTAGTTACTATGGTTCTAAGTGAGGTGATCCATTGGTAGTTACTATGGCTCTAGGTGAGGTGATTCATTGGGGGTTACTATGGCTCTAGGTGAGGTGATCCATTGGTGGTTACTATGGCTCTAGGTGAGGTGATCTCATTGGTAGTTACTATGGTTCTAAGTGAGGTGATCCATTGGTAGTTACTATGGCTCTAGGTGAGGTGATTCATTGGGGGTTACTATGGCTCTAGGTGAGGTGATCCATTGGTGGTTACTATGGCTCTAGGTGAGGTGATCCCATTGGTGGTTACTATGGCTCTTGGTGAGGTGATCCATTGTGATCCAGTGATAATGGCTGTGTTCATACGTATATGGTGGAATTGTGGAAGTTGTTTTGATTTCTTCAATTACTCTGAATAGTACGGGTGAAAAGGCATACCAGAATAGTTTCTAAAACTCTGCTGGTAATCCGTCTGGTCCTGGTGATTTGTTGTTTGGTATTTTATTTATAGATTTGTACATTTCATTCGTGGTAAGTGGTGTGTCCAACATGTGCCCGATCAGATGAGAGTGTTGGAAGGTCGAGTCTGTCTAAGAATGTTTCTATTGGAAAGTTAACACGAGGTGTAGGTGTTTGTTTCTATGTTGCTATGTGAAATCGATGCACCCGGGAATGCTTAGAACAAGGAAAATACGGCAAAATACTGTAAGTAGTACATGTTATCATGGATGTGCCTGTTGCTACATGGTTACAGCATGGATATAAAATGCTTTGCATGAGGTTAGCAGGGTTACTTCTGTCCTTTGCATTTGGAGTATGCATATTTTCTCCATGCTTGCATGGGATTTACCCTGGATACTCCATGTTTCCTCCCACACACAAAAACATGCATGCTAGATGAAGTGGAGACTGTAAATGTAAATGGTTGTGCCCTGACCACCCTGATTGTGATTGACCGGCTTCACCTTGCAGCTTGTCCTCTATGACCAAAACAAGCGTTACACTGACACCGAGTGGACCAGCAGAGCACTAACATCATTCATACAGATTACATCAAAGAATATTGGAGAAACACAAGTGTTCAGTGGTGACACAGAGGAATAACATGACTAAAAACTTCAGAGATGCATCAGAGCATCTTTAATGCGGCGACTGTGGAAAGACACTTGATGAAATCAACTGAAAAGTTACAGAGTATACACATGTATATGCAGCTGTGCATGTGAATGTACAAAAATAAAACACAGGTCGATAATATGTGACAAAATGTGTTACAAAATACATAAATATACTGTATATACCAGCAAACTGAGTTTGAACAAAACAATATCCAACACTCACAAAAAGTTAGGTACATTCGGCTTTTCGGCTGGAATTTAAAATGCACGACAACCTTTACAGGTGAACTTTAATTTGACCTTCTCTAAACAATAAATGTCCTGGTTGAATTGGAATTGGTGGAGTGCCATCATTGCAACATAGAAACAAAGAATCCGGAAGAGTCACACTACCGCAGGGGGGCCCGATGTTTTCTATTGAGGGCCTCATACTGAAAAGCAAAGGATGCAAGGGCCACTTTGATATTGCTGTGAAATTATATATATTTCAAGAGAAAAACTGCATGCCAGCTTTGTCATACAGGTGAAAAGGTATTATTAGTATGATAGGAAATATTAGTATTCTCCATTTTTGCTGTTGTTTTTACCTTACATTTTTCTTTCTTCGTAAATCATTTTCACACATATTCTAATATTTATACATTATTCCCATATTTTTCCAGCTGTTTTTTTCATATTCCATGTTCTTTTCGTAATTATATCATCTTTACTGCCTTAAATGGCAACTGAACTTTTTGGGGGGAATTCTGCCAATTATTCACAATCCTTATGTGAAACAAGAATACATATTTTATTCATTAAAACATGAGAAAATGAATTCATATGAGCGAGCTTACAATGTGCATCATTGGGATACACCTATTTCGACTATGAAGCATGGTTTCATATACACGCTGTGATCATGCATTAACACATACACTGATGATAACATGTAATAGTTGTAGTTATACTACCGATCTACTTTTTTTTTTTTATCGAGCTTCATAATCGAAATAGGTTTGTCATTACAACTTTTTTCTCTAAATATTTGTACATTATTCTTGTAAAATTGCTGTTGTTTTTAATTTTTTTTAACACATATTCTTGTTGTTTTTAGAACGTGAAAAAGAAAAATCACCTGTTGTGAACTTTGCTGTTCAGTTCCTTATTACAGAAGAGGAAGTTGTGCCAAAAAAGTACTGACTCAACACATACAAAAGTCCATAGAAGGTCAAATGAAGTTCAACTGTGAAGAAGATTGTAGAGTATATTGGGTTCATCCTAAAATTTCACACCAAAGTCGATACCAATAGTGTATGATTGGCCTTTCCTTTTCTTTTACAGGCAATACCACCAGCATAAATGTATATTCTTACAAAAAGCACTCATGAAAACACATGTAAAGGGTTGCAAATGAGTTCTGATTGCTGTGTTTACATACCATGACGCAATAGTACTTTACACTTTACTGTAGGTGTGTTTATTTGTTAGCGGCACTACCTAAAAAATACTTAACCAATTTCCAACTTTTATTTACTTTGGTTTCAGAGTACAGCCGCTTCTCCCTCACATCGCGAGGAGCCAGTTGAGGTGGCTGGAGGTGGCCTGAGACCAGGAAGTCTGGGCTTCCCTACTGAGACTGCTACCCAAGATAAGCGATGGAAAATGGATGGATGTTCTTTCTAGATATTACATTTCAAGTCCAAATATAAGCCAAAATACTGAATCTTTCACATGTACAGTGAAACCCATTTGAGTCCCTCGGATTGGCTGACTCACGTCAACATAAGTGGTTGTCGACATAACCTAACTGACTTGTGACATTAGGCAGAAAGGGGGATGAAAAAATGGCTGAGAAGCCTTTGTTTGTTTTGATTAGTTTTGATGTAATCAAAGTCTGCTTTGGCAAAATCACACAAGCGATAACGCTGAAGTTAATAATACGACGACACATGTAGACCTTAATCAATGAGTTGCATAGAAATCAACAAAAGTGGTCAACCGTGTACATGACCTGTCAAAAGGTAGTACTTGTACAATTCTACAATTTCTCTGGAGGAAAAATGGCCTGTCTGTTCTGGCCCTTTTTCTCGCCAAATGACTTTGTCCAGTACAATGTTGTTCAACTGATGTTCTATAGTACCACAGTGTGTTCTGGGTAACCTTACCTTTTGTAACCTCTGGCACTTCAACATTTACCTTTGTGCCATTTCAAGCCATTCATTGGACTTGAACAACTTGAATTTCAAGAAATAATTTGTGGCCCGCGGCTCTTTATCGGCCTGTGGTAAATTCTAAAACTCTAATTTACAAAAAAAAAAACAGCAGCAGCAGCAAAAATGCAAATGTTTAAGCAGTAATTTTACAAAAACAAATTCAAAATAGTAAGTCATAATCTTACGAGAATACCATCATATTATGAGGGAAAATTAGCTTCTGGTTAAAATATTCAAATATTATGGGAATAAGGTAAAAATTGAATGGGGATAAAGATGTAAAGTAGAAATAAAGTAGAAATTTAAGAAAACCCAGCAGAAATAGAAAAAACTGCTGTAATTTCACAAGAAAAAAGCCAAAAACCTAAGCGAAAAAAGGCATATTCTGACTTTTTGAAAAAAAGAGTAAATTTGTCATATTATTAGGAAATATCATGTCATTTCAGTAGAAAGACTTCAAATATTTTTGTTGTAATACTTGTAAAGGTTGTACTAGTATGGTAAACAAAACAAAATACATTTGTCATTTTGAAAAAATAACTTTGAGGGAAAATGTTTTAAAATGGGAATAACATTTTTTCCAAACATATGTGAAAAAAAGTCATTAAGAGAACTAAATTTACAACGATTATGACCAAAGTTCATACTAATACTAAGATTTTCCACTTATATCACAAACCACAGATGGAGTTTTTCTTGAAATACAGTATGAACAATATAAATTATTAGCATATCTACATGTGTTGGTTTTATAAAATAAGAAAGTAGCCCTGTTTGGACACTCCTGATGAATGGCAACATGAGTTTTATAAGAATGGTAGACTGGGCCTTGACGACTTAAGACATGGTCGACTTAAAAGGGTTCCACTGTACCATAAAGATCCCTCTACATCAGTGGTCTCGAATCGTGGCACATTTGAAACACTAAATGAGCCTGAATGAGACCCGAAGCTGACGTCTCACTGGACACAACAAGGCCTACAATCATGGTGCCAACACCAAAATGACAGCACATCATGTCACATGTAAGAAAACACACAATAGGGCAAGTACTACTACTCTAAACATGTAATTTAGCCACGTTTTACAAAACAAGTACCGCAAGGCATGCTGGGAAGCCAAAAATACTCCTGCATGCCTTTTTGAGTTCCTACTTGCCCAAATAACGAGCAACTTCCTTGAAGCAAACTCCAATGCCTGGGACTGTGCCTCTTTCGGGTACCACAATATTATATTTTTATACAGTACTTGGGTTTTATAGTCATGACCGCTTACGGGCTTCTGGTAGTGTTTGTTGACAAGTTAGTCATCTGGTGGAGATGAATGCGACCCAGCCCCACTCAGACGCTACCTCCATCTATTATGTGGCCTGCAGTTAAACATTTGTAAAGGGTGGGCATGTTTTAATTATAAAAAGTGACATTTTTTTCCTTTTTTATCGTTGAGCAATATTAAGACCCACAGACTGTAAGACACTGGAAGTCTCTTCTTCCATTTCCTTTGCTGCATGTATACATCCTCATTTAAACCAGACGATAGCTGCCTTTGTTATTTTTACTTCTGCACCGTTGATGCTCTGGCTTTGAGCAGGAATCCTAAACTAACCACGAGACAGAAAGAAGAAAGAGGACGGACTTTTGCTGCAAAAAGACGACTGACAGCTTCACGTTTACAGTCATTGTTGCAAAAAAAAAAATGTTAGAGGGAATACAATCTGTTGATAGCGTCACACAATTGTCTATTAATGTATGTACATAGTATATAAGCTTTCTAAACAGAGTGCAATACATATGAAAGTCATAGGCAAAGTTAACTTTTGTTGTTTTAGTTTAAATATATACATTTCTGTTACTGAGAGGCATTGCCTGCGCTATTTTTCCACTGTAAGAAAAACCTACTGAAATATAACAATGGAAAAAAAGACTGTTTGCTTTCAAACAACACACAGCAGGTTTCGTTTTTGTAGGTTGGTTGGATCAAAAAAGTAGATATCATTTTGGACCATTTTGTCCTTCTGGGAGCGACTTGGTTGTGCGTGTTTGTATGTTAAGAGATGGCAGCTGAAACCAAATTCATCCGTCACTCCTCAGCTTTTTTCAGCTTGTAAGGTTCCATTAATTCAGGTGGTGCCCACAGTATTTATTAATAGTGTACACATAAAATTAACAATTAATTATATGCAGTATATTATCACATACTTCATTATACAAATTAGCTTTATTGCTAACTTGTCCGTAGTTTGTTCAAATAGCTTACCTTGACATGCATTGGATGGCTTTTAGCATCTTGAACACACATCCTCCGCATCCTCCAATTTTCCTTGGAAACTTTGAACCCCCCTGCAGTAAGGACAAATAACAAATGTGGCACAAGTGCACCCTGTGGCCAAAAAAGGGACGTCTACTGTCATAAGGGAAGCAACCCTGGCGGTGCGGTGCTACACGGTGGAGAGCATGGGTGAGATTGCCAACCAGGGCATCCGTTGTACAAACTAATCCAACAGCGTTCATGCGGGTGATGTGACCTGTGGTGACCTCTGACGGGGAAATTGCTGAAAGTGAAAAAAACAAAAAACCAGTCAGGTCAATTTCCATACATCCAATCTATGTTATCAATAAGAGCCCTTAAACAGATTTCACTGATCTTCACGTTTTTGGTCAAATCCAACCAGATCAATGATTCCACGTTCAAACACTCCATACGAACAGGTGAGCTTTCATCTCTTACTTGAGTATCCTGACCATTTAGGCGACAAAGAAATAATAGGGGCATTTCTGTTCTTCAGTCAAGCGCATGTTCATGTTTTTCGAGACACTTGTCCATTTTGTGATCCCTTGCAGCCCACAAGTCACAGCTGCTTCCTGTTTGTTCTCTGAGGAGCAGGAGTTCCCGTTTGGCAGTGAGGAAATGCCCCGCCCTTGTTCCCGACAACTGAGTGGTTGTTGAACTGTAAAAAACGAAATACACAAAATATCAAACTTTATCAAACCATCAATCCGACAATGCTTTTTACCTGGTCACTGAAACTTAGGTACTGTTGTTGCATCAGCGGGCCCCCCAGGTCAACACTTGGGGTCATTTGGCAGGAAAGCGGTGCCGTGTCTGAATGGGACATGGACCCGCTCTCACCCTGATAGAAGCACGAGGGGCTGTCTGGGATGTGGTTGCTGACGTCTTTCAATCGCTGGTAAGGCGGCATCTGACTGAAATGCCCACCGTTCACAGGCAGCGAGGGGGGGTTGTTATGGAACATACAGCTGCTTGAACCTCCGACGGGTGGACCCCCCAGAGCATGCATTGACAGAGTGTTCTGGGTCACTGTGAAGCCTGGATTTGTCTGAAATCCTGATAATTGGTTCATTCCCATTTGTCCATTTGAAATGAACTCAGTTTCTAGCTGCTGCCAAGAACCCTCCAAGTGGCTCTGCACACTAGTGGGTGCTGGTGGATCGGCTTTCAGCGCTCCATTAGAAACATTTTGAGTGTACCTTTCCACAAAAGCGTCTGCATGCTTTGAGTTCCACTGGCCATTCTGTAAGCTAAGCCCCGCCTGTATTTGATCATAGTGGTCGACAGGCAGGCCGGACATCCTCTGTGGATGGCAGTGCTGCATTGGTTGAGCCCTTTGGATGTGATTGGGTTGTCTGAGCGACAATAGGTTGTTCTCCTTTATGGTCCTCAATTTGTTTGATGTCTCGGAACAGGAGGCCCTCAAAGACGGGACAAAGCTCTGTGGAGGTCCACCCGTGGGGTCCTGGTCACCATGAAGGCCGGTAGAAAGTGACAGTGTTTGCTGTAAGCCAATCTGCTCCATTGCTGGACTCTTAAAACTCAGCTGAGGAAGATCAATGTGGGTCAGTTTCTCCATCTCCGGGAGTGAAGATGGTTCAGACATCATCTGCTCTCCACTGAAGAACTGGCTCTGAGGCTCTGAAGGCCATCTAAAGCTTGGGTCAGCAGGACCCCGGTTCTGGTGGTTCAATACTGGGACGCTGTCGTCAATCTGGTCTGGCAACTTCAGCCCACCCTCTTTTTGGAGCTGCTCCTCCACATACAAGAAGATGTCCTCACTAATAAGTTCATTTATCTTGCCACTCATTTCGCAGCTGTTGCTTTTCACCTTCATTACGGTGCTTTCCCAGCTCTTTAGCTCTTCAGGTCTCACATTCACTGTATCTATGAGGTTACCATCACCCAGGATCTCCTGCAGAGTCTCCATCATGTCCTGGATCGTGCCCTCTGACTTGACCAGGCTTTCAACGGCAGGGTTGGGGGAAGATTGCTCCCAGACATCTCCAGGAATACTGACTGTGGCGTGGGTGTCCTTGAAGGCTATGTCATTAAGGTCGTTCATGGTCTTGGTACTGTTGTGCTTGCAGTAGATAGACTGATCCTGGTTCAGCATTAAGCCAAGGATGGAGTTAGAGCTGACCGTGTACTGGTCTACCTTCCTCTGCTTTGGGGTGGAGCAAGTCTCCAGCATATCCACAGTTGGTTCCAGATCGTACAACAGCGCCTCACCAGTGGCGAAGCTAAACGACACCTCCAGCCGACGAAGACGCAGCTGTTCCTCTCCTTCTTCGTTGCTGCAAAAAGGAAGGCAGTGCCAGTCTTGTTTGTACCTTATCTTCATCAAACATGCAAGCATTCATTCATTTTCTACCGCTTTTTCCTCACGAGGGTCGCGGGGGTGCTGGAGCCTATCCCAGCTGTCTTTGGACGAGAGGCGGGTACACCCTGGACTGGTCGCCAGCCAATCACATACAGACAAACAACCATTCCCACTCACATTCATACCTATGGACAGGTTGGAGTCGCAAATTAACCTAGCATGTTTTTGGAATGTGGGAGGAAACCGCAGTACGCGGAGAAAACCCACGCATGCACGGGGAGAACATGCAAACTTAAACATATTCATTCATTCATTCATTTTCTACCGCTTTTTCCTCACGAGGGTCGCGGGGGTGCTGGAGCCTATCCCAGCTGTCTTTGGGCGAGAGGCGGGGTACACCCTGGACTGGTCGCCAGCCAATCACAGTGCACATATAGACAAACTTAAACATATTATTTGTTGGAAAAATTATGATCAAAAAGAAATAAAAGATAAGAGGGATGAACCTGTTTAGTTATTTTGACAATTTGAGCAGCTTGAGGACTGTAAAGAAGCTTCAAAATATTTGAAAATAACATGGATTTTGCCAGCTGCACGGTGGTCGAGTGGTTAGCGCACTGACCTCACAGCTAGGGGGCCTAGCCCACCCTCGGCCATCTCTGTGTGGAGTTTGCATGTTCTCTCCGTGCATGCGTGGGTTTTCTCCGGGTACTCCGGTTTTCTCCCACATTTCAAAAACATGCTAGGTTAATTGGCCACTCCAAATTGTCCATAGGTATGAATGTGAGTGTGAATGGTTGTTTGTCTATATGTGCCCTGTGATTGGCTCAGGGTGTACCCAGCCTCTTGCCTGAAAACAGCTGTGATAGGCTCCAGCACCCCCCGCAACCCTCATGAGGATAAGCGATAGAAAATGGATGAATGAATTTTGCCTCAAATAAGCACCATATGAAAATAATACAAGGAAAAGCACAACCATGCCTTATGCAACTTACGACAAAAGTCTCTGCCGGGCCACAATGAAATCTGGCTTATCTCCCTTCATGACAAGCCTGGCGGTGGCCTGGACCCAGACCCAGGTTCCCGTTTTCGTCAGCAGTCTGAAGACGGAACTAACACTCTGTCCTGTTTTCATCACTGGGCAAACACAGAGACTAACGTAAGTTCAAGCTATACGTTGAAGCATGTGTCATAAGAGTAGGACTCACTCGTGACGTGGTTGTCGGCACAGTACATCATGTCTGCAGCGTGGAGGAAGCTGTAGCCTGAACCCTTCATGCGGAGTTCTACCTCACTGTAACCCAGAACCACCTTTCCTCTGAACAAAACACACACATTCAAATCACAGTCTAGCTTTGCATAGCATAAAGTCAGCATCACTTTGCAAATGGCTAAACTTCATCTCCAATCAGAATGCAAGCGGTTTTACCTGGTGTCAATGCCGATTGGCGTGAAGTCCAGCTCATGCTTGCTCTGGAAAATGAGCGTCTTGGTGCGGATCTCCACAATGGACGGCAGCTGCAGGGGTGTAGCAATGGCAAACAGAGCAAGCTGTGGAGGAACCTGCGTCCCGTTCTCTGACACCCGGTTCTGGCCATGAAGGAGTTTCAGACGACCACAGAAGTTCAGGGCCTGAACACGTCAAATGAGAGCAGAGACTTGCAGCTAAAAGGCAACTTTGGCCCATTTGTTGTTCGTTATGTTGATGTTTCTTCTACCAGGAAGCCAGAAGAGTTGTCCAACAGGCATCGGAAGCGGCAGCAGAAGTTTCTTTCCAAGAAAGACGAGTTTTCTGGAGGGATGGTCTGAGGGTTGTAAGTTATCATGTTGGAGCTGACTTCACTGCTGCTCTGCTCACCTGCAGTCACGATGTAAACATTAAGCTTGTTTACAAGCAGCTGATACATGGTCCTCACGTCAAATAGATGATGCAGGAGCAACTTACTGGTCTGCGCGATACCATCCTGCTGGCTGGAATGTGGGTTGAAGGCAAAGTGAAGTTGACGGCGGAAAAGTGCTCGATCGTCTGTGTGTATTAACTCGAATACACTCTGATGGATGACGTCAGACTGTAACATAGAACGCTGAATTAGGGCTCTTCAACCCCACTGAGACAGAGTGGCAAGTTGTTCCTTGCTCTGTGCGCATCGTATCAACAAATTAAGAGTTTAAGAGCATTAAGAGTTTAATCTTGAAGCTTTCATTTATATGTACTGTATATTCAAATTAATCCCCGCAAAATTTGAAAATTAGGCTTTATTGGTGGTTGTATGTATTTTTGTATTTCAGATACTACTAAAAAGGGGGCAGCGATTCTTTTCGAGTTGGGACACCATGGAAAGATTCCAGTCAGATAATGGACAAGCAGGATTAAAACTAGCAAAGTGCTATCAGTGCTGCTCCAGTTTTTTCTAAAATGGCGCATTCAGGCGCATGACATAACTCCTCGGACACAAGTTGCTGCTGCATTCAGGGACACTTGTAAATCACAGTACACACCTCCACACATGCACATGCAGCCCAAAGTAGGTGATATTTACAAAATCAACCCCTTGTTGCTCAAACAACAATAAGACAATGTTACAAAATGGTCTACTTATAACAGACATCAACATTAAACCAATTTTTGGACGGATGCCTGTTAAACTTTCCCCTTCAATTTGGTTTGAAATAAATATGAAGACTTAAACCGCAGCCATCCTTCAAATTATATCGATTCAAAGGGAAGGATGCCAACATCAGAGTGGAATAAAAGATGTGTAGGATAAAAACCTATTATAACTTACCTATTTATCAGTGCTCATGTCAAACTTTATCCGAATGTCACCATGCAAAATACACATTTTTCCAGCCCAAATTACGATAAAATGAATCAACCAATGAATTATGTTCAATATTTCACGTTACTTAACATCATAAGGTTTATGTTTGTGCAGGAGTAGAGGGTACATGGCTTCAGGTCAAATGTCTGAAAGACCTTTAGATGCTGAGAAAAACCTTGAGCATTTGTATCTTCTGTTCTTTGAGTCTGTTCTTACCTGGTGGAAACCCAAAAAGTCCTGGATGGTAGGTGATGTGTAGAAGACGTAGCCTTCAGAGGTCACCACCAACACAAAGCTATTCAGCACCTATTGACCAAACACTTGATTAGACGCAACACTCTTCTTTGTTGGCTCACAGGATTGGTCAAGTCTCACCTGGAGGAGCAGGTCTCCCTCTGAGAAGCTAACCCCGTCAATGGAGGTCACCAGGGAGGTGGACGGCGTGGCTGTGGACGGCGTGGCTGTGGACGGCGTGGCGGTGAGAGTGCATGGCATCGGTGTGTTCTGCGCATCTCCCTCTGCAACGGGGCTGTGATTGTTGTACCAGCTGGACCTATTCGCTCCATTCTTGAGGGTGGCTGTCATGCAAAAAAACAAAGAACGTTTGTAAGTCCTTTTGACTGTGTAGAGGCAGCAGTGTACACATTTTTTTTCATCTATACATTTTGTGCAGAAAAGACGCACGGCAATTAAGATATGCTAAGCTATCTGAACAATACCAAAGGTGACAAATCAAATTCATGTAGTATCTAATGAGAGCCAGTAAAAAATAGCTTGTGGCTCAATATAATGTTGGAGAGCCATGTTGGGAGCCTTAACTGTCAAGTGATGAGTGTGAAGTCCAAACAACAGAAAGGGCAAAAGTGCATTGCTTTCCATCAGGGTGCGGCCACCTGCCGTTTCCTGTAGTCTTACAACACTGTAACACAACACTTCCTCCCCTGGCGTTTATCAGACAGCCCTAATCACCACAGGAAATAAGAAGAACCTAACTGGGCTCCTTAAAATGTCCTCTTGGACAGGAAGCTGGTGATTTTTTAAAAAACAGGACCTATTATGCTCATTTTTATGTACCCGTTTAATTACCCGTTGGCTTCAGTGGGCTGGAGTGGGTCGGTAACTATTTTTGAAGACAAGTAGCATGTGGTGGATGAAGGCCACAAACAAACACATTTCTTTTAACCAAATAGTCAGCATTGTAATGCAGTCATCGCAGCCGCTAAGTAGCACAGAGATGTCTGAGGGTGGGATTGAACTTGGGTTCTAGCTGTGAGGTCTGCGTGCTAACCACTTGACCGCCGTGCAGCCCGCAACACATGATTATACATGATTATACAAAAAGTTTTCCCAGTCATATTGTTCATTGTACTTTTTCTAAAAGTAATCTTAAAATCTCGTCTCACCTCAATATATTTCACTTTGTCATTCTTGACCTAATCTCATGCATCATCTCTTTGCGAGTCGGGTGTCTCATGACAACTCTACTAACTGCATCAAATACATGTCAGCTCCCAGTAATTGACCCCCCTTACCCCATCTTGGCATTTCCCAACACTTTGCGGTTTCTCTCCCCTCTGAAACCCAAGAGCTGAATGGGACCATTGTTCTTCGACCCCTTTGGAGTACAGGATCGAGGAGTGTGGTGTGTGTGTGTGTGTGTGAGATCCACATCACCACCACTCTCTGGCTCTGGCCTTGCTCTCGCTCTTTCTCTCTCTACGATCCTCATCAGGCATGTTTGGGCATGAAAGGTGAAAATAGAAAATTCTTGTCATCCATTTCAACTCTCAGTGCAGCCCTCGCCGTGAGGTCCATGTCACTGCTGGCCAAGTCTTCTGCCCTTGACTGTGCCTAGGTGCACAAAGCCAGATCATAAAGGCATGCTTGGATGAGTGCGTGGTGAAAGAATCCCTAATTTGAGCATGAGCCAGCAGGCCTTTTCTCGTGTCCTCAGGGAGCAACTATGCTACAGTGGAACCCACTTATATACAGTGGCATAGATGGGTGTCCCCCCCTTAATATAAAGGTGCCTGTGACTTGTGGATCCATCCTGCTGCTGCAATGGCTTCCACAGGTTCATCTGGAACTGCCAAACTGTTCACCTGGAATGGTCACAGAAATATAAGAAAATCGCTGGGGACAGCATCGTTCTCATCCCTCTCAAATACTTCATTTGTGTCCATTCCTTGTCCATCCCCTACACACCAAAACACTACCATTAAATTTAAGGTGAGACTTCCAACCAAAAGACTGAAGATGAAGAAGGTGATTTGTTTACATCTCGTCTTCCCTACCAGCAAACACGCAAGCATGCATGCACATACACATCCGTCAGCAAAGCCTCGCGTGCGAACTTTCAACCAACAGCATCCTGAGTGGAGAAAGGAGAGGAAGAGGCCGGTGGAAAAGACAAAGAAAGATGTAAACTGTTCAGCAGTGCACACACACACTCACACACACAGTAATGGCAGCAAACACATCTGATATGCAGTGGGGAAAATAATTACTAGATCTGTTGATTTTGTTTGTTTACTGACTTACAAAGGCATGAACATTCCATAGTTCTTATGGTACAAGACAGGAATATCGACAAACAAAATCCTGAATTTTGTATAATAAAGTTTGTACATTTGAGTGACTTAATTATTTGATCCCTTACCAACCGTCAGGAATTCTGGTGCGGACGTGAGGAAACTGAGAGAGGGGGGGTTCAGTATAACAACCAGCTGTCTGTAATAGAGGATGAAAAGCTAATGTACTGTAGCAATGGCTATCGTGCTATCGTGCCATGGACTCATTGAAAACCGGAAGCACACACACAGGAAACACACACAGAAAGACACACTATGCAACAGCTAAGTGAGTCAATTGGTCAATCAGTGAGTGAGTGACTGAGTCCGTGAGTTAGTCATGGATCCAGACAGTACCTGGCAGACAGCAAGGCTGCAACCCTGACAGCTGACTGACAGGTGCTGCGGTACGTAGACAGGTTGGGCTGTTAGCCAACAGAGTTGCATGTTTATTTGTGGTTTATTTACACAAGCGAGTGAATGTGTGTGTGTTGCTGGTGGTGGGGGTCTGTTCAAAAACGTTTTGTTGAGCCCCAAGGGATCATTTCTGCAGGAAAGAAGTCACACTCATGTTGGAATTCAAGAAAAAATGTGTGTGTTTCATGCTTTGACTGACTGGTGACAAGATTGCTAGCCTGTTTTATTTTCTTATAAGTGCCATCCGGCGCCAAAAACCCTCACAAATGAGATAAAATCATGATGAACATTATTGAGCATAAATATGGCTTGGCTGCAGTGTGCATTTTCGACAGGAATTCAACGGGAGCATCTATGCGGCTGTGTCATCATGCTACACATCAAGCTACACACCTATAGTGCTGTCTGTATTTTCCGCATCCGCAAACCCAAAGACTTCTACAACTGAATGATTTATTTGTACCATTTACTTATACAAGCCACAATTGGGTGCATGTGTTTGAATTTATTTTGAAGGGGACCTACTATGCTCATTTTCTGCACTTTGTATTGTGTTGTGTTGCTGCACACAATAACCCGCACAGAAAGCTTTCCAGATCTTCTAGATTCTGCACCTCTTTCCATGTTTCTATCTTTCTATCTTCTCACTATCTTTCTATGTGTTTCTATGGACATCCTGCTTCCAACCCAGACTCAATGACCAACCAACAAGTTGCTACAAATAGTTGCCATGGCTGAGGTACTATATTGTCAGCTGGACGGTTAAATGCAATCAAAGGTTGAGTGTATGAAAGCAAAAGTATAAGTGATCAGATGGGAATCAGGTCAAACAGGCTCAATTGGTTTTCTTCACACAGGTATAGTGTGTCACTTGAGTTTGCAACTGTCAATACAATTGGTAAAAAAGATGATTGCAAAGCCAAAGGCCACAGGCCGTGTGTGGGAATACTAATAGTGTGCAAGGTGAATCCATCAACACAAATGAGCCGCCAGTATACCAAATTTGTTTGAAAGTGGTGGCAACACGGACAAAACAAACATGCCAACTTAAATACATCCACCTGCCATCGGGGAAAGACGTACACACAGACAGTCAACACTTTGATCTGGAAAGTAAATAAAAAAGGAACAGGTAAATGGTGTGCGTTCACAGAGTGTAGTTTAAATACATCACCAAAAAAATGCTGCTCTTGAAAAACCAGCAGGAAGGTCACTTGAATTTGCAACTTATAAGCAATAATTATGATGATGAATTTGCTCCAAGATCATTGGCCATTCTGTTAGAGCTCTTTCTTCTAGTCCGCACTGTTCAAAGGATCATACAGGACCCCTCACTCTGAAATACACGGAATACGAAAAGGAATACACACTTAAAACTCATTCCTCAAAAAATACGTAGCAAGATAGTAAAAATTGGGAGGAAAAGGTGAGGTCCAAGGTAAGCCCAACGGACCAGCCAGTATGCCAAATTAGTTTGAACCTGGTGTCACATAAAAGAAAACAAAACAAACTTGCCACCTAAATATATTACATCGATCCAGTTTTCCCATCTGGGAAAAAAAACGACACATCAAAATGCAGAACCTTCATCCCGACAGTTTGATTGGCAAATTAAACCAAAACAACACAGAAAGTTCCATTGCAAAAGAAATGCTGCCTTTTAATACAGTTAAAAAGCCAGTATTTCCAGAAACGCTGCAAAAGTTTTGAAAACACATGTCACAAATGCCAATTCCACAACTTTACAGGTAGTAAGATGACAGTAAGATGATATTATTTTTATAGTAGTACAGTATCATAACATGTGTCGACAATAATAGCATCATAAACCTTTCAAAATACACCTGCATTCTTTGGTGACTTTTCAATTTAAAAAAGTGTATTTGTCCAGTCACATTTTTCCGTTGTACTTTTCTGAAAATTAACGTTAAAAATCTTGTCTCATCTCTTGGACCCGACCTGGTGAATTGTCTCATCTCGTGAGTTGGGTGTCCTTTGACGGCCAGTATATTGACAGTCATGACATCATGACTTTTGTTTCAATAAGAATGGAAATGTGAAGGCTCAAGCTGGAATGTGTGATGTCATCATCAGCTCAGACATTAGCCCTCCAACTAATAACTGCAAACTTGCTCCGCTGCTTGATCTGCTGCGCAGAACGATTACACAACTATATATTTGTACTGTTTTGGTTGGGGCAGGCTGTTTGCCTGACATGTCTAAACCAGCTGGAAGGAGCCGCCGGCTCCTCTTTCATCTGCGCAGGGTACAGTATGTAAACAAGGCAAAGCGCTATGAAGAATAACTGGCATCAAAACCTGTTTTTTAGATCTATAGTCATGTGGTCACGTGGCTGAATGTGATGGTTACAGGTTGGCTGGTGAACTTAAGCTTAACAAAGTCACATATGAAGCACAATTACAATATGAGTCAAAGAAGAAAAGGAAGTCAGTCAGTGAAATAAAAGAGTGCCATTTGGCTAAATTTCGCCACTTTTTGGCTAGATTTCACCAGATTTCACCTTTCTCTACCCGTCTGACAGAACTTCATGTCACAAGCGTGACTTCCTGTCAGACATAAGGAGAAATGGGTGCACTACAGACCCTGATTAGCTAGCAGGCAAAATCGCTGAACTAATTCTTTCAGGTATGCAAACTCTTCCTGAACTCTCATGGAGTTTGTAGATCGACATCTGGGCTAGAGCGGGATCAAGAGATCTGGTCTTAGAAGATGACCTGTTGGAGTTGAGTGAGCACTGAGTCACTGGTGACAAGAAAGCAGAAGAAAGACACCGTGCCGTTAAATTGTCTGCTTGCTCTCTGAAAGAGGAAAGCTGAGAAACGTCAAGGTTGCTTGTGGACCAGTGGGATGCTTTGATGACCACACATCTGGAACAGATTAGAGGTGAGGAAGAGTGGAGTGAATCGGTTCATAAAAATGAAGTAATTCGGTAATCACTCATTCCCTCTTCTGCGTAGGTTGAACTAAAATATTACTGCAAATATAAGCGGCTGCTACTTTTTTCCTCACACGCTTATAAAGTCATGCAGCTAATGTCTGGTCCCACAACATCTGGTGTGCTTTGGAGCAATCATGTTGTGCTTCGTGCACACGCCCTTATCAATGATACTTAGTTAGTGATGTGCGAGCCATTTCTTTTCCGATTCGAAGCCTACCGAACTAGCAATACCCATCTGATAGAGTAGCTCATAAAATAAAGAATATAAGACACAAGGTAATGGTAATGGTAATGGTTTTATTTCATTTCAACATGCATCAGATAATCAGTTCACAGTTCCACATGTCCAAAAGGAGTAGGAAGAAGCAAAGCTTATTAAATCCTACCCCTCCATCTGGTACTTTTACAATCAGTAACTGTTACATTTGTTCACTTTCTGCTTTCCTAATATAATTTAAATTTGTTTTTTTCTTTTATAATTTTAATTTTTATCCCAATATATTTTAATTTTAATTTATAAATACCGAAGTACAAGGTGATATGAGCATCCAATGACATAATGGGTACCATAGTAACTGTCAATATAGTGATATATATAGCACATCATGACTGGTTCAAGACTCTTCATCCTTGTATTTAGCAAACATCAACTGCTTGTATTGTTTCTTGAATTGGCTCATCGTTGTGCATTGTTTGACTTCCTTACTCAATCCATTCCATAGTTTGATTGCACATATTGAAATGCTATGGCTTTTAAGCGTAATTTTGTCATTTATTTTAAACAACGACAAGGTCTCAATAATTTTGCTACTTATTGAAAAGCGCTTCCAAGGATTGATACACACTGCTCTGCAGCGGATGCTTGGGCAGGTTTTGACACGAGCGCCAGGCTGCTGTGTTTTGACTGTTATCCACCATGAGGAGGCTCTGCAGGTCTGATTGATATCACACCGGACACAAGGGAGTGTGCAACTGTAACCTATGCTAGACCTTCCAAGGACAAATTGTCTGCTAGCTTGGCTGCGGTGGAGACACAAGTCGGTGTATTTCCATCATTCAGCCTCACAACTTGAGTTTCGAGTCCCTCCATCTGTTTCCTGAAGGTGGTTACTTGGGCTGGGAGAACTGCCAAACATCAGCAGGGTTTGTATTTATTAGTTCTACACAAGTAGCAATTTGCTTTGAGGCACTTTTACTTTTTTTTTCGCTTTTACTTAAACTGGAACCATTTTATTATTTTCTCATCTCTGAGTCAGAAAGAATTCCATTCCACCATTCTTCACCTTACTTCCCGTGGAGACTTCATAGACAACGCGTCTTCCAGTAGGACTGCAGTCAGCAACATGGGGGTTGGAACACCATACAATGCTGTTGTTCACAACAGCTTCCATGAGACTGGACCCTCAGACGGTTCCCATCGGCCTCATCTGTGTAGTCACACAAGTCACAGCCTGGATGGCGAGACAGAGATGAGGCCACAAGGACAGAGCGCTTTTCTCTTGCCGGCTGCACCAACACGCTAAAAGTGACCACCCCATTAGCTTTTGCACTCCCAGGTCATCTTTGTTCACCATAAGGAATGTCTCAAAGTGTATCAATAGTCTGGGGGCGTAAAGAACTAAATGAACTTTCTTCTGTCCCTCTTTTGGTCTTTTTTTTTGTATTACAAACAAGACGAAGGATGGAGGAGGGGCCTACAGCCGTACTCGTTGCTTTCATCTCCAAAACTCTCTGCTGGATTTGATGCTAGTTGCTTTTTTGAAAAAGAGCATTTCGAGGAGTCTGATTACCCTGATTATTTACTTTATAAATATGATAATACTGACGCCTTCTGCTACATCCTCAGCTATGTATTAGGTGTGTTAAAAAACTACATATAGATACATAGCATCACCTACATAGTTGTAACAACAAGCTACATTCACAGACAGTCCCATTATAATGTGTTTATGAGCGAGGGTGAACAGGCGGTGCCAAATCTATTTGTGGCGGCCCAAATGTGTTTGTGGCTGGCCACCACTAATAAATGAGTGTATGGGAAATACAGGTGTCCTGTTGATAAAGGAAGATATACTGTAAATTAAGAAAATGCAGTAGAAAGTATTAGGTATGACAGAATAAAATAAATACAAAAACATGCTAGGTTAATTGGTGACTCCAAATTGTCCATAGGTATGAATGTGAGTGTGGATGGTTGTTTGTCTATATGTTTAAAAACTGTAAAGAAGCTTCAAAATATTTGAAAATAACATGGATTTTGCCAGCTGCACGGTGGTCTAGTGGTTAGCGCGCAGACCTCACAGCTAGGGGGCCTATCCCACCCTCGGCCATCTCTGTGTGGAGGTTGCATGTTCTCTCCGTGCATGCGTGGGTTTTCTCCGGGTACTCCGGTTTTCTCCCACATTCCAAAAACATGCTAGGTTAATTGGTGACTCCAAATTGTCCATAGGTATGAATGTGAGTGTGAATGGTTGTTTGTCTATATGTGCCCTGTAATTGGCTGGCTCCAGCACCCCTGTGACCCTCCGGAGGATAAGCGGCAGAAAATAAATGAATGAATGAATGTACAGTTTTCTAGTATGATGATGCGCATGTGTGTGCCGACCCCCATGACTGCATAATGCCAAAGTTGTCCCAGTGCAAAGCTACTATGCTAACAGGTCGTCTCACTGCAACAACAAAATTGTGTCCACCAGGGTTTGTTGAGGTAGAGGGAGTTCAAACTTACACTCACTTACAGAAATTCAACATACATGACACATAAGATCATTGCTCAAAGTTTCAACTGAACAATTTATGCTCATGAACTATGCACACATGGAAGTGCCCGCCTGTAACTTTACACCTCCCTTGGCCAAAAGGTCAGTTCCAAATATATGGTGTGCCAGAAGGGAAAGTAACACAGATTTAGTAACACAAGCCTGCCCCACCCACGACGCCTTGTCTGTAAATAGGGATTATGTCTTTCAGGAAGTCTGCATCTGATCGTTTGTAGTTTGTAAGAAAGGCAGAGAAACAATAAGAGGAAGATGGAAACTTGAAAAAAATCCAAATGAAAAAAATAACTGCTGCCCTGGCCTTGGTCCAAATTCACTTCTGACAATGAGGCCCAGTGGAGGCATTTGGTCTCAGATGAAACAAAGCATCCCAGCTCTCACTGGGGCTAACGAGGGATACTTTGGGTTTGATACTTTAGGTTATCCAGTCCTCTAGTTCTCACAACCCGTTCATCTCACCTCTATTATCCCTATACTAGCTGACATTACTGTGGATTCTACATCCTGATCACTTCTCAACCCCAAACCCTTCCCCAACATCCCCTACTCTGACTCCAATCACAGTCAATGATGTGACCTAACGCTGCCTTGTCTTTCTTCTCCCTCTTTCTTCCTTGTCAGTCGTCCGGCTAAACATTGCGATGCAATTGGAACAGGAGGAGTATACCAGACCAACCGAAGCTGTTCAGGCAAAGCAATCTTACAGTTCACTCATACTGCATGACTAAACTTCTGAACAGGACCGGTACAAAAAATAAAAACATTGCAAGGTTTTTCACACCAACGCACAACACTTCCTTATTGTTCACAATCAAATGTCATCAGTATGAGTTGAATAAACTACTCTCAACTTTAAGGTGTGTTGAAAACACAAAGCTTGCAGATTACCAAGAATTATTTAATCCTGGTATTAAAAAAGTTATTCCTAGCAATGGTGTTAAAAAAAAGAGCTATTCCATCACATGCTCGATATGTCACACTCACCATTAAAAAAGCTCTTGACCTTCAGGTAACCCACACTGAGCCGGAGCACTGACAACTTGTCTAGACGAGCCCGGATTTCTTCAGTGAAGGGCAGCAAACTGGTCAATTTGTCCAACTCGCCATTGAGCCGATCACGATGTCGTTTGGATGGGTTGGATTTGGCACCATCGGGAGGTAGAGGTTTGGGTCTGCAAGATAAATGGCCGAAAAAATCATAACATAAACACAGCAAACAAAAACAGCAAAACAAAAGAAGATGAGGGAAAATGTGTATTGTTGTTTTTTGTGAGGAGTAGGGGTGACCTTGCTAGATTAAAATGGGTCAAGATTTCTGATAAAGTGCCATCATGAATTAATTAATCACAAATGAAAATTATTTCCTGTCATTTTGCCGGCCTATGCATATTCCTGTTTTGCTCGTCTCTCACATCCACAAACGCATTTGTGCATTGGTTTCAGCACCAAGACATTTCATAGGACAAAACCATTTCATAGAGCATTGATTCCCAAAGTGTGGGCCGCGGTCCCCTGGTAGGCTGTGGTGGTACTGCAGGTGGGCCATGAGATGTCATTAAAAATATCATTCATTCATTCTCTACCGCTTTTTCTTTGCAATTTTTTTTTTCATCGTTGTCAATTGTACTGTTTACAGTCGTACATATTAACAGAAGTCCAGCTGGAAGTGAATTACAGCTATGAACAGGAAATTATTATTATCAAGTAAATTACAACTGCACAGAGCATCTACAATGTCAATTCACATGTCCAAAACCGGAAACAGCATTTTATGTTTCTGTATCATCATCAGCGAAAGACAGAGCCATTGTAAAGGATAATAAACAGAAACTTTGTAACTTTGTCTCTTTGTTGTTAGCAGTTGTTATCGTTGTTTATTGCCCGCATAGTAGCAGTAGTAGTTTATTGATGTTATGTGTTAACTTTCTGTGGATGTGATCATTTGTTTGATGATGCTCTGGCCATTCAAAGAATGTATGTACACTCATTCACTGCAGTGAACCCAAATACTACATTTTCTATAAGAGCATTGATGCAGCGAAAAACAGTGACTTGTTTTGTTATAATGATCAACATTATTGCCCCATTTTTGCGAATGAAATCTACGAAATGCTGACATTCCCTCTCTCCTGTAAATGAGCCATCTGTTTGATAATCCTCCAAAACACGACGCATCCCAAGTCAAGTCGAGATAGCTATCGATGCATTCCTGGCAGCAGAAGTCTCCATGAGAACAATGAGCGTCCAGTGTTGCTGCCTCTGGCGTTATCTGACGGTCGTGTGAGGGGTGTGTCATTAAGCACAGTACGGGATTGAGTTGGACTTCAAAAAACACTCCCCTGCGGTAACACAAAAGGGCTTTGTCTGGTAGAAGTGACACCTTTTCAGGAGAAGAGGCCATCTTCTTGTTGCAACACTTTCTTTCATTCATTCATTTTCTACCGCTTGTCCTCATGAGGGTCGCAGGGCGTGCTGGAGCCTATCCCAGCTGTCTTCGGGCAGAGGCGGGACAATGGACAATTTGGAGTCGATGTGGGAGGAAACCGGAGTACCCAGAGAAAACCCACGCATGCACGGGGAGAACATGCAAACTCCACACAGAGATGGCCGAGGGTGGAATTGAACTCCGGTCTCATAGCTAACCACTCGGCAACACTTTCTTGTTAAGACAAAATTATTAATACAATAAGTCCAAAAACAGAAAGAGAACTAGTTACGTGTGTGTGGCCGAACAAAATGTACCGGTACTCGCTAAATTTATTTTAAAAAATGTACTTTAACCTCTATTTTCCCTCCCAAGTGGGAATGAGACTATTCTGGTGTCAAAGAAAAGTGAAAGTGAAAAGTCAGTTGGAATTAGACAAAGAAGAAATCAGACCCTCAAAAGGGAGAAATGCAACCAGATGCCAACTGTCACCCCATCATCAAGCAAAGATAGACTTCACAAAATGTGACAAACGACGGCAATGTAACATGTGTGCCTTAATCCCTTAAGCTACCCAGCATGCTTTGCGGTGAGAAGTTATGAGTGTATTTTTGACATGTGTATTGTGCGTACATGTTTATCTGTATGTCCACACGGTCCAGTGGATAGGTTACATTGCGTGTCAGACGTGTGTTGACTTTTACTCTGTTTTTGTTTGCACCGTGAGTGAGGGGTTGTTTGGATTGCTGCTCAAACCACTGGAGGGAGAGGTATACTTTGGCTCTGACTACTTCCTGTGTGACTGGAACTTGCCACAATAATATTACTAGTCATGCTACAGCTACACCTGTTGATGTTGACGTTTTAAAAAATGCTCTACCACTACCCTGATGATAGGTTAAAGGATGGATCCTTCATAAGTCGGCGTGTCACGATAAATTGATTGATCCAACAATAATATTGCTGGTTTCTAGGCTGAATGCCACAGCTCCAGGGTGGAACTGCAGTAGTGTCTTCATCCTGATGGTCCGCGCATGTGGACATGTTTGACAGACGAAAGTGCGAATTGGGAGAATGTACATTGTATATGTCACAAACATGTAATTCACATGTAATTCCTCAACTGCATAACTGAGTGAAAGAAGACGCGTTGAAGGACATCAGGAACATTGCATTTTACACCACCAACAATACACTTCATACATAACTGCGTGTGTGTTTTATTGGAGTGGGGGGTTTTCTTAACAGGAACAGGGTCTATTTTCTTTTTTGGTTATGCTTTTAATTCTTTTTTAAGTTCATTTTTTTGCTCAAAGAGGCTGAGAGTCTATTTTATTTTAATTGGTGTTTAATTGGTGCCTTTTTTGTTTGTTTAATGTATTTAAAATATTTAAACGCTCTTGACGCTCTTAATATTTTTAATAATATTGATTATCAACAGGGCTGCATGGTGGACAAGTGGTTAGTGCGCAGGCCTCACTGCTAGGAGACCCGAGTTCAATTCCACCCTCGGCCATCACTGTGTGGAGTTTGCATGTTCTCCCCGTGCATGCGTGGGTTTTCTCCAGGTACTCCGGTTTCCTCCCACATTCCAAAAACATGCTAGGTTAATTGACGACTCCAAATTGTCCATAGGTATGAATGTGAGTGTGAATGGTTGTTTGTCTATATGTGCCCTGTGATTGGCTGGCCATACCAGTCCAGGGTGTACCTCACCTCTCGCCCGGATAAGCGGTAGAAAATGAATGAATGATTATCAACAATAATTTCTGTGACATTTATCGTCCAGCAAAATTTGTTCTTGACGGGCCTTTTCATTAGCATTGAATAGCTTCAAATGTGTTAAAATTCAAAATGTTTTTAATAATGTAAGGTATATTTAGGGCTTTAAAACTGATTGTATAATTGAAGAGGGATGTGGACCTGAATCGAATGTAGTAGCACTTATTTTTATTGCAAATGTTGATCTGAAATTGGAGGAGAACATCAACATCTCTTATGGAAACCTCTGTTATTTGTGTTCTTTATGTCATTCGCTGGTAGTCTTTGTGGGTACTACTGTAGTAGTGCTCTTTTAACTGACACAAAACTACCTCTGGGCCTCTTACGTTTGTATCTTACTAAAATCGAAGGACGATGAATCCCCAGAAGAAACTTTTACCAAACAACAGGCTGAGGGAACATGGCCGACTTACATAAGCATTTGCGTGACACAGAACTATGTTCATTTGGGTCGAGGGAAGGAAGAAAGGAAAAAAAGAGCGAGACAGAAGGAAAGACGGGAAGAAAGTATGTTGAGAAAAAACACACAGAGTGTCTCATATTACTCGGCCCTCCTCCCTCATGGAAACATGGCTAGTTGTGATGAACGCAGGTACAGCTTCACACACACCCATGCACCAGGGTTCCACCAAGGTTCTCTACAGGCTTTGCTGGGCCAGGATTAACATCTCAAACTGATAACATCAAAGTGAGGAATACGATCCTTAACTAGCATACTTTAGAACCGCAAGAGACATGATTCACCACTTGGACACACACTTTATGACAAACAAAAAGCATTGTCTTCCGCTAGGGTGTGGCAGGTCAAGCCACACATCAATATACTTACTGCATCAGTATTGGATCAATACTAGCAGGAGGAGATTGATGTTTTTCAGTTCCAGATTTGGATTTTGTGGACTTTCAGCTTCATAAGGGTCATAGTTGTCATAGCAGAGGCCTGCATGGATGAGGATCGCCAGGTTCTTCTACTTCAGGCAGATACAATCAGTTGAAACTCATTCAACAGCCATTTTTGGCACCCAGAGATGAAAGTAAGGCGGCGAGGATGTTCAGGAAGTCTACTGTCTGCTATACACCGATGTCAAGAGTCCACAGTGAATCCAGTTTGACACTGACCAAGAAAGAAGCCCCTGCTCTTAAAGTCAACACCATCAAGCTCAACTGAAATTTGCAGTATGTCTATGTCAACTATTGACCAGAATGGTGAAGCTCCTCTGAGAATGTTATATAAGATCCATTCCAGAACTAGTCCAAGTGGGTCGGACCCTCAGCACAGAGGTTTTTGGAACAATTTATGAATAAACCTCAAAACGTTATTGTGAAATAACATGCTTCCGTGACATGAAACTGAAACCCTTTATGAGCCTGTTCAATTTAAAGGCATACTTGTTTCACTACGACAGCAAAACCACTTGGGCAAACTACTGCTACTACTATATACAGAACAAAGATGGACCTATCCTATTATTGAGGTGGCTCTTTGTTACTAAGCCATTAACTCATACAATCCCAACCTTTTTTCAAAAGACCCTTTGACTGATTTTTCAAAGCACTCGTGATATTGTGTTCTATGGCTGTATAAACATGGAATGTTTATTTCTACCTTTTTCTGTTCTTTAGTAATCAGCAGTCTTTCACTTTCAACTTTCACTTGGACACATTTTTTTTGTCTCCTCTCTGGGATACCGAGGGCACAGAAGAGGGAGTCGGCTACATCTGCGCTTCTGAAGGCAGCGGATGCGGCTGGAGGGACCCAGCAGAGGTGGACAAACCTTTCAGTTAATAATGTGGGAAGACCAAAATTAAAAGCATTGTGAAATACTAAACCTGAGTTGAAAATACCAGCATTTTGTTCATGTCCTGGTAAAACAAGCATATTTGGCTTTGTTTGACTTGAAATTAAGCTATGAAAATACAAAAATGAGTAGCTCTTGGACATTTTAGCCCGTTTTCTTGGACAATGTAGCCCGTACTACATTTAAACATTTACACTCATGGATTATTGGGATCGGCGGCATACAACTCTGATTGGACCATTATTGTAAAAAATAATCATATGCAGTCAGAAAGCATATTTTGCATATAATGCTTATTTACAGCGACTTTGACTTTCGACTACCAGACTTAAAAAATGTGACATATTTTAGCTTATTTCTGCAATTTACATGTTTTTTTTTTCATTTTAAATTGAATAAACCTAAATGTTCTGATGATTGAATTTTGTCAACGACTAAATCCAGCAACTTCCTGTTGGTATTTAGCCCACAAGCCCGTTTATAAGGGCGTCTGTATAATGAATAGATTGTTTCTGAACAGGCGTTTATGCAAGCGGCAAACTCTAGCGCTAACCTAAAACTTTCTTTTTCTTATAAAGTAACACAATTTGTGTTAGTCCACAAACTCCACATTCATGACAACAATGCAGACGTTTGTATGCATGCTCATCACCTCCAAAAACAAGCCCTCACACAAAGTGTGCACATGATAGCTCGACTGCTGGCAGGAAACAACACTGAAGCAACAGTTGTTTCTGTAAGCTGGCGTCTCACATTGCGCAACAACTGCAGTTAATGTTGTTTTATAATAAGCGGTCATGTTATTTAAATGTCTTACAATAGTTTGTTTTAATTTGGACCACCACAGAAAGATCCAGTGCAATCACAAACACATTATAATAGAGCTGTCTGTGTGGCCTGTGGTTATAAGTGCATCCAGTAGATGGCATTGTTACTCTGCAGTCAGCTTGCTTACAGGGACCGTATACAGCGGGTTGTGCGTATTGCTAGCAACACGTTCCGCCTCTTCGAAACTCACACACATGGCCACTACTTATGTTTGTTGTCAGCTAATGATAGCAATTTGGAAAAGTTTAGCTATGAACATCTGCTATCATTGAATATATGGCCTATCGTACCAAACACATGATTACAAATACTTGATCGCCTGCTTTTGTATGTGTGCAGGCACCACAAATTTACAACATTTTTTATGCAGTTGTTAAAAATATTTAACTAAATGAAATAGGCTCTATTTTTAAAAGCACACTTGGCGTTCTGCTAGCAGAAGGTGGTTCGGTCTCAATATGAACAGCACAGCACCTAAGAGGTATGCTAACACACTCAAATTTGAACTGTTATTTAATAAGATCCCGCAAGGCATGCTGGCAAAACCCCTAAACTAACACCTGTAAGTCAATAACTTAAAGATCCGTTGTTAAATACGACTGTCGCGACATTTATTCACAAGCCAAAGGGCTCAGGTTTACCTGTCCACACAAAAACGCTCAGTTTTTGCGTCATGTAATGCAAATTAGATGATGGCGCAATCCATCAGCACAGTGCACATGAATAAAAATTACAAAGTGATGGCGGTATTTCACATTTAACCTCATGAGATGCAGATAAATGTTGCATTTTGTTCATTAATTAATTGTTTTGGGTGAGAAACAGACAAATTAATCATTTGTTCATGTTTTAGCTTACATTCATATAATGATAATGCCATTGGACATTTAAAACATAATAAACTTTGCTTGAAGTTCTCTTAGCTTTGTTTGTTTGTTTGGTTTTTTTTGGTTTCCTGGTCATACCTTTTCAGTGCTATGATGAGTATCATAGTAGTATTTCTTCAGTAACCAGTATTTCTTCCTGGTTAGGCAGATGCAGCTTAATGCAAATGTTGCATCAACTTTATTTCAAACAAGTATCTTTAATATTAGTGTAATAAAATATCTCGATAATTACTTTGGGGAAAAATACTATTAAATGCCCAGGAGCAGCACTTGGGACATCACTGCCATATGTAGTAGACATTTAACAGCAATGTGACAAAAAAGACAACATTATATTGACCCCCTGATGATCTGTGACTTACATTTTCTGCTGCGGCTTCTTCCTTTTCTTTGCGGCGTAAAGCGCCGAGCTCGGCAGCATTTTGAGATCCGAGCTCGTAAAAGTGGCAAACGTAATCCCGCCTTGAATAAAACGCACACAGAAGAGCTGCCAGACAAACCGAGGAGAATCACATCACCGAAGAAAAGAAGCAAAAAGTTGAAAGTGAAACATGCTACGCGTTCCCGAGGGAGCTCTCGGTGGAGAAAAACAACTTTTGTGTTTGGGGTGTTTTGCAGTCCGTACGCCCATCAGAAGTTAACCAAGTATCACAGCTTCGGTGTAAACTTTCATAAAAGTTCACCGAGTGAGTTTAAAGGAAGATCCTCTGAGGTAACACCCTGATCACCGCCTAGCAAAAAAAAAAACTGCTGCTTGTTTCCTTACCCCAAGGTTGTGTAATATTTAAGGTGGACTAAATATGAGCCGGCATAGACGCACTGATGAGATGTGTGCCAACCTTAAGGAGGACCTTAAAAATTCAATGTTTTTCACAGGGACGTGAAAAGTTAGCGTGTGTACACTGAGGCGATACTGCACATGTTGGTGTCTATTCGATATCAGTCTTCAGTGTGGGTAGCGGAAAATAGGCCCCCTTTTTCCTGCTTTTGAAATTTGTTACAGTTATGTCTGGTTAAGTTGCTTGTTACATAACCATGTTTATATAATTATAGCCCAATAACACTTTACAATAAGCCAGACAAAATTACAGGAGTTAATAAGGAACCAACCTAACCCTAACCACTACTCATTGGTTCCTTGTTAGTTTTACATTAGTAACTACCGTTTTCATGATTTCCTCATTAGTGCATCAATAACTACTCTAAATGTATGTGCCTTCGTTCCAAATTAACTACTGCACTAATTAGTTCCTCATTAGTTAATCGGTAACTACTCTTCAGTAACTACTGTACTCTTGCAGAGTAGTTCCTCATTAGTGCTTTGTTAGTTCTTCAGTAACTACTATAAATTGATGTGCCTTAGTTGTTAGCTTTTCATTACTTCTTCATTGCATTTTCATTAACAAATCTAAATTTATGTACCTTAAGCAGGGGTCACAACAAGACCTGCGTGTTTTTACTCCGCGCTCACCCTCAATCCAGTGAGGATTTGTTGCAGCTGCAGTGTGGCCTCTGTTGCTGGCTGAATCAGCGTCATTTGGTCCAGCTCCAGGCGACGGCTCCATATGGCATAACGGAAAGAATCTGTTTGGGATCTTTTCTTTCAAACGCCGGCACATTCAGAATTCAGATGGAGGAATATTGTGAGCCAAATAGGAAGTCAGTCGCCTCAAGGTTGAAACCTCTGGTGCATTTCAAAGTTAAATGAGTCTGAAAACACTGTATTACGTATTACTGGATCAGGACCGAAGCTGCACCATAGTCAGTGTAAGCCCGCTGTTAGTTGTTCCTTGCAGCGGCCACGGCTGTTTTTCTGAACTAAACTAAACTGTGAAATAAAGAGAAGCTAATTATGAGATAGGACCGTTTTTCACATTTGTGCATATAACTGCACATAAAATGGTCAGTGCACTATATAATCACCATATGGGGGTAACAATGGCACTTGGTGGAGGTCCCCCCCAAAATTAAAATAAATCCCCTTATTCACTGAGCTAGATGAAGTCCTTAAAATGAAGTAGAATATGAATACAAGACGGGAGAATCATTCTACTTCTGAATTTAGTACTGTATTCTACATTGGCCAGAAAGACTTAAAGGAGCCCAGAGCCTAGAGGGAGACTGATGTCAGCGGAGCGCTGTGGCAGGCACTCGTATTTGTGTTTTTGTTTCATTTTTGTGTTAGGCATTATAGATGGTTCCAACCGCTTCCAATTCCCCCTCCAAATGCAATAGAATATTCCACATCACTGTGCATGTGCCGCAAGTGCAGATTGATGACGAAAGAGGGGAGTAAAACAAACTTGGAGTTACCCCAGTGGAGCAGAGAAGAAGACGTCGAGAAGAAAACAGTTTTTATCAAAACTAGTGAAGGTGTCAACCTTTTTCACAGTCACAACAAATGTAGACACACGAGCGCAGCAAGTGTCAGTGTCAGCTGCTGAGAATGCAGTACAGTCATCACTTGTTTATGGCGGTTAATTGGTTCCAGACCTGACCACAATAAGTGAGTTTTCCCAAAGTAGGATTCAAGAAAACCTGTTTACAATGTTCTAAATACAGTTTTTAACATGATTAGAGCCTTCAAGACATGAAATTACACCCCTGAGTGTCACCTTTACGCTGATATTACCCAATATAGTAGAAATAATCACATTAGATATGAATAAGATAACATAGACTCAGGCTGCATGGCGGACAAGTGGTTAGCGCGCAGGCCTCACAGCTAGGAGACCCGAGTTTGATTCCCCATGCATACACAGGTTTTCCGGTTTCCTCCCCCATTCCAAAAACATGCTAGGTTAATTGGCGACTCCAAATTGTCCATAGGTATGAATGTGAGTGTGAATGGTTGTTTGTCTATATGTGCCCTGTGATTGGCTGGCCACCATTCCAGGGTGTACCCCGCCTCTCAGCTGGGATAGGCTCCAGCACCCCCCGCAACCCTCGTGTGTATAAGCTGTAGAAAATGAATGAATGAATGAATGAACATAGACTCACATGTTCACAGTTCCTAGTTTTTTTTGGACAGGGTACTTCAGGCTTCAAAAGGCTTTACATTCGTACCACCAAAGTAAATAAACAAAATAACAGTAAATAAGCCATTTAAGATGTAAATAAAACTGCTCAAGCAGTGCCAGGGCAATTGTGTTCCCTTGGGAAATCATGTAAATCAAATTAGTATGTTCTAAATAACAAATAAAATGGATAAATGAACCACGCACACGCAAAACTTTAAATTCATTCATTCATTCATTCATTTTCTACCGCTTTTCCTCACAAGGGTCGCGGGGGTGATGGAGCCTATCCCAGCTGTCTTCGGGCGTGAGGCGGCGTACACCCTGGACTGGTTGCCAGCCAATAAAACTTTAAATTATTATTATTTATTCAAAATTATTGAAATTATTTGTGCAATTTACTGTTTACACTGTACATTGTTGTTCATATTTGATGTCATCTATTTATTCTCCACATTATTATTATTATTATTTATTATCATTTATCTTCTTTTGTCTCTGGTATTATATACGGGAGCCAGGCAAACGACATTTCGTTAGCAATATCACTGCTGTGTTATTGTGCAATGACAATAAAGGAAGTCTATCCATCCATCCATCCATCCATCCATCACAACACCTGTAACACCTTCACACCTTTTGCAACTTTAGCTTCCTCAATCTCTTCTTACTTCACCAAGATGGATGAATGGAACTTAAGCGGCAAACCGACTAGCTTGTACAACCATTTAAGTTTGCCAAAGTACTGTAATGCCTTCCAGGATACCACTAAGTACCATGAGATAAGGGGGCTGTATTGCAAAGCGAGTTTAGTGGGTTAGCGAGCTGTGTTGAGTAGAAAGCCGGACTGTTCCGCCAAGGTAGCAGCTGTATCACCATGGTAACTTGTAGCTGAAGTCTATGTCCAGCCTTTCAGCTTAAAAGCGGCTATGAAATTGACACTCTTTCACGATTTAAAAGCAAACTGCACACTTTGGGGAATTTTGCCCATCATTCACAATCCTCATGTCCCCTTTCTCACGTGACAAAACAAGTTAATATGAGCTGGCTAACAACCGATGTCATAGGAAATACCTATTTGGATGGAGTTTGACCTTAAAATGTTTCTGTGTGCATGGCCCAAGAGACACATGGAAGGACTGGGATAAGCCTGGATGGAGTAGGCACGGCACATGAAGAAGACGAAGAAGAAGCAGGCTGTGGTCGTTCGTATTGTGCAACATGCTGAGCTGGCAATTACAGACTCGAAAAACCCAGAAAATGTTCAATTCGATTGTTTCTTCATGCTCAGTTTCAAAATGGAATGTTCTTGGACACATTTCCTTGATTTATTTGTATTTTTTCCTCAACAAATCTTGTTAAGAGTGTTGTTACACTGTCGTGAGGCACCAAACATACTAAAACATTCGGACAAATGTCTCAAATTAGCTCAGACACAGAAAAACATTTGTGATTACAGGTCCAAGCTATTTAAATTACAGGCCAGCTGGTCTGGGAGGCCTCAGACCAGTAGCTCATCATCACTGGTTAGTGGTGAGAGTCGGAGCAGTCTCGACAGGCTGCAGCTTGAGCAACATCAGTAGAGCTACACTAACCATTTATACTCACATTCATAATTCATACTACATCAGTGGTTCAATGGAAGGATGTTATCTGTTCAAAACATCCACATCTTAGCTTTGTGTTCTAGGTGATAATGAGTATAGTTTATAATTGTATAGCTCATAACGTATTCATTAGATTTTTACAATATGCTGACGGCCAATAAAAAAACCCTGCTGCCATTTTAAGCTGAAGGCATGCATTTGATTCCAGAATTTTAACTATTAATTTGTTGTTTCCCGCTAAAAATAATTAATTCATTCATTTTCTACCACTTATCCTCACGAGGGTGGCGAGGGGTGCTGGAGCCTATCCCAGCTGTCTGCGGGCGAGAGGCGGGGTACACCCTGGACTGGTGGCCAGCCAATCACAGGGCACATATAGACAAACAACCATTCACACTCACATTCATACCTATGGACAATTTGGAGTCGCCAATTAACCTAGCATGTTTTTTTTTTTTTGGTATGTGGGAGAAAACCCACGCATGCACGGGGAGAACATGCAAACTCCACACAGACTTGAATTGAACTCAGGTCTCCTAGCTGTGTGACCTGCACGCTAACCCCTTGTACGCCGTGCAGCCTGCTAAAAATAATTAATTGAACAATTTGTTTCCCGTGTATTTGCATTACTCCAAAACATGCATCTAACTAAAATCAGGTTAGGGTGACAACAGATGGGGCGTGCACCCTTGGGCGTGCACCCGCGGGGAAATGTTCCAGTGGCATAAATGCTGTATGCTGACTGTTGTATATAAAACAATAATAGCAATAGCAGCAAAGCATGTACAGTAAAAAGAAAATATAGGCAGATGCAGGGCAGCTGTGGCCTCCAGGGGGTGCCAAAACATCTGGAAAAAAATTACCTTCACTATAATTACTTCATAGGAATCACTACCAATACACAAAATTCAACGTTATACAGTTTGATGTTTTTTTCCATACAGAAAATAAATTACCTTGCCTTTTTAGTTTGAATCTTCCCCGGAAACTCCACTCATCCTTCCTCAGAGTGACATTCTCACACAAATGTGCTGCTTTATCTGAACATTTTCTGATGGTGATCTCACAGTGGACTGGGAGCAGCAGTCATAACAGTCACAGCTGGCCAGTCGGGTCTTGAGGAAGCTCAGACTGGTGGCCAATACACACACATGCAGGTTTGACTCTAAGTCTATGTGAAGGTTGACTTGTTTGACATTTAAACTAGGCCCTAACGAAGATAACTCAACCACACACAGTGTCTGCTCATCTGTGCTCATTAGCAGCACACACACACACAAGTGATGTGTCAGCGGTTTCCAAAGAACTCAGTCGCCCCTTCAAAAACAAAATTGGGGGTTTGAATCCGATAAAATTCATAAGCAGTATGTAAAAAAAATCTCATGCCATCATCATATCACTTGAGGAAATAGAAGCTACAGGAAATGATCCTCACTACCAGCTTTAATACCTCACAGTTTATGTTGGATGTTCCTGTAAAGATCTGCTGAGGGTTTGGAGTCTCCAGCCAAATCGTTGGCAAGACTCACACTTGACAAACGATGAGAGTGTGAGATGAAACATCTCATCGGCTCCTCAACAGTGTGGCGAGACCTGATGCTTAGATTTGACTTTAACTAACTTTATTGGTCTTTTACTTACAGCGATTGAACACAGCGGGTTCCTCCAGCTGCCTTGAGGGCGCCGACGTTCAAACGTACCACAAGCATTATAGTCCGCCTATTCCTGCGATGAGTTTGCCGAAATTTCGCTCAGAAATTTCATGAACGGCAGCAGTAGTGGAGTTTCTTGGAAACTACAAGGCAGATCATTATAAGCAGCTGGTGGAAAACCAAACTGAAAAAAGGGAACTTTTGAGTGTTAAGTCATAATTTAACTTGTTTTTCATTAGATATTCAATTGCTTAATATCTTAAGATATTTCTTGTTTATTTCTTGATAGATAAAGAAGTGTAACTTCAATATTTCCAAAATATAAATTATATTTTTTAAGCAAAAATGCCTAAATTTTTGAAAACAAATCTAAAAATCTAAAAATAATCTATTGTAACAGATGTGATTTTAATGTAAAACAATATCATTCAATATCTTGAATACTGTGCTTACCAGAATGGTTATCAATTGATTTTCCCTTGGTCTTATTAAAATAAATTACATTTAACAACTTTTATCTCGGAAGCAGTTCAACTGGGACGGAGATCTCACAAGTCTCAAAAGTATACAATATATACATTTAAAATGTGTCATTGTAATTGATTCATATTTTAGTAATTACTTTTAATAATTTACATTTGTAATTATTTATATTTTATTGATATACTTAATGCATACTGAATGAATTTATCATTATTTATGATTAAAATTCCCTCTTATTTATTTGTATTGTTCATTATTTATTTAGATTATACAGTGAAGAAAATAAGTATTTGAACACCCTGCTATTTTGCTATTTCTCCCACTTAGAAATCATGGAGGGGTCTGAAATTTTCATCGTAGGTGCATGTCCACTGTGAGAGAGATAAACTAAAAAGAAAAATCCAGAAATCACAATGCATGATTTTTTAACAATTTATTTGTGTGATACAGCTGCAAATAAGTATTTGAACACCTGTGTATCATCTAGAATTCTGACCCTGAAAGACCTGTTAGTCTGCCCATTAGAAGTCCACCTGCACTCCATGTATCATCCTGAATCAGATGCACCTGTTTGAGGTCGTTAGCTGCATAAAGACACCTGTCCACCCCATACAATCAGTAAGACTTTAACTTGTAACATGGCGAAGACCAAAGAGCTGTCCAAAGACACCAGAGACAAAATTGTACACCTCCACAAGGCTGGAAAGGGCTACGGAGCAATTACCAAGCAGCTTGGTGAAAAAAGGTCCACTGTTGGAGCTATCATTAGAAAATGGAAGAAGCTAAACATGACGGTCAATCTCAATCGGAGTGGAGCCCCATGCAAGATATCACCTCGTGGGGTCTCAATGATTCTAAGAAAGGTGAGGAATCAGCCCAGAACTACACGACAGGACTTGGTCAATGACCTGAAAAGAGCTGGGACCACCGTTTCCAAGGTTACTGTAGGTAATACACTAAGACGTCATGATGTGAAATCATGCATGGCACGAAAGGTTCCCCTGCTTAAACCAGCACATGTCAAGGCCCGTCTTAAGTTTGCATATGACCATTTGGATGATACAGAGGAGTCATGGGAGAAAGTTTTATGGTCAGATGAGACCAAAATAGAACTTTTTGGTCATAATTCCAATAAGCGTGTTTGGAGGAAGAAGAATGAAGAGTACAATCCGAAGAACACCATCCCTACTGTGAAGCATGGGGGTGGTAGCATCATGCTTTGGGGGTGTTTTTCTGCACATGGGACAGGACGAGTGCACTGCATTAAAGAGAGGATGACTGGGGCCGTGTATTGTGAGATTTTGGGGAACAACCTCCTTCCCTCTGTCAGAGCATTGAAGATGGGTCGTGGCTGGGTCTTCCAACACGACAACGACCCGAAGCACACAGCCAGGAAAACCAAGGAGTGGCTCCGTAAGAAGCATATCAAGGTTCTAGCATGGCCCAGCCAGTCTCCAGACCTGAACCCAATTGAAAATCTTTGGAGGGAGCTCAAACTCCGTGTTTCTCAGCGACAGCCCAGAAACCTGACTGATCTAGAGAAGATCTGTGTGGAGGAGTGGGCCAAGATCCCTCCTGCAGTGTGTGCAAACCTGGTGAAAAACTACAGGAAACGTTTGACCTCTGTAATAGCAAACAAAGGCTACTGTACCAAATATTAACATTCATTTTCTCAGGTGTTCAAATACTTATTAGCAGCTGTATCACACAAATAAATTGTTAAAAAATCATGCATTGTGATTTCTGGATTTTTCTTTTTAGTTTATCTCTCTCACAGTGGACATGCACCTACGATGAAAATTTCAGACCCCTCCATGATTTCTAAGTGGGAGAAATAGCAAAATAGCAGGGTGTTCAAATACTTATTTTCTTCACTGTATGTAAAGACCCTGGAGACAGTTGGACATCCTCGACAGCAGAGGTCTCCTCCAACTGGGCTGACTGAATGCCGTGCAGACAGGGTGCAGTGCTGCACTTTAACCACAGGATGGTGCTGTTTATATGTTTGAAATCTCCATCAACCCTGGCGACTGTCAAAATGCCCAAAGCAACATAACTCGAAAAACAAGTTGAGCGTTTTGGTTAATAATTTAATTAATTAATAAAAATTACAAAAATCTTCTTTGCAATCCCAAACTTTTATGTTGAGAGATGCTGCACTCTTGGAGCAGTGGGGAATATATTTGTACAAAGTTCATATTACGCTCTTCTAGTCATCCTCCATAACGTCCCGTGGTGCACGGCGTTGGAGTGCCGTCTCAGAGCAAACGGACTCAACATCATCATCCTTATCCTCCATTTCATTGGTGACATAGGAGCCTCTCTGCCTGGACTGACCCCAACACAAGAGTGCCATCACACACATAAGGATTAGCAGCGTTGCACCTACGACCCCTGCAAGAAGAAACGCAAAAATACGACACAACCCTGAAATTACTGGCATGTTTTGGAGTCGCTACAATCGACTCAGTGTGTCCCGACTCGCAGATACTGACGGCAGCCGGAACAACAGCTGCTTGGCGTCAGCCGGAAGATGCCGGATCGTGGTCTTCTAACTTCAGTGCTGTGAGAGTTGTTTCTCCAGTCCCTGTTCCCAAAGGACACGTTTTGCTTTTTTTTTCTACGGTATGGTTAACTCGTGTTAACTCATTTATTTAATTAATTACGTTAACATTTATAATATGGTGGCATGTTTAAGACATGTTTAAGGTTTAAGACATAGTCATGAGGGATGCCCCTTCAACATCTCCACATAGCCAGTCACCATTTGACGTCCCTGCACAATCTGAAGCTCCATTGTTCCATTGAAGGAAAAAGCACCCCAGATCATGACGGCGCCCCCTCCACTGTGCAGTGGAAAACATCTCAGGTGGACTGTGAAATGAGTTGTGGACTCCTATAGAGCAGCGACACACAATAACGAGCACAGTTCTCCAGAATTCTTCCAGAATCTACACCTGTTCAGCTGTATTTTGTTGGATTTTGCGGTTCCTGCGAAAACTGTCTTTAAAAAAACATTTATGGCACATCTGTGGCACGCTGTCCCACTCGCGAGTGCTTAAAAGGACTTACAGTTTGTGCCGCTAGCTGCAAATGGTATAGGAGTTAATAATAAACGGCAATGTATCTTTTTAAAATGGCGTCTTTTCACATGCAGCCATATTTTTTGGAATCCAAATCTTTATTAATCTTTAGGAATTGTAAACAATGTGGCTCTCCCGTACGAGCCATTGTAAATAGAGCCAACGTAAATAGAGGAGCAGTGCTCGGGACAGAGAGCTTATCTGGGTTACAGCCACGCCCATATAAGGAAGTCCGCTCCTCTATGACATCACAAAGGGGCAGTTATACCACGCCTGCTGAAACCGAGCGTTTTGAGCCATCCCAAATGGCTTTCAGGGCTCACTTCCGAATGCGTAAACCTCATTATCTGAAACGTTGGCGTCGTTTAACACAAGAATACAACATTCTAACTACATTTATAGGTCAGACAAATGGAAAAATCATATAGGTATTTTGCATTTTGATGCTCCAACAGATCCAAAAGCGCAAAATGTAAATTCTTGCTATTTTTCAATTGGTTTTAAAATTTTGACCAGGAGTGCACCTCCAACTCACCATCTCTCTGTCCATTCTCAGAACAAGACATGCTCATTCTCCACCAGCCTACCGTGAGGTATCCATTCCCATTCCCGACACTCCCAACTCCAAACAGCAACACCAGGAGCGCCACACATAATGTGGAAATATTATATGGACAATTCCACAGACCTTAAACTGACAGGGGCCCCAACAACTACAGGAGTTGTGACATAAACTGAGTATATATAAGTGTGTCCTGTCATTTATCTTTCCGTTATTATATTTCAAACATAGTTGCAAATGTTGATTAATCAGGATTAATTTGTAAACCATGATTAATTGGATTGGTTGTTTGTCTATATGTGCTCTGTGATTGGCGACTGGATTGCAATTGTGTACCCCGCCTCTCGCCCGAAGTCAGCTGGGATAGGCTCCAGCATACCCTGTCGACCCCAACGAGGATAAGCGCCATAGCAGATGGATGGCTGGAATCTAACATTCTCACCTCCAATCAAGGCTGCAAAGATGTCGTCATCCTCCTTCATACCTTGAAGAAAAAAGACATATATAAATTTGGGGTCATGGAAAACGGATCAGGACCAGTGAGGATTTGCAGAAATCCCTTGCATTCATCAATTGTACGACAATTAATGTTAAAATGTTACTCAAAATATTCCCTACCATTATTGATTATTGATTTCTATAGGAATCCAGTCCTTATTTTTTTTTACCTATTCGATACTATAACACCTCCAAGAGTTTTTCTACTTTGTCTGCTTGGCTCTTATCTCCACGGTTTCTCCGTCCCAGACTGCTCTCTGACATCAGACTGATAAGACACGCCCTCCTCCAGCGGCCCCATCGTTGTTACATCTACTGCGTCGCATGTTTTTCTTTTCTTCAATAACCACAAAGGGGTGGCGCACATTAGCAGCAAACCCAAAGCAAACATGTGTAGTTTCAGTTTCTGCACATTAAGTATCATCTTCTGCAAGTATTTGTTGACTATTACAATATTGAATTAAGAGCGTGCTGGGCCTTTAACCACAATGCCTTCTTTAGCTTACTTAAAGTCTACATGAGACAGAGGAGTCACGCGACTTGAACTAGAGCCAGACTTGGGTTAAAATTGTGACGACTTTGGACTCGATTTGTGTGCACAGACTAAATCCAGGAAGACTCTGTTGGCACTCTCGTTCCACGACTAAATAAATCGAAAATTCCAAATGCAGTCATTGCATTTGTAAAATGTAATAGATTGTTATGTTGTTAACTCGGGAAACACTAAATAATGCTTATCAATTATAAGGACTCAAACATTTTAAGCCTATGACTTCGGACTTGACTCGACTTGACTTGAATTAAGACTTGCACGTCTTGACTTGAGACTTGCACAACACTGACTTTCTCCCACCTCTGCTATGAGAATGTTATCACTTTCAAACACGTACCGTTCATTGGCTGGGTCACAGGGTCAGGATGCAGGGGGGGAGGGGTTTCAGGAGCCGCCATCTCCACAGAAACGTGAGCAGAATAAATTAAGTGCATTCGCATGAGTTATTTCATCATTTAAATCCTATTTCGCAACATATAATAAGTGTATATATAAATCTATATACTGTATTTTCCGGACTATAAGTCGCACTTTTTTTCATAGGTTGGCTGTTCCTGCGAATTATACTCCAGAGCGACTTATAAATGAAAAAAGTGTTTATGTTCCATAAACACTGGACACCTTTTGTGTTCATGTTTATTTTTTGTGTAGCTGAATAACCATTGTGTTAGCATATCTTACACCTATTCAGCCTGTTCTCTATTCTTTTATTGTTAGAACTTACCTTCCAAGAGGACGTAATGTCTGTTTTGGTCAAGTAGTTTGGAAAATAAATTACCCGTAAAAAACGTATACTTCAGTGTGACTTATGTATTTTTTTCTACCTAATTATGCATTTTTGGCCTTGTGCGACTTATACTCCGGAGCGACTTATAGTCCAGAAAATACGGTATATAATGCTATGTGTAGACATATATGTATTTGGGCTATCAACAGATTAAACGATTGATTGTGATTAATCAAATTTAGTCCAGAGTTAACTCATAATTAATCACACTTGATTACTTTTTAATCTACAATTAGTCGGGATGGATCTCAACTATGCAACTACATCAAATTTGGAAATATTTTATTTTAATAATGTACATATAGAAATCCCCCAGTTTTTGCATGTTTAAAGGGAGCGCTGCTTTGTCTCATTTTGTTAGATGACCATTGAACGCACCATGTAACTTGTCCCACACTGTACAGATACACCAACTGTAGTGTAGTTTTAGCTCATATTTAATCCCAGATGCTGATACTACATGGGAATGATTAATTGTGATTAATCAAATTTAGTCTGGTGTTAACTCATAATTAATCACACTTAATTACTTTTTAATCTACAATAAGTCGGGATGAAAATCTCAACTACGCAGCTACATCAACTTTGGAAATATTTTATTTTAATAATGTACATTTAGAAATCCCCCAGTTTTTGCATGTTTAAAAGGAGCGCTGCTTTGTCTCATTTTGTTCGACGACCCTTGAACGCACCATGTAACTTGTCCCACACTGTACAGATACACCAACTGTAGTGTAGTTTTAGCTCATATTTAATTATTCATATTTCCCAGGTGCTGATACTACATGGGAATACATGAAGTTAAGATTAAACGACCTTGTTGATGCCTTAGCGGATTAACTCTGACAGCCCAAAATGTAATATTGTCAAACCACAAGTCCAAAATGAAGACGGTGTGATCCAAACTCACCAGCTCAGATGGCCAAGCAGCAGCGTGTATACAAATGTGTGAAACACACACGCACATACACCGATGTTGGGTGTGGCGTCAGTCCCCAGGGTCTGAGCTGGTGTCCCTCTCCGTCACAGCAAATATGGCGCCACCTCTTTAAGGAACAAATAGGTGGAACACCCACAAAGCCCGCTCTCAGTCACTGAATGCATTACATGATCACTTTCTCCATTCCTCCATTGACTTGAGAGGCAAAACAGATATCATTGGATGTGAAAATACAGCCTTTAACTACAGGGATGCTCTGATCGATCGGCTGATCTCCGTTAAAAGCATGTGATCAACATAAAAAGCACCCGTATGAGCCTGTCAAATTCAGAATTGAGTTTAAAATTCTCCTTCTTGCATATGAAAGCATCTTAAAGAGCTGATGAGGTTTTAAGTAGAGCTGTAATATGCAAGTGCCATCCGATTATGATTAAATGGCGACCCATCCAGGGCTCTTGCCCAAAGTCGGTCATGGGACACCCCCGGCGACCCTAATAAAGATAAGAGGCATCGAAAAGGGACATGACTTGTCAGCTGACTAGAGTGCTGACTTGACTGTAGCTGAGTGCTAGCAGTGAGTTTGTTTTATATTGTATTTTATATTATTATGTCTACTATATTGAGTAATATGAGTGTAAAGGTGATTAAAGGGATGTTATTTCATTTCTAGAGAGCTCTAATAATGGTTAAAAAACAGTTCCATTTATTAATATTGGCTATCGGCAAGACTGATTTATTTCTACTGTTGCATACATGCAATCCAATGTACGTCACATAAAAGAGTCAAATAAGACATAAAGACATAAAGATACATGCCATGACAATGGTTATGGTTTATAGCCTAAACAGGAACTTTATTGTCAGTGCTCGTCATCGTTCTCAGATCAAGTTGGTTCCCTTCTTTTGACATGATGTGTCAGCGACTCCTAGAAGCCTCCATTTTGTTTGTACCACTGAGCTCTGGCCACAACATCACTGGAATAGTCGCCATCGTAGGTGCCCGAATCCATTTGATGCAAACTTTGCACTTTGTTGGGCCCGCAGTTGTAGGCGGCGATCCCACCTGGAAGAGGGAAAATACCAATACAGAACAAATGTGTTGGTGATATTTAGGATGGACTTTTAGATGGCAAACAAACCTCTGAGTTGCTCCTCTGGAGTGGAGTTAGGAAACTTCTGTTTCATTTGACGTACGAAACCAGTCAAGATTTCCGCGCCCTGCCTGACATGCTGCTCGCTGTTCCAGTCACCTTGTGGCGTGTGATACCGCTTGTCGACCTGCAAAGATTAGAAAGTAATGAGAGGTTTTCATTGGATGCATGCATGCTAGGTTAATTGGCGACTCCAAATTGTCCATAGGTATGAATGCAAGTGTGAATGGTTGTTTGTCTAAAGCAGGAGTGCTCATTAAGTCGATCGCGAGCTACCGGTCGATCGCGGAGGTGGTACTGGTCGATCGCTGGTCGATCGCGGCGTGACATTACAAAAATATCATCCCAGCATCAATGCCGTCACTTGATTGATATACAGGGCAGCCATTCAGATGACAACTGAATGTTGCCCTTCGGGCGACCAATCAAATCAAACAACGTCTCTAAGTGCAGCAGAACTTACGATGTCAGCCTATCATCCATCCCCGTTACTTGATTGACATACAGGACAACCAATCATATGACAACTGAATTTTGACCTTTAGGTCACCGCTCATGCGTAAACAACGATGCAAAGTGCTAAGCTAGTCGGCGAATTGCGAGATTTTAAGCCCTAAACATATCACTTCCATACGGATATGGAATATTATACGGATATTGTGATACGGATATTATCCATGACTGATAAACATTTGGAAGTGTGCTTGAGGCTGGCTATCAGCAGCTACTGTCCGGACTATGCATCCCTGACTGGTTCAATTCAGTGCAAGTCATCAAAGTAAACTCAGGTAATTACAAAAAATTTTAATAGTTAATTATGTGTGTTTTGCAATATTGGCTCATTTGATTATGTAAGGTACATCAACATACATTGTACGTACAAATAATCCTCAATACATTTGAAAATAAATAGATGTTTTGCATTTTTGTAGTGGGTAGATCATTTTGACTCGGTCATTTTAAAAGTAGCTCGCATGCTGAAAAAGTGTGAGCACCCCTGGTCTAAAGGAACTAAGGCATATGCTTCTAAGGAACAAAGGCACATACGTTTAGAGTAGTTACTGAGGAACTAATGAAGAACGAATAAGGAGAAAATAATGAGAATATTTGCTAAGGAACTACGGCACATACATTATAGTAGTTACCGATGAACTAATGAGTAGAGTAGGTACTGAGGAACTAATAAAGAACTAATGAGTAGAACAGCTACAAAAGAACAAAGGCACATACATCTTGAGTAGTTACTGAGGAACTAATGACTAGAGTAGTTACTGAGGAACTAATAAAGAACTAATGAGTTGAACAGCTATGAAGGAACAAAGGCACATATGTTTAGAGTAGTTACTGAGGAACTAATGACTAGAGTAGTTACTGAGGAACTAATAAAGAACTAATGAGTACAACAGCTACAAAGGAACAAAGGCACACACGTTTAGAGTAGTTACTGAGGAACTAATAAAGAACTAATGAGTAGAACAGCTACAAATGAACAAAGGCACATACATTTTGAGTAGTTACTGAGGAACTAATGAGTAGAGTAGTTACTGAGGAACTAATAAAGAACTAATGAGTAGAACAGCTACAAAGGAACAAAGGCACATACATTTTGAGTAGTTACTGAGGAACTAATGAGTAGAGTAGTTACTGAGGAACTAATAAAGAACTAATGAGTTGAACAGCTACGAAGGAACAAAGGCACATACGTTTAGAGTAGTTACTGAGGAACTAACGACTACTGTACAACACAAGTAGGTATTCGAGTGTAAAATAAAAAAACAAAAGCTGCTTTAATTTCTTCCCATAATGCAATACCATTCAGAGGTAGGGGCGGCTGAAGAAAGAGCTGCCGTTTCCTGGCTGGTGAGCAACACAGCAGGAGATGAGACCAGATAAGAACATGGCCGCGCCGCTGTATAAGATGCAGGGTTCAAAGGTCAATCTGACTATAATAAATATTTTTTCAGCCTGGACAATCGGGCCATGTACATGTACGGTCTACTTTAAACAATGTGTACTAACGATGAATATGAGTGTTTACATTCATGAACCGTGAGTCATACATGGCTTTAAAGGACAAAAAAGTTTTTCATATTTTCAATATAAAGTTATGGCTTGTGTTACTCAGCCTTCAACCAAAAGTTGGTTTTGAGTTTTGTGCCAAATACGAGTATGCTAGTTGTTCCTTTGCTAACTGTCAAGCTGCATGAATGCTGCCGGCCCTGATGAGCTGCAATTAATAAAGAGTCTTAGGGATTGATGCATTGCTACCGCCATATTGTATTCATAAGACATACGTATACCAACCTGCATGACGCCAAAGGCATTACCACCGTCTCCGCAGCCACTCGCATCCAGCGCATTGCCGCCTCTGGATTCTCTGGAAATGATGCCAGCAAGAACAGCAGGTTCAATTCCCTTTTCCTGTGCCACTTTGTTGATGACGGGCTTGAGCTTGTTCATTCTGGCCAGATCTGTTTGTGCCATGGTGTGAGACGCAGCCTCGCCTTTAAGGAGACACAACTGAGTGTTACATCTTTTTATTTTTGTTTGATTTCTGCAGGAAGCATCTGATTGGCGCTGCCCTTTCTGGGGCCAATACATGAGTGCTCCTCTCTCCACCCTCCAATGTCCGCTCTCTGCCTTTGCTTTCGTCCCGGCTGGCAAATGGTCAAGATTACCTGTGACACTCAAATTGTCCTGCCGGGATGTCCGCGCTCCTGCACCACTTGCTTTAATCTTCATGATGTTCCCGTCTAAAAACAAAAACGCTTGATGTCTTATTTGTCATCAAAACAGATGCACAAACCACAAAAAAGAAACACTCACCCATTGTCCTGTAGTTTTTGTGTGTGCGACTGTCCACCTGTAGCAGGAAACAACCAGTTGTAGTTTTTGTAGTTTGGTAATGGTAATGGTTTTATTTCATTTCAACAAGCATCTGATTACAGTTGAATGCATCACATAATCAGTTCACAGTTCCACATGTCCAAAAGGAGTAGGAAGAAGCAAAGCTTATTAAATCCTACCCCTCCATCTGGTACTTTCACAATCAGTAACTGTTACATTTGTTCACTTCCTGCTTTCCTAATATAGTTTACGTTATTTTTCATTTTTTAAACTTTAATTAATTTATTATTTTTAATAAATAAATGTTAATAAATACATTTTGGTCCATGTTCTGTGCCTCCACTGCATCCACTGACAGTTGGAGGCGTGGCTATAAGATGGTCCGTGACTATCATGACGGGAATCCCAGAAATTGTAAGTGGAATTGGTAATGGTTTAAATTCATTTAAACATGCATCACATAATCAGTTCCCACTTCCACATGTCCAAAAGCAGTAGGAAGAAGCAAAGCTTATTAAATCCTACCCCTCCATCTGGTACTTTTACAATCAGTAACTGTTTGTAACATTTGTTCACTTCCTGTTTTCCTAATATAGTGTATAGAGTTTCACAATTAACAATTTTTTTTTTACTGTGGTAAAGTTAGAAACACTTTCACAGATTCGAACTTCCGACATCAAACGCTCCCAAACAAATGGTTGTTGTAGCAAACCATACAGTGGAAACACAGACAAGCAGGCAACCCAGCTTTTTGTCTTCTGTGCAGTCACACTTAGGGACATCTACAAATGTTTCTTTTTCTTCGGTATTATTGAATTAATCCAATGTTGCCAACTCCTGAGTAAGAAAAGTAGCTATTGGCTGTTTTAGCTATTGGTTATTCTGCATATTAATGCTCTATATGAATCACCAGTATTTAAAATGTCCACGATAACAATAAATAATAAAAATGCAATTTAAACAAATGGCAATTATGCTCATTCTACACAAACACAGCAGTATGCCTAATGAAGCAACTGTAGATAAATAAACATTTACAGTAGATGAAGTAGACAAGAGATTCGTTCCATCCACTTACCTCTGTTCCTTGGTAGTCACTGTGTCTTCCAGCCAGTCAGCCTTCTACCAGCTCTGCTATTTTATCCCCTTTTCTATATTTTCTCTTTCGGTTTCATTCTTAGTATGTTGACACAGAATGAAACCGAAAGTTTATGTACGGTAATAAGCCCCACCTGCCCCCCCCCCCCCCCCCCCCCCCCCCCCCGACCCGCTCAGAATGAAACCAAATCTATTTCTTTTTCTCTTGGTTTGTGCTGCTTTTGTGCAAATAAAATCATCCTTTGTCTCAAACACAAATATATAAACAACTATGACATAACATTTATTGATTTTCTACCGTTTATCCTCACAAGGGTCGCAGGGGTGCTGGAGCCTATCCCAGCTGTCTGCGGGCGAGAGGTGGTGGTGTACACCCTGAACTGGTGGCCAGCCAATCAATCACAGGGCACACATAGACAAACAACCATTCACACTCACATTCATACCTATGGACAATTTGGAGTGGCCAATTAACCTAGCATGTTTTTGGAATGTACGGGGAGAACAACAAACTCCACACATAGATGGCCGAGGGTGGAATCGATCGCCGGTCTCCTAGCTATGACAACATAAAAAATGGTTGTTTTGCACGAATATAACAATTTATTTACAAATATAACACCGTGAAGTATTTCCACATTTGTAACTGAATTGAATTGCATGCTGGCGTGTCAATGCATTCAAATGTGTAATCTCTTCAACGCTACAAGACCCTGTGCCTTTTCACTTCCTGGTTGCAGTGCAGAGCCTATTTATATGGCAAAGTTGCAGGCCTAGAAAATTTCCCCTGAAATCAGTATCAGTTGAAATATCAATAGGTGCCCATCCCTACTCTCCTGTGTGAACTCTTGTGTGTGCTTTTAAAAGATATTTTTGAGCAAATCTTGCGCCACACACCAGGCAAGGAAACGGTTTCTCTCCAGTGTGTACTCTTGTGTGTCTATTGAAATTATCTTTCCGAGAAAATATTTTACCACAAACTGTACAACGAAAACACTTCTCTCCGGTGTGTACGATTGTGTGCGTTTTTAAATCACATTTTTGAGAGAAACTTTTCCCACATGCCGAGCAAGGAAAAGACTTCTCTCCAGCGTGCACTCTTGTGTGCGCTTTTAGAACATGCTTTTGGGCAAATCTTGTACCACACACCAGGCAAGGAAACGGTTTCTCTCCAGTGTGTACTCTTGTGTGTCTGTCTAAACTACTTTTTCGTTGGAATCTTTTACCGCACACTGTACAAGGCAAAGATTTCTCTCCAGTGTGTATTCTTGTGTGTCTTTTTAAATTTGCTTTTTGAGAGAATCTTTCACCACACTCCAAGCAAGGAAAAGGTTTCTCTCCGGTGTGCACTTCTGAGTGTGTTTTTAAAACATATTTCCTGGAGAATCTTTTACCACACACTGTGCAAAGAAAAGGTTTCTCTCCTGTGTGACGTCTGATGTGTTCTTTCAGCTTTTGCTTGTTGGCATAGGTTTTGTCACATGGGAAGCATTTCCAGCGTGTGTTCTCAGTGTGACACGTCATGTCATCTTCGGAGTCTTCATCATCAGTGTCAGTAGAGTGTGACGTTATGTCATCGCTATCTGATAGTGGAGCGAAGAGGTTTTCTACTTGTGATCCTCCACAGTGGTCTCCATCAGCGTCTGTTGTAATGTGATGAGCTGAGCTGCTGCTTGGGGGCTCCACCTCTCCCCTCTCCTCACTTTGGTCCTCATCATCTTCACTCTTCACGGGGACAACGATAACTCGGAACTCCTCCAGTCCTTTAAGCTCCTCCTGACTGATGCTGTAATCCTCCTCTTCCTTTTTAATGTCTGGGGCCTGTGGCCCCACCGCTTCCTCTTTAATGTGGGGAAGCTGTGGTTCTCCCTTCTCCATGCTGGAGTTCCACTCCCGCTGCCCAAGGGGTGGATACGCCTCCATAACACAAGAAGACATGATTTTCAATTCAATTTTTTTTATATTGCACCAAAAGACTTTACACATTTAGCAGGTCTATGATCACGCTAGTCCTTCCATCCATCTTCTATGCCGTTTATCCTCACTGTAGTCACGGGTATGCTGGAGCTTATCCCAGCTGTCTTTGGGCGAGAGGCGGGGTACACCCTCACATTCATATCTACGGACAATTTGTTGCCAATTAACCTAACGTGTTTTGGACATGTATGAGGAAACCATACAAAACCCACCACCCACAGGAAGAACATGCAAACTCCACACAGAGATGCCCGAGCGGAGATTCAAACCTGTGTGGTCAACATGCTCACCGCTCAACCACCAACAATGATAAGTCATATTTAATATACATACAGACATAATTGTTTCACTAATAATTGTTTCGCTTTATTTTGAAAAACGTGCACCGGAATTACCTGCTGCCCTGATGTCGTTTGGCAGATAAGAATAGGAAGAAAATCTTCTGAAAACGAACCCCATGTTGACACTGTTACTGACAGTACCATTTAACTTTATGTTTATGTGTTTGTCCCTCATGCGTTATGTTTAAGAATCAGCTCGACCTCGCTTAATATCCATTAAATGTCCTTGATAACTCGTTTCTGCAATTTTTGATGAGTATTTACAATTAATTTCAAAAGAAGAGGAAGGTTCCCGAGGGGGAGGGTTAGAGGGTTGGGCATCAAACGGATGACGTTATGACCTCAAGACCCAAGCTATAGCTGTGCTGCATGGGGACCACTTCTGGCCTGTTCCCATTGAAAAGATCATTGGAACTTTTTTCAAAACTAAATCATAAAGTTAAAAAAATAATTAGACACAAACAGCGATGCAGCAGCGAAGGCAGTAAGCTTCGAGTTAGGACTCAGTGTAGCAGTCAGCAGTGTTTTGGGGATTTCTTAGCGCAACCTATTAACAGAGTTACAATAACACAGCCTGGAGGTCACAAAAAACCGGAGGAAACCAAAGTCAAAACCATCAAAGAACTGGTGGAAAATGACATCACATTGACATGGAAATGAAATAGATATTTAACCCACAAAGACTTGATGCAGCTTTATAAAGTCGACATCCTTAGTGTTCTATGACATTAACAATTTAGAATTTTTCATTATTTTTTTTATTTGTTTAATACTGCACAATATTTGTAATTTAATTACTTTAACTCCTATTTGCGCCTTGATTTTTTTACATACCGGAAGTGGAACGTACACATAACAGACCTGAAAACTAAACCATCCGTCTCATCAAGCTGGTATCGATCACATGATCGATTATGTGGCTTACACAAAGACGAAGGGAAACTATTTTGTGAGTAGAGATAAAGTCCATCTTATAACCATATGGACAAAATAGTTAAACTAACCTGCTCCGTGCAACTTGATGCTTCTTAAAGCACAGCGTCCAGGACTTGACCTCGTCGCCGGGTCTCCTCGTTTGTTCGACAAAGTTCCTCCTCGAACTCTGCTATGGTTATTCTCACACTACAAAAGTCCATTAATCAATCGCAATTAGTTGCTGACATAATAACGACACTTTGCACTCACGCTTGAGCGCTGCTCAGCAATGTGTTGATAACTTCCGGGTCTCTTTGTTAGCAGCTAGCCAAGCTGACCTAGCATGAGAATCTTCAAAGCTAATTGAGACTATTGTATACTCAAGTGGGTAAAACTTTCACTGGTCGTGTCTAATTTAAGGAGCCAACAAAGCCAGCAGCCTACCCGGTCGACGAAGGTCAGACGTTCGGAGGTTCCTCCTCAAGCAGCGACCAGCCTTGTGGGAATAGACGGACTAGCGGATAGCATCCTCGCATTTCCGGGTTGTGTCACGTGCTCTCATGTTTACCGTGACGTCATGAAAAGGCGACGTCCGTAAAAGAAGAAACACTATAGAAGTATAATGTCACCGTCTTTTTAGATAGATAGAATACATATTTGTTGATGAAACACATACAGCAACACCATGCAATCATGCTCACGACAATATTTGAAATACATGTTTAATAATAGTCTATTTTTAATTCATGTCTAAAATGGCGCACTAAGCCTTTTATAGATGATTGTATTTTTTACACTGTACGAGAAATGGAATATAGTAAGGCACAATATATTCCTTATTCCTGGATTTATTAAATTAATTATTATTATTATTATTATTATTTCTGTCGGCTCATCGTTTTCAAAGAGAACTATGACTTTGGAATGAAGTTAGAGATTTGTGGCTGTGGGTCTGGAGATGGCTGACAAGACCAATCCGGGCCCGGAAGGCTCAACTACATGTGGGACACATGTGGGACGCTGTCCGCCATTCTGGTGACATGTCCAGCCCATCTGGCTTGAACTTCCTGTAGGAAGGTGTCGATGCTGGCGATGCCAGCCCGTTCCAGGACCTCCGTGACCGGGATCTCCGTGAACATATATCCACCATCATGTTCTGTAATGTGGCCTCTGTGTTGCCTTGTCCACATCGTAGCGAGCAAGTTCTTTGGCAACCAGAGCTAATCTTCTTTCTGCTCTGTCTGCCTTGGTGGTACCCAAGGTTGAGTACCTTCACTTTTTCCTTCTTTGTTGATTGACCGCATGAACGGGATAATTTACCAATCCGGCACATCCGCCCACCCGAAAATCCCAATACGATTTCTGTGTGGATAGAGCCAAATGCATTCTCATTGCATTATCAATGTTAGTGCTAAATGTTACAATGAAGTCACGACAGTCATTTACAATGGATGCTCTCATTGGGATGCAGACTGATGTGGTGGCTGGAACTGTCAGAAAAAACAAATCTCCCTATTGAGCTGGTAAATTTAGCATACCCCCAGGTAAAAAAAAATACAAACGAGCATCTTGCAGAGTCTTCGTAGCGAACTCACCAACAACACAGCAGCACTTTGTGTTAGCTGCTACAACATAGCTGTAGCTATATTAGGTCAATTATGTCAATGGAACATTGTTGGTGGTTTTGGGAGGTATTTTTAGGGCTTCATAGTAAGTAAAGGGCTGAAATAAAGACAAATTTCTGAGATATTTGATAATATCAGAAGATATAAATAAAACATAATATAAACATATTTTGCGCCAATATTGACGATCTGTACGTCTTTGTAAATGCTCATTCATTTTCTACGACTTATCCTCACAAGGGTCGTGGGGGTGCTGGAGCCTATCCCAGCTGTCTTCGGGTAAGAGGTGGGGTACCCCTGGACTGGTGGCCAGCCAATCACAGGGCACATATAGACAAACAACCATTCACACTCACATTCATACCTATGGACAATTTGGAGTCACCAATTAACCTAGCATGCATGCACGGGGAGAACATGCAAACTCTGTCTGCACAGTGATGCCCGAGGGTGGAATCAAACTCGGGTCTCCTCGCTCCTCATCCACCATGCAGCTTCTTTGTAAATATTGTCCTTACAATTTCAACATTTACAGGCTATAGTTAAACTCAGAGGCCTACATGGATGAGTTATCGCTGGTAAATATGAAAATGAAATGAAATCAAGAAGGGGAGAAATTGTGGACGAAAAAGAAACAGCAGAGCCAATCAAAAGAGATGTCAGCTTGAGTTTCCGTTTAATTTAAATGCAACATTGTTTTTCAACAGTATTGATCAAACATGACATGGTACAGTACCATGTTGATCGCCTAACATTTTCATTAATCAACTGTGAGATCGAACATCGAATCACACGCCTCCAAATCGAAGACTATTCTAAAACACCCCTAATATTGTCTTGCTTTGCATGTCCACTAGTGTGTGTTCTTGTGTGTCTGATTAAAGAAATTTTCCAGGAGAAACTTTTACCACAAACTGTGCAGGGAAAGGGTTTCTCCCCAGTGTGTACTCTAGTGTGTCCATTCAAATTACCTTTGTGATAGAATCTTTTACCACACACGGTACAAAAAAAAGGTTTCTCTCCAGTGTGTATTTTGATGTGCTCTTTCAAATTGGACCTTTCATTGAATCCTTTAGCACAAACTGAGCAGGAAAAAGGTTTCTCTCCACTGTGTGTTCTCATGTGTGCTTCTAAATCACACTTTCGAGAGAATCCTTTACCACACAGCGAGCAAGGAAAAGGTTTCTCTATCATGTGTACTCCTGTGTGTTTTAATAAAACGCGTTTATGACAGAATCTTTTGCCGCACACCGTGCAAGGAAATGGTCTCTCTCCAGCGTGTAGTCTTTTGTGTGCTTCAAAAACACCTTTTTGAGAGAAACTTTTCCCGCACACCGTGCAAAGAAAAGGTTTTTCTCCAGTGTGTACTCTTGTGTGTTCTTTCAAATGTGTCTTATTAACAAATCCTTTGCCACAAACTGAGCAAGGAAATGGTTTCTTTCCCGTGTGTATGCTTGTGTGTCTATTTAAATCGCCTTTCTGATAGAAGCTTTTACCACACACCGAGCAAGGAAAAGGTTTCTCTCCGGTGTGTATTCTTGTGTGTCTATTCAAATCTTCTTTTTGATAGAATCGTTTACCACAAACTGAGCACACAAAAGGTTTGTCACCTGTGTGACGTTTCATGTGTGTTTTCAGATATCGCTTGTTAGCATAGGTTTTATCGCACTGACAGCATTTCCAGGGTTTTTCGTCAGTGTGACATGTCATGCCAGGTTTTGAATCATCAGCGTCAGGAGAGCGTGACGTTATGTCGTCGCCATCTGATAGTGGAGCTAAGAGGTTTTCTGCTTGTGATCGTCCACAGTGGTCTCCATCAGTGTCTGCTGTTGTGTGATGACTGGAGCTGCCGCTTGGAGGCTCCACCTCTCTGTCGTCCTCGCTTTGACCTTCATTTTCATCATCATCAATCTTTACAGGGACAACAATAATCTCCAGTCCTTCATGATCCTCCTGACTGATGCTGTGATCTTCCTCGTTTTTAATAAAGATGGGCTGCGGCTCCTCTGCTTCCTCTTTAATGTAAGCAAACAGTGGCTCCTCCGATTCCTCTTTAATGTAGAGGAACATTGGATCCTCCTCTTCCTCCTTAATGTGGCGGGGCTGTTTTTCCTTCTGCTCCATCCTGCAGTTCCACTCCTGCTGCCTCACTGTCTTCTGCAGGACACGGGAAGACAGACATAAAAGTCGACAACGTATCTCACCAGTAGAGATGAACAAGTTCACCACTATCTGTATATGTTCACCCATCTAAATGATCTGTATCTGTACTCTGAATGGGCAGGGAAGAAACTGGAAGTGGGTGTGGTTTAACATTACATTAGTATTACTTGAAGTTGCTGTATTGTTTATTATTCAGCTCCATGTGTACTGTGTATGTATGTAAGTGATTTGTAAAAGTTTTTCATATCAACTTTCTTTCTTTCTTTCTTTCTTTCCTAGTTAATTTAAGGTTTTTTGTATTATTTTTCCAGTTTTATTTTACATTTTGTTTCTACAATGTGCTCTTCACAGGCCCATAAAAATGCTATCCGCAAATGGTCCGCATGCCGCACTTTGGACATCCGTGGTTTACATATTTCACAGGGAAAGAGGGGGGGGGGTGCTAACAAATGAGTGTGTCTGTATTTTTGAAGCGCTATCACAAAATGACTCCCGCCATAACAAAGGCTGGATGCAGGCTTCCACAGTGGCGCACACACACCAGGTTTAGAAGGTGAGCTCGGATATGTATGACGAAAGAAACACTTCATTCATTTCGAATTATGATGCATACCATAAAATATATATTTTTTGCATCTGAGTGGGACAGCACTTATGCCACAGAGAGCAGCCATCTTTCCTAGCTGTTAGGAGACTTATAGATTTATATACAGATGCGCAACAATTTGACTCTAGTTTTATTTATCTAGTATGGACTTATTTCAGGAACAAAATGCAAATGAAAGTGTTGAGTGCTCCCAGACACAACATAGACTGCTGCTGAATTATTGTAGCTCCCAGGCCTACCGGGTGTTCTCAATAAATGGCAACACCATCTCTGTTCTATTCTCGTCAAATTATCGCTTTTTCTTGTTAGATTTCTCCCGCTTTTTACCTCTTGATATTTTGACTTCTTTCTTGTGAAATAACAAATGTTTTTTTTCCATGTCTGCTGTCGCTTTTATTTTTGTAACTTTACAACTAGTTCAGCTTTCTTCTTGCAGAAGCCATCACTACCACCATCGGGGGGGGGGGGGGGGGGGGGGGACCGGTGGAGGTGGTTGAGGAGTATAGGTACCTAGGCACTATATTTGATGGCCTTCTGAGGTTTTCATCCAACACAGAGGAGATCCTCAAGAAGTGCCATCAGAGGCAGTACATGTTGAGGAAGCTGAGTTCCTTTGGAGTGAACAATTTGCTTTTATTGAGAACATTTTGACCTTTTCATTCATTTCATGGTTTTATTCACTGCATCTACAGGACCGGACTCGTTTAACCAGTATTTCAAAAGTTTGTTCCAAAATCATTGGCCATCCTGTGAGAGCTTTCTATACACTGCGATCAGCAAATAACCCGGACTGCATACAGGATTCTACAGGACCCACCCCACGCGCTACACCCCGTGTTTGCCCACGATGTAGAACACAAAGGAGGAGGGCTACCTTTGTCTCTACAGCAGTCCGGCTTCTGAACTTGGACCCCTCCCTATCCAGATTTCGCACAACCTCCCTTTAGCTTGTTATACTTTTAAAAATTATTTAATTACTATTTATTCTCTTAGGTACGTGTGTGTTCAGTACGCTTGTTCTTGTCTGCTTTCTACATTTCTATTCCATATGCTGCTCTCTGTGTCCTTTAAATTGCCCCTCTGGGATAAATAAACTGTTTTTGAACTTTTTGAACTTTGAACTAAACTCTCTTATTGTAATAATGACTTTATGACTTTATTATTATGACTTTTGAAAAAATTGAGAAAAAATTTGAAAAATTATTTTTTCTTTAATATTTCAACTTTATGCAACTAAAATGTAATTATCTTTCCTCATAAAATTGAGCCTTTTTCGTCTTTTTCTCTTAATATTTCTATTGTTAAATTATATTTTTAGAATGTGCCAATAAAAAACAGCTGCGGTCTTAAAAGCGTCATGTTGTTTACGGAAACGTGGCTGGATACACGGACCCCAGACACGATCGCTACACTACACGGATTCACACTACTGCGGGCGGACAGGACAAAGGAGAGCGGTAAGAGGAAAGGAGGCGGGCTGGCAGTGTTTGTGAATGATAGATGGTGTAACTCTGGGCACATCACTATTAAAGAGCAACTCTGCTGCAAAGACATTGAACTGTTAGCCGTTAGCATGAGACCGTACTATCTGCCGCGGGAATTCTCGCACGTTATCGCGATAGCGGCGTACATTCCCCCCTCTGCTAACGCCGACGCGGCCTGTGACGTCATCCACTCTGCCGTGGGCCGGCTACAGACACAACATCCGCAGGCTCTCCTTCTTCTCTCAGGTGATTTCAACCACGCTTCTCCATCCTCCACCCTGCCCACCTTCACCCAGTATGTCACCTGCTGCACTAGAGACAATAAAACACTGGACTTGTGTTATGCCAACACCAAGGAGGCATACAATTCAACAGCACTCCCTCCCCTGGGAAGATCAGACCACAACCTGGTACATCTCCAGCCTGTGTACAAACCTCTGGTACGCAGGCTGCCAGCTGTGTCCCGCACAGTGAAGAGATGGTCTGATGAAGCCGACGAGGCTCTGAAGGACTGTTTCAACACAACAGTGTGGGAGGAACTCTTCCATCCTCATGGGGACGATATAGACAGTCTCACTGACTGCATCACAGACTACATAAACTTCTGTGTGGAAAACACTGTACCCACCAGGACTGTACGGTGTTTCTCCAACAACAAACCATGGATTAATCCGGACATAAAGGCTCTCCTAAAGGAGAAGAAGAGGGTCTTTAAGTCAGGAAATAGGGAAGAGCTGAAGGCTGTGCAGAAGGAGCTGAGGAGGAAAATCAGGGAGGGGAAGGACTGCTACAGGAAAAAGATGGAGGAACAGCTGCAGCAGAACAACGTCAGAGGAGTCTGGAGAGGCCTGAAAACCATCTCTGGCCACAAGGGGCCCGACTCCCAGGCTGCTGGGGACCAGGTAAAGGCTAACGATCTGAATCTATTTTTCAACAGGTTTGATCAACCATCTGCCCATCCCCCGGCCCAGCACCTCCTGCCGAAACTTCTGCCGAAACTCCCCCCATCGACACCTCGAGTGGACAGCCCTACCCCCACCTCCCCCTCCTGCACACAGCCATCCCCCACCACTTCTCACCTAATCAGCTCAACCTCCTCACTAACCTCCCCCCGCACACAGCCCCCCTGCTCCAACCTGACCCTCACAACATCCCAGGTGAGAAACCAGCTCCGGAAAACCAAGGCGAGGAAGGCGGCGGGACCAGACGGCATCAGCTCCAGGCTCCTGAAGTCCTGCGCGGACGAGCTGTGCGGGATTGTTGAGCACATCTTCAACCTGAGCCTGAAGCTGGGGAGGGTGCCACAGCTGTGGAAGACATCCTGCGTGGTTCCTGTCCCCAAGACGCCGCACCCCAAGGACCTCAGCAGCTACAGGCCGGTGGCACTTACATCACACCTGATGAAGACCCTGGAGCGGCTGATCCTTGACCATCTCCGCCCCCTGGTGGGTCCTTCGATGGACCCGCTCCAGTTCGCCTATCAACCTGGCACTGGGGTGGACGACGCTGTCATCTTCCTCCAGCACAGAGCGCTCTCTCACCTGGAGAAACCTGGGAGCACGGTGAGAATAATGTTCTTTGATTTTTCCAGTGCGTTCAACACCATCCAGCCAGCACTTCTGAGGGACAAGCTGGAGAACACAGGGGTGGACCTGCACCTCACATCGTGGATACTGGATTACCTCACCAACCGTCCACAGTATGTGAGGACACGGGACTGTGTGTCCGACACAGTTGTCTGCAGTACGGGGGCTCCGCAGGGAACGGTCCTGGCTCCGTTCCTTTTCACCCTCTACACAGCAGACTTCTCCTACAACACACCAACCTGCCACCTGCAGAAGTTCTCTGACGACTCTGCAATTGTTGGCCTCATCACAGATGGGGACGACTTGGAGTACAGAGGACTGACACAGGACTTTGTGGACTGGTGCCAGCGGAACTGCCTCCAGATCAACACGGGGAAAACCAGAGAGCTGGTGGTGGATTTCCGCAGGCGCATCCACTCTCCTCCAACACCAGTGAACATTCAGGGAATGGACATTGAGATGGTGACATCCTACAAGTACCTGGGTGTTCATCTCAACAATAGACTGGACTGGACTCATCACACGGAAGCACTTTACAGGAAGGGCATGTGCAGGCTCTATCTGCTCAGGAGACTGAGGTCTTTTGGAGTGCAAGGGGCACTCCTCAAGACGTTCTATGACTCTGTTGTGGCTTCAGTCATTTTCCAGGGAGTGGTCTGCTGGGGCAGCAGCATTTCGGCTGCGGATAGGAAGAGACTGGATAAGATCATCAGGAAGGCCAGCTCTGCACTGGGTTGCCCCCTTGACCCAGTGGAGGTGGTGGGAGAGAGGAGGATGTTGGCTAAGCTATCATCCATGTTGGAGAACGACTCCCACCCCCTGCAGGACACCTTGACAGCACTTGAAAGCTCCTTCAGCGATAGACTGCTTCACCCCAAGTGTGTGAAGGAGCGATATCGCAGGTCTTTTCTTCCTGCAGCTGTCAGGCTGTACAACCAGCACTGCTCCCAATAGACTTCTACACTGCTACGTACATCTGTGCAATACTTTGCTTTTTACATTCAGTATAGTTACTCCAGACCCCATTCACTGTGCAATATCTGATCAACCTCCATGTGCAATATTAAGGCTCTAAATGCAATATATTAAGTTCTATGTGAAGTATTTCCATAATGCCTCATATTAACTCCCTAACAAGATCTCAGTGTATAGACTGGTCATATATCGCATCTCGTCTCATATTATCTACATACTGTATTGTATATAACTCTGGGAAAAACTGTTGATTTTTGTTAATACTTGAGTCGTTTATATTGTTTATTTTTCTATATTGTGTATTTTGTACTGCTTAACTGATTCTGTACTCTTGCTGCTGTGCAATACAAATTTCCCCACTGAGGGACGAATAAAGGCATATCTTAATCTTAAAATGGTCCCTGGGCCGCACTTTGGACCCCCCTCTGAGTTACACTGTGAGGCATCTTCATGGTCGATTTTAACCTTAACATGGTGATCCAGCCCGTTAAAATGGATCCACTTGTGTAGTACAGGTAAGTCTGGCTTCAGACTCGACAGACCTGACTTAACCCACCAAAGTCGCCTAGCGACACGGGTGACAACTGAAAAATGGCTATCTCATCCCGCTGGTATCGATCAGATATCGGTACGATGGATATGTGTATGTAGGATAGGCTCCAGCACGCCCGGGACCCTAATGAGGATAAGGGGTATAAAACATGAATGAACGAATGAAATAATGTCCACAGCTTAGAACCACGAGGACGTACTGACCTGCTCTGAGAAACACAACTTCTTGAAAACAGCTTCCGGTAGTGGAGGTTGTCCTCGCTCTCTTCTTTTGTTCGAGAAAGCCCCTTCCTCTTCGTACTCCGCTATCGGCCTTTCTCACGCTGCAAACATTTCTTCAACAGACGCAGTTAGTCGCCGATTCACCAACGCTCTCTTTCACACAATCGCAACACTTTGAGGTCCGCGTTGATAACTTCCGGGTCGCTTTGTTGGCAGGAAAGCAAGCCGAGCTAGCCTTCGACGCGTCAACGTTAACTGAGTATTAACTCGTATTCTATTCTGAAACGATTACAACTGTTGTTTACATTACATTTTACACAATTAATAATTGTGCTTTTTTTCTAGAATACCACCCGGAAATTGAACGTAGTTTCAACAGAGCGTTTTGTAGCGCATGCGCATTGTTGACTGGCAGCGTTACATGCGCAGAACTACATTACGTAGAAAACTCATGAGCCGTACGCTTTTGTCGCCGTGAGTCCGCCATCTTGTGTAGCTCTACCTTGTTCGCTTGCGACTTTCGACGTTTTTACTGATGGTTTACGAAATTATGGACGCGATAAGCCATTAAAATGCCCCACTGTGCGGCTGTAAACTACCGATATATGCCTATACACTGCGCACGCTGGGCTGCCAAGTTGTGCTACACAAGATGGCGGCCTATGCGCTGAAACGAATTTTGTTGTCAGGTACAGTATGGGATTTTTTATTGATAATTGTTGCACCGTAAAATAGACCGTACTTAATACATCTACCAGTTTAGTTTCACTTTAATTATTTTGTTAACACAGTTTTACTGTTCTCCTTTTGAACGAGTGCGAGAGATTTGCATAACAACGCTTGTTCTAAGTTCAACCATATTACCAAATGAAACAATGACAGTTTCATATGGTTATATAGTTAAAGTCATATTTTGGCTACTTCAGAAAAAAAATTATTTAGGGGAGTTTCAACAGAATCTTCTCTGTGATGGACGGCAGTGACAAGCACCTTCCAAGAGGACAGTATCGTGGACTGTATCAGGTTTTTGTGCATTTTATTGTCAAATTAGCAAGAATAACTGCACTGTTCATGTGATGAGGCGTTTAAGTGTACTTTGTAATTATTTGAATTAACTTGAATGCTTTAGTTAATTAGGGGTTAAATTTGGGGTAAGAAGAGTCAATTTGATTTAAAACCACGAGTGACATCAGTGTGATCCTCACTGGTGAGGAACTGTCTTTTACTATAGCGCTAAAATTTGTGCAAAAACAAATATTTCTACAAAAAACTCATCTACAGGAAGAGGAAGGGGAAAACATTACAAGATGGCAGGCTGGTGTTTTCAACATCTTTTACTTCTCCAGCTGGGGGGAGGGGGGTTGACTCTCAAGCCACAATTCCATTCCAAGTGAAAAAAAATAAACAGAAGTTCTGAAGATATTTAACAGTCCGAGGTTCCTTGATATCAGATATACATTTGATAAACATATATGGCTCCAATTCTGATGATTGGAACTTCTTTGACCTCCAAATTCAACATTAACAGGACATATCATGCCAGGAGTGACTAAAGTTAAGCTCAGAGGCATATACATGCATGGATTATCACAGTTTGATTTCTATAATAATGAAATGTAATCATTTCTAATGATTCCAGCGCCACCCACTGATGGCAGAGTGAATTTCACCCAGGAGTATCACAATACATTAGGGATGGCCAATCAGCTAGCAAGAAACAAGTGCAAGCGTTATATGAAGACGACATTTTCCTTTTTTTAACGAGTGTGTGCTTTTGTGTGCCTTATCAAAGATATCTTCCTTGGGAAACTTTCACCACAAACTGTGCAGCAAAAAGGTTTCTCTCCCGTGTGCATTTTTATGTGTTCCTTCAAATTGGACATCTCAGGGAACCTTTTAGCACAGACCGAGCAGGAAAAAGGTTTCTCTCCAGTGTGTACTCTTGTGTGTACTTTTAAACTACCACTGTGACGGAATCTTTTACCGCACAGCGTGCAAAGGAAAGGTTTCTCTCCAGTGTGTAGTCTTGTGTGTGTTTTTAAACTACCCTGGTGAAAGAAGCTTTTACCACATACGGTACAAAGAAAAGGTTTCTCTCCTGAGTGTACAACAGTGTGTGCCTTTAAAGCACCCTTTTGAGAGAAGATTTTACCACACACCGTGCAAGAGAAACGTTTCTCTCCAGTGTGTATTTTAGTGTGTTCTTTTAAATGCGACTTGGCAGTGAATCCTTGACCACACACTGAGCAAGGAAAATGTTTCTCTCCAGTGTGTATTTTTATGTGTTCCTTCAAATTTGACTCCTCCGTGAATCCTTCAGCGCAAACTGAGCAGGCAAAAGGTGTCTCTCCTGTGTGTATTTCTATGTGTCTCTTTAAAGAACACTTTTGAGAGAATCTTTTACCACACACCAAGCAAGGAAAAGGTTTCTCTCCAGTGTGTACTCTTGTGTGTGTTTTTAAACTACCTTTGAGATAGAATCTTTTCCCACACACCGTGCAAGGAAAGGGTTTCTCTCCAGTGTGCACACTTGTGTGTGTTTTTAAACTAGATTTGTGAAAGAATCTTTTACCACACAACGTGCAAGGAAAATGTTTGTGACCTTCGGCCTGATCATCTTCAGTCAGCACAGGGGTAGCAATAACCGGGAACCCTTCCAGTTCTTCAAGCGACTCCCGACTTATGCTGTGAGCCTCCTCTTCCTCTTTAATATAGGGGGGCTGTGGCTGCTCCTGCTCCATCCTGGGGTTCCACCCCTGCTGCTCAGAGGGAGGTTGTTCTTCACTGACATCTGCACGCCACACAAAGACAAAGACTTGCTCGCTTTGCTTCGTCACGTGAGGCATTGGCCTGCACCAGCATAAGTTCCGTGTGTGTGTGTGTGTGAAGTGATACCCTTGTCAACTCCCCCAAATGATAATATACGTATACATCTCACAGTTGTACATGTGCCTTCAAATTCAAACATTACAAGTGGTTTTGAAGGGAATCAACTAAAAACATGGCAAATTATTTTATAAAAAAGTACCTCTTAGCTGATGTTGAGTCCTAACAGTTCTTGATGGTGGCACTTTATCAGTTTTGGGAGCCAGAGCTGCCCCCCCTTGTTGACAAGGCAGTTCACCGAGCATCTGATAACACACAAAAAACACATGTGGAAAAAAAAAGGCCAGAAAAGGTATTCTGTTTGATGGGCAGTGATTGACACTGACAGATCTATGTAAAATAGAGAATTTTGCAGAATTGTTTTCCAGCATGAAGTCTACCATTTTTTGGTAGACAGCAGAATTCATGGTTCCATTTATCACAGCAAGTCTTCCAGGTTTTGAAGCAGCAAAACAGCCACAGACCATCACACTACCACCACCATATTTTACTCTTGGTATGATGTTCTTTTTCTGAAATGCAGTGTTACTTTGACACCAGATGTAATGGGACACACACCTTCCAAAAATTCAACTTTTGTCTCGTCAGACCACAGAGTATTTTCCCAAAGGTCTTGAGGATCATCAAGATGCAAGATTGAGATGAGCCTTAATGTTTGTTTGTTCAGCAGGGGTTTTGGTCTTGGAACTCTGCAATGCAGGCTGTTTTTGCCAAGTGTCTTTCTTATGCTGGAGTCGTGAACTCTGACCTTAACTGAGACCAAGTTAGACCTGTAGTTCCTTGGATGTTGCGGGGTCTTTTGTGACCTCTTGGATGAGTCGTCACTGCGCTCTTGGTGTCATTGTGATTGGCTGGCTCCTGGGACATTTCACCACTGTTCCTTGTTTTTGCCATTTGTGGATAATGGCTCACAATGTGGTTTGCTGGAGTCCCAAAGCTTTAGAAATGGTTTTATAACCTATTCCAGACTGATAGATGTCGATTACTCTCTTACTTAATACAAAGTTTCATTTAAAAACTGTATTTTGTCATTGACTAGTATTTCAATTTGTTTGATGATCTGAAACATTACAGTGACGAAAACATGCTAAAAATAAGAAATCTGAATGGGAGCAAACACTTAAACACAGCTGTATCTAGTAAAAACTTTAGAAAAATGTACTTACAGCCACCTGGGCATGCTTGTCCACTGTTGAGTTTCTTTGGCTTTTTCTTTGTGTCTTGCCATCTGCTTTAGGCCTGGTGTTTCCACTGGCAGATCCCGGTTTGGGTCGAGGAAAGATAGTCGGGACAGCAGATGGTAGAAGCACCCTTCGGTAATACACAGGCAGTCCCAAACTTTCCTTTATCCGAGGCCTATTATCAAAACAACTGTCCTCGAAATGCGCTGAACACAATTCCGAAGAATCAGACGGTGTAAATTTGACTCGTGTTTGTAGCACTTGGCTGGCCCACTGCTCGCGGCGAATGGGGTCTTTTGGAAATGCGAACAGGCTTACTCCGTCAGCTCGAGTGTTTGAGCAATAGCCTGCCACACAACGAGCGGGCATATTATCAAAAATATCTATAACAAAATATATAATAACTAAAAAATGCACCAAAAACACAGCATTTCAGGCGTGATGCAGAGAGGACGTGTTCTCGCAGTGAGGTCACTTCCTCCTCCAATTGCCCATCTGTTTTAAAATTGAAAAAAGGTTAAATATGTCAATATGGACATCTGCCAATACGACAAACAGCCAGCTAAGCACCAAGAGGAAATCCTGCTTTGTAGTACACGCCCTGGATGGCGTGATACTCTTGTTTTCATGTGTGATTGACTATCATTGTTTTCCTGGCAGGGTAAGAAAATACCACATATTTGTGCTCTAAAATATAATATCAATATTTCAATTATTTGAGGCAGTGAGGAACCTCAAAGTGGTGAGTAATTTTATGTTGTTTAAATGGTTGGCGGTTGGTGAGAACAACATAAATAATGTAGCAATATAACAACAAAAACACTCAGTTAAAAATAGAAACACTGACGATAACTGAAAAATGGCTATCGCTGATTTTGATATCGGTGTAATGAAAACATGGAGTACATACAGAAAACGGACATTCACAGAGATAACATTTAAAAGTGGTGTTAATTAACAAAATGGAACGCTTATAAACATGTGAATGTAAGAGTTAAACTAACCTGCTCTGTTACACAACTTGATGCTTCTCGACGTCAACTTATCGCTGTTTCTCCTCTTTTGTTGGCGAAAGGTCCTCCTCGTAGTCTTCTTTCGTTCTTTTCACACAACAAATATTTCTTCAACAGCCGTTGTTAGTCCAAAGCCCTTATTAGATGTACTTTAAACACTTTCACACAATCACGACGCTGTACTCTCCCGTTTACTGAGCGCTACATTGACAACTTCCGGGTCTCTGTTAGCGGTTTGGAAATTAAGCTAGCTAAGCCCGAGAAGCTAATCTCGAAGTTAATTGAGACGAGTTTATACTGAAATGAGTAAAACCGTCGCTTACCCTCGCTTAATGTCTTGTTCATTCACATTACATATTTAAAACAATTAGCGTTTGTGTGTTTCTCGGAAGGCTACCCGGAAATTGAATGTTTTTCCAAGACGGCGATCACTGCGCATGCGCATTGTTGATATAGAGCCTTTTTTCACCTACTAAAAACTTTATTTATAATTTATAAAGGACATCACTTCCTGTTGACAAGAAAAAACATGCAAGGCAGGAGCTCCGACTTTGCTACCGGAGTTTTAAAGCTTTTATTTAATTATGTCAATGGAACATTGTTGGTGGTTTTTGGAGAGTTTTTTTAGGGCTTTATGGTAAAAAAGGACTGAAATAAAGACACGTTTCTGAGCTATTTGATAATTCAAGGTTCCTTCATATCACAAGATATAAATGTGATAAACATATATGGCGCCAATATTGACGATCTTCTTTGTAAATATTCATTCATTTTCTACCGCTTATCCTCTCGAGGGTCACGGGCCTGCTGGAGCCTATCCCAGCTGTCTTCGGGCGAGAGGCGAGGTACACCCTGGACTGGTGGCCAGCCAATCACAGGGCACATACAGACAAACAACCATTCACACTCACATTCATACCTATGGACAATTTGGAGTCGCCAATTAACCTAGCATTTTTTTTTGGAATTTGGGAGGAAACCGGAGTACCCGGAGAAAACCCAGAAATGCACGGGGAGATCATGCTAACTCCACACAGAGATGGCAGAGGGTGGAATTGAACTTGTGACTCCTAGCCGTGAGGCCGGTGTGCTATTATTCTTATAATTATGCTAATAATATACCTTTTTATATAATATATATATATATATATATATTGACACCCATGTGCTACAGTATATGAACAAAAAGCACACATGGAGAAAATCAATCATTGTTCCACTGCACTGTTTCACTGCTCTGATTTCCACTTATTAGCACGTAGCAAAGGCTTCCAGAAAATATTTGTTCAGGTTTGAAGGACAGCTAACTTGCCTAAAGAGGTGAGCAGAAGTGGTTGAAGTAGCAGATTCCAGGTGAAGAGAAAAATATGGGACTGCTGTGTGAACCATCCGCCAAACTGTTGCTGAAGTCTGATGCCTTTCCAGCTTTACTTGGCCATGTTGAAGAGTCTGAAGCCCAAACTGCAATTAACAAGTAGTCCTGCAAAAAAACTACTAATAGCTCATAACCACTTTTCAAGTAGCTCTCCAAAGGATTTATTCATTTATTATCAACTCCTACACAGAAATTAGAAACATTTGAAATTGGGTTTCGGCAGCGATCTGGAAGTCCTTGGGAACACTTGTGAGTGTAGCCAATCACAGAAAAGTGATAACAGTAAAATGGGTATATTTCAGACATTTTCAAATGGTGATTAATCATGATTAATTAGGAAAATGTATTTTTTGGATTAGAAATTTGAATAATTTGAGAGCCTGCTTTATTTTGTAATGTTATGCTGTGGTGTGTTGTACATTTGGTACCTGGGTCTTCAGGGACGACCCAATTCACATCTTAATACAACCACTATGCCATCACAATAATACAAACTCTCAATAATATACAAACATGCACTATAACAATACATGGCTGTATAGAATTCAGGACGAAACCCAGGGAACCATTTATCTTCAAATACATAATCTCTAAACAACTCCAAACCTCGACACAACATATACAGCAGTTCAGAATCAGTTTTTTATGACAAAAACATGAAAAAATATACTATAACATACATCATACATTCAATGCGGGGCACACCCTGGCCAATCACAAGGCACATATACGTAAACTTGGAGTCATCAATTAACCTAACATGCATTTTTTTCTCCACACAATAATACCAAGCAGGGAATGGAACCCAGGTCTTCCCGATTTCCTGACTGTGTGGCCGACATGCTGACCACTCACCAATAAGCACTGGTCAGACACAGAGGTGTTCATTGTTTATAAAACTCACTCATTTGCTCAAATAACACACACAAAACAATTAATAACTCCGTGTCTGCCTCTTTCTTCGTGTCACAACAGGGTCAATTAAGCACTGTGATGAAGTGTTCAAGTGTACGCCGTAATTTTAAGTGTTTGGGAACATGCTTTCAGATGACAAGGATGGAAAAATCCTGATGTTCCTGTGTGCCTGGTGATTTGAAATCTGATTGGTTAAAGCCAAAGTGTTCCATTTGTAGTCCTCGCCTTATTTTTAATTGCGCCACTGCCCATTATCAAAGTCAGATTAAATTACTCACAGCAACGTGAGAAGTATTTTTTTTCATAATACTGTCAGTGTGTGTTCTTATGTGTCTCATCAAAGATATTTTCCAAGGGAAACTTTTACCACAAACTGAGCAAGAAAAAGGTTTTTCTCCAGAGTGTATTCTTGCGTGTCCATTTAAATTCGTTTTCTGATAGAATCTTTTACCACACACTGTACAAGGAAAAGGTTTCTCTCCAGTGTGTATTTTTGTGTGTTCTTTCAAATTTGACTTCTAAGTGAATCCTTTAGCACAAACTGAGCAAGAAAATGGTTTCTCTCCGGTGTGTACTCTGGTGTGCGTTTTTAAATCACATTTGTGAGAGAATATTTTACCACACACTAAGCAGGGAAAAGGTTTCTCCCCGGTGTGTGCTCTGGTGTGTTTTTTTAAAACGCGTTTTTGAGAGAATCTTTTACCGCACACGAGCAAGGAAAAGGTTTCTCCCCAGTGTGCACTCTCGTGTGTGTATTTAAAAGGCGTTTTTGAGAAAATCTTTTTTCGCACACCGTGCATGGAAAAGGTTTCTCTCCAGTGTGCATTCTTGTGTGTTCCTTCAAATGTGACTTATGCATGAATCTTTTGCCACAAACTGAGCAAAGAAAAGGTCTCTCTCCGGTGTGTATTTTTGTATGTCTATTCAAATCTTCTTTTTGAGAGAATACTTTACCACAAACTAAGCAGGCAAAAGGCTTCTCTCGTGTGTGTCGTTTCATGTGTGTTTTCAGATATCGCTTGTTAGCAAATGTTTTATTACATTGAGAGCATTTCCAGCTCGTGTTGTCAGTGTGACGTCTCATACCAGCGTTAGAGTCTTCAGTGTGAGAACAGCGTAACGTTGTGCCGTCGCTATCTGATAATGGAGCTAATAGGCTGTCTGTTTGTGCTTCACCACAATGTCCTCCATCGACTTTTGTTGTCATGTCAGTGGAGCTGCTGCTTGGAGGCTCCACCTCTTTTTCATCCACATCATCTTCGCTCTTCACAGGGACAACAATAACCTCCAGCCGTTCAAATTCCTCCTGACCGATGCTGTGATCTTCCTGTTCAATATAGGAGGACTGCGGCTCCTCCCCTTCCTCTTTCATGTGAGGTGGCTGTGGTTCCTGCTGCACCATCCTGTAGTTCCACTCCTGCTGTTCAAATTCACTGACAAAAGAAGACAGAGACATGTTTTTTTTAACTATCTCTTGTGAGGGATTGTCCTGCACCCGCATCGGCTCCACTATTTGAGAAGCACTATATGAACATGGAACCTACCAAAAGAAAGATTAGAAAAAAATGTTTATACCCTTTAGTAATCAGCAATAGAACATAAGTACGTTTCAGGAAAATGTCAGTTACCGACTAAAATAGAGAGAAAAACAGCTTTTTGTGAAAAGAACACAGTAACCTAACCATCATCATTTAACACCACAAAAGAGCGAAACCATTCCACTCTGGACATCTTGCACCAATTTCTCAGACTAGAGTTGTCCCACATCGTCTTTGAGCACGAACTGTTCAAGCCTGCTTGGACAAGAGGCAAAACGTATTTTTAGACAACCGTTACGGTTGTTACAGTTACGGTCGATTCAATGCCCTGAGAGTACAATGACCGAAATGAATGAGTCACAATGACCAGTTAAAATTGAATGAGATTTGTGCTTCAGCCCTAAAAAGGGGGAGTGGCATTAATGGCTGTCAATCACTCACAGTTCCATGCGGGTATTCTGCAAGTAGTATTCTCACAGTAGTACTTGCTTGAGTACTTGTGTTATTATATTACAATATTTGCTGAAGGAATAAGCACTCTGAGGTGCCAGTCAACTGCATCAAAACACTTCTTTATTCTAATAAGGAAAAGCTTGTCACAAAGAAGAAAGTACAACACTGCCATCTATTGGTCACTACGAGATACAGCATTCCATAGCCGTTAAATATGAACTCAACTCATTACAAATCTCTGTGGTGTATTAAAGCGATCTATCGGTGTCTGTTGTTGTATTTACCAATGCTACCACTAGAAGGTGGTGTATACTCATGTTAAAGACGCAAGCAGCTGGAGTAAATAGGCCATCACCTCCACTTCGTCTCAGTGTGTGGTTATGTGCCGGTACCAGTTAAAGACCAGTTAAAGACCAGTTAACGACTAAGACGAAGGCAACTGAAAAAGAGCTTCCCCATCATGTTAGTATCCATGCGGACATCGGCCCAATGGATATGTGGTGTACACAACGAAAATGGCCATTCACGGGGGGTAAATACACATTTTATACACTAACCTGCTCTGTGTCGCACAACTTGGCGCTTCTTCGAGAAAGTTCCTCGTTCTTTCTCACATTTCTTCAACCCTCGCAGTATTTGTACTTCCGGGTTCATTTGTTAGAAGCTAGGACGCTAAGCTAGTTCACAGACACGAGTTACAACTTGAATGAGTGACTCTCTCATTGTCTCTTAATATCTGCGTCGTTCACAATGAATATTTTAAACAATTATCTATTCTCGGAAGGCTACCCATAAATGAATGTATTATGTTCAAACGCCATGATGTCTGACTATGTGCGCATGCGCTTTGTTGATTTGTAGCTCGTGTGACGCATCCGCCAGGCGGTGAATAATAAATATGGCATGTGCAGTCATTTTAGCTTAATTTAATTAAAAACATATAAATATATATAATTGTTTTTGTAATATTATTTTGGCGACATATTAAAACAGGCGCCACGGTCCAATTCTGATAGTCGTTGCTTATTTTTTTGGTAAGAACTTTATTTACAGTGAAAATGGCAGTCAAATACAAGATCATAGTATAGCAACGGAGTTATGTAAGCCAAATATGCACGGGTTTTCTTCTGAACTGAAGATATTATATGAATCAATGAAGCTGATATTCAAAAATAGAAAAGCAGTGAAAACCTTTCATACTTTGGAGAACGTTCTAAAAACAATTCATATGAAGAACAAGCTCAAGTGACATGTTTTTTATTGTTTTTTTGTTCTTATTTTCAAGCAATATCCCTCGCACATCCCTTACTTTATTTACTCTTTTTCTTATTTATGTTGATATTGTTCTGTAGAATTGCACTTTTATGTTCCTGTAATTCTGCTTACATTGTTTTGTACAATTGAAGTTAGTAATTATATTTTTTTAAAAAGTATAACAACGGAGAAAATTCAGCCCGGTATTTAATTAGGGAATCTGAAATTTAGGGATTTTTTTTTCCTCAAGAAAAAGTAAAAAAAAAAAAAAAGACGATTGGAATCATACAGAAATAGTACAGTTCACTGGATACTCAATATGACTATGATCTAAACACATTTTGACACTATTAGAGCCCAGTAGACTTGAAATAACACCCTATAATCACTTTTATGCTCATATAACCAAATATAGCAAACATAATGGTACTGTATTGTGATAGAAAACACGACAGACATAAGACTCACACGTTAGAATTGGGAGATGAACTGTATTTATGTACTGATAATTAGATTTACACACAAAAGCAGTTACTCAAAAGTCACTCACTCACATGAGTAAAAGGAATTTTCAGCTGTGTAACAGGACGCTGAGCCAATCAGTGCCTAGCATACTGAAGTATAACTTCCTGTACTGTATCGTACATGCAACCAAAACATGTTTCATGTCAACTACAAAACAGCGCTGATTAATTAATTAATAGTAGTGTCCATAACATATGAATCAGCTTTGCAGCGTTCATTAGACACACAGCTTGTTAGCATTTGCTATCAAACAAAGCAGACATGCAAGAAAAGAAAATGATTATGCAAAAGACAATGCAGCCAAAATCAAGACGACATATTACAAAGGTTTGAGCAATGGGCAAAATTTGAGAAATTCGAGCCCATTGGTGTTGGCATTGCACTGCTGTTGATGTGTTCAGAAAGAGCATCAGCATCAGACTGTGTGGAGGCACTGCACTGAACCTCAGTCTGCTATCATAACAAGAGGTGTGGCTTGACATGATTATCGACACCAATAATGTAATTACTGTAATAGATGAGTTACTGTCATTTTGACAAGATGTCTTCCAACAGGAGAGTTTTACCACAAACTGTGCAGGAAAAAGGTTTCCCTCAAGTGTGTTTCTTTATGTGCCGTTTCAAATTTGACTTCTCAGCGAATGCTTTTGCACAAACGGAGCAGGAAAAGGGTCTCTCTCCAGTGTGTACCTTTGTGTGTACTCGTAAAGCACCAATGTGAGAGAATCCTTTACCGCACACCGTACAAGGAAAAGGTTTCTCTCCAGTGTGTACTCGTGTGTGTACTTTCAAAGCACCTCTGTGATTGAATCTTTTACCGCACAAAGAGCAAGGAAAAGGTCTCTCTCCAGTATGGACTCTTGTGTGATCATTTAAAGCCCCTTTGTGATTGAATATTTTACCGCACACAGTGCAAGAAAAGGGTTTCTCTCCGGTGTGTAGTCTCGAGTGTATTTTCAAACCAGATTTATCACTGAATTTTTTACCGCACAGCGTGCAAGGAAAAGGTCTCTCTCCGGTGTGTACACTTGTGTGTATTTTTAAACCGCCCTTTTGAGTGAATCTTTTACCACACACCGAGCAAACAAAAGGTTTCTCTCCAGTGTGTACTTGTGTGTGTGTTTTTAAGCTATCTTCGTGAGAGAATGTTTTACCACACACTATGCAAGGAAATAGTTTCTCTTCGGTGTGTATTCTTGTGTGTTCTTTAAAATCGGACTTCTCGATGCCTTTGCCGCAAAATGAGCAGGGATACGTTGTGTGTAATAACTCAGCGTGTCTCTTTAAAGAATATTTCCGAGTGAACGTTTTAGCACACACCGAGCAGGGAAAACCTTTGTGGCCTTTGTCCTCATCATCGTCGTCACTCCTCACAGGGCGAACAACCACAAACTCCTGCATTCCATGGAGATCATCTTGCCTGATGCTGTGATCCATCTCTTCCTCTCCACTGTAGGAGGGCTGTGGCTCCTCCTCTTCCTCTTCAGTGTGGAAGTGCTGTGGCTCTTCCTCCTTTTCATCTTTAATGTCTGGAAGATGCAGCTCCTGCGTGGAGTTCAACTCCTGCTCCTCAAAGGGAAGATGTTCTTCACTGATGTCTGCAGGACACAATGGAAGAAGACTAAGACAGTCTTTATTAAACCACACCCACATTCTCACGTGGCCCCATGTGTTGTCTAACTTTTGTCACGTGAGCCAAGCATACCATTTGGCGTCAGGTGCTAGGAAAGACTCGTACCTTGTCCTTCAGCTCCGTTTGACAGTGCAAACACTGCACCGCGAGTTTGAAATGATTCCCAACTTTTGACAGCTTCTGCCTTTTCTTTTTGTCCCGTTCCTCCGTTTCCCCCTCGTTGTTGTTTTCCTTGGAGCCTCCTCTCTCCATCATCAGTCTCCGCTGTTCCCCGCCACACACCAAAAGACACCAAGTTAGTGAGACTGACTTCTTAGCTGAAACGCATGAAACACTGTGTAGTACACAATGGAGAAGAAAGTCTGCCATGTTGGTAAGCAAGTGAGAAAGGCGAGGCTTTAAAGAGTGTTTACACTCTGATGAAATGAATGTAAGTTATTGAACACATTGAATCTATACATAAAGTCCAATCAATTCATAAATGCGTGCAAGTGTAAATGCCACCTCTTAATTGCACTACTCTGTGTGTGCACTCACAAGCGGCCCCGCCTCCACCCCCTGGGACAAAAAGACTGAATGACTGACAGGAGGGTTCACTCAGAGTTCGCGCCCGGGGTGTTGAGACATATGCACAGAGTGAACCCTCTTGTCTGGACGAGAGAGACAGGAGGAAATCAAACCGATTGCACATGTCAGTATATGGAGCCCGGCAAAATTATCGAGTTGTTTTTTTATTTATCCTGCGGTTCATTGATTGTCGTGACAGGTTGTTTTTATATTTTGTGACGATGGGTCATAGTCAGCCATGAAATAGCCATCATTGCCTTGAAATTCAAACATTAAAAGTGGATTTTGAAGGGAAATATATACATTTTTAAATGACCTTTGCAGGAACCTCCTCGCTGATTTTGAGTCACAACAATCCTTGATGCTGGCCTTATTTCGACTGCAACCTGGGTTCCAGCATCCGAGCATGCATCTTTGAACTGTTTTGGGTAAACACATGAACAACATTCATTGATGAGGTGGTAATGAACACTTATCAATAAATAATACACGGTTCCTAGGGATGTCCCGATACACATTTTCTTGGCTTCCCAACCCTTTTTGGTCCAAATATGAACTTCATTGGGCGCTGGATATGTTGACCATGACATGTCTGAATGGTGGTGTTGCGTTCTGTTCTTCGTCCAGGCGGCAGGAGTCGAATGGCAACCAGAGGATGCCTAGAGAGGCATTAAGCACCACCATGTTGAGAGTGTGGCCAGAGTGATGAACGGTTAAACGGCAATCGGATCGACACAATCTCATGGTGGATGGCAATTTTATCCCATCTTCAAAATACAATAGATCGGCAGCCGATCCCGATCGTGAAGTTTGGATCGGGACATCTTTAAGTTACTACATAGCTAGCCTTGACATTTGGCATAAAAACACATTAAGATTTGTAGAATATACCGAGTAGACAAAAAGTTGATTTACTTACTGCCACCTTGGCACGATTTTCCATGGTTGAATTTCTTTTGGGTTTTCTCCTTTTTCTTTGTATCTTGCCATCTGCATTAGGTCTTGTGTTTACACTCGCAGATGCCAGTTTGGGTCAAGGAAAGATGCCGATGGCAGAAGCACCTTTTGGAAATACACAGGAAGTTCCAAACTTTCCTTTATCCTGGGGACATCATCAAAACAACCGTCCTCGAAATGCGACGAAGACAATACCGAGGAATCAGACGGTGTCCATTTTACTTGTGATCGTAGCACTTGCCTGGTCCACTGATTGCGGCGAATGGGGTCTTTTGGAAACGTGAAAAGGCTTACTCCGTTTGCTCGAGTGTTCGAGCAATAGCCTGTCACACAGCAATCCGGCATGACATTAGAAAAAGAACAAAAAAAATCAAAAATGTACCACAAAAGTATAAAAACACAGCATTTCATGCGTAATCCAGAGAGGACGTGTTCTCTTGATGATGTCACTTCCTCCTCCGTCACCAATCTCCAACCTGTTTGTTTTTCAATGGCACAAAAGTGTAAACATGTCAACATTCAAGTATACATCTATCCCTAAGATATGCCTTTTAAAACCAACAAAGTGAACATCAAACATGGGTGTCATGAGCACTTGGAAAACAGCATAAAAATACAAAGAAAACAACATCATGTTGTTAAAAGACACCGATTGTCCTAATTAGCGTCGCAGCTATGGCTGGTGCCTATCGCAGCTAATAAGCCAATCAGGTCTTGTTGTAAAATATGGCTTGTTAGCATCTCATGCCGCCATTTTGCCGAACCGCTACTACACTGTCGATTAAACTACACCCGCCATGTGACCCATATGACGATACAGAAGGAACAATATCAACAATGTAACAATGATACAACAACATGACAACATATGAATATAAACACCACCCCTTCACTTCGTAAATAAACGTGCATAGGGAAAATGAACATTCATGGAGAAAACACTTGCATGAGTAGTGTTAATCAACAAATAAAATGTTATTAGCATGTGAGTTAAGAGTTAAGCTAACCTGCTCAGGGTAACATAACTTGATGCTTCTGGGGGGAAAAATAGTCCAGTAGTTAACGTTGTCGCTCGTTCTTCTCTGTTGCTCCTCCTCGTCTCTCCTATCGTTCTTTCTTACACTACAAAGAGTAATTCGTCTGTCATTTCACTCGTGTGTCGTCCACGTTAAATACTCTAAATAATTATCAATTGCGTTTTTGTCGGACCCAGATATGAAATGTATTTCCAACATGGCGCACTACTGACGCATGCGCATTGTTGCTTTATGGCGCATCCTTTCGGTGAAACGTCGAGTTTTGTTTTGGGAAAATACATTTTGATTCCGAAATGTCAGACTGTAAAACATAAACAAAAAATATGTATAAAATATGTATATTAATTCCAGTGTAACCTATTTATGTGTCGCTCGTCTCTTCACTCATTTCTAACAAGCTACCTAAACACACCCACTTCCGGCCTTCAGAATAACAGCACATCCTGTGGGGGGGGGGGGGGGGGGATACCAAAGTAAGGACGTCACACACTAGTTTCATTAAAATTATTAATGGAAGTTTTATTAAATTATTATTCATTATTATTTATATATTAGTTAATATTGTAGTGACGTTAGTGTTCTCATCTCCCGGGGCTTCACAACAAGTCATGCATCAGAGGGAGACATCCTAGCAACTTTGGAAGTAAACCTTAACCAAATGTTGAACATTACAAGGAGCCTGGGTTGAAGCCATGGCTTTGGAACGTCTTCAGTGACGTCATTTCCTGGCGGACTTGCCTCCCGTTCCAAAGCATTGGAGGGCATGTATCACATGGGCATGAACGTGAATGGCTGTTCCTCTCGCTATGTGTCCTGTGATTGGCTGGCGGCCAGGGTGGACCCCGCCTCTCGCCTGAATAGACTGATGTTCGCGTGTTGTTCCTATAATATTTACGAAAAAAGTCGTATTCTAAAGAGGAAAATAGTCAAAAGTTTACAACAATAAACTCATATCATAAGAAAAAGCAAAACGTTGTATTATCTCAAAAAAGTCAATTTTACGTCAATAAACTCACAATATTATGTAGAAAAACATCCTTTTAGTAGCATAGAGTTGGAATATTAAAGAAAATATGTTATAAAACTGCATATGCAGCTGACCACCATCATCTAAGACTATTATACAGCGTTTTAACATGAAATGAGGATTTATGCAGACTTCATACTGAGCTCATACATTCACAAGTTCATGTCTTCATTCAGATACTTCTGTTCCGAGTCACGTCTGCACACTTTCGGTACAAGTCCACTTTTGCGTTTTGGCCACCTGTGAGACAGGAGTACTTTACTTCAATTGTACTGACACACAATTTGAATTTGAATTTATTCAGTATCAAGTCTTTTACACCACTTTTATGAGTCCATCCCCCTTTTGTTTCGGTATTTTGTGTGTGTTCATCCTGCCTTGAATTGGATGGGATTAAGATTTTAGATTAAAACACAAAATAATTTGACCATAGTTTCATTTTATTTAATGCAACTGAAGAGGCGTACAACAACTACTACAGAGGCATACAAAACAAATATTACTTAGCATTATAACATTAACACAACATCATATAATGAATGATTGACCACTGTCAGAGGAATATAACTGGATGGATTAACACAAACTGGTATATATTCAAATTAAATCAAATCATTTCCAACATTTGGGAGTCAAATTCACCCAGGAATATCCCAAAATGTGTGCAGGAAAGAGGTTTCTCTGTGGTGTGTACAACCTTGTACCACACAGTGAACAAGGAAAATGTTTCTGTCAGTGTGTACTCTTGTGTGCATTTTTAAAACAGATATCTCAGAAAATCATGTACCACACAAAGTGCAAGAAAAAGGTTTCTCTACAGTGTGAACACTCTTGTGTGTTTCTAAACTGCCATTGTGTTCGAATATTTAACCTAACATCGCACAAGGAAAAGGTTTCTTTGCAGTGTGTCTTTTTAAACCACATTTGTCAAAGAATCCTTTACCACACTCTGTGCAAGAAAAAGGTTTCTCTCCAGTGTGTACTCTTGTTGTGTGTCTTTTTAAACTCAGTTTTCGAGAGAATGTCTTATCACACAGCAAACAGGAAAAAAGTTTCTCTCCAGTGTGTATTTTTGTGTGTCCTCTCAAATTTGACTTGTTCCTGAATTCTCTCGCACAAACTGAGCAGGAAAAAGGTTTCTCTCCAGTGTGTACTCTTGTGTGTACTTTTAAACCACATTTGCCACGGAACCCTTTACCACACACGGTGCAGGAAAAAGGTTTCTCTCCAGTGTGCGCTCTCATGTGTATTTTTAAACTCTCATTTTGGGAGAATCTTTTACCACACAGTGAGCAAGAAAAGGGTTTCTCTCCAGTGTGTATTTTTGTATGTGCGCTCAAATTTGACTTTTTAGTGAATCCTCTAGCACACACTGAGCAGGAAAATGGTTTCTCACCAGCGTGTTCTCTAGTGTGTTTTATTAAACTACCTTCGTGAGAGAATCCTTTACCACACACAGTGCAAGGATAAAGTTTCTCTCCAGTGTGTACTCTCGTGTGTCTTTTTAAACTACCTTTTCGGGAGAATGTTTTATCACACAGCGAGCAAGGAAAAAGTTTCTCTTTAGTGTGTATTTTTGTGTGCGCTCTCAAATTTGACTTATTACTGAATCCTCTTGCACAAACTGAGCAGAAAAAAGGTTTCTCTCCTGTGTGTACTCTTGTGTGTATTTTTAAACCACACGTGTCATAGAATCCTTTACCGCACACAGTGCAAGAAAAAGGTTTCTCTCCGGTGTGTGCTCTAGTGTGTATTTTTAAACTCTCTTTTTGGGAGAATCTTTTACCACACAGCGAGCAAGGAAAGGGTTTCTCCCCAGTGTGTATTTTTGTGTGCGCTCTCAAATGTGCCTTGCTAGTGAATCCTCTCCCGCAAACCGTGCAGGGAAAAGGTTTCTCTCCAGCGTGTAATCTGGTGTGTTTATTTAATCTACCTTGATGAGAGAATCTTTTGCCGCACACCGAGCAAGGAAAACGTTTCTGATCTTTGTCCTCCTCATCTTCACTCCTCACAGGAACAACAACAACAACTGGAAACTCCTCCATTCCTTCAAGCGCCTCCGGACTGATGCTGTGGTCCTCGTCTTCCTGTCTAATATCGGGCAGCAGTGGATCCTGCTCTCTAAAGTTGAGGGGCTGTGGCTCCTCCTCTTCCTGTTTAGCATGGAAGTGCTGTGGCTCCTCCTCTTTCTCTTTTATGTGTGGGGGCTGTGGCTCCTCCTCTTCTTCTTTAATGTGGGGGGGCTGTGGCTCCTCCTCTTCTTCTTTAATGTGGGGGGGCTGTGGTTCCTCCTTCTCCATCCCAGAGTTCCACTCCTGCTGCTCGGAGGGAAGATTTTCTTCATTGACGTCTGCAGGACACAAGAAGACAAAGACATACTTTATTAAAGTCCAGCTTTGCTCCGTCAGGTGAGGCATTTCTCCTGCTCCAGCATTGGTTCTGACAATATCTCAATCAATCAGGGTACTTGTACTTGTGTACTACATGTGAAGTAGTATTGCTGTTAAAATACACATGTGCTATCATAACCCTGGACTCTTATTGAACAAACATTCAAGGGACCTATTATCATTTTCGGCCCTTTCTATTGAAATGTAGACTCCAAAAGAGCAGCTACACACAATAACCAGCACAGAAAGCTTTGGAGATCTTCCAGAATCTGCACCTATTCCAGCTGTATCTCCTTGGATTTCCAAAACGGTTTGTTTTAATTTATTCCACCCACGCCCCACCTCAGGATACGCTCACTCTGCTGTGATTGGTCACACTCCCAATCGCCCTGGAGTACTTCCGACTACTGCTGGAACTACTTTCTAATTTTGTCAGTATCGGAGTTAATAATAAATGAATGAAAACCTTGGAGAGCTACTTTAAAAGTGGTTAGGAGCCACAGTTTGGAAACCCCTGACTTACCATGTATGTGATAACGTAGGCACTGCTGGTGCGGTGGAACTCAGGAAAAGCCGGGTGTGAGGGCGCTGTGTCCACCTCGCCTGCCCGAGGAGGAGCACTCATTGTCGGACACACTTTGTCACAGGCACTGCTGGTGCCGTGGAGCTCTAAAGCCGGACGTGAGCGCACCGCGTTTACTAAGTGCAGACAATCTTGGCACAACAACGGTAGTGGAAATGTGGTCATTACATGTTTTTTTTTCCGAGGACATCGGTGAGCTTGTATGCTATACGGACAACCGCTTACTTACACAAAATAAACAGCATGATAACACGGAGAAATCTTCCACAAAAGAGTGCAGCAGAGCGGGGAGCAGGCCAGGCATACCCTGGCACACCCATATAAGGAAGTCCGGCTACCTGAACCAGTTTTAGAAAAAAAATGCTCTGAAACCGAGCGTTCAGAGCCATCCCAAACTTCGTTCAGGGCTCACTTTCAAATGTCCAAACCTCATTATCTGAAATTTTAGCCTTGCTTAACACGAGAATACAACATTCTAACTACATTCATAGGTCAGAAAAGTGGAAAAAGGATAATAGGTCCCCTTTAAGTGCTCTCAGCAACTTTAAGATAAGAGATAAGATAAGATATGCCTTTATTCGTCCCTCAGTGGGGAAATTAACAATAATTAACAAATCAGCAATTTTACCAATAGTTATATACAAATGCAGTTTGCAGATAATATGAAATGAGATGAAATATATGACCAGTCTATACACTATGAAATCTTGCTAGTGAGTTAATATGAGGCATTATAGAAATACTTCACTTAGAACTTAATATATTGCACTTAGAGCCTTAATATTGCACATGGAGCTTGATCAGATATTGCACAGTGAATGGAGTCTGGAGTAACTATTACCATTAAATTAACATTTTTTCATGTTCTAGGTTAATAAGTCATTAAAAATGTATTTTCCATCATAAAAAAATATATATCAGAAGCAGCAGTGGCACGACACAGCGACGGTAGTCCCATGTGGCCCACCGCCACAGCTTCAGAAACCTTGATGGTGTAAATGAGGCATTTTTTCAGGCTGATGCCGATACCGATTTTTTCCATCACCCTTAGCCGATGGATGATTTTGCTTGGGTCGATATTTGTGGCCGATACTGCTTTTGCTGCCTCAATTTACATGAAAAAAAAGACAATGGTAACAAATATTACAGGTCTCAAGTTTAAACAAATATTTTTTTAAATGTAAACACTGAACACAGTAGGATTCCGCTTTCTTAAACACACATTTAAATGGCATTATCAACTTTAAAAGGAATAAATATTCCTTAAATAAATATTCCTCTAAAGAGGATAAGCGATATAGAAAATGGATGGATGGATGGATGAGGCAACAGTCAACCAGGAAATAAAATTCAAACATGAAGTGATTTCTGAAGGCAAACAACATAAAATGTGTCAATTTTATATAACAATTGACCTTTACAGGGTCAATTTACACTGAGTAAACAGTAAAATAGTGGTTACCACATGCATGTATACATTTATTTTCAAGACTTGAAAAAATAAGGAGCTATATCAGTTTCAGAAGCCAGCGATCAGGGAAAATAAATGATGACTGTTAAGCGGTCCCTCTTTAGCTAGCCTTAGAATTTGGCATACAAACGCATTATTATTATTATAAGATTTGTATATCTAGTAGAGAAAAAATGTGCATTTACTTACTGCCACCTTGGTACGCTGTTCCACCGTCGTGTTCGCCTTTTTCTTTACGTCTTCCCGTCCGCATTGGGCCTTGTGTTTACACTCAACGATGCCAGTTTGGGTCGAGGGAAGATAGTCGGGACAGCTGATGGAAGAAGCACCTTTTGGAAATACACACGCCGTCCCAAACTTCCCTTTCTTTATCCGGGGCACATTATCACAACAACCGTCCTCACACAATACCTGACGGTGTCCACTACAAATATTTCTTCTTCTGTTCACTCGTGTGTCGTTCACATTAAATACTTCAAATAATTGCCAATTGTGTTCTCGGAAGGCTACCCAGAAATGGAATGTATTTCCAAGATGGCGGTCTGCGTGCGCGTGCGCATTGTTGCTCTGTGATTCGCAAATGTTCCGACTGTAAAATACTGCGAATAATACGTGTATGACTTGTATTACTTTTAGTTTTATTAGAATTGTAGTGACGGTGGTATTCCAATTTCCAATAGCTGAAAACAAGCCACGCTAAACCAAAAGTTTAACATTACAAGAAGCCCTGGGCCGAAACGAAACTCTGTAGCATCATCGATGACATCACTTCCGGTATGCCACACAATCCAATGCATTGCAGCACCATAGACATAAATGGCCAACGCTAAGTCGTACGTCAACGTCGCCGCCATATTGGATGGGTCAACGCTGCGCTAAATGAATGCAATGCAATGTACTTACTATTGATTATGCTTCTTTCTACTCAAAAATCTAAGTTAATTCCTCTCATTTAGACATTCACACACACACTAATATACTTGGGGAACTTTTAGGGATTTTTAGGACATTTTTGTGTTATTTTACTTTTAGATGTTTACTCAGTTAAAATTCTGAAAAACATTTGAGCAACTTGAATGAAACCGCTGCAGCCGGACAGGAAGCCCAAAATCTTTTAATATTGGTATCAATCAATATTGATACCAACTTTGGGGTCAATATTATCAATATTTATTAATATCCGCCCCTATACTTGAGTACCATGTAGTGTGTCAAATAAAATGGTCTCAAAAATTATAGATAATATTGAATATCAACTATCATTTGTAAATTTCTTATTGTGACAGGACTAGATTTGAGAGTCTCTTCCCTTTATCGGAACTGAATACAAATCAAATCCGGAGTGATTTTCAGTGATTTTGATTCATTACTTTTATATTTGAATGAGCCAGGCCCCTTTCTATTTGAAAGTTTGTACACAAGGTGAAAAAGGTTAAGAACAAGTTTCAGGGGCAAAAGTTTGACTGTACCCGACTTAGCCACAAGAATTCACCAACTTTAGAAGCGTAACCTCAAACTGCAACATGGACTTTAGATTGAACACAAAATACTTTATTGACCATATATGAAGAAGTCGCATTTCCTTTCATGCAACTTAGGCATACAAAAAGCTAATGAAGTGAAACAAAAAAATAAAAGAAAACAAAATAAAGACTCAGAACTAGTTTTCCTCCAAGAAACTGAATTGGATTCTTTGTATATTTATTACTTGCAATTTCAACATCAACAGAAGATCATATAATGGAAAAGTACTGTTATGGTATGATGCATATAAATGGATGGACTAACACAAATGGGTGGATATTGAAATGAAAGGAAATCATTTTAAATGTTTGGACCATCCCAAAGTGGTGGGTGGGCGAGTCAAATTCACCCAAGAATTCATTCATTTTCTACCGCTTATCCTCACGAGGGTCGATAGAGCCTATCGCAGCTGTCTTCGGGCAAGAGGCGGGGTACACCCTGGACTGGTGGCCAGCCAATCACAGGGCACATATAGACAAACAACCATTCACACTCACATTCAAACCTATGGACAATTTGGAGTCGCTAATTAACCTAGCATGTTTTTGGAATGTGGGAGGAAACCGGTGTACCCGGAAAAAACCCCACGCATGCACGGGGAAAACATGCAAACTCCACACAGATGGCTGAGGGGGAATTGAACCCTGGTCCTGTGAGCCGTGCAGCCCCGTCAGTTCACAATGTCAGAAGTTATTTTATACAACTTCACTATGAATACTGTCTCGCTTGGCTTTTATTTGTTTTGTTTTTTTTACTTGAGTGTGTTCTTATGTGCCTTCTCAGAGATACCTTCCCAAGAAAACCTTCACCACAAACTGTGCAAGAAAACAGTTTCTCTCCAGTGTGTACTCTTGTGTGTCTTTTTAAACCAGATTTGTCATAGAACCCTTTACCACACACCGTGCAAGAAAACGGTTCTCTCTCTCGCTCGCCACCGTGTACCTTTGTGTGCGCTCTCAAATATGACATCTTAGTGAATCCTCGGGCACAAACTGAGCAGGAAAAAGGTTTCTCTCCAGTGTGTACACTTGTGTGCGTTTTTAAGCCATCTTTTCGAGAGAATCTTTTACCGCACAGCGAGCAAGGAAAAGGTTTCTCTCCAGTGTGTACTTTTGTGTGTGCCCTCAATCCTGACTTGTGACTGAATTCTCTCGCACAAACTGAACAGGAAAAAGATTTCTCTCCAGCGTGCATTTCTGTGTGTGTTCTCAAATTTGACTTGTCACCGAATTGTCGGGCACAAACTGAGCAGGAGGAAGGTTTCTCTCCAGTGTGTACACTTGTGTGTCTTTTTAAACTGCCTTTGCGACAGAATTCTTTACCACACACTGCACAAGGGAAAGGTTTCTTTGCAGTGTGTACTATTACGTGTCTGTTTAGCGCACCTTTGCTTACGAATCCTTTACAACACACAGTGCAAAGAAAAGGTTTCTTCCCAGTGTGTATTTGCGTGTGTACTCTCAAATTTGACTTGTAACTGAACGCTCTACCGCAAACTGAGCAGGAAAAAGGTTTCTCTCCAGTGTGTCCTCTGATGTGTATTTTTAAACCAAATTTGTCATAGAATCCTTTACCGCACACCGTGCAAGAAAAAGGTTTCTCTCCAGTGTGTACTTTCATGTGTTTACTTACACTACCTTTGTGAGAAAATGTTTTGCCACACACTGTGCAAGGAAAGAGTTTCTCTTCAGTGTGTATTCTTGTGTGTTCTGTCAAATGTGACTTATCGTTGAGTCCTGTACCACAAACGGAGCAGTCAAGAGGTGTGTGTCTCGCTGTGTGTTTTTGCAAAGAACATTTTCGAGGGAATGTTTTACCACACAGCGAACAAGGAAAACGTTCCTGACCTTCGTCCTCATCATCTTCACCACTCTCGGGGCCGACAACCGGAAACTCCTCCATTCCTTCAAGCTCCTCCTGACTGGTGCTGTGGTCCTCGTCGTCCTCCCCCACTATCGGGGGTGTGCAGCTCCTGCTGCTCCTCTTTAAAATGGAGTGCATGTGTTTCCTCTTCTTTAATGTAAAGAGGCTGTGGCTCCTCCTGTTCCTGTTTAACGTGGTGGGGCTGTGGCTCCTGCTCTTCCTCTTTAAGATGAAGGGTGTGTGGTTCTTCCTCTTTAATATGAGGGGGCTCCTCTGCTTCTTCTTCTTCTTTAATTTGGGTGGGTTGTGATTCCTCCTTCTCCATCCTGGACATCCGCTCTTTCTCCTCAGAGTTAAGATGTTCTTCACTGATGTCTGTAGGACACAAGAAGACATAGACAGGCTTTACAAAGTCCAGCCTTGCATCATCTGAGAATCTCACCAGCTGACACAAGGAGTTGTATTGCTGTTCAATTGCTTCAACCATCCACCTCTGGCCAAATTGAGGCTCTAAGTAAAATGTTATTCGGAGGAAATGTTATTTGAAAGCAGAACTAAACGTGTCTTTTACAGATACACGCGTCTTCATGGTGGGAAATCCTGACAAGAAATGTTTAAATTGTGTTTTAAACGGGACCTATTATGCTTTTTCCACTTTTCTGACCTATAAATGTTGTTAGAATGTTGTATTTTCAGGTTAAATGATGCCAAAGTTTCAGATAATGAAGTTTGAGTATTTGGAAGTGAGCTCTTAAAGAAGTTTGGGGTGACTTAAAACACTCGGTTTCTGAGGGCGTTGCAAAACTGTTCTTTTGTGATGTCACAGAGGAGCGGGCTTCCTTATGGGCATGGCTGTAGGCACGATACACTCGCTACCCTCCCACAAGCTCTGCTTCTCCGGCCAAGGCCCCCCCTCCCAAGCCCTGTTTTTGTGAACATGAACATGAACTTGAAAGTGAAATATCCTGAAACCAGAAGCAGCGCGCTCTCACCAGGAAAGGTGCATTAATGTCCGCGTTTGCGACCACAGCACTCGCTGTCTGGAACGCAGTAGTCCCGCAAAAAAAACGTGTAATGACCACATTTCCAGTACCAACGTTGTGCCAAGATTGTCTGGACTAACTAAATGCAGCGCCCTCACGTGCAGCTTCATGTTGTTTGCAATAATCAGGAAGTCGCTGGGGAGTGTGACCAATCGCAGCGGAGTGGGTGTGCCCACCCAATTACAGCAATGGCAAAGGTTAAGTAATATTTTGTATGAATGCCAGGCATTAAAATTAACAACTAGGGTGGCGTCATAATGTTTTCCATGACTGAATGCATCGATATAAAATTGTCTATCTCAGGGCCTCTTGTAATTGTAATTGATTGTAGCAGTGCACCCTTATAAAATAAAAACCGCCACACCTTAAAATAAATGTCTATTAATGTATGACAGGATATGTATGCTATATAGATACAGAGATTGCCTGTTATTTACGCACACATGGACCAAATTTTTTTTAAAACATACGCAATGGAGGTGGTTATAGTCAATAACTTCTTGTTGTGAAATATAATAATCCCATACTTAATTGCTGCTAAAACTATACCCTGTGAACACTTTAATTTTACCATATATAAATAAAATCAACAATCTCATCAAGCTAGTATCGATTTAACACAGGCACGACACTTAATGGCGGCACGGTGGTCATGTGACCTACTTCAAGAAAATGGACGTTGAGAAATGCACAAATAAAAATAAAAGCACGTGAAAGTAAGAGTTAAAGTAACCTGCTTGATGCTTCTGAGTGAAGCTCCAGTAGTTGACGTTGTCGCTTGTTCTCCTCTGTTGTTCGAGAAAGTTCCTCCTCGTACTTTGCTAGCGTTCTTTCTCACACTTCTTTTTCTTTCGGCTAAATAGATTTATTCACAGGTGCAGTTAAATCGCTGCACTTCCGGGTTTCTATGTTAGCAGCTCGTCAGCTAGCTGCATGTATAGTAAGCTTGTTTGAGAAGCTTTAATGTTCATGGAGAGAATTTCATACTGAAATTAATGTGTCGGTCTCTCACTACCGCTTAATTTCTGTGTCGTTCATATTAAGTACTTTAAATTATTATAAATTCGATTTTCTGCTGAGACTGCCGAGAAATGGAATGCATTGCTAAGGTAGCGACTTATTTGCGCATGCGCTTTCACTCCTCAGTAACAATAGTAGGTATTGGCTAAGTCGTTAGGCGACGCCATTGGCTAATATGCATGTAATTTGCATATGACGTTGTACGAGATTCTGCGGGAAAAAAAACAAGTAGGAGAGACAAAAATGAGGGGGAAAAGCCGTCAATTGTGTTTAGAGCGACAAATAAATTAACAGATTTTCAGTTTGTTGTTTTAAAATCGACCACCACTGGATAAAAAAAAAAATTGCATATTTTATCGCAGCCACAAAATACATTTACAACTTTTACAATAATACAACTTTGGAAGCCTAACCACAAGGTTTAGATTTTAACACAATACACTTTATTGATCATATATAAACACTTTTCATTGAATTTCACACAATTTTATATTTCAAACAAAACAAGAAATAAACAAACATAACATAAACTTACATTTTTGTGAAATGGGGGCCAATTGTGCTGACTTTCAGCCCTTTGTATTGAAATGTGGACTCCCATAGAGCATCTCCACGCAATAACCCACACAGCAACTTTCCAGATCTTCCCTAATCTGCACCAATTCAGCTGTATGTCCAAAACGGTCTGTTTTCATTCATTCCACCCATGACCCGCCTCCAGGCACGCCCACTTTGCTGTGATTGGTCACACTACCAAGCACTCCTGAGGACTTCCAGACTACTGCTGAACCCCATTTTTGAATTTTGTTGGCACAAGAGTTGATCATAAATGAATAAAGCCTTCGGAGAGCTGCCCCTGACTTACCGTGTATGAACTCAAAGAGTGGCAATGTAGGCACTGCTGGTGCGGTGGAGCTCAGGAGAAACCAGAATACTGGAACATTTCCACGACATCGGCTACCCGGGTTCCAGACATCGGTGCCTGCAGGTAAGATGCTCCATGTACACTCGATATTGCAACACAAACAAACGCTAACTTATGCTAGCACGGTGAAAAAGGTGGGAGGAGGGCAGGCATATCCTGGCACGCCCTTATAAGGAAGTCTGGCTCCCTGTGACATCAGTGTTTGAAAAAAACTGCATTCAGAGCATTCAGAGCCATCTCAAACTTCTTTCAGGGCTCACAATTACCACACCCTGAGCAATGAAAAGGTTTCTCTCCAGTGTGGATTTCCGCATGCGCTCTCAAGTGTGACTTCTTCATGAATCCTCTTGCACAAACTGAGCAGGAAAAAGGTTTCTCTCCAGTGTATACTCTTGTGTGTACTTTTAAACTTTTGAGCCAATCACAGGGCACATATAGACAAACAACCATTCACACTCACATTCATACCTATGGACAATTTGGAGTGGCCAATTAACCTAGCATGTTTTTGGAATGTGGGAGGAAACCGGAGTACCCGGAGAAAACCCACACATGCACAGGGAGAACATGCAAACTCCACACAGAGATGGCCGAGGGTGGAATTAAACTCCGGTCTCCTAGCTGTGAGGCCTGCGTGCTAACCACTCGGCCGCCGTGCAGCTGCCCGTTTATTTGTCACATTTGTTACATTTTTTTACATTTAGTATGTCGTTTAATTCACTTTAATTATAAGCTCTTGACGTTCCAACTAAGATTAAAGCTTAATGCTTTTGCCACGGTGTACTCACGTTATTATTGTATACATTCTCACTACATGAATGGTATCTCAATATTTCTAAATAATGTCCATAATATCGTTTATCTGCAATAATTTGGGGGATAATTGTCATCCAGTAAAATGTGTTATTGCGACGAGGCTAGTGTCCAGTGTGTATTCTTGTGTGTGTTATTAAACCTACCTTTCGAGAGAAGGTTTTACCACACAGGGAACAGGGAAAAGTTTTCTCTCCCATGTGTATTTTTGTGTGTGCTGTCAAATATGACTTCTTAGTGAATCCTCTAGCACAAACCGAGCATACAAAAGGTTTCTCTCCTGTGTGTACACGTGTGTGTATGTTTAGATTGCTCTTGTGAGAGAACCTTTCTCCACACACTGTGCAAGGAAAAGGTTTCTCTCCAGTGTGTACTCTTGTATGTATTTGTAAACCAGATTTGTCATAGAATCCTTTACCGCACACCGTGCAGGAAAGAGCTTTCTCCCCAGTGTGCACACTTGTGTGTATATTTAAACTTCGTTTTTGAGAAAATCTTTTACCACACACGGTACAAGGAAAAGGTTTCTCGCCTGTGTGTATTTTAGTGTGTGCTCTCAAATTTGACTTTGTAGTGAATCCTCGAGCACAAACTGAGCAGGCAAAAGATTTCTCTCGAGTGTGTACATTTTCGTGTATTTTTAAATTCCCCCTCTGAGAGAACCTTTCACCACACACCGTGCAAGGAAAAGGTTTCTCTCCAGTATGTAGTCTTGTGTGTGTTTTTAAACCAGATTTGTCATAGAATCCTTTGCCGCACACTGTGCAAGAAAATGGTTTCTCTCCTGTGTGTACGCTGGTGTGTATTTTTAAACTACGTTTTTGAGAGAATCTTTTACCACACACCAAGCAAGAAAAAGGTTTCTCTCCAGTGTGTACAATTGTGTGTAATTTTAAATTGCCTTTCTGAGAGAATTGTTTACCACACACCGTGCAAGAAAAAGGTTTCTCTCCTGCATGGACAATTGTATGTAATTTTAAATGACCTTTCTTAGAGAATATTTTATCACACACTGTGCAAGGAAAATGTTTCTCTTCAGTGTGTATTCTTGTGTCTTCTTTCAAATGTGACGGATCAAAGATTCCTTCACCAAAAACTGAGCAGGCAGAATGTGTGTGTGTCTCTGTGTGTCTTTTTAAAGAACATTTTCGAGAGAATCTCTTACCACACACCACACTACTTTCATGGCCAACAACAACTGAACGCTCCTTTGTTTCTCCTTTGTGTCTGATGCTGAGATGCTCCTCTTCCTCTGTACTACAGGGGGGCTGTGGCTCCTCCTCTTCCTCTTTAATGCGAGGAGGCTGTGGCGCTTCCTCTTCCTTTTCAAGGTAGAAATACTGTGGGTCATCTTCTTCCTCTCTAAAATGGGGAGGGGCTTCCACTTTAATGTCAGGGGGTTGTGACTCCTCCTGTTCATCTTTAATGTGAAGGGGCTGCGTTTCCTCCGCTTCCTCTTTCACGTGTGGGGGCTGCGGTTCCTCCTCTTCCATCCTGGAGCGCATCCACTGGTGCTGCTCAGAGGGAAGATGTTCTTGACGGACATCTGCAGGAGACAAGACGACGACAAAGACAGGCGTTATACAAGTCCAGTTTTGCTTTGCATCGTCATGTGAGGCACTGGTCCTGCACCAGCGAAGGTTCTGACCATGTCTCGGAGAATCTCTACAGTGTCAGGTAGTGGTGTGTCGGTCATGAACAATCGGGTCAAAAGAACTAGTTCTTTTTCGCGCATGAATGAACGAGGTCACCGCTCAAATACCCGTTCAGTCCTTTCAGTTGCAAATGCTTTTTTTTGATTGGCTGGAGAGTCAGTTCACTGTTGCTTTTGCAGGGTGGGACTATCTATGTGCTTGCCTGTCTTATCAAAACATCTGTTCTCAAAATGCGCCAAACATTTTGGGGACATTTGTTGAGGGGACAAAACTTGTCAGTGAAGTACAAGGATGTACTCAATGATTGGGTTTGCCTTGGGCCCCCAAATGACTAAATACGCCCCTGACTGTAACATAACAGTGCAGAGCTTTTGAACACCTCGAGTCGCCATTTTGTCCTACTGCCAGAACGATAAAACTATACCCGCCGTGTGAACGATTTGATGATATAAACACACCAGTATCGACCCGACACTGGCACGGCGGCTTAAAAATGGACATTCGTGAGGATTTTTTTAACAAGTAGTGTTAATGCACAAACGAAAAGCCTCCAAGTACGTGAAAGTACTGACCTGCTCAGGGTAACACAACTTGATGCTTTCAGAAAACTGTCCGTAGTTAACGTTGTCGTTAGTTCTCTTCTTGATCCAGTAAGTTCATCTTCATACTCCGCTCTCGTTCTTTCTCACGAAAGCCGCAGTTAGTCGCTGATCCCACCAACGTTATCGACATTTATACTTCATACACTCCCACACAATCAGGACATTTTACACTCAAGCTTGGCCTCTGCTGAGCGATGTGTTGATAACTTCCGGGTTGCTTTCCTAGCAGCGAGGAAGCTATGCTAGCCTGAGAAGCTTCAAAGTTCATTGAGACAAGTTCATACTGAAATTCGTGTCACAGTCGCTTTCTTTCTGTGTCGTTCACATGAAATACTTTAAATATCCTTTGTGTTTTTGTCGGAAGGCCACCCAGAAATGGAATGTATTTCAAAGATGGCGGACGGTGCGCGCATGCGCACTGTTGATTTGTGGCGTATCCCTTAGGCAAATTATTTATTAATAATTTTGTTAAAAAACATGGTAAGATTATTTTGATTTAGAAAACAGGTGGTTTCTTAAGACTGTAAAAGGGGCCATACATAATATGTGTGCTACTTTAGTTTGATTTTAATTATTTTGTCATATTGTAGACTGGGCCGAGTGGTTAGCGCACAGGGATTTTATAGAGCATAATTATAGGTTTCTAACTTGTGGGACTTCTGGCATAGGATCATGTGGCCTAATGGATAAGGCATCTGACTTCGGATCAGAAGATTGAGGGTTCGAGTCCCTTCATGGTTGTGTTTGTTCTACGCACAATGGCAATTCCCAAATTGTAGTTACGTGTGTAATCTTTGTGAAAGTACTGCAGATTTATTTATTGTTAATTTTGTGTCAGTAAGTTGTTGTCTGTGTAGCATTATATAGTGTGCATAAAGGAGCGTCTTACCGATGTGTGAAGTGGCTTTTTTCACCACAATCAGTGTGTCTACCCAACTCTTTGGGAACGCTTGGGAATGTGACCAATCACAGTGGATTGGCCTTGCCTGGAGGCGGGCTGTGAGTGGAATAAATGAGAAAAAAATAAATGAACCTGTGAAAGGTCTTTGCAGAAGACCATGTGGCCTAATGGATAAGGCGTCTGACTTCGGATCAGAAGATAGAGGGTTCAAGTCCCTTTGTGGTTGTGTTGATTCAACATCCATACTGAAGGATTTCATATATGTTTGTCTCCTATTCTTTGCATCTCATATATGTTTGTCTCCTATTCTTTGTGTCTCATGTATGTTTGTCTCCTATTCTTTGTGTCTCATGTATGTTTGTCTCCTATTCTTTGTGTCTCATGTATGTTTGTCTCCTGTTTCTTGTGTCTCACTCATATAACTATGCACTACATTTAATCAAGTACAACCAAGTAGCCTTGGGCAAATCACAGGACACATAATCGCTTTCAGGCACATACAGTTCCGGAGCTCTACTACACATCCACAATTTTGACTAACAACAGATAACGGGAGAGCATGACGTCGGCAGCCATGGCCTGTCGATAACGGCTGGCTCCACCGCTCCACCCCGCCCGCCCTGCGTTGGTGAGAAGACGTCGGCCGAGGAGAAGAGGGGGGCCACCTGTGATGCGCCAGAGATCTACCGACATTTCTTAGCATAATAAAAGCCGGGCAGGGACAGTTCGCTGTACTCATTTGTTCTGACCTGTAAGTAAAGCCTACGTCTCTGCAGGTGTTAGGGGAAGACTATGAGCCCGGAGCTCCGTGTAATCTGACTGGTCTGAGAGTAAACCATATAACTGACAAGTTTGTTGTCATCTCTTGCCTCCAACACGACACCCACAGGAATCACTGACCTAAGAACAGGTGGTCAAATTCCAACAATACGAGATGTGCAATGGCAATTCCCAAAATGTAGATGTGGATGGAATTCTTGTGAAAGTCCTGCAGGTTTATTCATTGTTTATTTTGTGTCAGTAAGTTGTTGTCTGTGTAGCATTATATAGTGTGCATAAAGGAGCGTCTTACCAATGTGTGAAGTGGCTTTTTTCACCACAATCGGCGTGTCTACCCAAGTTTTTGGGAACGCTTGGGAATGTGACCAATCACAGCAAAGTGGCCTTGCCTGGAGGCGGGCTGTGGGTGGAATAAATTGAAAAAAAATAAATGAACCTGTGAAATCTCTTTTCAAAGGACTGTGGCCTAAGGAATAAGGCGTCTGACTTCGGATCAGAAGATTGAGGGTTCAAGTCCCTTCGTGGTTGTATTTATTCTACATCCATAAAAGACATGTTATGGCAATTCCCAAAATGTAGATGAGTGTGTAATCTTTGTGAAAGTACTGCAGATTTATAGTGCAGTTGAGTCTGAAATTACTGCAGGTTTTTATGCTTGTATTTTTTTTCCAAGGACAGACTTCAGGAATACAATATTGTACTCACTGCATCACATCTTTTTAAAGCGTCTTCCTGCGGGAAACTGCAGGCAAAGGACCATGTGGCCTAATGGATAAGGCGTCTGACTTCGGATCAGACAATTGAGGATTCGAGTCCCTTTGTGGTTGGTTTATGTCTCCATTCATACAAGGAAATGCTCACGATGTGTTTATTGTTGTTGTAGAGTATGGAATCTACACCAGAGATTTACATCCCTACTTCCAGATAAAAACATATTCCTACTTCACATGGAGAGAAAATGGATACGTTGTCTGACTTTGTATTTTTTATAAGATTGAGGCTTCGTATCTGATTGCGGTTGGTTGTCTTTAATAGACATTGATGAAGTGGTGGCGTAAGAAAATGTGCTTGGGCACGGTCGTCATGGAACTTTCATGTGACCGTGTGGCCTAATGGACAAGATGTCTGACATTGGATCAGGAGATTAAGGGTTCAAGTCCCTTCACGGTTGAGACCCTTTAAAAGCTTTTGATGAAGTGATGATGTATAAAAATGTGCTTGAACAACTTGTTCTTTATTGAACGACTGCATGGTCTAATGGCAAAGGCAGCGCTGTCTGAACCTTTCTCAGCGAGGTCCACAGGGTGAAAAATGGAAGACGCTGAGCTCCTCCCATACGACTGAGCTCTTATGGTGAGTTCAGCTACCCTACGGAGGAAACTCATTTCAGCCGCAATCTCGTTCTTTCAGTCCCGACCCAAAGCTCATGACCATAGGTGACGGGGTAATGGAGGAGATGGGGTTAAATTGAGAGCTTTGCCTTCCGACTCAGCTCTCTTTTCACCACAACGGTCTGATGCTGTGCAGAACCGCCTGTCCATCTTGAGGGATTTTCAGAATCCCCCGTATAAAAGCAAAAAAAGGAAATCAACCTATGAACGAACTGACACAAGACCACGTGGCCTAATGGATAAGGCGTCTGACTTCGGATCAGAAGATTGGGGGTTCGAGTCCCTTCGTGGTTGGTTTTCTTCTACATACACTTGCAACATGACGGCAGCTTTTTATGCTCGTATTTTTTCAATAACAGACTTAAGGAATACAATATTGTACTCACTGCGTCACATCTCGTCAAAGCGTCTTCCTGCTGGAAAATGTGGATTGAATTACCTTGTGAGACAGTGCCCTCTGCTGGATTTTACCATCAAACCACTTTCAAAAGAAGGGAAACCAACACGCCGAGTACACGGCCTGAGAATACAATGAAGAACTGGCTCCAAAGAAAGTGCAGGTCCACTGCACCAAAGCATCTGATTTTTATCATCAGGGTGAAGATCTCAGAGTCGAGCCATTCCTCCTTCACATGGAGAGGTTAGTATGCTAATTTGTAAAATGCTACAAGGCTAATGCTAGCATTGCTGGCATGCTAACATTGGCATAGTAGCATGGTCATGTGTCAATATGTTTATTTAAGACATTAAATCAAAAAATTAAATAAAAAAAGGAGATCAACTTGTTTGAACTTCTTGCAGAGGACCACGTGGCCTAATGGATAAGGCGTCTGACTTCGGATCAGAAGACTGAGGGTTCGAGTCCCTTCGTGGTTGGTTTATGCCTACATCCATACTTGACTTGCAAGGAAATCCTCAAGATGTATTTATTGTTGTAGTTGAGTATGCAATCTACCCCACATCCCTACTTCCACATGAAAACATAATACATACACAAGAACATAAACATACTTCACATGAAGAGAAAATGGATAATTTGTCTGACTTCGTATCATAAGATTGAGGCTTCGAATCCCCTTGTGGTTGGGTTTCTTTAATAGACTTTGATGAAGTGGTGGCGTATGAAAATGTGTGTTGGGTATGGTCGTCATGGAACTTGGCATTTCTCAGAGCACTGCATCTGCTTTAGAATTTAGAATCACGGTGGGGATGCCTCTGCTGGATTTTGCCAACCACTTTTAAAAGAAGGCAAATGCCCTGAATACGCGGTCTGAGAATGCAATGAAGAATAAACATCAGAGTTGTCACCTGACCGTGTGGCCTAATGGATAAGGCGCCTGACTTCGGATCAGAAGATTGAGAGTTCAAGTCCCTTCATGGTTGAGTTCCTTTATTAGCATTTGAAATGATAATGTGTAAAAATGTGCTTGCACATGATCATTGTGGAACTTGCCCTTTAGTGTCTGGAGTCCACAACAGCCTATCCCAGGTGACTTTGGGCGGGGTACACATATAGACAAACAACCATTCACACTCACATTCATACCTATGGACAATTTGGAGTCGCCAATTAACCTAGCATGTTTTTGGAATGGAAGAGGAAACCAGAGTACAAGGAGAAAACCTCCCCACTGTGTGGTGAAAACGCTCACCACTTGGCCACTCAACCCAAAAGTGATATACATTTACTTAAAATGAGACTTATTTACTTGGACAACTCTTTTTAATTTGTGTCATATGTGGACAATGTACAAAAAATGTACACATGTTGGCAGGTCTATGAATAAAACACTCCATGAATGTCACTGTTTCAATGCTTTTCCATCACTGTATGTTTAAAGTACATTTGTGCCACACACGTATACAGTATTTAACATCACACAGCTTTGACATCAATGAGTAGTATTTTACAAAAAACAACACTTAACAAGTCTTCTGTGTCGTATATCCATGACTTACTTCAAATGGCTTTGGCTCATTTAAAATAAATAGCTAATTAAAATAAATGAAATCAATGGCGCTCTTCCTTAGTAGTATAAATTGGCTTGTTGTTTCTAAAAAATATGGATACAAACCTGTCAGGAAGGACACACGTGAATATAATCATATGAAAGAAAAAAAAACAATACAAGGAAAAATATATGAGGGAAATAAAAAAACAAGCATTCATACAAGCTTTATGCATTCATTCAAACAATCCATTTTGTGTGCGGAGCAAGGGCAGTGATTCCATGAATGAAGATGATCGGGAGAAAAACACATCCAGCCAGGAGGAAGTCAGAAAAAGGGGAAAGGAGTCCTCAATCACCACGCTCAGGGAACACATACTCTGTAAGCAGTATCGAAACAAAAATGGTCTGGCTTAGGATAAGAGTTTTAAAATCATCAATAATTCCGATGCCCAATAAACCATCCATTACGTCTCAACGACTTTATGAACTGCTTCAGGAGGGTGGTTAAAGACCACAACACCTCCATACTCCCCCCATTGCTCGACCCGTTCCAATTCACATACCAGCCAAACCTCTCCACTGTGGTCCCAGTATTGACCCCTGGGGTACGCCACAAGCCATATCCAAACATGACGATGTACTGTATGTTCTCTCAGCTTGACAAATTGCTTCCTGTTTGTTCAGTAACTTTCCACCCGAATCAAAACCACCCCTCCAATACTATACCCTTCTCCTTTATTGATGAAGATATTATATGATCGTCAATTCCTAAATTCAATGCTCTTGACATATGCAACAGGTGTAGAGCAACGCTCCTCAAACATGAAAAAAGAGCACCTCAGCTCCCATGAGCAACACTTTTCCACAGAAAAACTGCCTGGAACAGAACCAAGGCTTATTGTAGAGCATCAATCTGTCTCAACCAATTGGGTTGAGACTTTCCATCAGCTTGTTTCAGTTCCAGTTTCAGTGTTATACACGACATTACGGTAATAAAAGGGACTAATTCACAGCAGCTCCCAGAAGGCGAGTCTTTTGATACAAAAGCAGAGTGAGGGTTTGCTTGCAAAGGTGTGCAAGTTCGTGTCATTTTACCTTCATCAGGTGTGTCCACCTGCTGTGTGTTCACAATGGGAGGGGGTGGGGCCTTCCTCTTGGGTTTTCTTAAATTTGAGGCAGCAGGTCTCTGCAGAGAAACAACAGTTGAACCCGACAATAATGAACCTCTTGGTGTTTAACAGCAGCCAATGACAGACCTCGAATTCTCTGAGGTTGTTGAGGTTGTCGGGGATGCTCTGGGACACACCAATGGGGGGCTGTGGAGCTCGCCTCTTTTTGGACATATCTGCCCGTGGGGTGTTTGGGTAAGACAGATTCTGCTTGGTCACACCAACAGAAGTCGGATGTTTTTCTGTCCCTTCCTTAGGAGGATAAAACATAAACAAGTAGATTTGAACTCATTCATTTTCAATTTACTTTGTCTAAGTGTTTCAAATGGAGTGGAGAAGAAAGACAAAGAAGCCAAAACTGAGAGGAGAACCTTTTTTTTTGCACTTGCACATCATACAGAATTTGTGGAAATAGATAAAATGACCCATTAGAAAACAAGCAATATGCCTGGATTAGCCTGCTGCTGTGTTTAATGTAACTGTCATTAACAGATGATGTGTCCCACAAAGTGGCGTTAAATTAAATTAAATGAGAGGCGTTCATTTGATTGGTTAAAATTACACTTGGCAGTGTTAAACCCTCTCACGCCTTCTCTCCTCCCTTTCTGCCACTTGCGCAAGTGGGAGGGATGGAGGGGTGGGTGCGCTGCACTGCGCCAGACTGTAAAAACAATGTGCTAAATTAGCTGATTTTTGCTGGTATTTAAAAACAATAATTGCCCATATCCAATCACAAAACAGCATGATTTATTAATTTATATATTTTTGAAAAAAACATGAATTGACGAGGGACAACTATAAATCTGAATCATTGTGACTGCAGCTTTTTATGCTCGTATTTTTTCAACAATAGACTTAAGGAATACAATATTGTACTCACTGCATAACATCTCGTCAAAGCATCTTCCTGCTAGAAAATGTGGATTGAATTACCTTGTGAGACAGTGCCCTCTGCTGGATTTTACCATCAAACCACTCAAAAGAAGGGAAACCAACACGCCGAGTACACGGCCTGAGAATACAATGAAGAACTGGCTCCAAAGAAAGTGCAGGTCCACTGCACCAAAGCATCTGATTTTTATAATCAATGTGAAGATATCAGTCGAGCCATTCCTCCTTCACATGGAAAAGTTAGTATGCTAATTTGTAAAATGCTACGAGGCTAAATGCTAGCATTGCTAGCATGCTAACATTGGCATAGTAGCATGGTCATGTGTCAATGTGTTTATTTAAGACGTTAAATCCGCAGCCTATGGAAAAGCAAAAAAGGAAATCAACTTGTTTAAACTCCAGGCAGATGACCACGTAGCCTAATGGATAAGGCGTCTGACTTCAGATCAGAAAACTGAGGGTTCGAGTCCCTTCGTGGTTGGATTATGTCTCCATCCATACTTGACTTGATTAGTGACGAGGGAAGACTATACTGTTCATATCTGTATGTTATTCTGATGTCTTTGTATTCATTTCCTCAATGTCTAGATATCAAAACTCCATTCTAGATTTCTTTCAAAGTTCTACATTGGCATGTATTCCTTTGTCCAACCTGGCTATGGGAATTAGAGGCCATTTATGTCATCACTCTTAAGTCCTTATAGAATGAGGTACCGCTGCCCCAAATTTGCAGAATAGCATTCTTGTGTCACACAGCTTTTGGCTGTACAGCAGATTTACTGTAAATGTTTGTCTCTCACAATCACAGGAAACAAATCCTTCACATACCATGTCAGCTTTTTTCTTCAGTCTTTGGAACAAGCTGAGAAACCCTGTGATCTCCTTCTGTTTTGTTGTTTTCACGGGCATATCTTCCAAATGTTGTACAGGGGCCAGATAGTCTGTTGACACACACAATTGGCACAGATTAGCTACTGCATTTTGTGACGCACATTTATGTACTTTCCGTCAGAAAGCTTTTCAGCCTCACCTGCTTCAGGTGTACAGGGCTGGTATTGATCAACCAATGGACGCGCTGTGCCTCGAGCGTACACTTCCCTTAGCCCGTGCTCATTTAAAGTCTTGGCAACGTCCAGCGGCTCTTTGGACTGATCGTCTCTCAGAAGGACCGTTGTCTCCGCCCTTAATTCACACTTGTCACATAACTCCGGGAGAAGCATCTCAAGGGGCACCTGTGGGCTGACTCTCACAACAGTTTTGTGGGACTTGTTGTAATTGATCAAAAGACGAACGGTCACCTGCAAAGTTTGAGCAAAGAAAATACGTCTGAACAACAGTAGAGTCTATTTGTCCTAATAGTATGTCGTGAACCCAGTGTGTGATTGGATGGGACAGTTCCTGTTCCGTACAGATACAGGTATTCTTCCACATTTTCGGTTATGTCGATGTAGTCAACCAGCAACAGGGATTCCACGGTATTAACAAACAATGTTCACCTCAGGCATGTCTGGCCTTCTGATTTTGTCCTCCATCCCATGAGATATCAACATAATCTGCCTTCAGTGAACCGAATGGGGCGTTCAAGTTGACAATTCTTGTTTGGAGAGAGATATTTGACTCTACAGTCACATATGTCCAACGGGTTACTAAAAAAAACAGAAAAACAAGAAGTATACAGTTGAAATTAGGCCAATTATTGCCCATTTAAGACCAAATGAACCTGTTATGGGGTGCTTACCTGGCTAAGACTATCAGCAGATTTTGGTTCTTCTCCCATCAGTTTTCCAGCTGGTTCATCCCAACAGAACCCAGGGCATCACCGGAAATGATCGTCCTACTGTCAGGTCAGCCTCCTATGAGATATACCAAATACCAACAGTGCCCATTTTGATTCGAGTCAGACCCGAGTCACAATTTCGAATACTTTGGAATTTAATTGACAATATCAACTCGACTTGGGGGCTGCACGGTGGGCAAGAAATTACAAATTTCCCCATTGAGGGACGAATAAAGGCATATCTTAAGTGGTTAGCGTGCAGGCTTCACAGCTAGGAAAACGGAGTTCAATTCCACCCTCGGCCATCTTTGTGTGGAGTTTGCATGTTCTCCCCGGGCATGCGTGGGTTTTCTCCGGGTACTCCGGTTTCCTCCCACATTCCAAAAACATGCTAGGTTAATTGGCGACTCCAAATTGTCCATAGGTATGAATGTGAGTGTGAATGGTTGTTTGTCTATATGTGCCCTGTAATTGGCTGGCCACCAGTCCAGGGTGTACCCCGCCTCTCGCCCGAAGACAGCTGGGATAGACTCCAGCACGGCCGCGACCGTCGTGAGGATAAGTGGTAGAAAATGAATGAATGAACTCGACTTGGACTTAGACATCAACGACTCAGGACTTAAATGTAAGTTTATTAAGAAGACTTGAAAATATTTGAGCTTTTCAGTACGTGTGTTGAGTAAAATGTGTTCCCATTAAAAGTATACAACTGACGTGATCGTCATTTCCAGTCAGACAACATACAGTATTTTCCTATACAATCTGCCTGATTGAATGCATCTATTAACATCCAATCAGGTTGAAAAACGAAAACGATGGAGTGGATCGCATTTCTGCGCACTGACTGAATCCTGAATGCTATGTTAAAATGGCATTTTGTTTGGGAGACAGTAAACGGTGCTCATGATTTTGACATTCGGACTTGAGACTTGACTTGAGATTAAAGACCACCCCTGCCAAGTACACTAAGACAAAATTGATGTAAAGTCACGGCATTTACATGCTTACATGTTTTCACCCAAAGTCAGCTGGGATAGGCTCCAGCATACACCCCCCCGACCCTAGTGAGAATCAGCGGCATAGAAAATAGATAGTTGGATGTTTAACAAAGTTACTTTCAGGAACATCACGTGTTCATCCAATCCAAAAATTCAACATTTCCCAAAAGGAGAAGGAAAAAGCATTTAATCCTACCCTTTCTTCTTTCTCAGCAAGTACTGATAGTATTCAGTACTTCCTATAGTCCTATCGTACTGATAGGATTAATGCCTTTAAAAGAGTATCTCTGTCCATGACTTACATTTCAAACGTCAACATCCACATCTTAGCTTTGAAAGCAAATTAGTGTCACATCTAATCATATACGTATATCTCATTAAAAATCCATTTATTTTTACAATCTGCCAAGGGATAGGAAAAAATGTGGACCCTGGGCCACACTTTGGACACCCCCGCCCTAGACAGTCTACATATTTAGTGTTTTTTTTTTACCTGTGTCCACTCGTCCCACTTTCTTGCAAAGTGTCCACGCTGTAGAGGCTCTAGACAGGCAAAGGGTTGTGTCCTCTCTAATCCCTGTTTACCAGACGGCGTCCTGGATGCCACGCCTCTAAAACCCCCTGCCTGGTCATGTGACAGTTTTACATGAGCAAGCGCATACGTTTCCCTCTACACAGGCTTTAGCCAGGGTTCAAGTTGTACAAGAAAAAGACGATGAACTGCAAGTGTGGGTATATTCCTGCATTACACAGATTAGGGGATTATCTTGTACAAAGACGACACTAAGGAATGAGACAAATGCCAGTTATGATCTCACACTTAGTGTCTTGTAAAGTGTCCACTGACTGGATAATCCTGTAATCTCACTCTCAGGTAATTCGTGAACATCTGCGTGGTTGCAGAACGTTTAAAAAGATTACAATTTTTATAAGCAGTGTAATGTTTGGTGGCTCTCAACTATTTTTTTTACTGGAAAAGGAGGCAAAATGGCTCTTTTGATGGAAAAGGTCTTGGAAATTGGATTAAAGGACTCCAAATTGTCCATAGGTATGAATGTGAGTGTGAATGGTTGTTTGTCTATATGTGCCCTGTGATTGGCTGGCCACCAGTCCAGGGTGTACCCTGCCTCTTGCCCAAAGACAGCTGGGATAGGCTCCAGCACCCCTGCGACCCTTGTGAGGATAAGCGTTAGAAAATGAATGAATAAATGAATGAATGTACTACATAAATCGGTCATTATTTATCAATTAAATATTAATGATATTAAAGTGTCCAGACAATAGGGCTGACTTGTACATATAGTGATGACAATGTGAGAGAATATTCTTCAGTCAAACAAAAGACCCGTCTTTTGTGCACATGTACTGCCTTAGTGTATTGTAGTGTATTGTACTCCATTCTATTAGCTGTTGTATCGGGCATGTATTGTCTTTTCCAAGGAGAAACAGTACCGAGTGTCAAGCTGTCTGCAGTTATTTGACAAAGGAAAAGCGTTTTTTGGTTCTTAGAAGCTTAGAAACCAGAAGAACAAGAAAAAAAAGTCACTACATTTGTCAAAGGCTGACGTAAAATGGTATTGTGAAGAGGCAAAGTAACAAGTAACAATTTGACCTGCGATGTCAGTTTCCAGAGCCAACCTGTGAAAATTCCACTCAGGTGCTGGAAAGAAGAGCGTGCTTGTCAAGACGACCTTTAAACTTATCGAGCTGTGTGTGTTTTTGTAACATAACCACCTAACTGCTGCCATCCTCTCATCCTGCTGCCCGTACTAAAACATACCAACTCAGGAAGTGTTCACCCAGTATACCGATTTTACATTTTTTATAAAAAATTCCCATGAGCACAATGTCATTCACACCACAGGAGATCTCCCAAATTCATCACATTACTGCTAATGAAAGTCACAGCTTGATGCCAATACTTTCTATCAACTAAGAGCTCATCTTTACAAAGGAATTTGTCACCTACTGTCTTTTATTTTGTATTATTTATTTATTTATTTATCTTATGGAATTTCATCATTTAATGCATTGTTGCCAATTAATTTGATGCTTGGTAATGATACAGTTAATCAATCAAATTTGAGTTAATCAAATTTTAAGTGAATACAAATACATTGAAACCTTGGTTGGGGTCCACCCTGATTAGCGTGTTTTTCAGTCAAAAATTTTGACAACATGGCGTGTGTCTTAAATTACATGTATTAAACAATTACAAAAGCATATTTCTACACATAAATGACAAATGAAAGGGATAAATGACTGTTCCCAAAGACACTACAAGTATATGGCAGCCAGATCAACAAGAACAGCACTTTTCTGTTTTGCCACGAGTTATTTCTTGAATTCAATAGTGTTTCTCACCTCAGAAACGCAAAATGGAGCCAAAGAAAGTTGCAAGTGCCAGTATTTTGATAAAGATGGTGAGAAACTGTTGAATTTAAGAAATGGCTCATTACAAAATATGCAGGTGTGTCCCTGTTGATTTTACTGCCACATTTTTAAATAAGAATAAAAGGTAAACGGCACATGTAACATATAACCGGCACGCAACTTTCAAAAAACATAACAAAAACAAATATGGCTAGCTGGGCAAATGCTAAGTACTTTTCCATCAAGTAGTCATGACGCAAGGCACCGGGGTGCAATGTGCAGCTCTTGCCAGCCGGTGGCGACATTTCCTAAGGCACTTCCAACTTGATGTAAAAGGAGGTACTTTTATGTGCTCTCCTTGATCATACATACTATCGTAACTCAGTATTAGATTTTAAAATGTTTTATTTATTTTTTTACGAATGGAAATGTTGTTTTCTAAAGCAAACGGGCACATATTGTGCTCTAAATGTGCCTCCCTCCCCGGCTGACAGCAAGTGTCCTCCTGAGGAGTGCCTGTTGATGTAGAAAGGTACATCCACTGCCACCATTGCACGTCCATGATGCTCAACCAACCGGAAGTGGCAAAGATTGATTTCTCCTCGGCAGCCAAAGGAGACTAAATAAAGAAGACGTCCCCGAAAAGAAGAAAACACGTCCATTTTTCAAAAGGATGTTTGAAAATGTTCGCATCTGTCATGTCCGTCAAACCTGTGGTAGAAAACCCCAACTCTTCTCTCGGATATGGGATGGTGAGTACCTGTCATCATCACCTTATATTCCACCAACAGCAGCACTTGTAGCACTTGTTGTGACTGTTTAAGCATGGCTACAGCGTACAGATGCTCTTAGAGGAAGTTGACGGTACAAAATGGATGTTAAATCTGTTGCGCGTGCATTGTCTTTTGGCGGCGATGGCGCGTGGCCCGTCCATAAATCAATTAAATCAACCAAAACCGCACTCACAAATAAATATATTGAAATGAATCCACGCTTGTATAAATATCCAAACGATATATTTAGTTTAAATGGCTAAAGTTGAATGCATGATGTCTTCACTCGGCGAGGTGTAAATAGTTAATAACGTTGACGAGGACAAAATGGACGAAAAATAACCTGCCAGCTATCATTGCTTCAGGCATTCGTTGTGGACAATAAGCATTGATGGTTGAATACGCGGTACTGCATAAGTACTGGTTGTGTTGTCATAGAGAACAAATGGTCTATTTTGGGGCAATTGTCTGCTGCCTTTTATAGATGTATTGTGAGCAAATAGACACATCTGGCAAGGACACGCCCAGACTCATTCACATCCATTCAGAGGTTCTCTCTTAACAAAAACCTTTTGAAATATACTATGTATGGCCTTTTCAAATGTCGTCAGTGACTTTGAATTTGCAGCAGGTGATATTAGAGTGCATCCCATTTTCTGTAACCTATGGATCCATACAATCACAGCTATCTCTTTTCAATAGCTTATATTTTTGGTTAGCAGTGATTGTCAGTATTTTCCACAGGACTGGTATTTGTGGTGGGAAGGTGGCTGGGATTATGCTGAATTTTCATAATTGGCTGCAATGCATTTGCAAAAAAAATTCATTATTTCATTTTGTACCGCTTGTCCTCATGAGGGTTGCCGGTGTGCAGGTCGCCGGTGTGCAGAGCACATATAGACAAACAATCACAAACATTCACACTCACATTCATACCTATGGACAATTTGGAGTCGCCAATTAACCTAGCATGTTTTTGGAATGGGGGAGGAAACCGGAGTACCCGGACAAAAACCCACGCACAGGGGTTGAATTTCAAAATGTGTTGATTTGGGGGAGAAATGTGCCATATTTACATGCAAAAAATGCAAAAAATAGCCAAGAACATGCAAACTCCACACAGAGATGCCCAAGGGTGTAATTGAACTCGGGTCTCCTAGCTGTGTGGCTTGCGCGCTAACCACTCATCAGCAGTGCAGCCAATATTGGTAAATATCAGTATAGTTAATGAAGTGCTGGACAATATGGTTATATCGGACTAAATATATCTGACTAAAAACATGAAAAGTGAAAATAATATGTTTAAGATCTACAAATTAACTCCTTCCCTACCAAGGAGTTAATACCGGGTCGCGGGGGCAGCAGTCTTGGTAGGGAAGCCCAGACTTTCTGGTCCCCTGGCCACCTCCTCCAGCTCCACCGGGAGGACACCAAGGCTTTGCCAGGCCAGCTTTGAGACATAATCCCTCCAGCTTGTCCTAGGTCTGCCTTTTCCGGGCTGAGCATGCCCGGAAGACCTCACCAGGGAGGTGTCCGGGAGGCATCCAGACTAGATGCCTGAGCCACCTCAACTGGCTCCTTTAGATGTGAAGGAGAAGCAGCTGTACTCTGAGCCCCTCCTGGATGATTGAGCTCCTGAGCTCCTGATCTCTTAGGGTGAGTCCAGCTACCCTTCGGAGGAAACTAATTTCAGACGCTTGTTTCCACCATCTTCTTCTTTCGGTGATGACCCAAAGCTCATGACCATAGGTGAGGGTGGGGACAAATATCAACTGGTAAATTGAGAGCTTTGCCTTCCGGCTCAGCTCTCTCTTCACCACGACGGTCTGGTACAGCGGACGCTGCCACCTTCCCTTACTCGTGAACAACACACCGAGATACTTGAACTCATCCACCAGGGGCAGGACCTCCTTCCCAACCCGGAGGGAACACTCCACCCTTTTCCGACTGAGAACCATGGCCTCTGATTTAGAGGAGCTGAGTCATTCATAGCGGCATGTCCTCACAAACCACTAACCAGTCGCCTCCTCAACTTAAACAAGTCTGGGACAAATTATCCATTCATGGACAAAAGCACACAGTCTATGCTGGTAAACAAATACAAAAAAATACTTCAAATACGTCATCACCAATACACCTGACCGACATTGCTGCTTATATCTTCGAATTAGTGACGAATATTCACCGGTGATCAGCGGTACAACAGTGCTTGTAAAGTTGACGGTCAGCCAAATGTAACGATCATAAATAGAATGGCTCGGTTATTAAGGGTTCACACAACTCCAAATATCTACACTACATCATTATCTGGAGCAATACTTATTTAATAACATGACAAAAATATAAAACCTTTAAAGTACATACAATACGACTACTCACCAGAGAACCTACAAGCATAACTTTGCTTGTAGGACACTTTTGTTCTGATCAACCAATCAGAGGATGGAATGGAGTGTTGATGTCGCTGTGGGGTGGCTCACCGGCCCTGAGAGGCATATCTGAAGTCTGATTGGCTAAAAAGAACCCCTGGCTTATCATTGGTTCTAGCCAAATGGTGAACTGTACTGTATTTGTTTACTGAGTAGATGCATAACAACACTTTGTGTCTGCCACTTAACGTGGACAGTGTTGGTAATCCATTCAAATTACAAATACTGTATATGTACTGGTACCCCGCTAAAACTTTCACTAACTATAAATGATGAATAAAAATAATAAATGGTAGATAGACTGACGGGTTTCCCAGTAAGGCCACCAGCAGTCTGGTGTTGTAATTGCCAGAGATATGAGCAGATTGCAGCAGTGTGCAACAGAAAGTGTGGAGGCGATCATACAGTAGGTTCGTGCAAAGTGGAGAAGATGTTCAGTGCTGTAACTGTGGTAGCCGATTTCCCCAGTTATTACATGGGAAAATGTGGGATAAGGCAAGGTGTATTACAATGATTGTGTCAACAGCAGTAATTGTACTCTACTAAGACGATGATGGAGGTCTGCTTTTAACTAGGGATGCTCTGATCAGGGTTTTATGCTGCCGATTCCGATCATTTTTCAGGGATTTTCAAGCATATTAAATGCAGCAAATTGTACTTCCACTGTAAGAGTTGCAAAGTGAGTGATAAGAATATTGTCTTTCTGTTGGTTTAGACCACACATACACACATAACAAGGATGTTGTTGTGATGTTCGGAGTGTCCCTGAATGCATCTTGCAGTAGTCGAATGAAAATGAGGAAGCGTAATTACTGAAATGATTTAGCTACCGCCATTACTTATTGCTACTACTTATAAGAGAATAAATTCAATGTCCAGGTTGCAGGGTCCATTTTTTGGACTGGTGAACATTGTGCCTCCATTGTGGAAACGTTTCTCAAAACAAACAAATCTGTAACTGCAACACAACGAGCGTTAGACATGGACATAATGGCAAAAAGACATCATTGCAAAAAGAGAATAAAATGTTCAGTGACACTTGAAAAAGTTACTACATACCCCATGAACGTGATATAGTACACCTGTAGCTTCGCTGTTGCATAAAAACGAGCTCCAAACTAACCGCATTGCTTGTTTGTTTTCTGAGCCCGCCAACATTTTGCAATTTTATCTTCACACTCCCCCCATCACTTCTCAGTAAACATCCAATCAGTGTTAGTATGCAAATGAGCAAAGACGCCACAAAACAAAGATTAATAAAATGTTAGTTGGTTGTTAAAATCTGCATATAGAATATTTTATGACAAAGTGCAATCCACTTCTCCAGGTTGAGGGAGACACACAGCTAATAATTAATGCCTTGAACACAGTTTTTGTTTGTTACACAAAAGGGCTGGCACATTTAAATGTGTGAATGTACAAAGCCCTCTTAAGATTTCTGACTACCCCCCCTCCTTTCCCATCACAATCTTTAAGACACTGACTCACATCTTTTTTTCTCTTTGAATGAGATTCATTGGATGAGATAAGCCGATGAGAATACATACTTCATATCGCATGCTGTGGCTGTTTGTGGTTGGCTGAAAAATATGAACTCATTCGTTGGCATCGTACTTTCAGCTGCTGTCAGGTTGAGTTCCCATTATATATGATGTCTTTGATCTGATATCAGATGTGATGGCACAATGAATACAAAAACGTACATGCTGGTTCAGACAGTTCCATCTGAAAGCCTGTCTGTACATTCATTTTGCTATGTGTACAATTTTGATATAAACATTTAGTTTTTATTTGCAGAAATCTCTCTTGGAAGTGCACAAAATGCATGCATGTAGAGAAATGTCATGAACAGTAGCAGAAATGGACTTCTGCATCACAGTTCCTTGGAAACGACAAGGCAGACCATTATAAGCAGCTGGTGACAAACCTCCTACAAAAGCCCTAGGCTGTATTATGTCACTGAAGATACACTTTTTGCCTTCCATCTAGATTTCTTTCCATTGAACTGTGGAAATGTAAGCAGGGAAAGTGGAATCCATCTATGCTGACTACTTTTGGGATGTGGTCTGGGATGACCATGCTGCTGGGTAGAAGAGACAGATTACTGAAACAATGCGGTTTCTCCATTTTTCACACTCAGTGTGACATCCTTGTTTATATGCACTGCCATTATTGGCCATGCTCTGTGTGCTCCCGTCCCCCCAGATAGTGCTTATGTTTCTTTCAGTGTGGGCAAAGGTTTGGCTTTTACAGTTAACCTGTAAGGTCCCATATAAATAAAGCACCACGGCCAGCATTGCCACAGTTGCTTATTATAAGCAATTTTGGACTTGCTTTTTTATTGGTTTTGTTCCCCTGTTGTCAGCTAGCTGCTTGTTTTTGTCACGAGACCTGGCAACATGTTTTTGAATGAGAAAAACGTATACGAGCCACATTGTGCTATCTCTGTTGAAGTGATTACAATTACCTGCCAGACACAACTGTTGCCCTTTATTCAATGAATGCATCCTGACCTGGATGGCAAGCCATTTGCAGTGTGATGGCTACTTTGTTACCCTTTGTTACCCTCAGACCCTTTGGCTGCCTTCATTCACATGTACTGTATAAATCACATGTACATGTATAAATACGTCGTTAATAGCTACGAACGGTAGGCACAGTTTTGTTTTTCTCCACATTCATGTGTGACCATAGCTACCGTACATCATAGTTACATAGATATACAGTATATTGGCTACTCGCATTGTGCATACAGAGAACATTTAGCAATGTCATGATTGTTAATCATGAGCCATTTGGGCCATTCCAGGGGTACACGTATAGAAAATGGATGGATGGATTTCCGTACGCCTGAAAGCCAAAATGTGCATATGGATGAAAATATTCAGACTTTTAAACATTCATGCAGTTGGTGTTTTGTAGATCTTACACCTTGAGTAGACGTGTGCGTACACAACTCCACCTCACGTCACACCCTCACCTTGCTTGCACTCCACCGCCAAGTGACTCATGAATGTCCATATTTAAACAGCCTTCATTGCGTTGTTCTATCATTCCAATTACAGCTGGTCAGAAGACTTTGAGGACAAACAGGAATGGCATAACAAATAAAAGAAAGGTGATTGAGTTACACCACTACATGCAAATGCCTCAAGGCCAATTATGCAAATTTGACAATTATGCCATTACATAATTGGGTCAGTGTCTCCATCAGTCGCTGCTTTTTTGTCCTCCGGCAAGACACTTCACTCACATTTCCTCCAGCGACGCCTCCACATTATGGTATACTCTAAATGTGAATGAATGGAATGCAATGTTTCTGAAAGATAATGCAATTTAATTTGGAGGTCATAACGCAGCCCTGCATGGTACTTGTAGGTACCGGAAGATCAAAACAAGAATCGGTAGTAATAGTAGAAGAGGTTACCCACATACGAGTGATGCAGCAAAGTTCATCCATTCATTTTCTACCGCTTATCCTCATGAGGGTCACGGGTATGCTGGAGCCTATCCCAGCTGACTTCAGGTGAGAGGCGGGTACACCCTGGATTGGTCGCCAGCCAATCACAGGGCACATATAGACAATCAACCATTCACACTCACATTCATACGTATGGACAATTTGGAGTCGTCAATTAACCTAGCATGTTTTTGGAATGTGGGAGGAAAGCCAGTACCCAGTACCCGGTACCCGGAGAAAGCCCATGCACGCACAGGGAGAACATCCAAAATCCACACAGAGATGCCCAAGCCGAGAATCGAACCCAGGTCTAACTATTTGGCCTACATGCTAACCACTCTCCACCGTGTGGCCTGATGCAGCAATGTTTACAACTTAAACATGACCTTTATTGTGGCGTTTTACTTCATGGTTTAGCATAAAATAAATGAATAACAGAGGTGGATGAGAAATTGGTGTTTAGATCCTGCCAGAAGGGTAGTTAATGTCCCAGTAAGGAACAATACCTATGAGACTATGGGGAGCATGAAGCTAAAAGGATGAACTGATAATGGCTCACCAGGGTTTTTTGGAAGCTGTTGTTTGTGACACTCCAGGTTTTTCTCCCGGGGATATTATTCAGCTTCAGGGTTACAATGTTTGGAGTATTTGATGATGATGTCAGTGACATATTTGCCACTTGACTGTGATATGTCCGGTAAGTGTGCTGGGACACACGCTAATTTGGTAATGTGGCTAGAGGCCAGCACATTTGGTTAATTGTTTTCTGTTGGCCTTTGTAGTGTGCGGATTTGATGATCAAATGTAATTGATCATCAGTAAAAATATTATTAATTATCAGTTTATTAAAGAAAAAAATAGTTAATTTACAGAGGCAGCACCCTGAAGCAGGGACGAGCCAACTGCCTGATTGTTGCATCAATATTAGTTTTATGTTCTATGTTCACACTGCAGGTCACTTCCAATTTCATATGTCGCTTTGAGGGGCCTATACGTCTATACCCCCTGAATTTTGTGGATCTTCGTCAGGGCGTTTGGTGAATGGCATTTGGTCTATGAGCAAAATACAAGTCCTTTTGTCTTGTTGGAGTGGGTGAGCAATGGCGGTTGGGGACTACTTTTTTGTGCCTTAACTTTCAGGCAGACTTTGAGCCACATTAACCTGCAATAATTACTGCTGCGTGAGCAGGCACATCGCTGTGCCCTCTCATTCTCTCGCTCCCTGTCACTGAAATAATCCCTGCATGAAGTCACGTTAACATCGTAATGAACTGCCACACATTCAACATTAGTCGTAATTAAGATAACGTTTGCCCTCCAACTGATACGTTAGTAAGGTACATTAACCTTAACCATACAGATTTGTGCAACGTTAAGTTTACCTTGTCCTGGATCTTCTGCTCCATTCGGGAGGAGATGATGCAACTCAAAGCATGTGCTGTGGTATGTACAGTAAGTACCGCGTTACAATAGAAACTTGCCTTAACTTTTTTTGTCATTTTGTTTTCCATGTCTTTCGTTGCCTCGCCGCATTCTCCCACAAGGTTACGCAACGCCGCTTCAAGTTATGCCCCTCCCACGCCTCCACTTCACCATAGAAGGTCAATGCAAGGGACTCGGAAATGTTGCGTCCTTATTTAAAGAGCCTTGATTGCATTGGAATCATGGCTGATTGGAAGATGAGAATGATGAAAAAGTGGACTTTCATGGAGGTGGAGGGAGAAATACTGGAAAAATTATGACATTTGGCATAGCGAATAACATCAAGATTGAGTGACAGCATGTCGGCTGTCATCTGTGTGACTGATGGCGCAGGGCCAACGGAGGCCCACATTTACATTTTTTGTGACCATTTTTTTCTAGTTGATACTACATTTGAGATGAATATCACCTTAGCAAAATTGCTTTAATTTAAAGGAGGATGCAAAGACTCAAAACGGGGATGAAGTTTAGTTGAAAATTAATTCCTGTAATTGAAGACAAAAAATGCTAAAACAAAAACATGCTAGGTTGATTTGTCCATAGCTATGAATGTGTGTGTGAATGGTTGTTTGCCTATATGTGCCCTGTGATTGGCTGGCCACCAGTCCAGGGTGTACCCCACCTCTCGCCTGACGACAGCTGGGATAGGCCCCAGCACCCCCGCGACCCTCGTGAGGATAAGCTGTAGAAAATTAATGAATGAAGACGGATAGTTTAAAAATACTTCACTTCATAATGATATTAAGAACATCAAACTTTTCGGTATATTATCATTATTTTTTGCGAAGTTAATGTTGTGTTCATTCATTCTTTCATTTTCTACCGCTTGTCCTCACGAGGGTCACAGGGGTGCTGGAGCCTATCCCAGCTGTCTTCGGGCGAGAGGCGGGGTACACCCTGGACTGGTGGCCAGCCAATCACAGGGCACATATAGACAAAGAACTATTCACACTCACATTCATACCTATACCAATTAACCTAGCATGTTTTTGGAATGTGGGCGAAAACCCACACAGAGATGGCCAAGGGTCTTCTAGCTGTGAGGCCTGCATGCTAACCACACACTAGCTACACTAATAAAGGTCATGCATGTAAATAAATGTTTCTATTGGTGACATACTTGGCATATGCAATGAAAAATGGAAGGATTCCTTGATTTGAGAAGCCGATGCTCTATCACAAAACTCTCAGAATAATGTAACCTAAGGAGGAAGAACATGTAGTCCAGAAGCTCCATCCCTTGTATCTCTAGTGCTGCCCACACTGATCTATGAATGGGAATGAATGTTTGGTTGTGGTCGCTGAGGCTGTAGGCTCAAATTGGCAGCCGTGTTTCACCACCAGTGTGACCGAATAGTGAATGAAAAATCGGTTCACTGTGAAGCACTTTGGGTACCTTGAAAGGCGCTATATATATGTAAATCGAATCCATTATTACTATTAACGCTTTATTTACTTTTTTGCTGCAGCTCCCTCCCCCAACTGAGCCTCTATCGAATCTCTAAAGGAGCAGGATGACAAGATGGCCCAGCTGCTGGTACCGCCCGGTCCTGACAGCTTCCGCCCCTTCACCCCAGAGTCACTGGCTGCCATTGAGAGGCGCATCGCTGAAGAGGAGGCCCGGCGACCACAGGCAGAGCGTTGCAGCGATAGCGACGACGAAAACGGGCCCAGGCCCAACAGTGACTTGGAGGCAGGGAAGTCACTCCCCTTCATCTATGGGGACATCCCTTCAGGTCTGGTGTCCACTCCACTGGAGGATATGGACACCTTCTACAGCAATCAGAAGGTCTGTCTTAATCCATCATGAAATGTTCTGACCAGTCACACAGAAAAACCCTTGTCCAAATATTCTATCAACTATGGACAAATTCAGAATCTGCATCCTTTGAAGGACCCATGTGTGACGGTACTGCTGAAAGCCATGATCAGCGTTAATTCCAAGCGAAAAAACGTCCTATTTGCGTCGCTTGGTGACATCTTTACCCATACAACGTATCTGCCGACCTGATCTGCAAAGAGAGTGGAAGTAGAAGTAAAAAATGAAGAACAAACAAGCAAAATGTGACATTCATTCATTCATTTTCTACCGCTTATCCTCACAAGGGTCACGGGGGGTGTTGGAGCCTATCCCAGCTGTCTTCGGGCGAGAGGCGGGGTTCACCCTGGACTGGTGGCCAGCCAATCACAGGGCACATATAGACAAACAACCGTTCACACTCACATTCATACCTATGGACAATTTGGAGTCGCCAATTAACCTAGCATGTTTTTGGAATGTGGGAGAAAACCGGAGTACCCGGAGAAAACCCACGCATGCATGGTGAGAACATGCAAACTCCACACGGAGATGGCCGAGGGTGGGATTGAAGTCGGATCTCCTAGCTGTGAGGTATACGCGCTAACGACTCAACCGCTGTGCAGCCCAAAATGTGACATTGTGGAGGCAAAATTATTATTTTTTTAATTTTCACCGCCTGCTCACGGTGAACATTGGCCAAGATTGTATTGCTTCGTCAAATTTAGACAGACTTTGTGTGGTGTGATGATGTCAGCTGCCTTCAAATGCACACTGAGAAGGATGCAGACCCCGAATTTGGACACAGCCTTGATCTCAAACACATTTTGGAAAATGCACATAGTAGTATGAGAAGTACTAACATCTTTTGATGTCTTTCACAATTTTTTGTCTCTTTTTCAGACTTTTATAGTATTGAATCACGGGAAGGCAATCTTTCGTTTCAACGCCACTCCTGCCTTGTACATGTTGAGCCCCTTCAACCCTCTGAGGAGGATTGCTATTAAAGTTTTAGTACACTCATATCCTTTTACAGTTTGCTATGGATAGTGCTTGACGTGGATTCAAAAGGTTCAGCTAAGATGCCAGAATGAAAAGAGTAAATACTAGGGATGTCACCAGATCTCATGTCACAAAGTCACACAGATCGCAGCCTAGGACGATAAAATCACACAATAAATGAAAATGAACAAAATTATTTTGCCGGCTTTTGCCATGTGCATGTGTGTCTGTTATCCTCATCTCCCGCCTCAAAACAAGAAGGGAGAGATATCATTCTGTGCACTGGTTTCAGCACCTTGCTGCATTTGTTCCTTAGAACAACAGCATGAACAGAGTGAGTCATACAGTCTCTTTGGTGGGTGCAGGCATGGCAGAGAAAGATGCATTTTTAGACAGATATTACGGATTAAAATTGCACCAAACATGATCGCTTCTGTTGTGCAGTGACGCCATCACCTCTTTTTGCCTCTTGTGCCAAAAACCAAACAAAAAAAACATGAAATACGTATTTAGGATTGGGTGTACAGGTTGAAGAAAACATGTAAATACGTCTTTGGCAGTGTCTCTCGCCTCCCGCGGAGGGTGGAGGCGGGGCCGCTAACATACACACAGTCCAGCAGAGTGTAACGTAGTAGAAGTTAAATGAGTAGATTGCAATATCTTGCCGTCATGTAAAAATCTCATCTTGTCTCGTTCTTGTAGACCCAATCTCGTGTATTGCATCATCTCCTGACACCCCTGATGTATACAGATACACGAAATGTGAATTGCTCGGCCATATCAGCATTTTACACACTGTTGAAATGCTGAATTCCAGAAAACTTGACTTAGTGATTCTAGACCTCTGTAACGGAATCTACCTGAAGGTTCAAATTCCTACTGGAGAAGTCACTTGTAAATACTATACGTGTGAAGTAAATGAGTGACATTCTAAAATATTAGGGTTGTGAAAGCTAAACCGATACAAGGGAATATCTGGTTTGACAAGCGAGAGATACGGTTGCGTCGGTAGCAGCCGTGATAGACCGTAGTTCAGGCAGGAAGCCGTTCCAAAGCTTGGGGGGCAAAGGCAGCATCTCATCCATTGCACTTCCAAAGTTGTGTGCTCAGATGAGCGCAGGGCCCAGCGGTGGTGAAGGAGGGTTATAAGTTCAGCCAAGTATGCTGGAGCAAGACCATTAATGGCCTTGAACACAAACAGGAGGACTTTAGAATGCATTCTAAAATGTGTGCCACTGAACTGAACTGATACTGACATGTTTGGGAGCATTAGTGAGTACGAGCAGCTGCATTTTGTACCAAGTGGAGCCTGTGGAGGAAGGACTGATCTACTAGAGTATAGAGGGCATTATAATAATCAAGCCTCATTGTTTTACACCCAACAGTGATGAGTGGATGCAATGTAGGAGCCCTTCTTCATAAATTGAATATTTTCATAGTTTCAGCATCGAAAACCTGACCTTCTAAATACGTGTTTTAGCATTATTGGAACCCTCTAGACATGAAATAACACCCCTATAGTTTCTTTTATTCTTGTACTACCCAACGTAGTAGACATTCATTCATTCATTTTCTACCGCGTATCCTCACGAGGGTCGCGGGGGTGCTGGAGCCTATCCCAGCCGTCTTCGGGCAAGAGGCGGGGTACACCCTGGACTGGTGGCCAGCCAATCACAGGGCACATATAGGCAAACAACCATTCACACTCACATTCATGGACAATTTGGAGTGGCCAATTAACCTAGCATGTTTTTGGAATGTGGGAGGAAACCGGAGTACCCGGAGAAAACCCACGCATGCACGGGGAGAACATGCAAACTCCACACAGAGATGGCCAATCTCCTAGCTGTGAGGTCTGCGCGCTGAAGACTTGACCGCCGTGCAGCCCAAAATGTGACATTGTGGAGGCAACATTATTATTTTTTAAATTTTCACCGCCTGCTCACGGTGAACATTGGCCAAGATTGTATTGCTTTGTCAAATTTAGACAGACTTTGTGTGGTGTGATGATGTCAGCAGCCACATGACCGCCATACATCCGTAGTACATGCCTTAGCCATAAATAATACGCTTCAAACGGAGAACACATATTCAGTGAACACTCACACAGGAGCTACTGTCAGGCACATCTCATGGCAGTCACTTCCTTCCCTCAAAGATTAGGTAGGACAGCTCCAGTATGGGGAGCTATTCTGCCAGAATATCATTCAAGAAAACCCGCTGAGATTGAGTCAGTGCCCTGTCAATACAATGACCCGGATAATTGAGAATATGCACATATTTTGAGTGAACGATTCCCTACTCCCAGTAGTCCTGAATGCAGCATTAGTGAAACACGTAGGACCCTTTTGAATGGATGCACCGGGTTGGTTGCTTTTGTTGGTGGTTTCTTTGAACATTTCTCTGAGTTATCTATTGCTCCTTGACTTACGTGTTTCTACTATGTTCAGCATGTTGATCATGTTCACCATACTAACCAATTGTGCTTTCATGACCCTGAGTAACCCTCCGGAATGGGCCAAGAATGTAGAGTAAGTACCATTTCTCTCTCACTCCTTTTGAGATCTGTGTTAAGGGGAAAATTGTGTTTTCATGTTACTTCACTACAATTGTGAACGCAACTTTATTTTTTGTCCTTTTTCTTCTTTTTTGTTTTCCAGATACACATTCACAGGGATTTACACCTTTGAGTCCCTCATAAAGATACTGGCCAGAGGATTCTGTATGGGGAAGTTCACATTCCTGCGTGACCCTTGGAACTGGCTGGACTTTAGCGTCATCCTCATGGCGTAAGTAACACTTTTATCTCAAATCTCTGACTGTGAGAAAACATTGTGGAAAACACAATCAAAGATCGTTTTATGGCGAGTCAACATATTGGGCAACCATGACTTCCTTTGTTGTTAGAGAACAATCAGCAATTAAGAAGAAAGGGGGAGTGTTGCAGTGCTGGAACTAATCAATATGTCACAACTGACTCTTTTATTAGCAACATCAGGGGCGTCGCTAGGTTCTAAGGACGGGGGGGGGGGGTAGCCCCCTGGAGATGCACAGGATATGAATGAATGTAGTAGACATTCAAAAAAATCCAAAAAACAAATAACGAACAAGAACCGGGATATAACTTTCCCACTTTTGGACAGATTTAGTAGAGATACTCAATTGTTTTAGGCCACCATTAAATGTACACAAGTACACACAATCTACACTGCAAAACCGCTGCCCAAGCTTTGCAACCATTCTGTCGAGTGGCCAGTGATCAATTATATAATAATCATTATTGTATTATTAATTTGCCTATTATTATTACTATCATCATTATTATTCTTCTGATTATTACGACTGCTAGTAAGCTAGTATTAGCCTGCTTGTTGGCTTGCTTATTAGCCTGCTTTTGCCCTATTATATGAAATTTGTCAGAGAATTTTTTGTAAAAAAAAAAATCAATAAAAAATATAAATTATTTAAAAATAGGCCTAATAACGCCATTGAGCAACATTGATATGAAATCAGGTGAGGTAATACAGGTAGTATAGGTAATCCATAATTATATATAAATACAATATATATAATATTATTATTATATTATATAAATACAATAAAAACATAAATACACATAATTATAGGTAATACACAGGAAATGATGGTAAAGTGGTAAAATATGGCCAATCACATCCAATAGGTTTAACCCGAGGTTTGATTGGGGTGCAGGAGCAAGCATGAGCTTTTTTTTATATTTCAACTCTATGCTACTAAAATGACACTATAGAGTTTAATCTTGTGACTTTTGCTCTTTAGAATACATAATATTTTGACTTTTTTTTTTATAAAGTTAGAGCTGTTTTTTTCTCATAATTTATCTTCTCTCAATTATGATTTTCTTCCCAATTTGGACTTTACTGTCATCACTACCTATCCATCAATTTTCTATGCCGATTATACTCACGAGGGTCGCAGGTATGTTGGAGCCTATCCCAGTTGACTTTGGGCACAAATCAAAGGGTACAAACAATCATTCAGACTCACATTCATACCTATGGACAATTTACAATTGCGGTAGAAAATGAATGAATTAATTAATTAATTAACCTAGCATGTTTTTAGAATGTGTGAGGAAACCAGAGTACCCGGAGAAAACCCACAGAGAATTTTTTATTTAATTTTAAAATATTACAGCTTCATTTGTTTGCTTCTCATAATATTACGACTTTTTTTCTTTAATATTTAAACATCGGGGCTGCAGCAGTTAACATCTTGTGGTGGTTAGTCACAAGCGCTGGAAAATCTGGGTTTGAATCTTCTTTGAACATCTCTTTGTGGAGTTTACATGTATGCATGTTAGGTTCATTGGAGACTTTCCATTGTCCATAGGTTTGAATGTGAGTGTGAATGGTTGTTTGTCTATATAGGCTCCGGCATACCCCCGCAACCTAGTGAGGACATGTGCCATAGAAAATGGATGGATGGATTTCAACAATCAACTAGTAAAATGATGTTATTTTTCCTCATAATATGACTACATCATCTTTGTGAAATGATGACTTTTTTTCACTAGATTACATCATTTTTCTGTTAATATTTTGACTTTATTCTTTTACAATTTCTGCAGATTTTTTTCAAAGTACTGCAAAACAGAACGCATGTTTGCCTTTGCCAAAAGAAGGTCATGACAGTGTGACCAGATTGCCCGATTTTACTCCACAACATTTGTTCACACCAGGAGGCAATGGCAATCCAGGAAGACCCTTGGGTGTTAAGATTGCTTATTTGATGCTGTATCATAAGTGTGTTCTTACTGTAATCCTGCAGGTATATAACAGAGTTTATAAACCTCGGCAATGTTTCCGCCTTGCGCACATTCAGAGTGTTGAGAGCTTTGAAAACTATCTCAGTGATACCAGGTAAGGCCGCCCGAGTTTGTCCCCTTGTGACCTTGTGTGTGACCTTGTGTGTGTGTGACTGTTTGTCGTCATCCTACCCCTCCCCTTTTCTTGAACCTTCCCGGTTGTTTGGTCATGGCATGGGTGTAGGTGTCCGTTTTGGCGTGTGAGCGAACGTGTGCACCACTGTGCAAACACTATGTAACTAACCAAAAGACTGAAGATACTATGTACTGTACAAGCTGTAATGATAAGCTATACAGACAGTCTGATCATAATGTGTTTGTGAGCGAGGGGAAACAGGTACTGCCAAATCGATCTCTGGCAGTTCAAATTTATTTATGTCATGTACGGGAAACACTGAGATGAAAGTGAAGACACAAGAACGTGACACAACACTCACAGTTCTTGGCATGTTCTTGGTTCTCGCAAGGAGATGCGTGGATGAGGAGGAAGAGGCCCAACCTGGCATCTTCCTAGTGCTAATTGGAAAGGGGCTGCAGGTTTTGTATCTCATTGTGCTGCATAGGAAACACAAAAATGAACCCTTTTCGGGAAACAATGCAAAGTAATTCATTAATTCATTTTCTACCGCTTATCCTCACGAGGGTCGCGGGGGTGCTGGAGCCTATCCCAGCTGTCTTCGGGCGAGAGGCGGGGTACACCCTGGACTGGTGGTCAGCCAATCACAGGGCACATATAGACAAACAACCATTCACACTCACATTCATACCTATGGACAATTTGGAGTCGCCAATTAACCTAGCATGTTTTTGGAATGTGGGAGAAAACCGGAGTACCCGGAGAAAACCCACGCATGCACGGGGAGAACATGCAAACTCCACACAGAGATGGCCGAGGGTGGAATTGAACCCTGGTCTCCTAGCTGTGAGGTCTACGTGCTAACCACATGGCCGCTGTGCAGCCCTTACAAAGTAATTTGGAACTGAAAAGTACTTTTCTTCATATATATATATTTTTTTAATCAAGTTATAATGCAGGCTGTATAGCGGTCGAGTGGTTAGCACGCAGGCCTCACAGCTAGGAGACCTGAGTTCAACTCCGGGGACTCCGTTTTCCTCCCACATTCCAAAAACATGCTAAGTTAATTGGCGACTCCAAATTGTCCATAGGTATGAATGTGAGTGTGAATGGTTGTTTGTCTATATGTGCCCTGTGATTGGCTGGCCACCAGTCCAGGGTGTACCCCGCCTCTCGCCCGAAGAGCGCTGGGATAGGCTTCAGCACCCCTGCGACCCTTGTGAGGATAAGCGGTAGAAAATGAATGAATGAAGTTATAATGCGTTTAACAACACAACTTTAAAGAGGACCATCAAGACTACCATTTTATCCATGATATTGTTCGGACAACCCTTCTTACTCTGCAAAAGTCCTCCCGGATCTTTTATTCTCACAGCTGTGAAATGAGTCTAGGAGTCTCAAGGACATAATTCATGCAGGACTAGACACAACTATCTTTTTTACTGCTGAGTAATCGTAACCTCCGTCATTCTCCCATTCAGGTTTGAAGACCATTGTGGGTGCATTGATCCAATCAGTTAAAAAGCTGTCGGATGTGATGATCCTGACAGTGTTCTGCCTCAGCGTCTTTGCTCTCATCGGCCTCCAGCTCTTCATGGGTAACCTGAGGCAGAAATGTGTGCGTTTGCCGACCGCCAGCAACGCCACCAACAGCAGCGACACTGTTGGCGATGACATGCTACTTTTCAACGGCAACCTGTCAGCGGAAGTCAACAACACATTCCTGAACAGCACAGGGAGCGACTTTAACTGGACCGATTACATCAGTAATGACCGTAAGACAACTTATGTTATGTGTTGATTTTGAAACGGGTGGTAGTTATGTGTGTGTGTGCGTGTGTGTGTGTGTGTGTCCTTCACAATGCAACAGCGACAGCCCTTGGAGGCTTTACACATTAAGTTCTTACACAATACACTCCAACGTTTGCCCTTGGTTTACAGATTTGGGAGGGGGCGCATGTGGCACACATACAGCATGCCCACACATACAGTATATTAGCCCACTGCAATGTGATCGCTCCTCCACTGTTACATTTGGGGTGCACAACCACAGCATGGCTGACTGTATTGTTCACTGTTTTTGTGTGGACAAAAGCACCACAGTGGGGGAAATGTGCGTTTTTTGTGCGGAAGCTGGACCTGAAGGGCAATACGTTCTGTCATGTTAGGGTCCACAAAAGTGTTGCATAAAACCAGAGAAAATTTGCTAGATTTGTCGTTAGTAGGTTTTTTTGAATCGAAGCAAATTCCAGGCAAAAAAATCTTTGCCTGTTTACCTGTTTATTTATTTATGAAATCAATTACATTGAAATGAAATTGGAATGATGTGATTATAGTCGGAGTGGGGGGGGGTTTATATTGGCTAGATCTGATTATTGCAGGGGTCCTGACCCCGCTATCTCTAGTGCAAATTACGCGCCTGCACTACAGACATTGCTCCAGAGTGGTACAAAGTGGTTCTTAAACTTTTTAATTAATCTCCTTTTCCTGTCTTTTAGGTAATTACTATTATCTCCCTGGACGCAGGGATGCCCTGCTCTGTGGAAATGGCAGCGGGGCTGGGTAAGTCTTGAGAAATGATTTTCTATAGTCTTAACGCTCATGGTTCATTTAATTGCTTAACAGTCCCAACAGGGACGTCGGTAATGAACATTAATAGCATAGGGGTGTAACGGTACTCATATATGTAATCAGTATGAGTGTGGGAACACACAGCAGGACCCGCAGCTCGCTCAGATGAGTGATATGTTCGTGTCCAATATGGTCAGAAAAACCTGGTAGGTGTGTCGCTGGTTCCTTGAGTATTTGCTCAGTTCATAGCTGCAAATAAAGCTCCTTAATCAAGCCCAAGTGTACCTCTGGGAAGTTTCATATATTGTATTTATTGTATTTGTATTAATAATGTATCAAAGGGGGGGGGCTGCATGGCGGTCGAGTGGTTAGCGCGCAGACATTACAGCTAGGAGACCGGAGTTCAATTCCACCCTCGGCCATCTCTGTGTGGAGTTTGCATGTTCTCCCCGTGCATGCGTGGGTTTTCTCCGGGTACTCCGGTTTCCTCCCACATTCCAAAAACATGCTAGGTTAATTGGCGACTCCAAATTGTCCATAGGTTTGAATGTGAGTGGGAATGGTTGTTTGTCTATATGTGCCCTGTGATTGGCTGGCCACCAGTTAAGGGTGTACCCCGCATCTTGCCCGAAGACAGCTGGGATAGGCTCCAGCACCCCCCGTGACCCTCGTGAGGATAAGCGGCAGAAAATGAATGAATGAATGTATCAAAGTGGCCACCCCATCTAATATTTCTTCATGTTATTGATTTTTTTATTATTTGTTTGAGAATTTTTTTAATGGCAAATTTAGCAGTTTGCAGTTAAAAATCCTTAAAGTTGTTTACACAAAAGCTAATTGCATTTCCTTTACTTTACTGTACCCAAAATTAACTGAACCATAATCTCAAAACGAAACCGTTTTGTGTTCCACTACACCCCGAAATACCACATGTAACCGGAGTACTGGGAGAAAACCTACCCATGCACGGGGAGAACATGCAAACTCCACACAGAGATGCCCCAGCTGAGATTCGAACCCTGGTCTTCACGATTGTGTGACTATGTGGCCAACATGCCAACCACTCGGTCACTGTGTGGCCTTCCAATAACACAATATTTATTAAAAAATATGTATTTTTTCTGTAATATCTTTATGCTCATAAAATGACGTTATTGTTTTTCATATTATTAGATCACTCTGAAAAAAATCCCAAGCTTTTCTCATTAGATTACAACTTTATTCTGTAGATTTTTACATTTGTGCTTATTTATTTATTACTGGTAATTTGTATGTTTAGAATGTGCCACAGACCAACAGGAAAACAGTCGTGTTCCAGAAGTGGCACCCGGGCTGCGCTTTGGACACCCCAGATATGAGTCATAGGCTTACTGGCCAAACCTGAGTTGATAGACTTAGGACTGTAGACTGAAACCTAAATGAGCTCTCATTGTGTGACAGGGTTTGTCCAGAAGGCTTTGTTTGTATCAAAGCGGGTCCTAATCCTGACTACGGATACACAAGCTTTGACACCTTCAGCTGGGCTTTCCTGTCTCTATTCCGACTCATGACCCAGGACTACTGGGAAAATCTCTACCAGCAGGTTTGCACAATCTTGAATACATCCTGAAATAGATATGTTCTTTGTTTGTCCACTTGATCAACTATTGTGTGCATTATGTTATTGGATCCATCAGACCTTGCGTGCAGCAGGGAAGCCCTACATGGTCTTCTTTGTACTGGTGATCTTCCTGGGCTCCTTCTACCTTGTCAATCTGATCTTGGCCGTTGTGGCCATGGCCTACGACGAGCAGAACCAAGCCACCATAGAGGAGGCTCAGCAGAAAGAGGAGGAGTTCCAGGCCATGCTGGAACAGCTAAAAAGGCAGCAAGAGGAAGCACAGGTAAAATCAATATATATGTAAAATTATATATAATATATATTTATATTTATATGTACATATAAATGTGTACATACATAGGCCACCTCCTACCTGACACGGGGGTGAGAAGTGAGATGCTTTTTTTCATCATTTTTTCAACAGCTCCTGCGGTGTAGCAATTCTTCACTTGATCAAACTTATTTAAGATTTGTCTGATCAAAACAGGGTTGTTGCATAGTATTTCAAAACACGACATACAATGGTGCCTTGGTTAACGTCTGTTCCAGATGGTCCGACTCAAATCAAATTAGCATATTAGCATTCACACTTATTCTTGTTTAGTGATGTTTTCCTAGCTTGTTTCGGGATGTAATGAGTTCAAGTCAAGCATAAAGCTGTCTTGGACACACTTAAAGTGTTGCTGACACTCATATCAATGGGACTTCTTATGGGTTAAATTAAATATTTATCACATGATCTTACCCAAGTAAATATGATGATAAGTAAAATTTAGATTCAGATTTAGATTGCGTCCGACTTCTCACTGCCGCCATGACTGTTCTCAGCTCCCAGGCGTTTGCTTCCTCTCTAGTTTGTCATCCTCTCTGACGAGCTTCAGGTTACCATGACAACATTCCCCCCCCATCCCGATTGGCTAACAGGTTGCCGCGGCAGCAAGCATGGAGAGCGGGGAGTACAGCGGGAGGGTGGGCCCTGGGGGCTCCACCTCTGAGTCGTCCTCTGTGACATCCAAGCTCAGCTCGAAAAGTGCAAAAGAGCGACGCAACAGGCGAAAGAAAAGGAAGCAAAGGGAGGAAGAGGAGGAGGTGAGGGGGGCCTGCGACAAGTTCCGCAAGTCTCTTTCTGAGGACAGCATCAAGAGATCCTTCCGCTTCTCCATTGATGCCAACCGACTTTCCTATGAGAAGAGATGCTCGTCACCCAATCAGGTCAATTTTCCTCATGAATTCAAGTTTTGCTTTACTAAAGTGAATGAAAAATCATACATAGAACTACAAGTAACCCACAAATAAATAGACAGAGCCTGCCATGCTTTGAAAAGGGGGAGGTTATGAATACATTTGATTTAGGAGTATGTGATATTTAAGCAGGGTTAATGGAGAAAATTTGATTGTATATGCAGTAAAAAACTTACTTAAATAGGGGTCCAATGTCCAGTCATCCCTCGTCTATCGTGGTTAATTGGTGCCAGACCCGACTGCAATAAGTGAATTTACACAAACTCGGATTCAGTGTTAATATACTGAATATTTTTGTAGTTAGAGCATGGAAAACCTGTTTATGATTTTCTATAAAGGGGTTGTAGCATTGTTAGAGCCCTGTAGACATGAAATAACACCCAATAGTCACTTTTACACTCTTATTATTTTTTGTTTACATCACATTGCACGAGCCACATGAGGACTGCAGGGGCATTATAGACGGCCGCCTCTAGCATAGCATGCTAGCGAACTAACCTCTCAGATTTTACTTATATTGTAAACTTAAATGTTTCAAACACAGTGGGGAAGAAAGACAAGGCAATTTTAAAATGACCACTTCCGCACTAAATGATTGGATAACATATATCCTATACTTTCTCAGTAGCCAGTCTCCATGCAGTGTGAAAGGAAATGTAATCTAGCGTCATGTCTCATAATCTCTGATGCCCAGTGACCAGAATTACACATATAACTTGTCTTGCAATTTTTTTTGACGAATAACAGACAGCCACGAAATAGCGACCTTTTATTAATTGATACATTTTAAAAAAACACGATAAACATTCAATGGGAGCGATAGTCAAAGCTTGATAGGGCGAGGGATGACTGTATGCACCATTGCAATCATTTCACAAATATTATCTTCCTGTCTTCTTTTACAGTCTCTGCTCAGTATACGTGGCTCGTTCTTCTCACCGCGGAGGAACAGCCAAGCCAGCCTATTCAGCTTCCGTGGTCGAGCACGAGACATGGGGTCCGAAAACAATTTTGCGGACGACGAGCACAGCACCTTTGAAGAGAGCGACAGCCGGCGGGGGTCCCTGTTCTTGCCACGACGCGTCGAGCGCCGTTGTAGTGCCGTCAGCCAGACGAGCCTCATGGTGCCTCGGGTCATGCTTCCTGCCAACGGCAAGATGCACTGTGCGGTGGACTGCAACGGTGTGGTGTCGCTGGTCGGCGTAACATCTGTAACTACCTCCCCTGTAGGTCTCCTTACAAGTTGTTCATTTCCTAATAACTTTCTCATTATGTACTAATGGATGGAATTCAGGGGATTTTCTTCATTCTTGAATCAGACATGTTTGGAGTCAACCACAATCACCTCAAAAAAACTGACATTGTCAGCTGTTGACAGCTGAGTCCTGACGGTTTTTGTGTAACAATTTGCAGGTTGGAGCAAGTCAGTGTTTTGCAAGTCTCAAGTAAAGACATGCAAGTCCGAAATTAAGCCCAAATTTAGGCTTGAAATGTTGGACTCCTTACAGTCATAGACACTGTTTATCCATTCATTTTCTACCCATTATCCTCACAAGGGTCGCAGGGGGTGCTGGAGCCTATCCCAGCAGTCTTCGGGCGAGAGGCGGGGTACACCCTGGACTGGTGGCCAACCAATCACAGGGCACATATAGACAAACAACCATTCACACTCACATTCATACCTATGGACAATTTCGAGTCGCCAATTAACCTAGCATGTTTTTGGAATGTGGGATAAAACCCATGCATGCACGGGGAGAACATGCAAACTCCACATAGAGATGGCCGAGGGTGGGATTGAACTCTCTTCTAGCTGTGAGATCTGCACGCTAAGCACTAGCCCAGCCACTGTTTAGTGTTTATGAATGCATATTTAATTTTTTTTTTAAATAAAAGCGGGCGAGTGGTTAGCATGTAGGCCAGACTGTCAGGAGATCAGGAAGACCTAGGTTTGATTCTCTGCTCTGTGTGGAGTTTGCATGTTCTCCCCGTGCATGGGTTTTCTTCCCACATTCCAAAAACATGCTAGGTTAATTGGCGATCCAAATTGTCTATAGGTATGAATGTGAGTGGGAATGGTTGTTTGTGTATATGTTGCCTCCCCAGTGAGGATAAGCGGCATAGAAAACGGATGGATGGATGGAAGACCATTGTGACAAGACTTGGTCACAGAAAATGAGTGCTGGCATAGCATTCCATTCTCCAATCTCGTTGTACATCTTGTATAATGACAATAAAGGCCATTCCATTCCATTCAGGATTTACGTAATCCACACATTCGGTATTTGTTCTTAAACCCAATATGTTGTCTGGCTGGAAATGACATAATAATAATCACTCATGGAAAATCTCAAGAATTTTCAAGTCATTGGACTAAAGTCACAGCCAAGTCCCGAGTCCTTGATGTCATAGTCAAAGTCGAATTGCAGGTCTTTGATGGTATTTTCAAGTCGTCTCCAAAGTCATCAAAATCCTTGACTTGACTTCAGACCCATTTCTGACAATTTGGCAATTGAGTTCAATTGAAGACTAGGCTGAGAAGGATCAGAGAATCGTTATGGAAGCAGTGTCAATAATGGTATTGGATTATTGAATTCTTCTCATTACTAATGACTCACAAGACCAACTTGGCAACACTGCTGCCATTGTCATTATGAAATACTTGTTTTCCCCTCTGTGTATTGGTCTTTTCAACACTTGTCCATGCCTTTGGTGCATGTAGCATTCACATTTAACGTCAAATGAACCAAAGCATACCTAAGTATAGTTGCCAATAGACCTCAAACGGCCTCACACCAAGCTTGGTCAAATTACGAAGAGGCATGACTGTATTTGATTTCATGCTGGCTTTTTCCCCCTTTTTGCGGATATTAAAATTGTGCTACACTGAAAATGTGAATTTTATCACTTGACTGGTTTCAAAATATCAGCATGTGTTTGTTTTCCATAGGATACAACTTCAGACACTGAGGTGAAGAAACGGCACTCGGTTGATTATTTAGATGAACCAGGAGGCAGGCAAAGGGCAATGAGTGTGGCCAGCATCCTCACCAACACCATGGAAGGTCATAATCTTCATAATACGTTCTAATCATCACTCCATATTTGTAATACAGTACCTTTAACCTACTGATGTTAACTAAATGCTGAATTAACAATGTAAAGTTGTGTATAAATGGGTACAAAATGAAATGAAGGATGACCAGCTATCTTGATGACAGCTATCTTCATGAGGGATTTCTCTGTGTTTTTAATTCTCCTCTCTCGTTTCATGTGCCCTTTCCAGAGCTTGAAGAGTCGAGACAGAAATGCCCTTCTTGCTGGTATAGATTTGCCAACACTTGTTTGATCTGGAATTGTTGCCCTGCCTGGCTGAAAATCAAGAACATTGTCAGCATGGTGGTCATGGATCCTTTTGTGGATCTGACTATCACGATCTGCATCGTCCTCAACACCCTTTTCATGGCCATGGAACATTACCCCATGACGAAAGAATTTGACAATGTCCTTTCCGTGGGAAACCTGGTACCTTTCCATTTCAACAAACATGCTATGGTGATGTCAATCCAATCATAAAAGGTGTATTTGTCCCCTTCTTTTTTTTAATAGGTGTTCACTGGAATTTTCACGGCAGAGATGTGCCTCAAGGTCATCGCCCTTGATCCTTACTTTTACTTCCAGGAGGGCTGGAACATTTTTGATGGCATTATTGTGAGCTTGAGTCTGATGGAGCTGGGCTTGGCCAACGTAGAGGGCCTGTCTGTGCTCAGATCCTTCCGACTGGTAAGAAATAATGTTTTACTAGGAAAAGTACAGTGGAACCCGTTTATGTCATCAACCCTCAAACTGGTTGAATTGGAACAAAAACAAACAAATTGCTCGCTTGACATGGTTTTCCTTTGTAGTCAATTCCATTTTTTCAGATGATGTGGTTTCCATACAATGTCTCAGTGATCATCAATATTACACCTACCAAACTGGTCCCTTTGCCCTCGACTGTATCATTCCGTTGGCTCGAGTGCACAAAGAAAGTTGCAAATGGAGGCAATTTCATTTTCTCTGCGCTCATCAATAAGAACCTTCAGTAATTTTTTTTTTTTTTTGTTAATTCAGTCATTCATTCATTTTCTCCCGCTTATCCTCACGAGGGTCACGGGGGTGCTGGAGCCTATCCCAGCTGTCTTCGGACGAGAGGCGGGGTACACCCTGGACTGGTGGCCAGCCAATCACAGGGCACATATAGACAAACAACCATTCACACTTAGCTATTGTGAGCTAATTTAAACCTGCAGGAAAAGCCTGCTGTTCTGGTGATCTGTGATTGTGTCTCACCGAGCATTATAGTAACATTACTGACCCCTAGTGACTCGTGTAGAATACTACGTCAACATCTTTGAATGTGTATGTAGCTAATACATAGCATTAGCTTCAGTATGCATATATTTTGACGAATAATTGGCCAAATTTAACCACAAAACAGCTTGATTTATTACTGGAAATATTTTTGACAAATCGTGATAGAGTGAAGGTGAGAAATTTGAACCACAAAGTAGTGACGGATGACTGTATTTTGTTAGTGGTAGAATCGAGGTTAATACTGCCATGTTTTCATTGTGAAGCTTACTTTGCACATTGCACAGGAAGTCAGTGTGTGTCTATATGTTTTAGTGTTGTGTAGCATGACGGTAGTTATGTTGTTGTTGTGGTGTCACGCTGCTTCGTGATCATTTTGAAGTTAGCTTATTGATGTCAACTTAAGCAAGCATTTTTAGTCATAATAAGAACAAGGTGGACCGGGACTTGATGAGATGATTGACATGAACCGGTTCCACCAACCATACTCTTCACCATCCACATCGAAAGTATAACGTTTTGTTTTTGTATTCTTGTGTTTACAACAGCTGAGGGTGTTCAAACTGGCAAAGTCATGGCCAACACTGAACATGCTGATCAAGATCATTGGTAACTCAGTCGGGGCTCTGGGGAACTTGACCCTGGTGCTCGCCATTATCGTTTTCATCTTTGCCGTGGTGGGAATGCAGCTTTTTGGAAAGAACTACAAGGAGTGTGTCTGTAAGATCAATGATGAATGTCAGCTACCCCGCTGGCACATGCACGATTTCTTCCATTCCTTCCTCATCGTTTTCCGGGTGCTTTGTGGGGAGTGGATTGAGACGATGTGGGACTGCATGGAAGTAGCGGGACCCACAATGTGTCTGATTGTCTTCATGATGGTCATGGTCATCGGAAACTTGGTGGTAGGGGCCTCTCTCTTTATTTTAACTTGGAAATACGTACCATATTATTATACTGTAAGTGAAGCTCACACATGTTAAAATACAGTATTTTATGTACACCTCGAGTAATGCATGTTTATACACCATTCAACATCAACATGTATGGAAAGAAGTATGAAGAAGCAGAGCTTATTTAATCCCACCCTTCCTATCATTGCTGTTTTTTTTTGTTTGTTTGTTTTTTTCCTTCTTTATTTCGAAAATCATCCAAAGCACAACAAACCAAACATAAATCAACACAAATAAAAATACCTACGTATGTACATATAAACATACACATATTCGAAAGGGAATGGGAAGAAGTCAAGACTTATCTAGTCCCACCCCCCGAACCACCCAGATTCCAACATCATCCCAACAAAACATATATTATTCCTTGTCTACAAGAATGAAAACCCCACAACCAACCACCCTCACTCAGCTTGAGGCACCCAACCACGTGCCAAGAGCAACCAGTTCATTACTAGTCATCGTATCGTACATAGTCCAGTACAAAAGAAAAAAAGAATGAAACCACTCCAACTATACAGTCATCACACCAGTCATCACAAACTAACATGGATATAAAAAAAAAACATGTTATGGTATTGTTTCAGTGAGATTAAAAAATAAATGTGAAAAAAGTAAAATATTCTTTAAAATACCTCAAATTAAATAATCACATTTGAGTCTTACTACTTCCCTATTGTCACTGCTATCCCAACTACAGTGTTTTCCACTTCCGCTTCCTTTATTCTTTTATTTTTGTTTATTTATTAATTTATTTAATTGTATTCATCACCCTTCCTCTTTCCCCTCCCTACACAGCGTCATGCTTTAAAAAGCCAGGCTGTAGAGTGGACCTTTTGAAAGTGGACTGCAGCCCGAGTCAGCAAGCCCTCACCCGGCTGCCCTATCTACTTAACTTGAGTTAATCAGTGGTGTGTTGTCCTATGCTGTGTGTTGCATTAAAAAGACGGGACTGAGTCTGTTGGGATGGATAGACCCCACCCTTCCAGACCCATGTCTCGCCTACCCTAGTTCTCTTATTTAGTGTAAGTGGGAATAGCAGTGACAGTGGTTAAAGCAGCAATTAACTTGTCAACAAACCTAAATCCAATCACTAACCAAGCCTACCTAAAGGAAAAAAAATTGTAATTGCTTGACTAGTAAAAGTATAGGTCTCACTGCCACAGTTTCAGTCCATTTCCTTGATGCCAACACATGACCAGGCTCTGTTTTATATATTTACATCCTGTTAACATAACAACCATTATTATTACCCTTCACTATACGTTCCACAATACTTTCCAAATATTTTAAATTTATACTTATATTTAAATAGTTTTATATTTAGACATTGTTTCAATTCTGCCTCCAAATCATTCCACAGTCGTACCCCATTAATTGTAGGGCTAAAACTTTTTAATGCTGTTCTGTGTTTTAGTTTCTTGAAATTTAGCTCCTCAATTGTTTCAATTGTCACACTTGCGTACTTACTCACTTTGGGTCTTTTGAGTGCGTAAGTGTGTTCACACTGAGAAGTACACAACTGTTGCACTTAAAACAGCCAAAATGATGAATTCACTACCACCCTCAGTGGTCACCATCACTGACGTCACTTAACTTACGAAACAATAGCGGGGAGGGAACAACCTGTAGTGATGCAAAGTAGTGAAGAGAAGTAAAGGTAAAGGGTTAATGCTGTGATGGTAATGTGAGGGCACACTTTGGGCCCAATTTGCCCATTTTCACTTAGGTTGCCAGTTGTTTGTACATAAATGACTGTGGGTTGAGTTGGTACATTTAGTACATTTACACTGTTATTAAAGCTGTAGACTGTCCATATTTTCTGAGCTGTACCTGTAAACCCTTGAGTTGATCATACACCACAGCTACTTATTCAATATTAAGTACTTAACTTAATATTACTTAAGTAATATTAAGTTACTTATTCAATATACTATGTAGATAAATCCTTAGCGGTCCTGTTTAATTTCCACCTCCTCCCGACTTGCTGCCTAATGCATCGTTGTTCTTTTAGGTTCTTAACCTGTTCTTAGCTCTGCTTCTGAGCTCATTCAGTGCTGATAACTTGGCTGCAACCGACGATGACAGCGAGATGAACAACTTGCAAGTGGCCGTGGGCCGGATCCAGCGCGGCATCGCCTTTGTCAAATCTGCTGTGCGGCAGTTCCTCCAGAGCCTGTGTTTTGGCGGGGGCGGCAAGGGTTCCAACATCCCTGATGAGAGCAAACCCCTGGAAGAACTACATAGCAACGGAAAGGGCAACTGCATCACCAATCACACAGCAGTGGAAATTACCAAAGACACTGGTGGGATGTACAAGACCACTGAGGGCAACGGGCGACCAGGAGGAGGCCTGGTCGTTGGAGTCACGGTCGATGGGGACAGCCCAGAGCAGTACCCCATAGACCAGTGTGACTACATGTCCTTTATTCACAACCCCAGCCTGACGGTCACAGTGCCCATTGCGGTGGGCGAGTCAGACTTTGAGAACCTTAACACGGAGGATATAAGCAGCGATTCATCCGATGTGGAGGGCAGCAAAGAGGTAAGGAGAACTGACCGTCTTTCTCTATATGCTTTGTGTTTCTGTGTGATTCATTAATTGAACAATGTCTTCCAAGAATTCCACCATACAGGTTGGTTTCAGTTCAAGCTTTCCCCAAAAATAAAGAAAGGTGCCAAAATAACTCATCCGTGTTGTACCCCCTTTGGCCCCTTTCCAGTGGGGTATGTATTAGGGGTGTAAGGGTACTCCATAATCATGGTTTGGTATTAAGGTCACTTTGGGTAGAGTATGTAAAATGGCTTAGATTTTGTGAAAACAGATAGAATGTTTGTTTTTTTATTCATTCATTCATTTTCTACCGCTTATCCTCACAAGGGTCTGGAGCCTATCCCAGCTGTCTTCGGGCGAGAGGCGGGGTACACCCTGGACTGGTGGCCAGTCAATCACAGGGCACATATAGACAAACAACCATTCACACTCACATTCATACCTATGGACAATTTGGAGTCGTCAATTAACCTAGCATGTCCAGGGCGGCGTCCCGGAGCCACCTTATCTGTATTATGCCTACTCTACTGGCCAATACAAATGCAAAGGCTATATGGGTGTTATTTTATGTCAAGTATAATGTTTAAAAAATATATTTAGATGATATTTACTACACATATTGATTAAACATATTTAGTTGAAAATAGTATGAAAATATTCAATTTATAAATCCTACTTCTCGAAATTCACTTGTCACAGGTCTGGAACCAATTAACAGCGATGAATGGAGGATTACTGTACCTCAAATTCAAACCGCACATGAATGTCTTTTCATTCAGTATAAGATATTTGAGAAATTTGAGTTGAAACATTTCCGCATACCTCGCCTCTTGCCCGAAGACAGCTGGGATGGGCTCCAGCATACCCCCGCAACCCTAGTGAGGATAAGCGGTATAGAAAATGGATGGATGGATCATGAGAGGTGATGGTGGGTTCCGCAGACAAACAAGTGGAGAACCAGTGCTTTGACGTTTGTCGAAATAAACGGGTTCCACTGTACCAGATAGTTCCACTCAACAGACCAACAAGAACACATCATTGCTAAGCACCGCAGATTACATTGATTGAGAATGCCTGAAGGGTGATCCGGGCTGTCTCCTTATGCTGTTTAGCAGCAACAGGCATGAAGAAACCTAATAGAAACTCCAAGTGAAATCAGATAGCGATTGCCTCATGTTACGTATCTCTAGGGATGTACCGTAAATCTCTTTGTGATAGAACAGAAGTGTGTAAACTATGGCCCGCGGGCCACAACAGCGTCTTACTCCAGCTAATTTTTATGCCAGAATGGTGCAGGGGCGTACCAAATATCCCCCATTAAAGTGATGGACCGTAATTGTTTCTCAGGTCTTGCTTTTACTCAGTATCAATTACGAGCAGCTACAAATGGCTACAAATCTAATGGTAACATACGTATGTGTATTCTGGTATTTGAGTGTTTTTGGTGCAACAATGAACCAAACCATGACCTTAAGACCAAGGTACATAAGGAACCGTGATGGGGTATTTTTACACCACTAAAGTTAACCATTATTTCATACAGATGTCACAGTGATTCGCTGGATTATGCAAAATAAGGACAAAGTTTTGTTGTAGTTGATGTGATTTGTCTACCATTTCATGTATGTCCTATGCAAGAAAAGTCCTAACTAAATTGTGAGCGCCGGAATGATTCTGGATTTTGGTGCGCACTTAACTTTGTTTAACTCCCCCCGTTTGTTATTGCAGCCATGTCACAGACGCTCTCAAGGTTTTCTGTGAGAGGAGAATTGTAAGAGCACTTTATTGTATCATAGCACTAACCATGAGGACTGCCGATGTCATTTACAAACAGACATGTTTTTTTTTTTAATGGATTGCCCATTTTGTCTTCTTTGCCTGGTCTTGCCCCACACCCCCAACCCACTTTGCTTTATTCCTGCCCTGTTCCTCATACAGCAGCACACCTAATGCTGTATTTTTTTTTACTTTCTCTTTACCGTTCCCCTTTTCATAATTGATCTCCACACATCAAGATGCATTGCAGTTCCAAGTCATATGAATGAGCAAAGCCACTGTTTTTGACCATTAATATGGGATCTCATCTTACATAAGCTTGACACAGGCAATATGGCATATATTATACCAAAAAGTAATTGACGATTATTTAATAAACATGAGATCACATCCTTAATTGTAAAAATAAAATATAAACACATATGTATGGTATAAATAAAACAGAAACATGTATTTATTATGTATATTAAAACAAATGTTGTAAATATTTTTAAAACTATATCATTGTATAATTTTAGGGACACTGTATAACTGTCAAGAATTGGCTGGTCTGGAATGTTTATTACAAATAAAGGAGTCCACAGTAGGGAAAAGTACCAACAAAGCAAAAATGGTAAAATGCAACAAAAAAGGCGATACTAAGCCATGACAAAAATACTAAAAAGAAAAGCACCGTAGCAAAAGCCTGAAAAAAACAGGCACAAAGCACAGGAAAAAAAAACTCTTGAATGCCAACAGAATGACAAGCAGGAAATAACGAGTAGCAGGTACAACAGAAAACACTGCAGAATAAGTATAGCGGGCGAGTACTTGCGAGATCAAGACTAAAGGCCAGAAAGCAGGGATACAAACAAGTCATACACATAGTCGAGGAGAGCGAAGGGCGTGTAGCATGAAGACTTGAGGGACTTGAGGGTAGCTTGAGGGACAATCTGGCGAAGAGCAAAGCAAGTCTGTCTGCCACGCTAAAATGGCCATGAGGTAAATTGCCAGCAGGTATTCACAGGAAGCCCACCTTCTGCCGGTCAGAAGTGCACTGCAAGAACAAGGCAGAAGGCGTCAACACAGATCATGACAATAACTGAGGGTGATAGAACAATCATTCATGTTCGTATCACTTAAAATGTAAAATTGCCCACATTAAAAAAACAATGGTTCATATTGCCTTGCATCAATAATCTTATGCATGCATGCATGCAATATTAAGTTGTTTTTTCTGCATATATACATGCAAGGTTGAGTCAATCATCACAGAATGTAGTATTGCATACCACCTTGATATGGTTGCTGCAGATACAGTTTAATCCTGCTTGAATATCACCTCATATCGTCAGTAACCCACAAAGGTACAAAGAGTACCAAGGCAGAGAAAGGCAGCATCCTTCCAGAGACCAATGCACTCGTGAGAAGCATGCCTCCATCATTATTCCCATGCCGTATTAGCTGAGTCCCACGGCAATCAGAGCTGCTGCACTGTCTAGGATGACATGTTTCCAAACCAGACAGAAACTCTCTTGCATGCAATCCTTGGTATTCCCTATGAAAAAAAAAAAAAAAAAGATGCCTGCCTAGCACGACTGACACATCTCACATTTTCTAGATACTAATGTGTATTCCCTCCAAGTAGAAAGTTAGTGTGACCATGTTATGTACAGTACCAGTCAGAAGTTTACATACTCGTGTCTTGAGATTGAATGTCTAATTTTGGGCCCTTAGTGATTTATTTCAACCGTTCGGTAGTTCAGTTCTTCTTTAGTTATTTTTAAAAGCAAGAATTGGGTGTGCAATTTTGAATTTATTTTGCATTTTCTCTACAAAGATAGGGTGAGACTCATACAGAGAAGCTGCAGTCCAAAGAACAAACATTTAAGAAGAATTGGAGACATTACCAAACCGCTGCAGATTCCAAGATTGTCAGTTCAGACAATTAATACGTAAGCACAAGTAAGTACAAGTGATGTATCATCACTTTTCCCAGGTCTGGAAGAAGGCCCATACTGTGAAAGGAAATCGGTCAGGTTTCTCAGGAACCACCAAAGTTCAAACCTGCCGTGACTTGGAAATTGCTGGAAAACCAGATCCCTGTTCACAGTGAAGCCGGTTTTATATATGTTCAGTTTCTTATCTTGTCTGACTACAAGGAACTTGACTAATATTCAAAAAGAAGACATAATGAACCTGTTTGAGCTATTAAGCCACTTTTAAATCCATGGACTGAGAGGTTGCAGACTAAGAAGGAAGCTCTGAAATCGACATACTCAAGCTCAACTGCAATCTGCAGCTACCCCCGTGGTCAAGATTGACCTTGTTTGCCCATAAGGACAAGAAGTATTATTTGAGGAAGTTAAGGTGGGGTTTTCGAACCTAGTAGACAGACTCATGAAGGATGACTACCTCAAAGTTCTTCAACTTCACCTCAAATCAGCATGACGGCTGAATCTTGGAACATCATTGGATAATCCAACAGGAGAGTGATGTCAACCCCAACATTGTCATGGATGATGCTTGAGAGCTGATTTATTGCCAGGAAACTACCAATTCTGTCATGATGAGTGGTCAGTATCTCATCTGAATGACAGTATGCCAGAAGCTTTTTGATGGCTACCAAAAGCATCTGGTCCAGGTGAAACTTGCTAAGGGACATATAAACGAGTATTACCGGGTATTTTTGCACCCAGTTCTTGTTTTTAAAGATGTACGTTCCAATTCCACATCAATAAAACATTAAGGGCCCAACATTGTTATGACATTAGTTCCCATGATTATATTTTTAAGACGCTGAATCAATGGCAACTGGACTCTTCAGGTTGTCTTAGTGGACAGTTCGCCTCTCATCCGAGCAGACTTCATCAGTTCATTCTCAAACACTAGATAGGACACTTGTGGTCCATTCAAGGAAGAGCTATCCCATCTACCATTGACTTGATTGCAAATGGACTGTTCAGGTTGTCGTAGATGTTTCTCATCTAATCTGACTAGAGCTGTCCTATCTAGTCTTTTCGTGTGAATTGATGTAGTGAGATGATGAGAAGTGAAACGGTTTCTAAAATAACTGTAACAATCCAGTTGCAATTGATTCAATGCCTTGAGTACAGTGCCCACAATGAACGTCTGACTGGAACTCTAAACAGTGACACCCGACCACATGCTGTCTTATAAACAGTGCACAGTACTGGATTTTGCTGGTAAGCTAATGTGATCATCATTTGACTTCAACACAAACAGAGAGGGCTGAACGACTGCTTACAAGGAATGGAAATAATGTGTTTTCATGTCACTGAGGCAGAACGTTTGGTGGGTGGATTGTACTTTATGGGGGAGTTTGGGATAATTGCGCTAAACTGAATACATTTAATCAACTTGTTTTCTCAGTAGACCTGAAAATACTACACATGTTCTGCTTGGTAAAATTTCGGGCTTGGGTTTATGATGCACTGGAATATTGCATGCCGTCTACCTCAAAGTGAGGTCACATCAAACGTACCCACAGTTTTATGGCTTTAACATGCAACTCCCCGTGATACGATTTTAGCCATCCAGTAAAAGTCATACCAAAGCCTGTAGGTACATTTGATCAATGCTGCATGTGATGACAATGGAAAGGGTGTTAAAAGAGTCCATCTCTGTTATGGCACTGCCTCGTCTAACAGTAATGACCGCCTCAGGATGTTTTGCTTCTGGAACCACCATCTTACTTTTTGCAAACTTCTTCGTCCATGCAGAAGCTCGATGTAGAGCCCAAACATCCCAGTTCTTCAGAAGGGAGCACTGTGGATATTTGCCCCCCAGGAGATGGAGTTGATTCCGTGGAATTGGAGCCAGAGGAGTCCCTGGACCCAGAGGCCTGCTTCACTGAGGGTGAGATTGCTACAAGTGTGACAGGTGTCAAGGAAAAAGTGGGACAGAACTGCTGGTGCTCAGCACTGATCTAGTAACCTCACAGCTGAGTGACAGCAAATAGAAATGCTCATCAGGTTAGAAAGGAAAGGAGCTTGTTCATGTAATTTAACCTGGCACTTTGTCTTAGTTCAACACAATTTTTTACCTCTTTAGCTCAACGTGAGGATGGTATTTACAAATCATGTTGCTATATTTTCCGGACTAAAGTATTTGTGATAAATGTGTTTGAACTGTTGACCAAAATGTGTCCAACATATAAAATCATTCATCTCCTCAAAATACTCAATATTATCACCAAACCAAGATGGTGCCTTACCTAACTAGAAGTATCACAAGACGATACACAAGGTTGGATCTACAAGATGAGACTTTAACATGACTTTTAAGAAAAGTATAATGAAAAATATTAAAACTGTATGACAATATATTGCAAAGTTCTAATTTAATTTATACTACATTACACTCCTCTGCATTCTGTGCGTAGTGGCCCCGTCTTCACCCACCGAGATAAAGAGACTATATGACTGACAAAAGGGTCACAACGTTCATGCTGTGGTTCGCACCAAGGTGTTTTTTTTTTGCGTGAGAGGCAAAAAGAGGTGACGACACCACTGCACAATAGAAGAGATCATGTTTAGTGCCGTTTTAGCCTTAAAGTGCATTTTAAAAAGTTGAAAAGCATAGAGGCGTGTAATTCTGCACTTCTGCCACCCGGTGGCCGTCTTTACGCCTTAAAACTGCCTCGGCATGTCTTTTGAAAAATGGCTGAGGTTGAATGAGTTAAGTAAAATTATTTTCTCATTTATTGTGTGATTAATTAATTGATTTACTGTTGTCCCAGGCCAAGTGCCCACAATGCATTTCTTTTTTTGGGAATGACAAATCTTGTCACGTTGTAATCCCGCAAGATCTTGAGACGCTAGTGATGAACTATTACCAAATAATCAATATTTATTTTACCCCAAATTAACCCAGACTCATTCATTCATTCATTTTCATTCGTTATACTAAAATCATAGTTAAAACATTGTTGGAACTTGTTGCTGGATTGGAATGGAATGGCCTTTATTGTCATTATACAAGATTAAATCTATACAAGATGTACAACGAGATTGGAGAGCTTCTCCTTTCAGTGCAATAGTTAAGTTAAAAAAAGTATACAAAAAGTAATGTAAAAAAAGACAGTTTAACAAGATATATACAAGATATCCAAGATATACACATAATATTGCACAGGAACAGATATGTATTGCAGACACCGGAATATACATTAATTTTAGTGCAAATGATGAATGGGTCTTAGTGCAAATAATGAATGGTGTATACAGATGAGTAAAAGTCACATATGAGTGGATTGAGTTGTTAAATAAATATGTTTTTGAGGTAGTGACAGAGGCAATGATGGAGATATTGCACATGCTCATAAAAAGGGAAATGCAGAAATTCCCTTACAACAAAAACTAGAGATTCGTCATTTCATCTTAACTGTATACGTGCCCAGTTATTCAACAAACACGATCAATATGCAGCCAAGATTACAAAGATGATAGAAAAGTAACATAAAACTTGGGGATGAAAGTCTGCACCAGAAGTATTCGGGGATCTGTGAAACGCTAGACAATACTTCACCTTTTTAAAACTAATATTTCAAAACATAAACCAGTGTTCCGGCAGAGTGATACAATTTAGTAGCAAATGCGTTGTTTACAGCAAATAACCTTCATATGCTAGGCCACCATGGATGAATTGTGCAGCCAAACGATAAAGGACACATACAAGAATGTATTCCTGCAGACTGACTTAGTGACATATTTTACAGAACATATTTTAACACATATAAAGTGTTGGATTGGTTAATATAATTTTCCAGGTCAAATGTCACAATGTGTCTTGCAATCTCTGTTTTATGATCGATGGGCACTAACTGGGGGATGTGCAGTGGGATAAATGACGATGGCTTAATAGGCATGACTTGACCGTGCTTTTCAGTGTTACAAATATTGTTTTATACCCATGTTCTTTCTCGCAGGATGCGTCCGTAGATTCCAGTGCTGCCAGGTCAACGAGGAAGGGGACAGGTTTAAGAGCTGGTGGACCCTCAGGAAGACCTGTTTTATAATTGTGGAGCACAACTGGTTTGAGTCTTTTATCATATTCATGATCCTTCTCAGCAGCGGTGCACTGGTGAGTGTGTGTTTTGTCATGAGTTATGACATGAGTTATACAGTAACTTTATGGGTCTTGTAAGCTCATATACTGTAAGTGCTTTCTTAAATGTTTCTGGAGTTGTCATTCAGTGGTGTACACTCAAACCCTTAGCACTTACAGGATATATTTTGTGGCCTTTGTACACAGTTACATTTTTTGATCTATATACAGTGGGATCAAATACTGTACACATTAAAAACCTTTTGTTTTTGTACTTTTTCTTTACATCCTGTCATTTTCTATTAAAGCTATGTACTGTTCATATATTTGTAGCCAGTAAACCAGTGAATCAGTAAACAGTAAATGTGAATCAGCAAAGAATCAAATACTTTTTTCCCCCACTGTAAGTGCAGACGGAAAATATTTTTTCAGATCTTTGGACACTGCACAGATTTGGATTGAATATTGTCTTCCATGCAATTGGAATGAATCCAAACATTTTCTTCATTCAAGTGTCCAGTCAAAGACTTTTTTAGGACTACTGTTAATTCTGGTGTAGAAGCCGCACCCACTAAATTTAGACATGGCATATTTTGGCACAAACCAGTTCATGAGGACCAGGAGCCAATCATGAGCTATAAAAATCTCACAACAAGCTTGTCCACCCATTGGAAATTGCGGGAGGTCATTAGTCAATCTAACAGTCATCTTACAAATCATCAACTAAACAGTCAAAAAATACATAGTAGGAAATATACAATACAAGTACTAAGACAAGTTTAATGTTTTCCCATAACTCATTGCGTCCAAGGAAATTATTTATTCGGGCATGGTGCGTGCCTGGGAGCTGCAATGGTGCCAGCCTCCCTCTTTCCTTCTCTGGCTCGTCTAGTGGACAGACGCAGCGTTGCAGCTCCATCTATCCATTTTATATGCATCTTCTCGTCCAGTGAATGCTTTACTGGGACACAATGCATTATGGGAAAACGTTAAAATGTTTTTTGTAATTTTTATTCCATATTGGTACTTTTGAGTGTTAAGTTGCAGTGTGATGAGTTCAGTGTTCTTTGTAGGATGACACGGTGAGTCAGACTTATACTAATAATGAGTAATGACCTTCTGCGATTTCCAATGGGCTGACAAGCTTGTTGTGAGTTCACTGATAGCTTGTGATTGGCTCCTGCCGCAAGCTGCACAGTATTTAAATGATTGGTAGTGCTTCTGAAGTGAAGGAGATTAGAATTTAGCCATAAATTAGCAGCATCGTTGTAAAAGCCGGAGCGTTGAAAGTTTAAGAAAAGGGTAGCGGCTTACACACTGGAAATTACAGTAGTTGTCGTCTTTGTTTTGTTTTTGATATTGAACACTTGTGTCTGTTGGCTTCTTATGATCCTTAGGTGTTTTTGTTTTGTTTGTTTTGGATAAATAATTTGTTTTGAGATTGACTCGCATGCCTTTGCCTACAAACCGTTGCATGAACCAGCACCAGTACAATCTCAAGGCATCTTGTCATACTGCTTCTTTGCATTGTGCTCAGGCATTTGAAGACATTTACATTGAACAGAGGAGGACTATCAAAACGGTGCTGGAGTATGCAGACAAAGTCTTCACCTATATCTTCATCCTGGAGATGCTGTTGAAGTGGGTGGCCTACGGCTTTGTCAAGTACTTCACCAATGCTTGGTGCTGGCTTGACTTCCTCATTGTGGATGTATGTACACAACTGAGCATATTTACGCATGCATTTCTGTGTTTGCTAGTTATGCAGAGCAATGATTTAACCTATAAGAAGCGATGGTCAATGGCCAATGTTGTTATTATAATCATTCATTCATTCATTTTCTACCGCTTATCCTCACAAGGGTCGCGGAGGGTGCTGGAGCCTATCCCCACTCTCTTTGGCCGAGAGGCAGGGTACACCCTGGACTGGTGGCCGGCCAATCACAGGGCACATATAGACAAACAACCATTCATACCTATGGACAATTTGGCGTCGCCAATTAAGTTATTATAATCATAATTTTTTTATTTTTTTTTTTTATTTTGCTATTGTGCCTGTTGTCACTTAAATAAACCAGCCTGTTCCGGCGATCAAGTCTGGTGCTGACCTCACCCAACAATTTGTGACACCAAGTGACCAATGTGGAGTACTACATTCACAAGTTGAATTGTGGTCTTAATGACTTCTTTGTAATGATAATGGTTTTATTTCATTTGAACCTGCATCTGATTACAATTGAATGCATCACATAATCAGTTCCCAGTTCCACATGTCCAAAAGGAGTAGGAAGAAGCAAAGCTTATTAAATCCTATCCCTCCATCTGGTACTTTTACAATCAGTAACTGTTACATTTGTTCACTTCCTGCGTTCCTAATATAATTTAAGTTTTTATAAACTTTGTGTTTTAGTACATTCAGCCATTTTTAAGCTTGAAAATGCTTAATTTGGGCAAAAAATGCATACAATTAGCTTAAATATGCATATTTTTGGAATAAAACAACAAAACAGCGATCATCAAGGAGCAATGTTTGAACTGCAGTGTAGCGAGGTCTGACTGTAGTGACATATCTAGCAACTTGTTTGGGTCTTATTGGAGACTCTAAAATCTAAAAAGCATGTATTGCTCTTCTCAACGAGCGGCAAGTGTTTAGCACACATAATGTAACATATATGGAACATGACGTAGTTGGCCGTCAATTTGTAGTATTTTACTAAATAACATCACAAATGTACTTCAAATGGTACATGATCGGTTTGGCTGACTTCCTCCGTCAATGAGTTAACATGCACGTATCTCGTTCACTGTGTTGTCCCAGGTGTCCCTTGTCAGCCTTGTGGCCAATGCTCTGGGCTATTCTGAGCTCAGTGCCATCAAATCTCTCAGGACACTGCGAGCCCTCCGGCCACTGAGAGCCCTGTCTCGATTTGAGGGCATGAGGGTAAGTATATGTTGCTTTCATCCACACTCGGTAAAGGAATGTCAATGCAGAGACATGATAAACAATGAAAATGGTAAATACATTGTCCTTAGCTAATCATTTGACAGCCAGATACGTGACAACATACTACATTTAATGTAAAAATGTAATATTTAGATGCATGATGACGATCTTGTCTTTCCAGTTGAGCTATGTACTTGCTCTATCTGCATGTTTCTTTTCGCATTGTGTCGTAATGTATTTTTGACGCTGCCCGCTTGGTGACTTGTAAATGTGACCTGTAATCTTTTTTCTTTGTTGTGTGTCTTTTTTTTCATTTGCAGTCAGACAAAATGTTGTGACTTCATCCCGCCTCTTAAGGTTTATTTCTGTTTTGCTTTTTTTCCCTATGACATTGTAAACTTTACTCAAGCCAACCTTTGCCTTCTTAGCTGTCTAGTTACAGTGGAACCCGTTTATGTCGACAAACGTTGAAGCAGTGGCTCTCCACTGGTTTTGCTGCAGGACCCACCGTACGGTTGTTTCGATATTTCATAAAAGTCATAAAAGCCCAAAAAAGAAAGTTATGCTTAAAATATATGTTTTCACAAAAAGCTGTTTTTGTTGGGAACTGATATTTTCCTGAAATGTACTTATGTTCTGCTGAAAGAACTGAAAATGGTAGAAAATATATTTTTTTCTGAACAAAGATGAGTCTAATCTTTCTTTTGGTTGGTTCCATATTTATATAGCCATAAATTATTGCTATAAATTATAAATTATAAATGATTAATTATTAATAATGGCATGAGAATGAGATATTGGTTCATATCGGCTAGCTCAGTATGTCCGCTATCTGGATTTCATTTCAGATTTGCATGAATATGCAATTTTAAATTATACCTCTAATTAGAGCTATGAAAAATAACGCCTTAACTTTGGTAACTAATTTATTTAATTCCTGCCTTACTTGTTGGTTGTAGGGACATGAAATTAGCCGTGGCACTGCAAAGTGCTATATACTTGTCCCTATCAAATAAATACATTACATGAAAAAATAGTAGGATACCATGTCACTCTATGACTATTGGTAGGTAGGCGGTAGACAAAATACACCCATTTATGAAGTCACCAAACTGCCGTAGGTTGAAATCCTTTATTTTTGCCTGATGAGGGCCTTATGAGGAGAGGCTTAAACGGGTTCTACTGTGGTAAAAGCACCCTATAAATGTATATGTTGTCCTGTTTAAGTGTAGTCCAGTGATTAGATGCATTTAAAGGCCCCTTGAACTACAACTCCATTTAAACAACAAGAAGGTGCTGAGTTTGTGCTGTCCTTTGAACCTATCCAGGTTGTGGTGAACGCACTACTGGGGGCCATCCCCTCCATCATGAATGTCCTGCTGGTCTGCCTCATCTTCTGGCTCATCTTCAGCATCATGGGGGTCAACCTGTTTGCAGGGAAGTACTACTATTGCGTCAACACCACCACTGATGAGGTCTTCCCAATCGAAGTGGTCAACAACAAGTCTGACTGCCTAAATTTGGTCAACGACAGCGCCCGTTGGAAGAATGTCAAAATTAACTTTGACAACGTGGGTGCTGGCTATCTGGCGCTGTTGCAAGTGGTGAGCGTCACAGAAAGTCACAGCATGCGTTTTTAATGAGGGCTCCGCACTGCTAAATAGGGGTGTGGCCGTACATGTATTTATCATCTGTTTTTTTGGTACAGAAAGTTAGCTTTGTTACAGATTTCTCACACGGTACATACAGTGGAAACTTCCTGATTTCTTATTTTTTGCATTTTTGTCACGTTTGAATGTTTCAGATCATCAAACAAATTGATATATTAGTCAATGACAACATAACTGAACACAAGAGGTCGTTTTTAAATGAAACTTTTTATTATTATCAGTGAGAACTGACACAAATAAACAAAAACATGTTTGTGTCAGTGTGAGAGGTCTCACTCGCTCACATTTTGTAGTTGTTCAACGTTTGTGGGCAACTTTAAGAGCTAATATGCTAGTAATAAAGACAAAATAGTAATACAAAAATATGCTTGCTGACTGTATTGTTTTGAATGATGTTCAAATAGTTCCGAAATTGACATCCTTTGATGTAATTATCGTTGTAGTTGCACATGGAACCGTCTACCACGGTTTCCCCTAGTTATTATAGATAGAAACTAAATGTGATTAATTTTGAGTTAACTATGCATTTTGTCCATAGTTAATAGTTCCATAGTTAGTGATTATCGCGATCAGATATTTTAATGTGTTTTACATATATAGTATATACTGTACACTGTAATATTGTAGATAACACTAATATTAGCCTGTTTGACTGCTCTCTGTTGCCAGGCAACATTTAAGGGCTGGATGGACATTATGTATGCAGCTGTGGACTCTCGTGATGTAAGTTTCTTTTTAATTGGAAAATCACACACAATAATTGTACCCCAACACAGACCTGCACTACGTTGTGTATTTTTAATTCAACATTTAACATTCAAGCAATGTGTGTTGGAACAGAACCTGACAAACTTATGTACCCCATGTACTAATATTTGATTAAATACCTAGTACTGTATTCTACTGTGTCACTATGGTTCAGAGGGAACACATTTACTGTGACACTGCTCGAGCTGGGTTTTTATTTACGTCTTACATGTCTTATTTACTCTTCTTCTGTTTACTATATTGGATCATTTGGGTGTACGGCCATTTAATGTACGCTGTTCAGAAAAAAATGATGCAGAAAGAGATTTTTCATACATATTTTAATATTCCATTGTGTAGGCGGTCATTAAATTGTGACCAACCAGTGTTTTGACTGCCTTTGGCTGAACAATTCATGGTAAATATATTTAAATCTAAAGCACTGCGACATAAACAGTTGGAGGATATGTTATCAGAGCCAATTTATTTATACAGTAAACCTCGGATATATCGGACTCGGATATATCGGAAATTCGCTCACAACGGACAGATAAAAAAGAACAGATTTTTCTGTAATGCATTTCCAATAAAAATTCATTGCATATATCGGATTTTTTATAACGGATTTCGCCCATTTCGGACAAAATCTCCAGTCCCGTTCCAATGCATTTCCATTAAATTTCCCTCGCATATATCGGATGGCCGCATCGTGGCGCTCCGATTCGCCGAATCGTGACAGGCCGCTATACGACGTCATTTGCAGCGTTGGCAGCGTTGCCTGCGCGTCCAGGTACATTGGAAACATAGTCAAGGAAGTGCCTTTTTATAACGGATAAAATCCGATTTACGCATATACTGGATATAAATCCGATACATGCGTAAAACGGACATTTTCCGGTATACGCATATAACGGATTTTGCTTATATCGGACAAAACCAGTGGGAACAATTGAATCCTATATATCCGAGGTTTACTGTACATACATTTTGCAAACCTCAATAACTATTTCTTTTTCCCTGCTGTCATCCCTCCAGCTGGAGCATCAGCCCAAATATGAAGTCAACTTGTACATGTACTTGTACTTTGTCATCTTTATCATCTTTGGTTCCTTTTTTACCCTCAACCTGTTCATCGGCGTGATCATTGACAACTTCAACCAGCAGAAGAAAAAGATAAGTAGCCTTCTTCAGGGAACCTTCCCCAACCTGCCTGTTATCACAAAGTAGGGTTGATGAAAGCGTATTCAAAGTTGGAGTTCATGAGACAGATCCTAAACCCTAAGCTGTTCAAGGACCCCTGAAATAAGATTGTATGATACTGGAAACCGAAGAGAACACAATTGACCCAATAATTTAATCAAGATATCAGTCAATCATCCTCACTCAATATTTTAATGATGTCAAGGGAGTTGGGAGCACAGTCAGCAAGAAAATTAAACACTTTGGATTGAGAAAATGTCAGTGGTTATAACAAGTGTTTTTGTGTTTTCTATACTTTGGAGGGCAGGATATCTTCATGACGGAGGAGCAGAAGAAATACTACAATGCTATGAAGAAGCTTGGCTCAAAGAAACCACAAAAACCAATTCCTCGGCCGACGGTAAGGCAGAACTGCATCAAGATGTTCTTTGTACCATTTCTGTTACTCTAATGGTCCTGTCAGTTATAACCCAAAGTTCCTTCGTTTTGTTCTACTCGGCCCTCAGAATGCTTTCCAAGGCTGCGTATTCGACTTCATAACAAAACAGGCCTTTGATATCGTCATCATGATCCTCATCTGCCTTAACATGGTGACCATGATGGTGGAGACGGATGACCAGACCCGAGATATGGACAACATCCTGTACTGGATCAACCTGGTCTTCATTGTGCTCTTCACGGGGGAGTGTGTTCTGAAGATGATCTCCCTGCGTCACTACTACTTCACCATAGGCTGGAATATATTTGATTTTGTGGTGGTGATCCTGTCAATTGTCGGTAAGGACGTAATGATTCTTGTCTTTGTTTTTTTGTGCACTGTTGAGTTCAGTTGTGTTCAAATTGCATCTGTGTGACTTTTGCAGGTATGTTTTTGTCAGAAGTCATCGAGAAATACTTTGTGTCCCCAACCCTATTTCGAGTGATCCGTCTGGCCCGAATTGGACGTATTCTCCGCCTTATTAAGGGTGCCAAGGGCATTCGGACGCTTCTCTTTGCTTTGATGATGTCGCTTCCTGCCCTGTTCAACATTGGACTCCTCCTCTTCTTGGTCATGTTCATCTACGCCATCTTTGGCATGTCTAACTTTGCCTACGTGAAGCGGGAGTCTGGAATCGACGACATGTTCAATTTTGAGACCTTTGGAAACAGTATGATCTGTTTGTTCCAGATCACTACCTCAGCTGGGTGGGATGGTCTGCTGGCACCCATCCTCAACAAGCGGGAGCCCGACTGCAATAGCCAGATGGAGCACCCGGGGAACACCTACAAAGGCAACTGCGGCAACCCATCGGTGGGCATCTTCTTCTTTGTCAGCTACATCATCATCTGCTTTCTCATCGTGGTCAACATGTACATCGCCGTCATACTGGAGAATTTCAGCGTGGCCACAGAAGAGAGCGCGGAGCCTCTGAGCGAGGACGACTTTGAGATGTTTTACGAAGTGTGGGAGCGCTTCGACCCGGGCGCCACGCAGTTCATGGAGTACAGCAAGCTCTCGGACTTTGCCGATGCGCTGGATCCACCCCTGCGTATGCCCAAGCCCAACATGATTCAGCTCATTTCCATGGACTTGCCGATGGTCAGCGGCGAGCGGATCCACTGCCTCGACATCCTCTTTGCCTTCACCAAACGAGTACTCGGTGAAGGTGGTGAGATGGACGTGTTGCGCGGGCAGATGGAGGAGCGTTTCATGGCCTCCAACCCCTCAAAGGTGTCATATGAGCCCATCACCACCACTCTCCGCCGCAAGCAGGAGGACATGTCCGCCATTATTATCCAGAGAGCCTTCCGCCGCTACATGATTTGCATGACCATGAAGAAGGCTTCGGCCCTCTACAAGGAGCAGTTAAAAGTGGGCTTACGAGACCCCGATAAGGACGTTATGGTCATCAGCAAATACAATGAAAACTCTACGTCGGACAAAACAGACATGACCCCCTCGACTGCCTCCCCGCCCTCGTACAACAGTGTAACCAAATCCGACAAGGACAAGTACGAGAAAGAGAACAAAGTCAAAGACTTCAAAGATAAATAGATTTTTTTTTTCAAAATGTTTACAGCTTCTCATGGAGGTAGGTAGTCATGGTCTTGGTGTGCTCGTGGTTCCGAGTTGGTCCAATTCCTCCAGTCGAGGAGAGGAAGTCCAGGTATGTGTGATTTCAGAGGACATCTCTGAAGGGACCAAATCATTCAGAAGAAAAAAAAACGCTTGTGATTTTCCATTCGGTTGCTTGGTTGTTTTTACTGACCAACACGCTTCAGTAAGTTGTCTATAGCCAGTGCTGCCGCTGCTACAGTGGAACCTGTTTAACCCCTTGAAATCACATCGACATAAGCGGTTGTCGACATAACCAAAACGGAAACTGGCCATTGTGTGCATACTCTTACTATAACGCAGTATGTATACATTAACGTACTGTTTTATATAGAAATGACCCCTTTTGGTCTCAAATTTTGCTCTTTTTTTTTTAATTAACCTATCATCCATAATCTTATGTGAAACATGAACACATGTCTTAACTTTTCTGAGCGTTCTGAGGAGTAAAAAACAGTAACACGAGGTACCTAACAATGCAAGTAACAAACAAAAAAGCTCTCAAAAAATGCCAACATTTACATAACCAAGCTACAGCGACATTGTTATTGTAGGAACTACCAACAGAAGAACTACTTTTCGGGCGTAGTGACACAGCGCCTCGCTCACGATGCCTGTTGTGAAAAGTTGATGCTATGTTATAAATCATGTTTTGCACGTGTATTGTACAAGTTTTTTGACAATGACCTGAAAAGTTGGTCAACTTTGACATTCCACATGCTAACAATTAAACTCCCGGAAAAACTGAAGCAGTGGGACTGAGACTGAGGACTAAATTCACCAAGTAGCACAAGTCTTGCACTGAAAGATACAGCCATCCTATTAGTCGGCATCCCAGTGAGAGAGGACATTGTCAGTGACAAAACATTTAGCACTCGTGCTACATAACGCTACGAGAGTGGCAGTCACAGGCTCTGCGTCAAATCAATGCATCCAGCAAGGTAGTTCCGGTAACAGCAAAATACTCTTAAGTATTACACGGTATCACAAATGTGCCTGTTACTACATAGTCACAGCATGTACTGTATATAAAAGGCTAAAATGTTGTTGGCGGTTTTAAGATGTTTTAATGGTGAGTTTTAAAGGTGAAATAGGTGAATCCCATTACCTGCATTGTTAGCTACCTCGAGCAATTTTTTTAGAATGCACAGAAGACATGTTCATATCTCATATAAGGATTTTGGATAATGGGCAATATTTTTAAAAAAATTATTGAAGCTGGGCTTTTTAGTTATAAGAACAAAGTGGGCCAGAACTTGGTTGGTCGACATAGACTGGTTTAAACCTCTTCCACTGAACTATCAATCCAGTGTCTTGAATTTCAGAATGGGTATAATGCACAGCTTGGTTTGCATTTTCTGTTTGAGGGAAATGGTGGCACTTATTAGCAAGAATGTAGAGCCTTTTCATTTACTCTTTGTCTCATTCAGAATGTTGGCAACTTTCTGATGAAGTCAGTGCTGGAAATTGTAGGCCTCAGAGTACACTTCTTCCGGTGTACAGGATCAAATTACTACTGAAGTGGTAGTAGACATAGTAGTTCCTGAGGTGTCGTTTGACCCTCCAGAGGATGAGTTTGACCTTGAGCCATATTTGCTCGGATTCAAAATTGCAGCCGTGGTACACCACAAGCCAACTGATGCGGCGTAGCGGCCAACTTCCATGTTGCTCTGAATGTTTTCTTCCCTCAGACGTGTCTTGACAGTCAGGACGCTAGATGTCAAAGTTGACAGTCCGTTGCCTTGACTTTGACAAATACCCCCATCATTCTCAAGTACAATTGCCTTTTGCGTTCATTTGTACAATGCGTTGAAAAATGCATGTATTGAATGTGCATTACAGAGCCACAGTACAGTAAGGACTGTACTGTACAGAAGTACTAAAACATGTACATTTTTGAAACACAGACAACTGCTGCACTGAGGTGCTGGGATCCATCCTTGGCTCCGACCTCTCTATGTGGGGTTCTTCTAATGCTCATACTGTATGGCTTTACTCCTGGTACACCGGTGTCCTCATACTCCCACAACCCAAAAAAGAAGCAATTTAGGCTAATTGGAGACTCTAAATTGTCCATAGGTGTGAATGTGAATGTCAATGTTTGTATATACGTGTTTGTATATACTGTATGTGTCCTGTGATTGGTTGGTGACCAGTCCAGGTTGTACCCCGCCTCTCACCCAAAGCCAGCTGGGATAGACTCCAGCCCATGTATGACCCTGAACAATATAGAAAACCAACAGCATCATTTGTTTACCACATTTCCGAAAAAAGTGGGGCGTTTATATAAACGAGAAAAAGTAGTCGTAAAAGTAGTACTATTGCTCTGTCTCAATTTGCACACTTCTTACTTACACTTACTTTTGACTGAGTACGTTTTTTCATCGTTGCACTCAGAATTTCAAAAAAAGCTACCGATCCAAATGTTGGAGGTTAGGTTTTTGTGAAGTGGTTGCATTCAGGTACAATTCGTTCAAAAATTGTGATCATCTTTTCTGGTACCTGCACAATAACAGTAATAGATTTGAGACAGTCCAAATTGGCGCCCTCAAGAAGTGAGCACACGGTGTGCACCATATACTTAAGGAAGTGTGGCGACGGAGGTATTGCATTTGAGACAGCCAGAGTCCAATACAACAACAAAAACCACTAGCAAGCAGCAATAATGGAGGAACATAAATCCGCAGTATGATCCATCTAAAAGCATGGCGAGAAAAGAAAGGGAAGAAAAAATGCAACACAGCAGCCAGGTAGACACCGAAAAAAATGAAGAGAGGTAGAAAAATATTAGTGGGATCATTATTTGAGGAAATATTTTACTTCAAATGGGCAAAACTTTTACAGGTTATTTATGGTAAAATGGTACTTCAAATGTGCAAATAATTATAGGGCTCATTGTTAATCATAGGTGGTCATTATTTGAGGAAATATGGTTCTTCAGATTGGCGAAGTATAGGGGGTCATTATTTGAGGAAGTACAGCACTTCGAATAGGCAATTCAACCTTTTTAGGAAATACGGCACACTACACAAGCAAACAAATGTGCTAAAATATGGTACTTATAAATATGGTAACCCAGCTAATAATCATGGGGTTATTATGAAAGGTTGCAGGCCGCCATTTGACAACAAACAAATGATCAAAGGGGTGGTTGTTTTATGAAATTGTACATTTATTATATTTACATTATACTGGTAAATAATTAAAGGGGGCATTATTTGAGGAAATATGTTTATGGAGTCATTATATGAGGAAATGATATTTCATATGGGAAAATATTTTAAGCGGCGTTATTTGAAGAAATACAGCAATGCAAATCTTTTAAGGGTCATTATTGGTGGAAATATGGCACTTCAAAACGGGAGCTGTGGGGGGGTTGTTATTTGAGGAAATGCGCCACTTGAAACCGGCAACTATTATGGGGGTCATTATTTGAGGAAATACAGCACTTTAAATGGGTAAATAATTACAGGGTTAATTATTCGAGGAAATATGGACTTTTATAAGGGGCATTATTTGAGGAAAATACATGATTCCAAGTGCAACAATAGGGGTCATTATTTGAGTAAAAACAGCACTTCAAATGGTCATATAATTAGAAGACGAAAAACTCAAATACAGCAATAGGTCAGACTTTGAAGGCAATTATTTTTACAATAAAAAAAATACACACTGAACCCACTCCAACAAGTACAACTACTTTCATCTCATGGCTCCAACTAGTAAACACATAAACTTGACCTTGTGAGTTGATTCTTGGCTCTGCAAGGAAGTTAATTTTGATGCAAAACACACCCCCCCCACACACACAGACACTGAAATACACAACATTTGCTGAAGAAGTGCTTTGTTGTAGTGCTTTGTAAATAATCATACAACTATTTTGGTCACACTTTCATTTCATGTAAGGGCACAGTTTCATTGGGGCGGTCATGTGTTTGTGTGTGTGTGTGTGTGTGTGTGTGTATGTGAGAAAGAGTTGGATGTATACATTTTTACTGTAGTAGAGTGATCCACCAGTCTTCAGGTTTTGTTTTTGTTTTCTGCATATAATAAAAGTCAATAATGACCTGTAGATACAAACTATTTCAAGCCTCATCGCCGTCACTAATTGCTTGTGTGATGTTTTTGGTGAACCGCATGCAGGACGTGACTCCGCACACACATGCTCTTATTGTTTCAACAACCAAATGAATAAAATTACATATTTTTCCTAAGTCTTCTTGTTTTTCCCCGCCAAAATAATAATTGTGCTGCATTTTGTTGCATCGAAGATGTGACAACAACAAAAGGAAATACAAATAAAATGGAAATAATTTACAAATGAAATAATTTGTGCATTCAAGACATATTCACTTATATATAAATAATAATAAGTTATATATAAATAAAAAATAAATAACCCTCTTTTCGTCCAAGTTTTCGTCAGCAACCGGATTAGATATTTTTGAACTACCATAACACTTGAACAACGTGCGCAATCAAAATTTGTTATCGAAACTGCTGTGCTTTTTTGCATGTTTGTCTAATTATTTAATCTATTTAAATGTTTCAGATCATCAAACAAATGGAAATATTAGTCAATAACAACACAACTGAACACAAAACACAGTTTTTAAATGGTATATTTTATTATTAAGACAAAAAAATCCAAACCTACACGGCCCTGTGTGAAAAAATGATTGCCACCCCAGCAACAACTGCAATCAAGCATTTGTGACGTTTTCTGGCCGTTTCGAGCCCTAATGTTCTTTTAGTTCAGGATTGGTTTTGGTCTTGGACCTGTGACATGCATGCCGTTTTTGCCCAGTGTCTTTCTTATGATGGAGTCATAAACCCTGATCTTAACTGAGGCAAGTGAGGCCTGCAGTTCTTTGGACATGGTGGGGTCTTTTGTGACCTCTTGGATAAGTCGTCGCTGCGCTCTTGAGGCTCTCACTGTGGTTTGCTGGAGTCCCAAACCTTTCGAAATGGCTTTATTAACTTTTCTAGGCCGATAGATCTCAAATAATCTCAGTTATATTGTTTTATCGGGAGGGCAATCACTTTTTAACACCATTGGTTTTGATTCTCCATTAATAATAACATTTCATGTAAAAACTGCATATTGTGTTCAGTTATGTATATTATTTAAATGCAAAAAAAATATGAAATCACACTTTTTCATGACACTGTATACCAAGACGCCAAGTCATTTGTTGTTTTTTTCATTTGTTTGGGGTATTTGTATCAACTATTTGTGAACAATTTAACAGTATATAAATACACCAATATAAAGCAATAACAAAATAATACAGTAATTTTATTTTACTGCATAAAATTGTTAAGCAAAATAAAGTAAATAGTGCAAAATAATAAGTACAGAAAATGTGGCTCTGATTCAAATTAAGCAATACAAATATGTCTGTCAACAATACAGCAAAAGCACATTTCTGTAATCAAATTTGGAAAATATCGATGTCATCACGGTAATATTGATCAGATACTGGTACTACCCTTTGTGTCGCTACTCTCTATTTTGATCCACGCTGTGTGGCAGGAAAAAGAGGAAGAAGAACGATGTGAACAAGCTGAGCGACCCAACCCCCACCTCCTTCCAGTCGGCATCCACCTGCTTCCTCCCTCCCAGTTGCCAGGCAACCCAACATCACATTCCTCTTGAAGATGGCTGCCTGTAGCAAAACCAGAGGTCGATACTGGCGCCACTTGCTGGCAGTGAAGCAAAATGCTAATAATAGCGATTTGTGAATTAAGGCGCCACTTGCAGTGATGGAACAATATCAACAAAATACACACATCACGATATAGTATCGATCTGTCACTAACACCATTTTTCTTGAACATATTTGGAGCGTTTGGAGGAAAAATATTACAGTTTGTTTGTCTCTTTCGGCTTTTTTTCTGATTACGGAGTACGCTCAGCATACTTGTATCGATCCAGTACCGATTCTGTCCAAATCAATGATGATGTCAAGGTCATCAGCTCAAGGAAATGGAAACGGTAATTGTGATGCTGGGCCAATATGTACTTTTGTGGCCAGCAGGGCAGACCCATGCCTCCATGGGATTTTAAGCTAAATTTGATTTGGGGGTGCCTCCATTACTGCCAATATTGATCATTCACATACCTATTATGGCGGGGCTCTGACATTTACAGCAGAGAGGAAGTAGGTTTTAAGTCAATTTTAAGTTAATTGCTCTTGGGCGCCACCTAGTGGTCAAGGGTCAACACCGACAACGGCACTACTAAAGTGACGTTCCCCGGTATACGGCAGGAGTGTTATGACACTCAGAGCCCTGTGGGGGGCAGTCGCGTACTATCAGTTGCTCGTCCCCCGGAAATGGCAGGAAAGGGTAGCGGCTACCACAATAAATACATCCGCAACCCGTCTACCCAAACCGGGTTGATGCCGACCTGGGCGAGGTTTGTTTTTTTTATCAAAATAATGGTGGAGGACGAGTAACTTTGACGCTTTGGAGGCACGGGCTTTATCGAGATGTCGGGGCTGTAAAGATGTTACTTCCGGACACTGTTGTTTAACGACGCCAAGGGCTAAACGGCTAGCTTGTTTGTTAACCTGCTAGCTGCTTGCTTGTCATCAAATTCTTTTGTCCTTTTTCCCGAAAAGGCTGTGGTTTATACTGTCCGTTAGTAAAAACACCGCCACCATATTTGTAGGTTTTTGTGTCCTATTTTAATGTGACATATGCGTCGAGTCACAATAAATGGATGACATGGCGATTGTATCGGAAACTGTTTCAAAATAAAACAAATTAGCCTCGCAGGTTATTGATGGCGTCCTCAAAACCAGACCCCGTCAGCAATGAGAACAATTGTTCCAAAGAAAACACCAATGAAGCATCAGGCCAGAACTGTTTTTGCTTAGATGACCTGGTGAACATCGCCACTGTAGGTGAGTTGACAAAGTGAATAGCTTGTGTATGATTGTGTGTGTACTTTGCATTGGTAATCTATACTGATTAACAACCTAGTGGGAACCCTCAGATTGGTACAGCACTGTACCCACTCTGTACATTCTTTGTGGAAGTGGAGTTCCTGGTGTCCAAAAACAGCAGAGTGCCATAGCAACAGTGAGAGCCTAAGCACCATGCCCCCCTCCTCAGGTACAGGAACCTTTGGTCGTGTTTTTCTGGTACGGGAGAAAAAGAGCAGGACCTTCTATGCCCTGAAGCAGATGAAGATCCCTGACGTGATCCGCCTTAAGCAGGAGCAGCACGTCTACAATGAGAAAGCTGTGCTGAAAGAAGTCAACCACCCCTTCCTCATTCGACTGTGAGTTTTTCCCAAACGTAGACACTCCAGCATCTACCGTAGTTTGTTAATGTACGCCTTGGTTTTGGCTATTTCATGTCTTTATTCAACACACCATGCACACTCGCATTTCTCACCATCTCAACCATGGAGTTTTGAGATTAATTGGTGTGGTTCCTATGGCCATCACCTTGTTTATTAGGCTCTCTGTCTAGATCCTGCACCCCTCTCAATTGTTGCAGACACGCCCCACCCCCATCCGCCATGTGAAACCCCGGCCAAAACTGAAATGATTTGAACCTGGAAAAACTGTTAAAAAGAATTCAGTCTGAAAAAAAAACACAGAATCTCAAATAAACAGAATATATTAAATAGAAAAATGAAAGATAATTATCATGAGAACTGTTTTGCCTTTAAAAAATATAGATTTTGCGCACTCATTTTGAATATGCTGATGTATTTTTCAAAATTCAAGGTCAACTTGCAAAAATGTATTTGATTTTATAAGATACGAAGATATCAACCCTACATCAAGGTCATCACCACCTCACTCCATCACGAGTTTTGGAAAGTAATTCATTTATTACTGTTTTGTTTTGCATTATTATTAATGAAAAAACATATTTATTTAAGGTAATTGTATTAAATTAAGCATTTTCAAGCATAAAAATGGCAAAATTAACTAACTGAATTAAAATTAGGTATGTCCGATATGCCGATACTGTCCAACTCTGAAGTTCCAATACCAATATCAGCCGTGTAGCATAACACATGTTGTAGATGGCATTTTTTTAAAAATCGGTTTTCATGATCGGGGAAAAAAAATCAGATACCGATATCAATCTATATCGCATTTTTATACTGATATCAAGCTGATAATTATTTATACTGATACTCATGGCACATCCCTAATTAAAATACATCAATCCATTTTCTATGCCGCTTGTCCTCACTCGGGTCACAGGGGTTTGCTGGAGCCTATTCCAGCTGACAACAGGCGAGAGGCAGGGTACAACTCAGCCCGGCAGTCAGCCAATCACAGAGCAAAATACAATATATTCTAATAATAGAAATGTAGTATTCGCCATTGGCCACTAGGTTATTGCATTGGGAGTGGCTATGCTATGTACCTTGGTGTCACCCTCTGCCACCCCGCCCCGCCCCACCCCACCCCACGGCCCAAATGTAATGGTGGCTGGTCGCCCCAAATAAACAAACATACGGGAAACACTGATGTAGTTACCAAATTTGAACCTCGGCGCTTTGTTGTTTGCCAGGTTTTGGACGCACCACGATGAATGCTTCCTGTACATGTTGATGGATTACGTGCCTGGCGGCGAACTCTTCAGCTACCTCCGCAACCGGGGCCGCTTCACCAACGCCACTGCTCTCTTCTACGCCTCGGAGATTGTCTGTGCTATCGAATACATCCACTCCAAAGACATCGTGTACCGCGACCTCAAGCCGGAGAACATCCTGCTGGACAGGGAAGGACATATCCGCCTGACCGACTTTGGCTTTGCCAAGAAGCTTTCAGAGAGGTCAGGACAGTAAAATCATGATTTTAGCATCCATTACTATACCTAAAAGGCTTACTTACCACATGGTTGTATTTACACTATTCAACATGTCCGAAAAGCACTAAAACACCACACACACTTAAATCATAGCATACAGGAAAAGCAGCCTGACACGTGTTTGGTTTTCTTAATAGAACCTGGACTCTGTGCGGCACTCCAGAGTATCTTGCTCCCGAGGTCATCCAGAGCAAAGGTCATGGGCGTGCGGTGGACTGGTGGGCTCTCGGCATCCTCATCTTCGAAATGTTGGCAGGGTGCGTACTGCCGTGTTCACACCTTGCGTGGTGGTGGTGGTGGTGGTGGGGCGGGGGGGAACAGGTCACGTTTATTTTGACATCACTCAGAGCCACTGAAGTGAAAGAAACGCATTCCTATTGCCTGGCTGCAAACTGTGTTACCTGCTAAAAGTCCTTTTTTTTTCTTCAGGTATCCACCTTTCTTTGATGACAATCCCTTTGGGATCTACCAGAAAATTCTGGCCGGAAAACTGGACTTTCCACGTCATCTGGATTTCTATGTCAAGTGAGGTTTTTACTTTGCTCGCTCTGAGCATCCGTGCTGCGTATATTTCGCGGTAGATCGTGTTCACACTCCTTGTGTTTGGATTGTCAAAGCTAGTACATCCATAGCCAAGCAAGCTTTTGCGTCTCAGCACAAAGTGGGAAATTTCATTGTTTGCCCAAAAAAACATTAGCATAAAGACATAAACATGTTAAAATATAGGTCTTTTTAAACAGGAGTACATGTATGCTGTACATTTCACCTGTTAGTGGTGACTTGGTTAACATTAATAATCAATTCCAGAAGGTCTGACTCAAACCAAAACAGACTTTAACAATAAAAAAAGTTTTCCATATAAAACATTTTTGTGTGCCGTTGTCGGTCTATTACGGTGTAGGTAGTGCCAGAAGACTGTCCCGGACTGATAATTATTTGTGTCCACCTTTAGAGACGTCATCAAGAAGTTTCTGGTGGTTGATCGAGGAAGAAGACTTGGCAACCTGAAGGTGGGTTGAAGTGATTTTTTGGGGGGAACCAATTTAAACTGTTTACTGTTAAATGTTTCAGATCATTAAAAAACTGTAATTATTAGTCCATGACAACACAACTGAGCAAAAAATGAAACTTTTTATTGTCAAAGTGTACCCATTATGGTCATTGTGGCACTTTGTATTGAGTTGTGGACTCCTCTAGAGCAGCTACACACAATAACCCGCACAGAAACTTTCTAGATCTTCCAGAATCTGCACCTATTCCAGTTGTATTTCCTTGGATTTCCAAAACGATCTGTTTGAATTTATTCCACCCACGGCCCGCCTCCGGTTATGCCCGCTACGCTGTGATTGGTCAAACTCCAGAGGATTTCCGGACTACTGCCAAAGCCCACTTTGTAAATTTGACAGTATATGAGGTGATGATAAATGAATCAACCTTTGCGGAGCGACTTGAAGTGGTTAGGAGATACTGGTAGGTCATGAGCGACTGGTTGGAGACCCTTGACTTAGCGTTTGTGTTGTGTTGACGATGTGTTCATGACACATGAACCGTCTCATCCACCTTCTAATGGACTTTTTCGCTTCCGAGCTAAATGCGCTGTGGCTGATGGCATCCCAACAGTCAGGTGTGCTTGTCATGAGTTTCTTTTTTGTTTCTGTTACTTTAGAACGGAGCAGAAGATGTGAAGAAACACAAATGGTTTAAGACTGTTGACTGGGAGACCGTTCCTCTGAGAAGAATGAAGGTAAGCCTTGAAACAGTCATGCAATATAAAGTATTTGATTTTGCTAGGAGGGTAAAAAGGGGGTAAAATGGCTCTTTTCATAGTAAAGGTTGCTTTCCTTGTCACTGCCCCTCGGGCGACGTAATGAAGTGTAACTGTTTACCAACCAAAATTGGGCTTTTTTAGTTCATTGGTGAAAGCACGTAACACATTTTAACAGAGGACGCCGTAAACCGGCAGGACTGGACCGCCTGACCGGACCGCTAGTTGACTCGTCTTTTTGTGTTGCGACTCTGGCATGGACGTTGTTTGCCTGCAACGTTGAAATGATTTAAATGTGCAAATCCACAGCCTCCCATCGTTCCCAAAGTCTCCCATGAAGGCGACACCACAAACTTTGAAGCATACACCAACGACGAGTGGGAAAAAGAGCCGTCTGTTCCACAGAGAGACTTGGAAATCTTCAGTAACTTCTGACACCCTCGCTTTTTCTTCATAATTTCAAAAAAAAAGTCTGTTAAATCGTTGATTCATCTTTTACTTTGTTTTTTTTAGTATCTTTTCTGAACAGAAAAAACGAGACTGTTAACTTTCCAGTTTGAACAATCTTATTCTTTTTTAAATGTTTTATATTTTTGTCCTGTTCTGATAGGATGTATTTCTTTGTGACCTCTGAACCCTGTGACTGTTATCTGGCCAGAAGCGAGTACTCTGAGGAATACTACTTTTATTGTTTTAAGAAAGGCAACAAAGCGGTGCCTTATGTTTTTTGCTACCAATTTGGGGAAATTTCACTTGAAATTGTGATTTTTTTTTTTACTTGTTGTCCATTTGTGGCATGTGTGGAAAAACTACAAAACCCACTGGTGATCTTACAGAGTTTGTGGTTTTGAGGTGCTCTCGTCTCCTGCAAAAAAACCATTTTTTTTTAAACGGTGATGTCTAAAAGAATGAAAATGGATGTTAATTATTCGGATCAGATTCGAATACAGTTGACGTATTTATTCAAACTTCTAAAGGACAAACCCTAATGATTGGACTAGAAAATAAACATGCAACTGTGGAAGGGAAACACGGTCCCATGCTTCTATGTCAGCATTTTTTTAACCAATCTTTTTCATATTTGTATTTTTAATTACACTCGTCCTTTGCCATGTTGCAGTTGGAATTTCATGACTTCACTACATCACGGTTTTGACAAAAATATATGACTAAATCGTGCTGTACGTGGTTGAATATGGCCTATTAGTCAAAACGTGCACATTTTAATCTTTAAAAAAGAATCAATTAATAAGGAAGTCCGCCCCTCTGTGACATCACAAAGGGACAGACTTCCTCATATGAGCGTGTCTGGAAGCCATACTCTCTGCCTTTCCCCAAGCTCTGCTCCTCTGTTTATTTGCTAGCACAGCCACATTTGTTTACAATTCCTAAAGACGCAACCATCAGGCTCAAGTGATCGGCGTTCCTGATTCCCTACCAGAAAAAGAAATGCATTTTAATCTGTCAACGGCATATCACACTGGACTGTTTAGTGAACATGGGCATTAAAAACGGAGGCACCTGAAAAATACACCAGCAAAACATACAATAGACACACAAAGACACTCAAACTCCTTTGAAGTCTCTTAGTTTTGCATCCTGACAAAACGTACCCGCCGATAGAGGGACTGTAGGAGCCCTTGCAAGTGGTTGGTACCTCGGCTTTAACACCGCTCTCACCTGCGGAAAAGTGTTTTACATTTCCAAACAAGTAAGTATAACTTATTATGGTGTGAAAAAAACATTTTTATTGGGACAACAAATTAGGATGATATTGAAATTCCTTACCAGCAAGTTTGTCATAATGGAGAAACATTTACAATATCCATCCTTTGAAAAAAAAAAAAAACACACCTACTTTTCAACCTTTTCATCTCTTAATCTGAGAAAAAAAACACTGCAGACATTACGACATAAAACATTCCTATTATCACAACAGAAGTCCAAAAATGACACCAGAATGTGTGAATACACAAGTTGAACAATAACAACATTCAGTACAATAAATGGTCAAGCTGGTAAATTGTTTTGTCATGGTTAAAAAAAAAAAGCCCATCAAACTGAACAACATAAAAGAATCCATGGAAGAGGTCGGCCTTGTGCAGACTCCCGTCTACGATGTGCTGAGCAAGGTGCTGAAAGCTGAAAACGGAATACAAATACAACATGCATCATCTGGAACAGTTCAGATAACATGAGCAACACATGAAACATTACATCACACTCACTGGTCTAGAAGTGGCGAACACATCTTATCCCGGGCTGACATGTATTCAATATACAGTAATCCCGTATATATGACGGTTACTTGGGTCCAGACCTGACCCTGATAAAATGTTCTCCAAGTAGGATTTCTTATTTATCATGGTGATATGACCATACACTCATTATGTCATTGTATGGTCATATCACCCAGTCACATTTCAGTGTAATCTGTCCGGGGCCTTCAGGATCAGCAGTTTTTTTGGTGGTTTTTTTTTGTATTTTTATTTATTTTTTTATCACGTATTGAAAAGTACAAGGTGATATGACCATACAATGACATAATGAGTGTATGGTAATGTTTGTGTATGTAGACCGAGTCACATTTCAGTGTAATCTGTCCGGGGCCTTCAGGATCAGCAGGGTTTTTTTTTTGGTATTTTTATTTATTTTTTATCACATATTGAAGTACGAGGTGATATAACCATACACTCATTATGTCATTCATTCATTCATTTTCTACCGCTTTTTTTCCTCACGAGGGTCGCGGGGTGCTGGAGCCTATCCCAGCTGTCTTCGGGCGAGAGGCGGGGTACACCTTGGACTGGTCGCCAGCCAATCACAGGGCACATATAGACAAACAACCATTCACACTCACATTCATACCTATGGACAATTTGGAGTCGCCAATTAACCTAGCATGTTTTTGGAATGTGGGAGGAAACCGGAGTACCCGGAGAAAACCCACGCATGCACGGGGAGAACATGCAAACTCCACACAGAGATGGCCGAGGGTGGGAATTGAACCCTGGTCTCCTAGCTGTGAGGTCTGCGCGCTAACCACTCGATTATGTCATTGTATGGTCATTTGTATGTTTTTTTTAATATATTAATTTTTTGGTATTTTTATTTATTTTTTCATCACGTATTGAAGCACAAGGTGATATGACCATACAATGACATAATGAGTGTATGGTAATGTATGTGTATGGTAATGTATGTGTATGGTAATGTATGTGTATGGTAATGTATGTGTATGTAGACCCAGTCACATTTCAGTGTAATCTGTCCGGGGCCTTCAGGATCAGCAGTTGTTTTTTTTTGTTTTTTTGTTTTTGTATTTTTATTTATTTATTTTATCACGTATTGAAGTACGAGGTGATATGACCATACACTCATTATGTCATTGTATGGTCATATCACCTCGTACTTCAATACGTGATAAAAAAATAAATAAAAATACCAAAAAAAATACCAAAAAAAAAAACATACAAATGACCATACAATGACATAATGAGTGTATGGTTATATCACCTCGTACTTCAATACGTGATAAAAAAAAAAAAAAAAAAAAAAAACTGCTGATCCTGAAGGCCCCGGACAGATTACACCGAAGTGTGACTGGGTCTACATACACATACATTACTGGAAGCAATGCGGCAAAGAGACCCTAAAGACCTACCTTGAGGTTCAGAGCGGGTCCTATGTTGGCCTTTGCCGCTCTCTGGGTCAACACCTGCCCAAAAAAAACTTTCAGTACCTCAGCCTTCCATCCAGGACAGACATCCCTCAGTAAAAACAGTCAAATTTACCTCCTTGGATCTTGAAACACAGTTTTTTCTTCTGGTAAGCAAAGTAACTGGACGCCGCTCCTAGCAGGGCCACTCCGATGGCACTGGCGATTCCTGCAATGGTCCCGGATCCCGCCTCTTGGAGACAAAAGCAAACAAATCCATCAGGATGATTTAGCCTGACGGCCCTCGTGAGTGACTGAATGGCGTTATCGTTTGTCACATGAAAAAAGGCAACAAAAGAAAGATTTTTGTCTCCCACGGTCGTCCCTCCCATGTAGATTTTTGCTCCGATGCTCTTCTCACCAGGAGGAGTTTCCTAGATTGACATGTGGTCTATATTAGGGCTGGGACAACGTGTCAACATCATCGATGACATCGACACAATAAATACGTCGACACAAGAACTGCATGTTGATGAGCCTTCACTCACAATTAGTGGTGGGCAAAATCGTTCATTTCAGTGAACAGGATCATTCCGCTTCATTCAGTAAAAAGAGCCGTTCATTTCGGTCAATTGGTCGTTGCATAGACCCGGTCAGTAGTGTCGAGTCAGTCCGTTCACTCATGTTCACGTTTGTTCTGACTCAACAGCTCACCAACTAGTGCTGTGTCGGTAATGAACAAATCGGCCGGCGGACTGAACAGGTATTTTGTGGGCGGTTCATTTGTTCGCAAAAAAGAACTAGTTCTTTTGAGGAAGCACCCGGGAGCTGCTTGTGAGGAGAAGACGCTGTAAGTTTTCAACTTTTTTTTATTTCCTTGTTTGCAATAATTAACCCAGTCATTCATCCAAACCGCACCAAGCAACTTGTACTCCAGCCTCGCACACACAGAGCACGAACCCATAAAAAAACACACTCCTCACACACTCGCGTCTTGCTGACACTTTTTTTTAACTAAGGCTAAAAATAACCAATTAGCTAAAAATATCATCCAATACTCCAAATATCATCCAGGAGAAATATGATCTCAGGGAAGAACTACATTTGAAACACTTATATGCTAGGACAACGTTAGCGTTAGCATAGCATTTCAGTATGTGGAATCAAACTATGGAATGGATTGAGTAAGGAACTCAAACAATGCACAACGATGAGCCAATTCAAGAAACAATACAAGCAGTTAATGTTAGCTAAATACAAGGATGAAGAGTCTTGAACCAGTCATGATGTGCTATATATATATATATAGTATATGTACCCATTATGTCATTGGATGCTCATATCAAAATAAAATAAATTAAATTAAATTAAAGCACTTTTCTGGTCAAAAAACAGGGGAAAACCACACACATGCTCATCAGGGGCCCCAGATGAACCCAAAAATGGCATAAAATGCCAGAGTTTGAGGGCGTGTTTTTTGACAAAAAACGTATGTCGTTTTTTTCAGTTTTTTTCAACTTGCTTCTGATGCACTTTTCTGGTCCAAACAACAGGGGAAACCTCGCACACGCTCATCAGGGCCCCAGAAGCATCAAAAAATGGCATAAAATGCCAGAGTTTGAGGGCGGTGATTTTTGACAAAAAAACGTAAGTTATGTCGTTTTTTTCAGTTTTTTTCCAACTTGCTTCTGATGCACTTTTCTGGTCAAAAAAACAAGGGAAACCTCACACACGCTCATCAGGGACCCCAGAAGCATCCAAAAACGGCATAAAATGCCAGTGTTTAATTTGGTGATTTTTGACAAAAAACACAAGGGTTAGTATGTCGTTTTTTTCAGTTTTTTTCCAACTTGCTTCGAATGCACTTTTCTGGTAAAAAAAAATAAAACCATTACCATTACCATATAAAGTGTTTGATTAAACCAATACCGAGGTTGAAGTACACCAAATGTTTGTTGATGGTAACGCAATATTAGATTGTGATTGTGAGAATGTACTTTATCTAGTATTTCTTCCGGTCTGTATCATTTTGAGCCTGTGCACAAAATATCTCCCGAAATAAATTCAGACTTCTGCACCCAATCCTCGTTTTATTAATTTGCCATCACTCTTTCATTTTTACCACATGCAACTCGTGGAGACAAATTTGCAGCGTCATCAAAACTGATAAATGACACCAATTTTAACACAAAAACACTGACCGATACGCGGTACACTTGAATGTCTGCATAAGCAACAGGACTACAAATGCAACACACTCAACCAATTTCCACAGCAGTTATGGAGTGTTCATTCAAAAAAACGACACTGTGAACGCCACATTCAGGAGACAATTGTAAAAATGAGAACTGTGAGGAGGAAAACCCAAGAGGCGGTCAGCAGTTTTGTCTTGTGACTTGTGCTCGTCTGCTAAGAAGACCAATGTCAAACAATAAAAAGAAGATATTACCTCCAGAATATAGAACCAAGTCCACTTACATCTGGATCTCCCTTGGACACCCGTATCAGAATAAAGTACCAAGAACCTTTGCAAAAAGAAAATCTTGACTAATCCGTACAATCAGGCCACAGTCTGCATCAGTTCCAAGATCCTCTCTAAGGTCTGTCTTATATTGGACATCCACAAAAAGAATTCCTCCGGCATGTTAGCAATTAGCATCTTCAGGACTTGGCCCCACAGTAGGTCTGGGTCTGCAACAACACAAATTGCACCATAGTTTTAGCCACATAGACCGGACCAGACCCACACCAGACCAGGGTGACACCTGAACGCTGGCTCACATATCATTCAGTAAAGTAAAAGTTCAATAAATGGAGTAGTTGGTGGTGCCGCCATATTTGAAATAAATACATGTCACCTACACCAGAACCCAAAAGGTAGTATATATATAGTATCGTGAGGTTCCATTCTATGCAATTTAATAGTCGCATTAAACTTCCCCGGTTCTGTGCCACCACGGGAAACGTGTGCATGACAAGTGTTGCACTCATCTACATTGTCATTTTCGGACTTGAACAAAAGACACACGGGGCCAACATCACTCCTACTCCACGCTTACCACGTGAGCATACAATGTTGTTGTGATCACGTGTTTCCATCTCGAATCGACTGCTTGTATTGGAATACCAATACTGGATATTTTAGATGCAGGCCGATATAATCTGACCATTTTTTGCGGTCCGATATTCAAGATGAATATTGGACCAGGGCACCCCACAACTAAGCAGGTAGCACACAAGCTACTAAAGTGAAGCTACACACAGTGCTAGCTAAAGTAGAAACGTGTGTTGCGGCATAATTTTACTTCTCGTACTTAGGGTTGGGGCATTGAGTCTTGATCATTGATGCGGACCAGTACTTAGTTTGGATTCCGAGTTTCTATGGCCAGTCCAGTGACCAGAAGAAACGGACACCAATCTGGCCGGTTTCCACGCACCATTTCCGGGCTGCATGAAGTCCATTCCCTCGTTTAACTTCACCATCCACGGGGCCTTGATGGGCTTACGTAATCGATTGAGTACCAAGTACCATTTCCCCTGCTGCCCTTCACACACATTTTCCATGGAGCCGCTCTGAGCATGCTCCAAATGGAACACCTCGCCATTCTGGCTTCCAGGTTGCATGAAGTCCCTTTCCTCACCCAACTTCCATGGAGCCTTGCTCATTTCCAAAGCCAATGATCACTTGTTGGGAACATCAAATGAAGGTAGGATTGCAAGGTTTATAGCGTGTCTGCCTGTAGAAATATCCTATATTACAACATGGACACCTGCAGCTTATAGCCAAATTTGGCTTATACCTGAGTGGAAAAGTCCAGCAAGTCATGAAGTATTTGCATAATAAAACCAAAACCAGTGTTTTACCAGGCCCCCATTTGCGTACCAAGTCGTCTTATACATCCTTATAAAGTTTATTTCACCGAGATTTGACTGATATAGGGTCATCCTTTGCTGGTGCAAACATTGCTGCCTCACTCTATCGTGGTTTTTAGAAAATGAATGAATGAATAAATGCCTACTCTTTCATGGTTCACTATGACTATACTATGACTGTATTACATGTTACTGTATAAGTAGTATTCTGGTCAAGATGATGACATGTTACATTACATTGCATTACCTTCACACTGCCCGTATTCAGCCATGGTATGTTCGGACATACCATGACAGTGAAAAAAAAAGTTGTTCTCCCATTTTGTGTGGAAGTGGTAAGTTTTTGGCTTTTTATTGTAATGGTAAAAAAATTTTTAAATAAATAAATAAATAATAAAAAAGTTAAATTATATTAGGAAAGCAGGAAGTGAACAATGTAACAGTTACTGATTGTAAAAGTACCAGATGGAGGGGTAGGATTTAATAAACTTTGCTTCTTCCTACTCCTTTTGGACATGTGGAACTGGGAACTGATTATGGGATGCACTGAATTGTAATCTGATGCATTATTTATTATTTATTATTACACAGGAGCCAGGCAACGACATTTCGTTGGCAATTTCACTGCTGTGTTATTGTGCAATGACAATAAAGGAAGTCTATGTCTATGTCAAATGAAATAAAACCATTACCATTACCATACATTTACTGTGGGTGTGACTTTTTGAAGGTATTTTAGGCACAAAATCCTAGAATGTTAAGGGGCCTTAATCTGACTTTTCGATTGGAAACCAGATCCCTCACTTCCATCACTGGCTCATCAAGGCGGGCTTTCTATGCAAGCGCCAGGACAGAACATTAACATCAAATTCACAAGAGAAGATCAAGCATGTTTACAGCAACAGGAGGAAATATGTAACAGAAGAAATATGTAACAGAAGTTGAATTAAGTCAATATTTAAATTATATGGACAAAATGCAGCAAGAGCATGCAAACCGGGACTTCACATAGAAGACCAAATTAATTCACGTCCACCTAAATGTCGTCAGTGTCATTGTCCATCGTGAAACTTGTCTGACATCAACATGGACGACCGGGAAAGAAGGCCCTGCTCCGAAATCTACACCAGTAAGCGTGACCAAAGTTGGACGCAGTGCCAAGAAGTTGTTTTGCCGTCAAGCAACTACAGCAAGAATTTGATCATTCACCTCATGTCAACAGCAAGATGGCTGAAACTTGGACACACCTGGGTGTTCCAATGGGACAGTGATCCCAAACACACGTTAAAATTGGTTCTAGAATGAATAAGGCAGGTTAACATGAAGCGTCTGGAATGGCCCACCCAGAGCCCTGGAGGTATTTACACTATCAATGGAACTGTATGGAAATGCGCATATTTAGCCTTATTGTTCATTTCAACCCTGTGTAAATTACAGAAAGTTAAAAAAAAATCAAACTCATGCACCCATTTGTTATTTTTAAAAGTCATGAAAGATGCAGTATTATCATTTCATCCTTGAAAAAGAGCAGCTCAGATCAATTATTCATTCATTCATTTTCTACCGCTTATCCTCATGAGGATCGTGGGGGTGCTGGAGCCTATCCCAGCTGTCTTCGAGTGAGAGGCGGGGTACACCCCGGACTGGTGGCCAGCCAATCACATATGCCAGCCAGGGGACATATAGACAAACAACCATTCACACTCACATTCATACCTATGGACAATTTGGAGTCACCAATTAACCTAGCATGTTTTTTGGAATGTGGGAGGAAACCGGAGTACCCGGAGAAAACCCACGCATGCACGGGGAGAACATGCAAACTCCACACAGAGATGGCAGATGGTGGAATTGAACCCTGGTCTCCTAGCTGTGAGGTCTGCACGCTAACCACTCGATCACCGCGCAGCCCAGATCAATTATTAAGGACCAAAATTGAAAGTGACATCCATGCCCAGATGAATCTGTTTGATGATGCAAGAGCTGATTTTCATAACTCCGGCAGCAGTCACACACAAGGTATCGAGACAAAAACTGGAATTATATTTGAAATAGCAGAAAAAGTTATTTACCTTGAGGCTGATCACTACCACCGCCACCTGTAAAGATAACAAAACATAATTATTCGACAGCTGTACATTGTTGTGTATGTATATGAAAGGGTACACATGATGGATACCCATCACACTAAATGTTACTATGCTCTACTGCCTATCCTATTCAGGGTCCTGGGCCTGGCAGCATAAAATCATTTAACATCAATCATTGGTTCGTTCAATATTCAGAACGATGGAGAAGCCAAAAGATCTCAGTGAAGATCTAAGAATGGTCGTTGTAGATTGACGGAAAAACTGCAGATTCGCCAATCATCGCTTCAGTTTGGATGTAGCGGCACTTTGCCAAGATCTGGAAGAAGATCCAGATCATCAGCATTACACTGAAAACAGTTTTACATCACCCAGGGTCCCTCAACGTATGATGAGTGCTGCTGTATGTAAATGTGTATATTTGAGCCTTAATATTGATTTTAATCAATAAAAATCGTAAATGTGGATCTTGCCAAGCCATGATTCAAATACAATTTCTGCTGCATTGAGTAACACATAGTATTACAAAGAATTGTTCCCACTAAACAACCCTGCACCGGTGGAAAGCTTTTTCCACCTCAAGAAACCCAACTGGAGAAGGCCAATGAACCAGATGTTTCCTTTGAGGGCCAAAATGAATATGCCAATCATGCCCAACTGTGCCTGTAATATTTGATTCCAGGGGTCAAGAGCTCATTTCAAGAGCCCAGAATCAGTCTCGTTATGCTATTGGACAAAAACAGGTAGTACATTTGGAAGAGTACGAGTCTCGTTTACCATGAGGCTGGTCAGCACGACCTGTAAACAAGACAAGATGATTATTTTACAGTTGTGCGTTGTTATGAAAGAAAAGCTTACATTTATCATTTTTTAATGATCTGTCCAATCTAGTAAATTTTAAAAGATGGGAAATCCACACAGAGAGGTCCAAGCTGGGATACGAACCTAGAATCACCTGACTGTGATGCAGACGCACCTTCATATTTATTTGGATTTTATCCCAATCAAGTAAGAGAATATCCTACTGATCCTACACACTTTCTCTTTCATTAGTATGAGAAACTGTCCAAACTATTGATTGGTAATCTTAAACATCACCATTAAGAAAGTGAAGTGCATGTCATCGCCTTACTAAAAAAAAATAAAATAATAATAAACATGTTGAAGTCTTACCTCCCCTGTCAGGCTTGTAGTCTCCACCGCCTAAGTCAAACAGGTCTTTATCATCAAAGGAACCACCACCACCACCTGGAAGAAATGACACAAACATACAATGTAGGTTTTAATAATATGCATCAGTCTATGTTGGCAGACTTGTCAATCAACATAATACAGCACTTCAAAATGGATGGATCATGGAGCCTTTTATGTCGACACCCCTGGCCCCTGACAACATAAGCTGTTGTCAACATAAGCAAAATCAAAACTGAAACTAACCATGGACTTTACTTGTGACTTTGGCCTGATACGTACACTCGATACGAGAATGGGTACACAAAAAAAACTACCTAACCCCAAGCACAACTCATTTGTTCCTCAGTAACTACTCTATTCGTTAGGTCCCCGTTAGTTCTTCATTCGTTCCTCTGTAACTACTCCAAATGTACACACCTACTCTATTCATTAGGTCCTCATTCATTCTTCATTTGTTCCTCTGTAACTACTCTAAATGTACACGCCGTAGTTCCTCAGTAACTACTCATTAGTTCCTCTGTAACTACTTTAAATGTACTACATGTGCCCTAGGTCTTCAGTAACTACTTTACTCATAAGTTCCTTATTAGTTCTTCATTTGTTCCTCTGTAACTACTCATTAGTTCCTCTGTAAGTACTTTAAATGTACTATTTGTGTCCTCGGTCCTCAGTAACTACTTTACTCATGAGTTCCTTGTTAGTCCTTCATTTGTTCCTCTGTAACTACTCTAAATGTATATGACTTAGTTCCTCAGTAACTACTCATTAGTTCCTCTAATGAGGAACTACAGAACAGAGCTGCTGTGGTAATTTTGTTCAATGTCTTGATGACAGTAAAGGTTTCGTACATGGGCAAATCTTGCTTCCTGTAGTTCTAAAAAAAGAATGGGTGCATCTTGTTGGTTGCTGTGGTTGAATCCAGGTCACAGATCAAGAAGCGACTGATGTGTGCGTTAATGCTGTGTAGCTAGACACTAGTTATGTTGCAGTTGTGGTTTCACTCTGCTTAGCAATAATGTTGATGTTAACGCTACAATACTTGGACTGTAAAACGATGAATAACTTACCGCCACCACGCTTTGGTGTGTCGATTGCAGGCTTGTCTGGCTTTTCATTTGGGTCTATAAAATAAGAGGGAAGGAGGAGAACTCATTTGAGAAAACGAAAATGCGAGGATGTATTGTGTAGTTTTTTTCTAAAGAACATTAGCTTCCTGAGTAACATTGGGGTGAGACATGAAGAACCAGAAAACACACCATCCCAATACAGGAAATGACTTTTATATTTGCTACACTGAGTGGCATGCTTCATTAATATTATAGATACGGTACTGTATATCATTGGCAATCTCAAACTGGCCATTAATATTACTAATAAAATCAGGTTACTGTACAGGACTGGATGGCTTTTGGTCAGTGGTCCATTATCCTGCTTGAGGGCTTTTTAAAATGATATAGGATCCCGGTGGGGTGCAACAATAACTTTCTTTTAACAATCCATTAATCAGTGTAAATCTGCCCTCTCCTCCTCTTGACCGAAACTCTGGGATTCCCACGCGTCCACGTCAAGGGTCGGCTCCATTATTGAGAAGTCAAACTAAAAAAAAGCTGTGAGGCACCAACACCGAGGCTGCTTTGCCGGATTGCTCGGGCACTGGATTCCATGGAATGATGCAGTACAGGCCCAACAGTTTAGTGTGTATGTGCAATATTGTACAACAACTAGGGCCCTATGGCTTCTGTGTTAACGGAACCGCAGAATTGGCCAACTGTAAAACGACTTGGGCAAACTGTGAGGCTGTATGAGTGTGTTTACAGTGTTGTGTTTGTTTGCTTGTTAATGCAAACGAGCGTTTTACAATGCCCGCTGATGTCATGAAAGTTCTCAGTGAAAGAGTGAAAGAACGAGAGGTGTGTTTACGCTTGCTCCCAGTTCAACAGTTTTATTGTAATTAGGGTGTGATAAAAATACCTTACGTTAATAACAATGTTGGAATTGCATTGGTGACTACATCTTCCTTAACCACAAGCATGGGCATAATAGTGTGTGGCAATGCACACAGAGGCTGACATCCCATTTGAAAAGTCAGCCAGGCTACATCCTTTCAGAAATACATTGTTCCTTACTTTATCACGGGGGATAAGTTCCCAAAATAGCCCACAATATGTCAAATCCATTAATATTTTCTCACATTTCTCTCTTGTTTAAACACTCAAGAAAGTTCAAACCTTGGTTTAAATTTTAAAGATCAACCTACAAGGTCGGACACATCAAAGTATCAAGTGACTCACACATATTTCACTTGTCTGACCTTGCCTTTTCGTCCTGGCAGCGTTCCACTGTACTGTAGCGTTTTTGTATCCTTGTTATACATATTGCTGTAGTACACCTGAGGGAATCCCAAAGGGATTAATAAAGTATTCTGTCTGTAACCGAAGACTCGTTTATACTGTAATGGCGCCTTATAGCCGCGTAACTTCTACATTCCTTCAGCATGCCCAGAAGTCCAACCTTTCGTGCTAGCATGCTAACATGCAAGCAAGCTAGCGATGACATGAGAGACAAGGCAGGACATTTATTGACAATGGTCTACAGCCCATCAGGATACAGAGGATAATGGGTCGTACAGACAGGCGAGAGAGGGAAGAGGGAGAGACACTCAACTTCCAACAATGCAATTCTTCTTAAAGGGCCAGGTTCGGCCTGTAACAGCATTCATACGCTGTTGCACTAAAAATAATCAGCCAAACAGTGAGGCCCTAAAACTGGCGTTACCTGGATGGACAGCATCCTCCAGGTCAAATCCAAAGCCATCTGCACACACAAAGAAAAGTTTGGTAAGCGTAACAGACAGAAATAAAATGAGATAAACGCCTAAAAGCCTACCAGATCCTCCGGGCTTAGGTTTCGGTTTATTGGGTTTCTTCGGTTCATCTTTTAAAAAGAACAGAGGACAAATTTGTATTATTTTTTAATCATTAGAAAACAAAACACTAAGCTGGAGAGACATTATATTGCATATTCAGATTTATACACAAGTGACTGAATAGTTTACCTGGTCCTAAGGCTTCAAAAAGGTCTAATTCATCTATGAGGAGAAAGGAAGAATAATAGGAGTGATGACAATTGTTGTTATGATATATAAGACATAGACATAGATTGCTTAGAATCTCCTTAAATAGTAAATACAAACAAATAACATATTTTTAACATATTTGAACACATTTATGTACAATTGATGCATGTTCACCACTGATTATTTTGTTCCTGTTGTCTTTCCTGTTGTTTGTTTCCTTTTGCACCATTTGTAGCAGCTACCTGCAAGCTTAGCAAATGTAGTTGTGGAGGTCTTATGCTTATGACCATTGAACATTGGCAATGACCGCCCGTACGCCAAAAGGCACAATCACAAAAAGCTAAAATGTTGCTTTGTATTTAAATACAAATAAATAAATCTTGGGCTCAAATAAGTTGGTGACCGCTGCTGTAAAGAATATTGGAATGTGCTGGGGACAGGTTGGAATGTGTAGCTCCGTGCTCGCTGCAACATGTTCTGCATTACAGTGATGCCATAAGCATAAGTGTTTTGCCACTAAATTAACTTTGCTATTTCGGTGCCAGGGATTAAGGGACTGAGAAAAGTTCCTTGGATTGTAATAAATGCACAATATTTTTTGTGTGATTTGAGTGGGTGTTAATTATTGTTAATCTATGTGATAAGGTATTTTTATGCATGCACAAACATTCAAACATTCATTCATTCATTTTCTCCCGCTTATCCTCACTAAGGTCGCGGGGGTGCTTGAGCCTATCCCAGCTGTCTTCGGGCGGACTGGTGGCCAGCCTATCACAGGGCACATATAGACAAACAACCATTCACACTCACATTCATACCTATGGACAATTTAGAGTCGCCAGTTAACCTAGCATGTTTCTGGAATGTGGGAGGAAGCCGGAGTCCCCGGGGAAAATCCATGGGGAGTGCCAAATAAGGCAAGTAAGGCAGGAGATAAGGAGAAATGGGTAGACAAGGGTAAACAAACCATCTTTAGGCTTCGCTGGGACTTTGGGTTGCTCTTTGGGTTTTGCTGGTGTTGGATCTAAGACAATAGAAACAGTGTTAGTGCTTGTGTCACGTCCATCTATCTTGATGAGAAAAGTGAATAACAATGAAGAAAATGACTTTTGCACGATTGTCAACATCACTCTGAAGTCAAGTTAGATTTTCTTTCCTTGTTAAGCTCCAAAACAATGATGAGTTTCATAGTTTTTGCACTCAATTAACTCTGCCAGAGGAAGAACACAGTTGATTACGTAGAAAAATAACAAATTGTCCTTTAAAAGACACAGCTTGAATATGGAAAGTGGACCACAAATGAGAACATGTACAACCTAACAGTTGACCTCAGCTTCTCATTGTGTAGCATCGTGTCAGTCCCACTCATGGCTTTCAACTGAGAGTAACAGTTTCTTGGCAAAGTGGCGACCCATCCATATAACTTCTACTTGCATATGATTGTTTATTGTACAGCAGCCATATAGTCGTGAGCCAAGGAACATTTAATCAGGACTCAGTAACTAATCAGGACTGGACTGGACTACTCACCTACGTCATCAAGGGCATCAGACAAGTCAAATCCTGTGTGAGAAAGACAAGAATTATTCATTGAATAGAATGCTTTATTTCATTCTCTTGTTCATTAGAATCGCATGTCCACATTGCCATCATGACTCATGGTTCACATGAGGCTCTTTTCCGGGACAGACATTCGGGAACTTTTTTTTAATTTATTCTAGGTATTGGTAGCTGTAGTTTCAGGAACCAAACATTTTTTTTTTACATTTGTGTCATTTAGGGTGATGATGCTGCAGAAATACCAGGCCATTCAATGTAGTAATACTGCACAAATCAAAAAAATCGAATCAAATCAACTTTATTTGTAGAGCACTTTTCCTGCAAAGACATGCAACACAGAGTGCTTTACAGAATTAAAAACGATTACCACAATTAAAAAGAAAACAATTACAAAGAAAGCCCCTCCCTCCCATTTCCATACTGGACACACACACAACCACCCACCCACCCACACACAATCACACACAGTAGGGAGACATGGCATGGCACTGAGGATCAAGGAAACGCCACCATTGGGGCCATCCACACTGGGAGGAGCCGCAGGCCGTGCCATCGGGGAACCAGCACCCGGGCCCCCCGACTCCGACAGACGGGCGGACCCCCACATCAAAGGGAGGAACCCCCAGTCGGCCGCGTCGAAGGGACCCACAGACAGCACCCCCAAGCACAAGGTATAAATGATAATAAATGAGAAATTGCACAATTACACATATTGTCTGTGACCAACACAGTGAACCGAAAGCTAAAACCACAGTAGAACACAGGAATAGCCAATCGCCACTCTGTGATTGACATGTTTATTGTGCAATAAACACACAAAAACACAGCTATGCTAAAGGGAAATCAACAATCGATCGATTCTAGTATTTCTGCTGTCTGGGTTGATACGTCCAATACTGTTACCTACAACAATACAAGACTGTTTTAAGGTGTGATATGTGCCTCCATGTTTGTACAATATGTCTCTATGGCGTTGTAGTTTGGGATGCTATTGGCAAGCTAATTTACAACAGGCAGAACCTGCCCCGTCACATTTTCCCACACACAGCAAATAGCTACCGTCTGCCTTGGAACAATACAAGACTATTAGTAACCGCTAATATTTGCTAGCTGAAAAGACCTCGGTAAAAACATAACAAAACATTCCTGCAGGGCTAAAGGGTTTATCATTTGCAGCTCCTCCGGGATGGCATATCGATAAACGCCATGGCCAGGTTTGAGGTACACTAAGTGTGGTGCAGTGGGCCTTACAAGGGCAACAACCCAGCACCAGGACTGCTTTGACCAAGTCCTACCACGCCTGTACTGTGCATCGATCTGCCCCAACTGTTGCTGAAATGTTTTCAAAGATGTGAGCAACTTCACACTGAGACTCTAAAGATGGATCTGTACAGGTTGGCAAGGCAGAGACACGGAGATGGGAAGGACAGGGGGACAGATGCCAGTAGTGTGATGCTTAGATGGAAAGAATACTTTAAAAATACTTAAGAATATGGCAAGGACGCTGGTGATGAGCAATGCTTGTTCCAGTTTCCTGAGGAAATGTCGTCCATGTGATTGAGTGAGTACGCAGGGTGATACATCAGGGGAAAATGACTAAAAGCGCTACAGAACATGGATGGCTGGATAATTAGATATTACACTAATTAGCTTTGTCACCTACAACACAGATCTAAGATGTTTTGATCAGATAGCTTAGCATATACTGACCTACCTTGTACTTTGTACAAAATGTATCCGTCAATTGTTCTGTATGGGGTGTTCTATGAAAAAGGTTTGGACACCTCTGACGCCTTAGGATATCTCAGCTGACTTCAGGCGTACATCCTGGATTGATTGTCGGTCAATCACCTCATAGATGCTACTAAAATGAAATTTTTGCTCATTATATTATGATTTTATTCTCATAAAATTGTGACTTTCTTCTCACTAAAATGCATTATTATTCTCATCTGCAACCTAATTTTCCCCAAAATTTCAACTTTATTTGCTTTGTTTCTCATAATTTTATGACTTTAAAAAAATATTTGTACTCTAATATTTCAACTTAATACTGAAGTGATGTTATTTTTCCTCATGTTACGACATTGCGACTTTTTCTTGTGCGATTACAACCTTTTTCCCGCCATGACATTATTCTTGTAAAATTACATTACTGCTGATTTGTTCATTTTTACTGTTTTTTCCTCTCTAAATTATGTGGCAATAATAATAAACAGCTGCAGGCCACAAATGACTGCACACTGGATACTACTAGGAGTAGTAGGCTAGTTTTAGCCTGCTTATTGGCTTGCTTATTGGCTTGCTTATTAGCCTGCTTTTACCCTATTATATATAATATTAATATATATAATATATAATATTATATATATAAATTTGTTAGAGATGTTAGAGACAAAAAAACAAAAAAAATCATTAAAAAATACAAAAAAATCTATAAAAATATATAATTATTTAGGGGGGCTTAAGAACATTTTAGGAGGGCTGAAGTCCAACTAAAATAGGCCTAATGACGCCACTGATGAACGATCATTTGCCTGAAAATACTATAATTTTAAGCTTCTGGTACAATAATTCCCATTCCATCTGGAAACATGGAGCTGGCAACACATGCCTATGGGACACAAATAGGCTGCAACACACAACACCCTTCAAGAGTAACTATCTGGCATTACGTAACGTTTCCATTAAGTACAGTATGTTTCAGCAACATCCAGCAATGGTGGCAGACAGGATTCTATAGTAGTTTCAGCAACTACAAACATAAAAACAGTTCTGCAACAACTTTTGAGAGCATTTCACGAAAAACCGAGAACACATATTGCCCTGACGTAACCATTCATTATCCCATCATTTAAAGAAGAATTATTATGGAATATAAAGGGAAAAAACTTGCCGTCCTGAGTCAATGTCCCGGTCACCAGTAGTAGAAGAAGGAGTAACTCGGCTAACAAATCAAACTTCATGTTGCCTATGTATGGTCCAGACAGGCAAATAAGTTACAAGAAAAGGGAGTTGTGAAGGTTGGGCTGCAGGAGGAAAGCAGAGAACATGTCTGCCCGGTGGGATCAACTTACAAAACCTCGATGAGTCAACTTTGGGCCGGGCAAGACTGGCTGGGTGTGGCGGGGTGTTCCTGCCAAAACACGACGTTCCGTTCGTGTGACGAATTATACTATGACTCAAAACTATATTCGTTTGTTTTTTTTTTTTTTACTTTTGTCTGTCACAGTCGATTATTAAATATTAAGCTAGCGGGGGTTGGGTGGAACGAGGTTGGAAGCTCTACCGGGGAGCTAAGGTAGTAGTATATTTTTACCTTAACCTCTACTGACATCTTGTGGCAAAAAAGCGAAATACATCGTCAATATGGCGGGTCAGGTAGTGGGTGTTGGGTGGCAATTGCAAAGGGGTTGGTAAAAGACAAAATCACTATAGACAAGAAGACACATTTGATAGTGTTTTGTGTTTATGAAAAACAAGGAAGAAAATCTGTTAATTTAAATATAATTAATAATTATAATGAATAAAAGGGTTGGAAAATTGTATCTCGGAATTAAAAGGTTCTCTGTGTTGTCTGATCTGGCAACATACAAACTCCCCAGGGCGACATATTTCCTAGCAACTAACGACAAATATAGACACTTTTGCTGGGGTCGGTATGGAGTTTTTTTTTTTTGGGGGGGGGGGGGGTATTTGGGGACTTAAAAGTGAAAGTATGCATTTTGTGTTCTCAGTGAGCAACAGCGGGTGCTCTTGGTAGTCCCAAGCCGGCAGAAACCAGTTAGCCTCCGGGCCGAGATGGCGGTCCGAGATGTGGGTCAATTTTGAATTAAAAAATTGTAATCAATCATTCTAAAGTTAATTAAGCTTTTTTAACTCTTTTTGTCTCTACAGGGGGATGTTTTTTTTCTCCAGCATTTGATAGCATCATATGCAAATTAGATGGCGGCATCATCTAGCGACGTACAGCCAATAGCTACTTTTCTTGCAGAAATGTCGAAGTCGACCAGAAGCTACAATACGGTAACGTTGTCTGTGGCTCTTTTTGGTGCCCAATTTAATTGATGTTAAAGGACCAGTGAGTCAAAGTCGAACTATGGGGGGTGTATATTTGGACATTTTTGCTTATTTTGTAATTTTGTGAAGACCTTTGAAACAGATTTGCACCCGGGTTATTTTTATACTTTGGACTGATGCAATAAACATCATCTGAGCACTCAATTCTAACTTCTGATTGGAGCTCAATGGCGCCCCCGCCACAGGGCGGTAGGAACATGTCATAACGTCATGGTTATGTCGCATAGGCATTAAAAGTACATATTTGTATCAGGGTTTGAAAGACACTTAGCATAATAACTGTCATATGAATTGTTATATTATTTGATACAGGCACAGTCATATCATGCATTAACAATATATTCCCAAATAAGCCAAATTGGACCCTACAGTGACTTGGCATTATTGTATCCATATATCCAGGACCTCTGCCACATCTAGCAGCCAATAATTTCATATTTAAACTTTTAATTAATAATTTTCGATGTTGGTAACCTGTGATGAGCGGTCATTGATTTAGGCCTCAAAGCTTTTAATTTAATATTTAAAACAATAATTGAAGCACAATTTCATTTGCGGAAATGACGCTTTGCCGTCACAGGTGGTGCCATGAACTATGAATGTAATTTTATTGTTTCAGAAGAACTAACAATGTAGAACATAATTACAAACAACACATAACAAAGTCGATAGTCCTGTCAGTGGCCCTTTTGAAGTCTCCAATTAGCTTGATAAGCATGTTTCTGAGATGAGGGACACACCCATACAAACACGGGAAGAACTCCACACAGTGCAGAACGTAAACATCTTTAATGGCATTTAGGCAGATGTATGCATTGTGTACAAGTCAGTCACAAAACTCTTCATGTAAATTATTTGTATTTGCATACATATTTATTCAATGGGGTTTTTTTTTCAATTCAAACAGCTGCGTGCATTCAGTGTCACATGATACTGGTGACGCTTACCACGACTAGCACGGTCCAGAGTGTCGCTCCACTGGATGGCACGGCCAGGTTAAAGACTTTGTCGTGGGCGTAGGTGATGATGTGCAGGGCGCCGCTGTAGGCTTCCTCACAGGTGGGCTGGATCTGATCCTCAGGAAGCTCAAAGCCATAATCTCCCTCGTCTCTCAGCTCAAAGGTGTAGGAGTAGGGGATATCTTGTTGTCGAGCCCAGTCTTGAGAGGACCCAGAAAAGTCATCTGAAAAATAGAAATTGAACACATCACCAGGAGATGAGTTTAAAGTGAGTTTAGGACCCAGTTTCAGTTACTAACCAAGGTCCATACAGTCCGAGGAATAAAACCTTAAAAGCATCGTCCTTCCACTGAAATGTCAATCCAAGTGTTTACTTACATAATATATCAGGTGCAGTCCCTACTTGGTAGATCTTCCCGTGAATCTTCTTGATGGCCTCTGCTGCACCCAAACCAACATCCATCTAAAAAAAAAACAGATGCTTCGGTCACCTGATTGGTAAATGGTCTTTCACTTGTACAGCGCTTTGACACAGTTCCTGCTTAGTGCTTCGACACGGTCACAGGGGACGGAGAATCAAACCCACAACTTTCAGGATGGGAGACCCGGTAGAGACCGGTCTACCAACTGAGCCATGCCAACCTGCCTCAAGATTTAAGCCCCTTTTTTGCTAAATTTTAAGGCTCCAAAAAGATTCCACACCTCCAAAAAACATAACAATATCTTGAAGTGGTACTCAATACAGGGTGTAACAAACAATATGAAATTCATTCATTCATTTTCTACCGCTTATCCTCACGAGGATCGCGGGTGCTGGAGCCTATCCCAGCTGTCTTCGGGCGAGAGGCGGGGTACACCCTGGACTGGTGGCCAGCCAATCACAGGGCACATATAGACAAACAACCATTCACACTCACATTCATACCTATGGACAATTTGGAGTCGCTACTTAACCTAGCATGTTTTTGGAATGTGGGAGGAAACCGGAGTACCCGGAGAAAACCCACACACGCACGGGGAGAACATGCAAACTCCACACAGAGATGGCCGATGGTGGGATTGAACTTGAGTCTCCTAGCTGTGAGGTCGGCGCGCTAACCACTCGACCGCCATGCAGCCCACAATATGAAATATGAACAATAAAACATTGGATATCAAGACTACTTTAACTCATCCATGTTTACTTTTTTGACAACTTCAAAATATTTTAGTGCAGTGATACCAAAAGAGATAAAACAGCATCAGATTTTTTTCTACAAGATATTATCGTGATGCAAACGTATTACTCTTTTGAACATGCATATTTTTGAGAAGCCAAAGTCTTTACTTTAAGGGGCCCTATTATGCTCATTTTGCATGTTGTGGACTCCCATAGAGCAGCTACACACAATAACCGGCACTGAAAACTTTTTAGATTTTCCAGAATCTGCACCTATTCCAGCTATATTTCTTTTGATTTGTGCTTCCTGCCAAAACGGTTTGTTTTGTAAAGTGATATTTACAACACAAACCATGTTTGTTCATAACAGTAAGACACGGTTACAGAATGTTCTACTTAACATTCATAACAAACATCAACGTTAAACAAATAGACAAATAAGCAGACTTAAACCACAGTCCAACCAAGTGAAGCTGAACTTGGATCCATTCCAAAGGGAAGGATGCCAGGGTGAAACGTTCCTGCCTTGCATACCAGCTCCTTGTAGTTGGGGTCAGTGAAGTTAGGATGCCCAAAGGGAACCAGGAGCATCTGGCCGTAGGAGTGGATGGTGAGGAAACACAGGAAGTCCTCCTTCCTGCTTCCTACAAAGTAGGTGACGGCCTGAGTCTCAGGTTCAGACTCAGGAGCTCTGCCGCAGAAGTTCGACTCGCAGCAGTCAAACGACACCCCCACGGCTATGGAAAGAATATGAATCATATAAATATAGGATCCAAATGGATTATACAACTACACAAATAACTCAGAAGGGATGCGGCAAAAGTTGTTCGAAGTTACCAACGCGATACGGCTGCTTTAAAAGAGAGCTAGCTTTGCAAGTCCGGCAGCTCGCTAACCTGCTAAACTCACTTCGCAGAAACCCCCCAAGAGACATTCAAACATTTTTTATGGTATAAACACTCACTGCCCCAGTTGGTGTTGAAGTTCCGGTTGAGGTCAGTCCCAGAACAGTTGCAGCCTGCAGGCCCCGGAGACCTGTTCTTCCTCCACAGACGGGTCTAAATGGGTCAGAGTAGCTAGTTAATGTTGTTTCACTCATCTCCTGGTGAACTTCTCCCTTCATCCAAATGCGGTGACCATCAAAAACCTGTCCCGGTTGGACTGATCACCTGTCAGTCTTCCATACAGAAATACATCTGTCCATCCAGATTGCTGTCCTGCAGTAGTATATGTAGTAGTATATGTAGTAGTTGTGATATAGACATAATATTTCACAATTCTGTTCAAATGTATGCCTTGTTTCTCCGAATTCTTTCCCTGTTTAAGTTTTATTTTGTAGTGTTTTTATGAAATTGTATTTTTAGAAATGGCATCCGGGCCGCATTTTGGACCCCCTTGCTTTAGGGTATGTCTGTTTGTGGTATTTGGTGATGGAAAGGTAGCGTGAAACCGTGGCAACACTGACTGTGATGTCCCTCCATGAATAGATGTATCCGTCCATGTTGAGCACCGGGGTTATGTAAAAGTCCATGTTCTTCATCATCTGGTCTATTTTTGGGTCAGTCTTGTATGTTTGCAGGATCTGAAACGATAAGAACATATCGGTATTCCCAGGACACTTCATCCATCCCAAGTGGATAGTTCAGGTGGTCTTAGAAGACGTTTCCCAGAAGGCTTCATGAGTTCGGCTCTCTGAGGCAAAATGTCTTCTATGACAACACTCAGCAGTCCACTTCCGATGGATTCAATGTTCCCGCCTGTGTCCCATCAATGATTACCTGTCTGACAAAGTACTGACAGAAGGCCGGAGCGATCCATTCCCTGGCGTGGATGCCACAGTCCATCCAGATAGCTTTCTTCTTCTCTCCGGTATTCACACCAATCTGGAGAGCAACCGTGTTTGTCTTGTACTAGTTTGTGACATGAAAAGGTTATTTTACCTTGAGCAAGGTAATAGTCCTGAACTCGTAGGTCCGTCCGTACTCTATTCTCGTTACAATGTCAGGGTGATCCTTTTCCATCTGGACCATCCACTCGGAGATCTGTTGGACCAAAAGCTATTAGGCTGTGTCCGTGTCTGCGTGGATGGTCTGGTGGTCTGTAGCCTCACCTCTGACATGGGATGATACTTGTAGTAATTGTACTCTCTTCTGTAGGACACACCAAACATGATTAAGTACATCTGCCGGTCTTTCTTACTATGGGCAGTTCATTTACATGCACCAAAATAACTAATCATTGCATTAATTTAGGCTGCACGGTGGGGAGTGGTAGCGTGCAGGCCTCGCAGCTAGAAGACCTGAGTTCAATTCCACCCTCGGCCAACTCTGTGAGTTTGGAGGCCTTCATTCACCCTGCACCCCGCAACATCTGCACCAGGTTCCGTTTCACGCCCCTGCACAACATGAAGCTAAATAATTGGCAACTCCAAATTGTCCATAGGTATGAAAGTGAGTGTGAATGGTTGTTTGTCTATATGTGCCCTGTGATTGGCTGGCCACCAGTCCAGGGTGTACCCCGCCTCTCGCCCGAAGACAGCTGGGATAGGCTCCAGCATACCCCTGACACCCGAATGAGATTAAGCCTCATGAACGTGTTATCATGTTAGGAAATCAGCTTTTTTTCAATAAATAGGAATTTAGAGTTTATAGCATTCTGGAATTGTTGTATGCATGCCAATTCCACGGGTGCTATAAAGACTGCATGTGGGGACTTGTGTTGTGTCATTGACGTTGGCATGATTTCAAGGGTTAGCAAACATAACGCCTGTTTTTGTGATCTCAGCAACAGTTCTCACAGTGGAATTGATATTGACTTGTCATTCAAATATTGATGTTCCGGTTTAATTTTTTAATTAGATATGCTGCTTAGCTTACCAGAAACAACATTTTTACAGACATCAGCTTAATGAGCAACTCCGTTTTACAATCTGCAAATGTTGCATCTTTTCCCACATTGGCAGTCAAAGACTTGATCCATATATAACAGCAATTTAGCATTGCCATTTATGGATGATAACTGGGAAAACACCAGGTTGGATTTCAGGTGGGATTACAGATGTGATTTCTTTTCTAGTCTTTGTAGATTCACACACTTTTTCAAATCCAAAGTACAAGTTTTTCCCCCTGGTCTCACACACTTTCCCAGTCACGCCTTGATGCACTCACTCCTGGAAGGATTTTTCCAAGGCCACCCCTTAAGCTTGGGAAAGAGGGAACACAATCACAAACAGATCCGAGGAGTTTAGTAGATGATTGTCTGGCGCTGAAGAAAGACCTCCCAATGGATGAAGATGACCCTCACATGAAGAATGCAATCAACAGTCCTGGAACTTTTCTGACACACCTTGTAAGTCGACACCAGTCAGCCAGTCCGAGCAGCGCGGACACAAACAGGTTTCAGCATTTTTCTGCACGTTACAAAATCAAACTTAAACCATTTGAAAGGACTCAAGTTAATCTTCCATCAACAAGCATGATTGGGTCCACGAGACGAGACGACCCGTGGACCCGTCGACAACCAAGTCATCAAGTCCATGAAGGCTGTTGCACTCAATAATAATGTAATAATTTGCCAGTCAATCATCTCAGTGATCGTGAAGGCTGCATCGTGATGTGTAGTTGAGGATATGGATATGTTTCAGATGGGCCAGTTTGTTGTGTTGTCGTTAATGTCGCCACCTATTTTTGAACAAATTCGGCAAATTCGGTGTTGATGGGCTCAACCATCCATCCATTCATCTTCTACCGCTCATCCAAGGTCGGATCGCGGGGGTAGCGGCCCAAGCAGGAAAGCCCAGACTTCCCTCTCCCCGGCCACTTTGTCCAGCTCCTCCAGGCCAGGGTCCTGGGTCTTCCCAGAGGTCTTCTACCAGTTGAACGTGCCCAGGGAGACGTCCAGGAGGCATCCTAACCAGATGCCCAAGCCACATCACCTGGCTCCTATTTCTAAGGGAGAACCCAGCCAAACTACGGAGAAAACTCATCTTGTACCCATGATCTTGTCCTTCGGTCACGACTTGCTGGGCTCACCTTATCATTATTCATATTCCCACATGGATTTTGTGGGATTTGGCTTTGCAATCATCTAATTTATACTACTTTACGTTGCATTACTCCTCACGTGTGTATGCTAGCGGTCTCACTTTATGACTGACAAGAGGTCTCACGCCATTGTTCTATGAAGCATCTAGGGTGCTGAACCAATGGCCACAATGTACATGCTTCATGAGGAAAACAGACATGGACGCACATGGCAATAGCCGGAAAAATTATTGACTTCATTTGTATTGATCGTCTGATTAATATATTCATTGCCGCGAGACAGTTTTTTTTCTGAGCGATTAATTTAGAATTTGCATCGAGCAAAGTCTTGAAAAACATTAAAAGTTGTGAAAACGGTGACGTGGGAAAAAAAAAACTCACTCACTTTTGTAGCATTGCTGCTCCTGCTCCTGAAAGCAGCGCCAAAACAGCGAGTCCGACAACATCGGTTGTTGTCATTTCGAGGAAAATTCTTGGTTAAAAGACTTGCTGTTGCTTCTATCCTGCAGGTAGCATACATCAGATAAGTATGCACCTTTGCCTCGATGTCATCATGTTGTTAATCTGTAATCTTATCTGAAGGTCACCACTTCAGGTTTCAATGGAGTGTTTGTGTGACCCGAACTGATTTCCGTCTGAGGAGGCTAAGTGGTGGACGTTTTATGACATTACATCCTGGGTTCTCATGTTTATACCAGGTACATGCCAGGCCTACACTGATTGGTGTGGTTTGTATGTAAACACAAATTTTAAAAGGCTTGTTTACATTAGCACTGAACACTGAGATTTATGTAATGCGCACGAACGCCTCATGTGAACAACCACGCCAACAAGTACGTGTTTCACAATGATGTTGTGCATTAAAAGCGTTTCATCCTGAAGTTTGTTGACTGGATGCACTATGACTATGACTATGTTCCAAAGACTGGACAATTTTCCAGTCAATTTATGCTTTCACTTTGTTCGGCAGGGCTGCACGGCGGACGAGTGGTTAGCGCGCACACCTCACAGCTAGGAGACTACACTGTAACAAATCTTTGTGATTTCCACAGTATGGTACTGTATTATTGACAGTGCATTACTGTGATCTATGTTTACAATAAAGTATTGTGATTCTATTCTGGAGTATTGTAGTATTGACACTAATTTACTGTAAATATTTTCACATTAGAGTACTGTAAATTACACACATTTTCACAGTAAAACCAGTCCATTTATAATAAGTAATTTGCTGTGATGTTCACAGTAATTTACATTAAAATGAGTGTAAATTACTGTAGACTGCAGTGGATTGTGGGAAGAAGACTTTTGGAGGGAAAACAGCAGGACTTATTGTTCCTTTACAGAGCTGCAGTGCTGAATGCCCAGAGAGAGGAAATATATTGAAATTAGTCAGTATATTCTTTCATCTACAAATAGATCTCATTCAGAGTAGTCAGCACATGAAAATATAACAAGCTAGATTTGCAGATTGGATTGGATTAGATTTGACTTATGGTATGTTTGGCTAAATGAGAGAAAGAACGCTATTGTATAGAGCTAGCATACCACCTGTAAGTAAAGGTTCCTAGAACTCCTCTTCAAAATGCACATAATTTATATTTTGTGTACTATTTTACTAGTTATACTGTAACTGTGATAGTCTTTTCAATTGTAATGTCTTTAGTCGGCTATAGCTCAGACGTGTTTGATTGCTATTAGAAACTCAGCAGCCCAGTGTGTGCTGTAGGTAGTTATATATAGCCAGTTATAGCTGCTTATATTTTTGTTGTAGTTTTAATTAAGCTTATCTTTTGTTGTCCATATATCATTTAATGTTCATTGTCTTTTATAATTCAGGGAAAAGGCGGATCTGAAAGAAATACTTCTTTCTTCACTGTCTTCTCACAAAGCTTACAGCTTTTTGGTAAGTCAAAGAAGAAAATATATGTGACCATAGTCTGTACGTAACTGACTGCTAATATTAACTCATCAATAGGGCCTTCAGCTATATTTCTTTCAAAGTCAACTTACAAGTTGGACAAAGGATGTCAAGACAGTCCTGAAAGACATTAGTGAGGTGGGCAACATCGACCATCGTGTTGCATCTCTACTTGTCACAATGGCCTACTTCAAAGAAAAAGAGGATTCACTCTTTCTTCTGGCTGATGTAAGTACATGGAACATGTGAACGTGGATGCTTTTTAAACATATTTGTCAACTGAATATTTATTGTACTTAGGGATACATTATGGCCTATTTTTCTCTCTAATGTAATCAGTAACAGTTTTCATTGTTCTTTCATACACACTTGCCATTAGCTGTTCAGGACAATACAAGACAAACCATGGTTTTATTGAATAACTGATGAGAAAGACATTATTGTGTTAAATACTATAACATTATGTTGTCTGATCTTTTGTGTTATTTAGGTGACAACCACCTCAGCAGATGCAGAAACCAGTCTCTTACTCCAAAGCACACCAAGGTTGCTGGCACTTGGTAAGTGTAACTCTCTCTTCCAATGTCAGGTGAAAGAAAAGTGTTAATGTGAAAATGAAAACATCTCCATTTTATGTAATAGATTCACACAGCTGTACACATTGTATTCTCATTGAGGAATCTGATGCAACTCTAGGATTGGTCCATTTGGAAGGAGATTACATGTACAAAGGTCAAGTAAAATGTTGTGCATGACATGGGACATTTAATGACAATGATAGTTATTTATATTGTCCATGTGTGTAGTGATTAATAGATGTCATGCTTATCATCACCCACTATGATGTTTTGTATTTGCTGTGGCTGAGAATATCAGTGATGTAGCAAAAGCACTAAGACTATGTATTTCTTCTGCTTGCAGGTTCTTCCTCAGGATTAACCCTGAAGGCTCAAAGTGCACCGGGAAGAAGGCAAAAAGAAAGAGAACTGGTCTGAATCGCCGAGTGGCCACTTTAATTGGGAAAATTGTAGAGTTTGAATGGGAAAAGTATTAAGGGTGTGTCACAAGTTTGAAGTATGTTTTGGCATGCCCAGAGTTTGTTTAGCTTTCGTTTTAGGCCCATTGGCCAACAGAGCAATTTTATAGATTTAAGGTGGTTGTTTGTTACAATGCATCCTGAAAAATACATGTAATTTAACTGTTGATAGCTGTTGTGTAATATGTTTAAGGAATTTTTGGGAGCACGGTGAGGTATTTGAAGATACCAATATCATTGTTTACAACTGTGTACTGTAATTTGACTTCATAGTAATTGGAAAACAACTCAGATAACGGTAATACAGTATTGATGTTTACAGTTATACACTGTTTTGTATTGCAGTGAAGAAAATTGAACAGGAAAATTATAGTAACATACATATTTTGAGTTTACAGTAGTTTGAATTGTCACAGTATTTTTACTGTGGTTTAATTTACAGTACTTTTTTATTACTGTAAATTACATCACAGGAAATATACTGTGAAATAAATTACAGTATTTTACTGCTGCCAGTAAAATACCGTAAATTTAATTTACAGTCCTAGTTTTCATACTGTAAAATAAAACACAGTAAACATACTGTGAAATATATTACAGTAATTTACTGGCATCGTGCTGCCAGTAAATAACTGTAAATGTAATTTACAGTACTATTTTTATTACTGTAAAATAAATCACAGTAATCATACTGTGAAATATATATATATGAAATTTACAGGAAATTATTTTACAGTGTAGGGTTCAATTCCACCCTCGGCCGTCTCTGTGTTGAGTTTGCATGTTCTCCCCGTGCATTCCAAAAACATGCTAGGTTAATTGGCGACTCCAAATTGTCCATAGGTATGAATGTGAGTGTGAATGGTTGTTTGTCTATATGTGCCCTGTGATTGGCTGGCCACCAGTCCAGGGTGTACCCCGCCTCTCGCCCGGAGACAGTTGGGATAGGCTCCAGCATGACCGCGACCCTTGTGAGTATAAGCGGTAGAAAATAAATGAATGACTTTGTTCTGCGGCCCTTGAACACACCAGTGTAACGCAGATGGAGATTTATGTGTATGATTTTCTCCTTCACGATAATGCCGTGTGTAAATGTGCGTTTGGTGCGTAATCTCATGCTATATGTCCATTTGGCTTTCATTTCCTTATTGATAATATATATATATATATATATATATATATATATATATATATATATATATATATATATATATATATATATATATATATATATATATATATATATATATATATGATATAGTATAGCCAGGAGTGCTCCCAACCCACAATCTGAAACCTGCATGAACGCCACAACACAACAGGCTCTGACAATAGACCTGCGGGACCGGTTTCACCGTGCCAGTCGTACAACACGGGAAACACCCGGCAGGAACAACACCTGGATCAGCAGCCACACGTATGCCAATATCCTAAACAGATGATTCATATAAAGAAAATCCAGTTTACGGCTTCAAAATAAAAACAATGTTGATTCAATGTACATGGCCCTGTGTGGTAAAAAAAAATGATGGCCATAGAGCAGATGCAAAAATGTGGACACAAATGACAAAAATGTGAAAATTGATGAAGGTATTTACTCCAGTTCAAGTATAATCAGTTAAAATATAACAGATGTACAGATATGGATGCTGAGAAAAGACACACTTTGTCAGGTGATGACACCCACAGTCAAGGCAACACGGTGTGGTTGTGGAGTATCCAGTACTTTAAAAAGACCTTGCATATCAGGCCTTGTGAAGGCCTGCGAGCTGACAGCTCTTTTTCCACAAGTCCGCCTGCAGCTCCATGTCGTAGGATGCGCTGGCTGACTGCCTCTTCTGGCCGTTGTAGAGGTAGCAGCCACCCACCCCTTCCATCTCAGAGGCAACAGCAGCGTAGACACTTATGGTGGCGCCCTCTTCAGGAGTCTGTGGGAAATCACAGAAAAAAAAAACATTTATTTGGAAGAATTTGTTAATCCCACGTACGGTGGTAGCCTTAGTTTTCATACTAGATGACTACAACTATACACTGTGTGTTTGTATATGTGTTTGGCTGATATAGTTAATCTACAAACAGCTAAAATAATGCATAAGGCTAAAAATAAGCAATTAGCTAAAAATGTCATCCAATACTTCTCTACAAGAGAGGAGAAATATGATCTCAGGGAAGAACTACATTTGAAACACTTATATGCTAGGACTACGTTAGCGTTAGCATAGCATTTCAGTATGTGGAATCAAACTATGGAATGGATTGAGTAAGGAAGTCAAACAATGCACAACGATGAGCCAATCCAAGAAACAATACAAGCAGTTGATGTTTGCTAAATACAAGGATGAAGAGTCTTGAACCAGTCATGATGTGCTATATATATCACTATATTGACACTTACTATGGTACACATTATGTCATTGGATGCTCATATCACCTTGTATTTCGGTACGAGGTACATTATATTAAAAAAGTTTTTAAAAATTAAAAAAAATCCTTAAACTGTATTATGGAAAGCAGGAAGTGAACAAATGTAACAATTAGTGATTGTTAAAGTACCAGATGGAGGGTTAGGATTTAATAAGCTTTGCTTCTTCCTACTCCTTTTGGACATGTGGAACTGGGAACTGATTATGGGATGCACTCAATTGTAATCTGATGCATGTTCAAATGAAATAAAACAATTACCATTACCAAATGCACCATTACTGTTGCCGACAGTTAAATGTGTCTCGTTATTTTCCGCTGATATTGATCTGGATGTCGCTGGTTCAGTAGTACTACTACTTAGTGGTGTGCCGGTCATGAACGAACGGGTCAAAAGAACAAGGTCACCGGCCCTAAAATACTCGTTCAGTCCGTTCAGTTGCAAATACTTTTTTTTGATTGGCTGGAGAGTCGGTTCACCGTTCCTTTTGCAGAGCGGGACTATCTGCATGCTTGCCTGTCTTATCCTATCGTCGCGACTCGCTCTGTGGGTGGGTGGGGTTAGCTGACTGAAAGACCGAGACATTGACCGACACTCGTCGGCCGTTCATTCATGACCGACAGTTGACTCGGAACGAACGTGAACATGAGTGAACGGACTGACTCAACACGGATGACCGTTTTACATTATAATAATTCAACTACTTTTCAGGGAAAGTAAATACTAACTAAGTAAATACTAACTAAGTAAATGCAGCGGTGTGAAAAAGTGTTTGCCTCCTTCCTGGTTTCTTAATTTTTGCCCGATTGTCACACTTAAATGTTTCAGTTCATCTAAAATCCAAACCTACACAGCCGACAAAGTGATTGCCCTCTCTGTTGTAGCGATGGCTCATCCATAAGGTCACAAAAGACCCCGCAACAACAAGCATTTAGTCATTAGGCGAACTGCAACTGATGTGTACTGCGGGGTATTGTTAGTGGGGGTGGCAGTAATATACGTAGATGCCACCTTCCTAATCTCTATAGTTTATTAATATATTTGCCAAAAAAAGTACCCTAAACAAAATCTTGGCAAACGGCTTTTTCATCATCTGAGCAAGGGTCCACAAGTTGTCGTACAGCGCCGTGTCCACCATTCCCGGATCCACAGCATTGACGATCACCGAGGAACCACTGGCCACCATCTGCTCTTGCAGATGGTAGGTGAAGAGGACCAAAGCTAGTTTGCTTTGGGCGTAGGCACCATGGGAACTGTAATACGCCCTGGACACGGGAGAAAGCAGAGAGATTCGTAGAATGGGTAACCTACTCAACAACATCAACGATATCAACAATATCCTTTCCTTTTCACATCTTTGGGAAAATGTTACCCACAATGGCTAGTTTCAGGTTCGCTCATACCGACAAGTCGGTCAGGACGGCGTCAACATAAACAATTTCGACTGTATTTGTTAATCCTAAAACTTTGCACGATACACAATGGCGTTGTTTTTAATATCACTTCAGTTGAAAGTCAATTTTGAAATAAAGCAGAAAGGAATTGATTGGAATTACCTCCTGTTGAGGTCGTCCAAATGTATAACCCCAGCATAATGTGTTGCAGACGACATGTTGACAATCCGGGAACAGCAGCCCGCCCTCCCGGATTTCTTGAGTAAGTCGAGCAGCAGGTTGGTGAGTAGGAAGTGGCCGAGGTAGTTGAGAGCAAAGTGGAACTCAAAGCCATCTTCTGTCTGTCTCTCTGGAACTAGCATGGTCCCAGCTGCACAGTGACAGACGCAGAGTTATTGCAATGGCACAAGCCATGAATATTATGGGGTGTGTAGGGCCCTATGAAATGTTTCCCAAATTTGTTTTGTATTTTAAGTTTTTACAATTCCGCTTTTGACATTCATTCATTCATTTTCTACCGCTTTTCCTCACGAGGGGGTGCTGGACCCTATCCCAGCTGTCTTGGGGCGAGAGGCGGGGTACACCCTGGACTGGTGGCCAGCCAATCACAGGGCACATATAGACAAACAACCATTCACACTCACATTCATACCTATGGACAATTTGGAGTGGCCAATTAACCTAGCATGTTTTTGGAATGTGGGAGGAAACCGGAGTACCCGGAGAAAACCCACGCATACACGGGGAGAACATGCAAACTCCACACAGAGATGAAATGTTGGTTAAATAAATGTAAAAATTCTTACATTTAGTGAGTATTGGGAGTATTATATATAGTATTATAATATATAGTATTATATACACTTTAAAAGTGACAAAAAGCCTACCATTGTTGACCAAAACATGTAGAGGAAGACCTCTGCTCTTGAACGTTTCAGCAAACTGCCGTACTGATTTCTGGGAAGTCAGGTCCAGAAAGATAAACTCAGCTGAAAATTGAAACCAAACCAGATCAGTCAAAAAAAATGACAAAGATGCTAACAGTAGCGGCATGCACACTCAACTGCACATAGTTAAGGATGCATACAGATAGATCGACCGATTGTTCAGATGTTGACTTATCGACACTCGTAGTTGGAGCGTTGTTTTTTTTCGAATGTTCTAGAATACCGAGTCTAACTTTCCTACAATAATCAGGATTGACCGCAGTCGGTCGTTTCTCTTTGGAGGCATAAAACAATTTGTTTGTCACTGCATGACTCCATCCAATGAGTGCCAAAATCCAGCGACGATCCAAGAATTGTAGAACGACGCAAACTGGGAAAGTCTTTTGGGAGCCAATTCAAAACAACTGCAGATTGAAAGACCAAAGACCATCCGTTCAAACAATTGTGTGTAATTCGAGTTAATTGGATGTGTGACTAATTTGTTCATGTCTAGATCAAGACACAAACAGTCACTTTCAGATGGAAGGGAACTGGTTTGGCTGTTCCGGGACAACCCAAGACCTGGTAATGGTAATCCGTAAATGGCTGAATCTCACCTCATCTCCTGAACAGTGACAGCCCTGTACAGCAAATAGTACATCTTACCTTTGATTTATATTATCTGGTATTTGTATAATAAAGATGAAAAATACAGTTTAGCATGCCACTTGAGATGCTCTATGCTGCCAGCCACAACTTCCACCTACAGGGATTCATATTGGCCGTGGAGGAGCAACAGCAACTCAAGATCCCTTCTAGATAGCTAGATTTACTTTGCAAGACAGCCTTTAGCTGAAACATAACCTTGGTCAGCTGTGGAGGAATACAAGCAACATTCTTACCTTTCCCCTCAAAGCATTCTGCCTGAATTGTCCTTGCAGCAGCCATGCCTTCTTCTTTCTCATTCCCAGCTGGAGATGACGGAAATGAGAGAAAGTGTGTAGTTAAAAACATAGACGCTCATCTAAATACAGATACTGTGCTACTATAGCCCTGAACAAAAATGTTAAAACTGGGGCAAAACCAGTAGAGCAGTGATTCCCAAAGTGTGGGCAACGGACCCCTGGTGGACCATGGTGGTACTGCAGGTGGGCCATGAGAGGTCATTAAAAATATGATTCATTTTTGATATTTAAATATATTTATTGCACAATTAAAAACATATTTACAGGCCTAAGTAATAACCTATTGAGTGTTATTGACCTGTCACAATATTTTAGGAACCTTATACAGTTTATGATTGGAAAGCAGCTCTCTGGTCATCATGCCAGTCTTGAATGCAGTTATGAAAAGTATGAGAGTTAATTCTGTCTTGTGTGTACACCACAGAATAAAAGTTTGCGCTTCCTTTATCCCCCTGCTTTCACTTCAGTCCTGAATCTTTCTTATTAGTATTATTATTATTAATAATAATAATAATAATAATGGAATATTACCATTATATTATAATGATATTATTATTATTAATCATCATCATCCTCATCAATAATAATAATAAAACTCAAAAAATGGTCTGCGGCCCACCTTTGTCCTATAAACAGTACATAGACGAAATGCTGCGTTTTCAGAGCACTTAAATTAATAATTATTATTATTAATAATAATAAATATTATTATTATTATTATTATTATTATATTAAGTTAAGTGCAAACTGACTTGACAGTTGCCTACCGATGATAACATGCATGCCGAGTCTTGCCAGGTATCTTGCGGTCTCATAGCCCATTCCTCTTGTGCCCCCAGTAACAATGGCAACTCTTCCATTCTGCTTTGGTAAGACTGCAAGACAGAACAGTGCATAAAAACAAGATGATTGACAATCTTAGGAATCAACTTTTGTCAAGGTGCGTCATGTATGTCACCCCAATGATAACAGTCAAATGACAGGTGGGTATGTGTATCCATAAGTGAGGAATATGACTGTTTTAACATTTTTGAGAGTCAACCACTGATGCCATCACAGACATAGCTTCCGGTTGCAGTTTCCATTTTGTTAAACTAGCTAATAGCATGCTAGCGGGGAAGGACATTTTGTGCTTTAAAAAAATACATTAAGAACAGAGACAAGCTGTGCCCCATGTTGTACTCTAGCCGGAGAATGCACGCAAACCAAAGCAAAATCGTGGGGTATATTTTTTGTTGTTCCAAAAAACACGCAAACTGGGGAAGACGCTAACCAAGATTCCATAGATTAAAATAATCGTAAGTTGCAGCCCCGCCCCAATCGAACCGTCTGTATAACACGGCTTGTTAACACACATCACCTTTGTTACATACCTGGTGTGCCAGAGAATAAGAAGATGTAGCAGGAGGGATTCGTGTTGCCAACCTAGCTTGTTGCTATACATATTTAGTGCGTAATCAAACCCCTCAACATGAGTGAAAATAGCCACTACTTGCATTTTTCGTAGTGACTTAAGCCAAACACAAGGAGAATGGTTGATCATAATCTGATGATATGCACAAATCTGCTTTTGCAAGTTAACAATGCTACAACATGTCAAAATAAACAGAGACATTTTTTATAAAAATAAACCCTTTGACTCACACATTTCATGTCGACAAAAGCAGTCGGCCATGTATTTCGACATCTTTGGCTCTCAATGAACAAACTTCCCCTTTCCTCCCTATCCCTTATCTTCCCTGCTTTGCTTGCTTCGTATGTCTCGTTTAGTCCCGTCTTATACTTTTTTAAGAGCCTTTCTCTGCACTGTTCTCCAAAAACCTAAATCATGGATTTGATTGTGTGATCTCTCCACGCATAAGAATAAGAATAAGTAATAAGAACAACACTTGAGTTGATCGGTTGAACTGGTTGGGATACAAACGCTTCACAGTACTCATAAGAAACATTTCAAAAACCTTGAGCGCAATATAAACTATTTCAACTAATACTGCTATCTTGCCTCACACACACCCACTTACTCCACTGGCAAAGCCACTGTGAATAAACAATTAGACAAAGTCCCATCACATGGAAGAGCTTTAATGCATTCCATTGGTCTGTGCAATTACTACCATGATGAACACAAAACCTGCAAGTTGAAACAGAACTACAACAGTTGTATTCACTTGTAACGATACTATACAAAAATATATGCATATATATATATATAGGTATCTGTAGGTAACATCATCCAATTTTACCTTTTTGTACACAGTATCAGCATTTGGGAACAAATATGAGGTGATAGTAGTAATAATAGTAGAATTTATATCCGTGTAGTGTCAAAGAACACAACTATGGTGTGTTCAAGGACAGTCAAACAAAGTGAGAAGGGTCCCACAAACCAACATAAACTTGCAAAAACTCCTTAATTTCTAATTGGATATATTTTTTAACAAAATAATCACCCTTACTATTTTTAGAAATGGAATATTTTCCCTCAAGACATGTTGAACGCTTGTTTATAGCAGAATAAAACTATTCCATTCCTAACTGTATGGAATATTTTTCCGCTCTTTGAAAAGCTTCCAAAATTGGAACAGTATATAAAATCTGATGCTGTTATTTACAAAATATTTTGTAAAGTGTGTCTTTTTTTAATATACCATAACACCATCTGTATGTGTCCATAGATTATTATGGTTTAAAGCCCAAATAAAAATGGAAGTTAATCAAACCAAAAGTGTACAGTCTTGGTCCATGCTTCATTGCTTTTGGATAAGGCCGTATGTATTAAATAACCAGTACGGATTATGAGGATTTAAGCATAACAAAGCACAATGCCTTCTTTGAGATGAGAGTTTTTTACATGCTACTTTTTCCTGATGCATTCCTAGTCTGACCTTTACGGTAAGTACAAAATATATTTGACCTGATAATCTTATTTATCACTTTTGTCTATCTATCGAACTAGGTCGTCATGGATACATTCATACCCATGAGAAATTAGAGAATTGCAAAATGTATTAAAGTATTAAATTGATTTTTGTAATACAAATAATAAGTTCTAAAAATAAAACATTTTAGAAGAAAATACACTGAATTGACTTCCAAGTTTAATCTGACGTAGAAAAACAGAATGAACAGCAAATGTGTTCGTTACTACGACTCCGTTTGAAATGCCCTCTGGTTAAAATTGTAATATATTTTAAATGAGAGTACATGACATAATAAAAGAGCAAACCTGGCAGCGAAAAGGGTCTGTTGAACGTCTGATAGATGAGAACTTTGATTCCACACAAGTAAAGCCTGAGGAGAGGAAACAACACCTGCTCAAAGAATGTCAACATGTTCCTTCCGCTCCTGCGTCCGACTGAACAGTTCTTCCGGTGGTGGACAAATTAACAACTCTATTGTTCCGCCCCCTATCGAATGACATCACCATTGGGTTAGGCGATACTGCACTTTTTTTAAATAAATAAAACTGAGACGTTTTAGTCAATATTACAGAATGATTGTATTGACAAATATTAATATTAATTTCAGAATTGTCTGTTTTTTACTTCATTCCATGACTGCCTTCCTTGAGTGCGTCACTGACAATTATCCTTGGTATCACACGATCATTATTGGGATCTGGAAATCAAGACCACATGATCATTTATTCCATTCTCCTTTGTGGAGGAATAAGAGCATCATTTAAAATGTGGTGCTGCTTTGAACTTCAACTTTGAGTCTTGGAGTAATTTCATAGCTACAACTAAACATTGTAATGAATGAATAAATACAGAATATATGATCCATAATACCATATTAAATGATACATCAATGTTTTCACACGCTGTGGTTTTCATCCGATAATAGTTATTGAGTTATTTTCAATTGACTGCTGTTTTTCTTGTGTACTATTTGCAAGGTCCAAACGTAGTGCTCGACAGTTGGGATATATTCTTCGGTGTCAGTAACCAACACAGTAATTTCAATTTTCTGACCTTTTCATGCATAAAGACCCAGAAATACCAACCCACAAAGTACAAACCTTTCCAGGACTTTCTGGATTCTCCGTGACTGAACGCTCATATTTCTTCTGCTATTAATAACGTCGTTTCAGAGCAGCATCTTTGTGGGAACAAGGGGGTTCTTTAAGTGATACCCAGTCATGTCCCAATTTCACTCGCTGAGGCAAATATTAAAGGCAAGCATGTAAAATGTGTGTGTGATGACACTAATTCATATTCCCCTCGAGGTATATTCAATGCTAAAAGGATACTGTGTCCATCTTAAGAAGCCTGGGGCACTGAAACCACATCACAATCATTCATTGGCTACGAGTGTAGATCACAAGAACCTTGGTTAAGTCATCTTACATCACCTAAAACTCACTTCTATCTTTTGAATTTGGATTTCTACCTCATGGGACTTTTTTTTTAAGGTGATAGATTTGGTAATGCATTTTCATTATTATATTTGTCATTTAAACCCGTTGGAGAATTTTACATTACCGTATTTTCCAGACTATAAGTCACACTTTTTTTCATAGGTTGGCTGTTCCTGCGACTTATACTCCAGAGCGACTTATAAATGAAAAAAGTGTTTATGTTCCATAAACACTGGACACCTTTTGTGTTCATGTTTATTTTTTGTGTAGCTGAATAACCATTGTGTTAGCATATCTTACACCTATTCAGCCTGTTCTATATTCTTTTATTGTTAGAACTTGCCTTCCAAGAGGATGTAATGTCTGTTTTGGTCAAAAATGGGACTTATACTCCAGTGCGACTTGTATGTTTTTTTTCTACCTAATTATGCATTTTTGGCCTTGTGCGACTTACACTCTGGAACGACTTATAGTCCAGAAAATACGGCAGTTTGTAAAATAAATTACCCTCAAAAAATGCGACTTATACTCACAGGGCACATATAGACAAACAACCATTCACACTCACATTCATACCTATGGACAATTTGGAGTCACCAATTAACCTAGCATGCATGTCTTTTATTTTGTTTTCCTATGTTAGCACTAGCTAAGACAATCAATCCGGCCTCAAAAGTTGCAGTTACAACAAACAGTGAGGATTATGTTGCCTCACCTCTAGCCTGCTCGCCTTGTGCGCTAGCTTAATAACCAGGCTAAAGGCCACAACAAGACTACCATTCCATCTGTTCGTATCATTCATTTGTGGCAAATATCGATACATTTTATACTTTAGATGCGTTTAAGTGTTTGAGTTTAAGCCCCATGAAAAGCGTAGTTTTATGGTTATTGATTCCAATTATCAATTTCTTATCAAGTAACCTTCAGATGACATGACTGGTTATTAAATTCAGTGCACACATTAACAGCATTGCAATGATAACATCTGCAGTAGAGGCAAAGGTGCTTCTTTATCTGATGTATGCTATCTTGTAGTATAAAAGGAACTGCAAGTCTTACAACCGAGAACTTTCCTCAGTATGACAACAGTCGGTGTTGTGGGATTTGCTCTTTTGGTGCTGCTTTCAGCGGCCGGGGCAGTAAAACTACAAAAGTGAGTAACTTTTTTGTGTGGCTTCTACTGGTAAGAAATACTGGCCGATGTACTTAATCATGTTTGGTGTGTCCTACAGAAGAGAGTACAATTACTACAAGTATCATCCCATGTCAGAGGTGAGGATACAGACATGGCATCCACGCAGACACGGACACAGCCTAATAGCTTTTGGTCCAACAGATCTCCGAGTGGATGGTCCAGATGGAAAAGGATCACCCTGACATTGTAACGAGAATAGAGTACGGACGGACCTACGAGTTCAGGACTATTACCTTGCTCAAGGTAAAATAACCTTTTCATGTCACAAACTAGTACAAGACAAACACGGTTGCTCTCCAGATTGGTGTGAATACCGGAGAGAAGAAGAAAGCTATCTGGATGGACTGTGGTATCCACGCCAGGGAATGGATCGCTCCGGCCTTCTGTCAGTACTTTGTCAGACAGGTAATCATTGATGGGACACAGGCGGGAACATTGAATCCATCGGAAGTGGACTGCTGAGTGTTGTCATAGAAGACATTTTGCCTCAGAGAGCCGAACTCATGAAGCCTTCTGGGAAACGTCTTCTAAGACCACCTGAACTATCCACTTGGGATGGATGAAGTGTCCTGGGAATACCGATATGTTCTTATCGTTTCAGATCCTGCAAACATACAAGACTGACCCAAAAATAGACCAGATGATGAAGAACATGGACTTTTACATAACCCCGGTGCTCAACATGGACGGATACATCTATTCATGGAGGGACATCACAGTCAGTGTTGCCACGGTTTCACGCTACCTTTCCATCACCAAATACCACAAACAGACATACCCTAAAGCAAGGGGCTCCAAAATGCGGCCCGGATGCCATTTCTAAAAATACAATTTCATAAAAACACTACAAAATAAAACTTAAACAGGGAAAGAATTCAGAGAAACAAGGCATACATTTGAACAGAATTGTGAAATATTATGTGGAAAAATGACAAATAATTGTCGTTTTTGCCTACAAGAAGGCAAAATATTACGGCAATAATGTCATAATTACACAAAGAAAATATAAAAGAAGAAAGTTGAAATCGCTGTCAATTTTGAAAAATGGGAAAAAAACTTTACCAAGATAAAATATTAAGAGAAAAAGTCAAAATATTTTGAGTAAAATAGTCATTTTCTTCACGTAAATTAAATATATATAGTCCCATAATATAAATTATGGGACTGAGATAAGAATTATGAGAATACATTTTATTTAAGAAAAGTTGGAAAATTGCCACCAAAAAAACAACAGCAAAAATGGAAAAAAGCGGAAAAAGCCCAAAGTTCATACTAATATTTTTTTTCCACCTATATCACAACTACTACATATACTACTACATTATACTACTACTGCAGGACAGCAATCTGGATGGACAGATGTATGTCTGTATGGAAGACTGACAGGTGATCAGTCCAACCGGGACAGGTTTTTGATGGTCACCGCATTTGGATGAAGGGAGAAGTTCACCAAGAGATGAGTGAAACAACATTAACTAGCTACTCTGACCCGTTTAGACCCGTCTGTGGAGGAAGAACAGGTCTCCGGGGCCTGCAGGCTGCAACTGTTCTGGGACTGACCTCAACCGGAACTTCAACGCCAACTGGGGCAGTGAGTGTTTATACCATAACAACAAATATTTCAACGTCACTTAATATTTGTTGAGGTATGAGCAGGTATTATGTCATGCATTTACGGGATTTTGATTCCTTTCATAGCCGTGGGGGTGTCGTTTGACTGCTGCTCCCAAACCTTCTGCGGCAGAACTCCCGAGTCCGAGCCTGAGACTCAGGCCGTTACCTACTTTGTAGGAAGCAGGAAGGAGGACTTCCTGTGTTTCCTCACCATCCACTCCTATGGCCAGCTGCTCCTGGTTCCCTTTGGGCATCCTAACTTCACTGCCCAAAACTATGAGGAGCTGGTATGTATTTCCTGGGTCATGGTGCCAAGGTCAAAAGAAGGTGGGGATGTGGGTGGATGGGTACTGTTTCATTGTCAGGAACCCTTGCAACACTTCCTGAACATTTGTGGAAAGGGGGCTTGGATGTGAAAACTGGGCCTGGCACAGCTGGTTTGGTGATGTTGGTGATGCTGGTTTGGGTGTTAGCGCTGAAGGTTGTGGGTTTGATCCTCAGTGGGTAACAGTGTCAAAGGCGCGATATAAGTGAATGACCATTAACCAATCAGGTGACCTTAACGTCTGGTTCTTTAGATGGATGTCGGTTTGGGTGCAGCGGAAGCCATAAAGAAGGTCCATGGAAAGACCTACAAAGTAGGAACCTCACCTGATATATTATGTAAGTAAACATTTGGCTGCTGTTACCCTTGGACTGACTTTCCAGTGGAAGTACTTTTTAATTATTTTTAAGATATATACAGTTTTTTCCGGACTATAAGTCACACTTGTTTTCCTAGGTTGGCTGTTCCTGCGACTTATACTCCAGAGCGACTTATAAATGAAAAAAGTGTTTATGTTCCATAAAGACTGGACACCTTTTGTGTTCATGTTTATTTTTTGTGTAGCTGAATAACCATTGTGTTAGCATATCTTACACCTATTCAGCCTGTTCTCTATTCTTTTATTGTTAGAACTTGCCTTCCAAGAGGACGTAATGTCTGTTTTGGTCAAGTAGTTTCAAAAATAAATTACTTGCAAAAAATGCGACTTATACTCCAGTGCGATTTATGTATGTTTTTTTTTCGACCTAATTATGTATTTTTGGCCTTGTGCGACTTATAGTCCAGAAAATACGGACGTTTGTAAAATAAATTACCCGCAAAAAATTTGACTTATACTCCGGTGTGACTTATGTATGTTTTTTTTTCTATCTAATTAAGCAATTTTGGCCTTGTGCGACTTATACTCTGGATTGACTTATAGTCCAGAAAATACAATAGTTTGTAAAATAAATTACCCGCAAAAAATTTGACTTATACTCCAGCGCGACTTATGTATGCTTTTCAACCTAATGATGCATTTTTGGGCTTGTGCGACTTATACTCTACCGGTCGATCGCGGAGGTGGTACTGGTCGATCGCTGGTCGATCGCGGCGTGACATTAAAAAAATATCATCCCAGCATCAATGCCGTCACTTGATTGATATACAGGGCAGCCATTCAGATGACAACTGAATGTTGCCCTTCGGGTGACCAATCAAATCAAACGACGTCTCTAAGTGCAGCAGAACTTACGATGTCAGCCTATCATCCATCCCCGTTACTTGATTGACATACAGGACAACCAGTCAGATGACAACTGAATTTTGACCTTTAGGTCACCGCTCATGCGTAAACAACGATGCAAAGTGCTAAGCTAGTCGGCGAATTGCGAGATTTTAAGCCCTCGCTAAAGTTTATGGTCACTAAAATGAGTGAAGGAGCTGGACCAAGTAAAAAGGCAAAAAACATATCACTTCCATACGATATGGAATATTATACGGATATTGTGATATGGATATTATCCATGACTGATAAACATTTGGAAGTGTGCTTGAGGCTGGCTATCAGCAGCTACTGTCCGGACTATGCATCCCTGGCTGGTTCAATTCAGTGCAAGTCATCAAAGTAAACTCAGGTAACAAACTAGTTAATAGTTAATTATGTGTGTTTTGCAACATTGGCTCATTTGGTTATGTAAGGTACATCAACATACATTGTACGTACAAATAATCCTCAATACATTTGAAAATAAATAGATGTTTTGCATTTTTGTAGTGGGTAGATCATTTTGACTCGGTCATTTTAAAAGTAGCTCGCATGCTGAAAAAGTGTGAGCACCCCTGCCCTAGAGCGACTTATAGTCCAGAGAATACGGAAATTTATAAAATAATTTACCCGCAAAAAATTTTACTTATACTCCGGTGCGACTTATGTATGTTTTTTTCTACCTAATTATGCATTTTTGGCCTTGTGTGACTTATACTCTGGATTGACTTATAGTCCAGAAAATACAATAGTTTGTAAAATAAATTACCCGCAAAAAATTTGACTTATACTCCACTGCGACTTATGTATGCTTTTCAACCTAATGATGCATTTTTGGGCTTGTGCGACTTATACTCTGGAGCGACTTATAGTCCAGAAAATACGGTAGTTTCTAAAATAAATTACCCGCAAAAAATGCGACTTATACTCCGGTGTGACTTATGTATGGTTTTTTTTTTTCATCTAATTAAGCATTTTTGGCCTTGTGCGACTTATACTCTGGAGCGACTTATAGTCCAGAAAATACGGAAGTTTGTAAAATAAATTACCTGCAAAAAATTTGACTTATACTCCAGCGCGACTTATGTATGTTTTTTTTCTACCTAATTATGCATTTTTGGCCTTGTGCGACTTATAGTCCGGAGCGACTTATAGTCCAGAAAATACGGTAATCCCTTAGACCAGTGTTGGGCAAACTTTTTTGACTCACGGGCCGCATTCAGTTCCCAAAATTGTCAAGAAGCCAAGACTCTATATTATTATATATTATATTATTATAATATTTGATACATACAAACTGTTTTACATTTATAATTCTAACATTCCACCTGGAATTATTTATCGGTAAAAGTGTCATACATTCTGTCCCTTTTTTCCAGGAGCACTTTAAACATCAGACCTCATCAACTGACTGTTAAAGAACAGAATACTCGGAAGTCATGTTGCCAGCTTGTATGTTAAAGGTTTAAATACTTTGGTTGCAACTGTCAGGCCGGATCCAAACACTCAGCGGGCCGCATGTGGCCCCCGGGCCGTAGTTTGTCCACCCCTGCCTTAGACCAATGGTTCTCAACTTGTTTGGCTGCGGGACCCATTATCACCCCTCAATGTCAAGCACCGACCCAAATTGCGGAAATCTGTCGGGTGTGACACGTCTCTCTTTCCAGCAGCTATCTGCAACTGTGTGTCAGACTGACGTAAAGTCAAGTCTCCACTCACTGGCACCATAGTAAGTCGTGTATTCCAAACCCGGCGATCCACCAGTTGAGAATCATTGCCTTAGACCAGGGGTGGGCAAACTACGGCCCACCAAGCGTTTGAATCCGGCCTGCCTGTTACTTTCGGAGTATGTCAACTTTTAACATGATGTCTTCAGTAAAAAATAAAAAATAAATAAAAAAATAAAAATAAATGTAAAATAAAATTTTGTAGTTTGAGGTAAATGAAAACATATAGTTGATAGTATGACACTTTTACAAATAAATTTAGACTAATAATTCAAGGCAGACTGTTAGAATTATAAGCGTAAAAATTGTGTGTGTGTGTGTTAAATACATGTTCTGGACCCCCGCACAATTTTATTAACTCAATGCGGCCCACGAGTCAAAAAGTTCGCCCACCCCTGCCTTAGACGCTGTAGTTGCACACCGGTTAGTACTGATACCTCACAGCAAGACAGTCCTAATCTGATTTACGATTCCTCTCCTTACGATATGTTCAATTTCAATCTTTCAGATGCCAACTCCGGGTCCTCCAGAGATTGGGCTCGACAACAGGAAATACCCCTCACCTACACATTTGAGCTGAGAGATACGGGAAAATATGGCTTTGAGCTTCCTGAGGATCAGATCCAGCCCACCTGTGAGGAAGCCTACAGCGGCGCCCTGCACATCATCACCTACGCCCACGACAAAGTCTTTAACCGGGCCGTGCCATCCAGTAGGGCGACACTCTGGACCGTGCTAGTCGTGGTAGGCGTCGCCAGTATCGTGTGACACCGAAGAATGCACAAATCCATCGGAAGTATTTACATTTCGTTTCAGTTGGGCAAGGGTATGTGAATGTACGACTGATATATTCCAATAAAGATGGGTTGTCTTACTTTTAAATAGAGAGAGTGTGTCTGGTTCCAGCTCACCCGCGACCAGGAAAGGTGCTACAGAAGATGCTGTTGGACGGGTGATGCACATTTTTGCTTTCTAGTCTCATTAAAGAGGAAAAAAATAATTACTTGAAAAGCAAGTAGCCTTGTTCTCTCAGATGAACCAGCGGGAAAAACATTCTATTTTTAGGACTACGTTGCATGATGATATCCACATAGTGATATCGTTCTTCACACGCCACACAAGTGTTACAGTGCAAGTTCTACACAGTACACAGGTGAGAAGGTTCCACACTTAACTGTATAAAAAGGTACTTAAACAGGACAAGAGGTAATTTGTGTAGCTAAGAGAACACATATTTCATGTCGGGATATACAGTAGCTTGTGGTGTACCTCTGGGGTCAATACTAGAACTAAATGTGTTTATTTTATATGCAAATTACATCTACAAAGTCACAAAACGATAACAGGAAAAATTGAATGAAATTCATTTTCTACTGCTTATCCTCACGAGGGTCGCAAGGGGTGCTGGAGCCTATCCCAGCTGTCTTCGGGCGAGAGGCGGGGTACAACCTAGACTGGTGGGCAACCAATCACAGGGCACATACATATAGACAAACAACCATTCACACTCACATTCATACCTATGGACAATTTGGAGTCGCCAATTAACCTAGCATGTTTTTGGAATGTGGGAGGAAACCGGAGTACCCGGAGAAAACCCACGCATGCACGGGGAGAACATGCAAACTCCACACAGAGATGGCCGAGGGTGGAATTGAACTCTGGTCTCCTAGCTGTGAGGTCTGCGCGCTAACCACTCGACTGTTGTGCAGCCCGAAAGTTGGATATGTCATATTAAAAATACACAACATAATATGACACGGAACACTTCAATAATGGATAGAGCTAAACGCAAGCGGCGCCAAAAATCACTTACTTGTTTTAGCGTTTTTTGTAATTATTACAAATGCATAATTCCTTCACTATCTATTATACTGCATTAAAGAGAAAACCCCACTAGATGGCGCTGTTTTTCTTTATTTCCATATATTGTACACGGTATATATACTGTATATACAGAGTATACTGAAGATTTTTCCAAGTCTTTGTTTTATTTTGGGCTACACAAAATTGTAAAAAAAAATAATTGTGTGATCTTAAGTCATAAGATAAATATCAAATACTTTTTCTTTAACAGGCTGCAATGCTAACCTGGTGGGCTAGGCAGGCTGGCATTCATTTATTACGTATTTGTAAATTATTTTTTCTGAGAGAAAGAAAAATAAATTTAAAATTAAAAAATGAAAAATATTTTTTCGAACCAAAAATCAGCATATGGCAAATATACGAGGATGCACTGTAATGATAATCAGTATCGGCACTGGTAATAGGATCAATACCAAAATTGGCTGTATCACCAACACCGAGTTTCTACAAAGTAAAACTGTTGTCATGTGCTCTGAAATGATTTTTTATATAATATTGATTTTTATTAAAGTATTATTATATATTCTACTATTTATTATTTTCAAATAAGGAACATAATTCCCACAAACAATGTCCCATATATGACATCACACATCTGTGGCTAGTATTTCTAGTTTGCAGACAATAAAAGGATACACTCTTTCCGTCATTGGGCAGTGTTTCCACCGACACCCGTTTTTACCCGCTCAACCTGCCAGTCGACTAAAGCCCCTCCCTGCTCTCTCAGCCCAACTTCTTATTTCCTGCTGTGGCTCCAACAAAATCCTCTTCTCGCACGGGTCTCTGGTTCCGCCACCTTCTGTCCCGCTCCTTGTATTTGCACCATGAGCGGTAAGCTATGGACAGAGGAGCAGTTCAACTGCCCCGTGTGTCTGGACCTCCCCAACGATCCGGTCACCATCCCCTGCGGGCACAGCTACTGCATGGCCTGCATCAAAGACTTCTGGAGCAAGGATGAAGCCAAGGGCATCGTCAGTTGCCCACAGTGCCGCCAGACCTTCTGCCCTCGGCCCTCTCTCTCTAGAAACACCATGCTGGCTGAAGCGGTGGAGCAACTCCGCAAAGGAACCCCCAGGTCTGAGGTGTACCAAAGCATACGAGGGGCGTTAAAATCCAAAAAGACTCTTCCCTCCTCGGCCGTGCAGTGCGACCTCTGTAAAGGAGAACAGAGGGCAGCGGTCAAGACCTGCCTGGTGTGCATGAGCTCGTACTGCGACACCCACCTGAAGCAGCACCAGACGACCAAGGCCCTGAGGGACCACGAGCTGATAGCGCCGACAGGAAACTTGGCCGAGAAGATCTGCACGCAGCACAAATACCTCCAGGAGTTTTTCTGTCGCCAGTGCAAGGTGTTCATCTGTTGGCTTTGCACTAGCAACCAGCACAAAGGCCACGAGAGCGTGTCCACCAAGGCTGAGCGCATGGAGAAACAGGTAAGGCGGAGAAATGAAGTGAACATTTCTTTATGTATGTAGTGAGAGTATTGTGTATTAGCCTGAGTTACTCTGGCGTCAGAAGTGGGATTACGATGTGGAAGACTGTTTACACCAGTTTGATACATTACCAATGAAAGCCGGATTTGTGCACAGTCATCCTGCATTGTTATTCCGCCGATGTTACACTGGTGTCAGAAGTGGGATTACCATGTGAAAACTGTTTATCCGACTGTTTGATACATTACCAATGAAAGCCGGATTTGCACTGGTGTCAGAAGTGGAAGCTGTTTACACTCACTGTTTGATACATTGAAATACATTGTTATTCCGCCAATGTTACACTGGTGTCAGAAGTGGGATTACGATGTGAAAGGTTGTTTACCCCACTGTTTGATACATTATCAATGAAAACCGGATTTGTCCCGTCATCCTGCCTTGTTATTCCGCCAATGTTGCACTGGTGTCAGAAGTGGGATTACGATGTGAAAACAGTTTACCCCACTGTTTGATACATTACCAATGAAAGCCAGATTTGCACTGGTGTCAGAAGTGGGATTACAATGTGAAAGGCTGTTTACCCCTTCTGTTTGATACATTGAAATACTTTGTTATTCCGCCCGATGTTACACTGGTGTCAGAAGTGGGATTACGATGTGAAAGACTATTTACCCCATTTTTTGATATTTTACCAATGAAAGCCGGATTTGTGCAGTCATCCTGTCTTATTCTGTTGATGTTACACTGGTGTCAGAAGTGGGATTACAATGTGAGAGACTATTTACCCCACTGTTTGATACATTACCAATGAAAGCCATATTTGTGCAGAGTCATCCTGCCTTATTCTGCTGAGGTTACACTGGTGTCAGAAGTGGGATTACAATGTGAAAAACCAGATTGTGGTTGTGGTTGACCTGATAGTGGATCAGGTTATTTATGGAGTGCAGTTCTCAGAGTGGGAAAGAAAAGTGGTTCTCCGCCACAATCAACCCACACCCTACAGCGGGGGGCCAGAACCTCCCTAGTGACCGTACTGTGTGTGTCTTTGTGTGGCATGCAGTCCTAATCAGCACCAATCAAAGGCTGATTTGTGCAGCGTCATCCTGTAACATTGTTATCCTGTCGATGTTACCCTGGTTTCAGAAGTGGGATTACAAATGTTCAACCCCAAGAACGAGTATGGGCGCTAGTGCAGTCGCCATGGCGTGGAAGAAAAGTGGTCCTGGAGCCTTAAAGGAGGGACCGGGACACCATTGAGTGGTACTTGTTGAGTCATCCTGTTGTCAATCATTATTCAGCTGACATCAGACAGATGTCAGAAGTGGGATTATGACGTGAAAGCCAAAGGGAGACAAGAACAATATTAAACTCTCGCTCCACGGAAGTGTAGGCACTCCTAGGCTTTTGCATAGACACCAGCCAGGTTGAACACATTCCTAACGACATTCCGATCCACACGCCTCCATGTAGCCCCGCCCTCTTTTCACTGATGTCAATGCTTCTCTTGTGCAGAAAGTGCTGACTGAAATGATGGCAGAAAATCAGCAGAAGCTCAAAGAGAGACAGCAGGAGCTGAAGGACATGAAGAAGATGATGGACGGCATGAAGGTGGCGGCGTTGTATCGTAAACAGCTAGAAATACAGTACTGGGTTACTGTTTGTACTTTGTATACTCAAGAACAAGTACTCAAGTGCAAAGTCTAATTGAAAAAATTACTAAAGTAGAGAACAAATTAGTACAAGTTGAAAGTACAGGTAGAACGCTTTAACAACATATTTATATGTACTCAAGTACAAAGTATAACAAAACAAAATACTGCAAGTATATAACATAATGGTACAAGTTGGTAAAGGTGAACTTGACTGCTCTTTAACAATACTTTTACATTTTGACTTGGACTTTTACGTTGTTTATACTTACAGTAGTCTACAGCAGTCTATACAGTAGTACTTAGTAGTACTTAAGTATAGACAGTAAAAGTTCAAGTCAAAAGTACATGTAAAAGTGTTGTTAAAAGGTATACCTCAGTAGTACTTAAACATACAATGTAAGTAAGTAAGTAAGTAAAAGACAAAAGTACATCTAAAAGTGTCACTACTTGGATTTTTATTTTCTATACTTTGGTCAATTTTTTGTACTCAAGTACAAATGTAAAGTATGAGAAAGTAAAGTGTTTTTCTACACTTGTAGAAAAACACAATGTTTTTTGACTACACGTGTACTTGGGTGCAGAAAGTAAAAGTACATTTTTAGTTATCATCCTTTGTACTTAAACATACGAAGTCAAAGTACACAAGGTTAACTTGACTACTCTTTAACAGCAGTTTTACTTTTGACTTGTACTTTACTTTTTTCAAGTACAAGTAACCGGTACTCGCATACAAAGTATGATGACTAAAAATAAGTGTAAAGAACTCAGAACCTAAAAGAACACATTAAATAGACTTCTGACATGTACTTTTACCTTATTTTGTATTCTCAAGTACAGTAAGTAAAACTACAAATGTACTCGCTGTGACTTTGAGCAGCGCTCCACAGACCGCGTCCACAGCGACTCCGAGAAGGTGCTGCTGGAGCTGCAGCGATCAGTGGAGAGACTGCAGGAGCTGTTGGAGGAGGTGCTGGAGGAGGTCGGCCGGGAGAAGATGGGCCAGGCTCAGGAGGTGACGGAGAGCCTCGAGGCAGAGATTAAGGAGCTGAAGAAGAGGGACATTCAGATGAAGGACCTCACTCAATGCGAAGACCACATCTACTACCTGCAGGTTAGAGGAGTACCGTCCATGAGGTGATGTTCTCCTGAAAGCCATTTGAGGTCCACGGTTCCTTTCAGACGTGTGAGAGCATGTGCAGTCCACTGGAATCGGGAGACCTTCCAGCTGTGCAGGTAAACCATGAAGCTTCCTTTGAGCCTGTCAGGGATGCCATCCTGGATCTGAGGGATCGAGTGGAGGAGCTCTGCAACCAGGAGCTCAGCAGGATTAACAAAAAAGGTATGGTTTGGTTTGGCCTCAAAAAATATCATTCTTAATAAAATCATGTCAAATGGGGGATTTAAATGAGGTGGATATATTTTAAACTTTGAAAAAATCAATTATAAAGTAATTATTATTATTTATTATATATTTATTATGTACTCAAAATGTATATATAAAAAACATTTTGGATAATTATTTATTATTATATGTATTATTATTATTTATTTATTATTATAGTTGTATTATCTATTATAGATTATTCATTGTATAACTTATATTGTATATATATATATATATATATATATATATTATATACTCAATAAAATGTTAAATATATATATAATTAATAATATATAGTAGAACTGATAATAATAAAACTATATATATACATTTAACATTTTATTGAGATATAATAAACAATATATAATAAATAATAATATATAGTATAATTAATAATATTAATACTGTAATAATAAATAATTAATAATTATTACTTTTATTATTATTTATTGTATTATATTTTATGTATTATATACTTTATAGTATATAACATTTTATTGAGTCAAAATGTTAAATATATGTATAACATTTTATTGAGTATATAATAAATAATATATCATAAGTAATAGTAAAACTAATAAATAATAATAATAAATATTATAATAATATATAATATATAAATAATTATCTATTTCTCCCTGTTTGTCTTCGCTTTTTCCAGTCAATGAGACAACTTTATTCACACTGGGCAATGGTAAGATTAGTTTTATTTGTTATGAATGTAGTATTTTTTTGACATACAGTCGCAGTAGTGATATATATATGCTGTTTTTTCATCCAGCCCATCGCAATACCAGAGGCGGCCTTTTGAAATGTGAGTTTTTTTGGTCCGATTGTTAAAAAAAAAAAAAAAAAACACTAAAAAAAATGTCCCAAAAATGTAAGAACTTTTTTTAAGCACATTTCTCCACCGCCAGTGTTTTCTGCATTGGGGCCACGGAACTCGAACAATCGCTCTGCAGGTACCACCGACATGCACGTCCATCCGCATTCATGCATCATAGTGACGCTAAATGATCTTCATCAAACCGCTTGTTTTGTAGGCTCTTCCCCAAGCATCTCGGTGACATCACGGAACGCAGAAAGACGAGGACTGGGTATGGACGTCCATCGTACGCGCTGCGGGCAGACATGGAAAAAAGTGCAACATGTTCCTGTATACAATTTCAGGCATCCGGGGGCCAGACGTGAGGAGCAGGGACACGCCGAGAGGTGAGCATGGAAGGTGTACAGAAGTTCAAATGTGTCATTGGCGCCAACTATGACAGATGCATTTTTCCTGTCCTGTCCTTGCAGAGGTCGCACCGAGGTCACCAAGACTGTGGGGCCGACAGAGGCGAGACGAGCAAGAGTCGGGTAGGTTCACGCTTCTAATCCGAGAGTCCTCTAGATAAAACGGGTTCCTCTGTAATGAGCAATTAAGAGAAACAACCGAAAATCCTTGATGGTAGTCCAAGGAAGAATGTGGAAGAACCAAATCCAGAACATGGTGGTGGACACCAGTGGTGAGGGACACAGTGAAGCTGAAGGAGGAGTACTTTTCGGCCTTTTTCGTCCATGGGACTTCGGCAGGTCAAGCGGCATGCAGATCTGACAGTCACAAACGTTGGGGGAGTTCGGCTTGGAAAGGATTTCGGATCACCAGACTTCAACTGGAGATGTATTGGACCGATGAAGTAATACTTGGAAGTCTCGAAGAGAAAGCAGTTCCTGGGGAATCTACTATATGCTCTCCTACAGTATTTCTGGGGCTGAGGTTGTAGAGGTGGTCAAAGAGCTCCTGGGTAGGTGAGATCTGCCCATAGTTCCTTAAGGCCCTGGACCCTCGGTCATTACATGAACATCAGGGCGGTGCCTCTGCAGTTCCTCTCTGAGGTTATTCTTATGGGCCTACAGTATCTGCGTTGATCATACATATGTGATGTATTTTTAAATGGGGTTTATTGTTTGATTTTTTTTTTGGCATTTTATCCTGGTCAGCAGTGAAGGAGGACAACCTTCGACTCACCCCGAGACCCAGCCCGACTCCAAGCAGGAGAGAGTCCCCATCCCTGTGGAGTCGGTCCAGTCAGAGTCAGGATGTCTCTTCTATGCCTTCTCAAACTCCAGTCAGCCCGAATGGGACTCTTGCACCAGTTTCTTCTCTGGCTCCTCCACCAGCTTCCACTGGAGGTAAACACACGTTGTTGCGTTTCTGAGCAGCCATAACAAATATTTATTCCAGCTTTTAGTCGGATGGCATCCATCAGCAGCATTTTCCGCTCCCGCCGTGGCAACGGGCATGTCACCACCACGCCATCTGCAGGTATGTGTGCGCTCGGACACCATTCTTGCTCATGCGGCCTTATCGTACTTTTGTAACGAACGCTCCTTTTCAACAGGGGGGATGCCGACTCTTTCTGAAACACCGACACAGGGTAAGACTGCTACCCAAAAACCACTTCCATCATTGGGATGATCTGACCTCTGAACCACACGTCGTCTTTGCACAGTCAACCCCAGTCTGTTCTTGGACACGCCCACAACCACAAATCATGCTCCCGCTTTCCCCGCACGTGAGTAACAGGCACTCCTACACAGCGGAGGCAACTGCGTTGCAATTAACACCGTTTGATATTCACCTGTCAGTGAGGGAGATCAACATCGACAGCATCCAGGCTGCAGAACCGAGAACAAGAGAGGAGTTCCTACAATGTGAGTCTTTGCCGTGTTATCCACAATACGTAAACCTACAACCATACATTCAATCCATTTTAGGCCCAGTTTTGGTAGACATTTGGCCAGGATTAAATACAGTGCTGTTACGGTCCACTTGCATTGGTGCCAAGTAGGGCACTGATCTACCAGATTCAATAAAGGTCCAATTTTGATATTTTTCATTTCCTATAAATGCAAATCCAACATAGATACATTAACAAATTATTAGCATCAACATTTCAATTCTTTGTTGTCTTTTTGTGCTTGTTTTGTATTTTTAAAATATTCCAAATGCACTTTGGAAACCACTGATTTATTTATTTATTTATTTTACAAAGTCCATGACTTATTTAGTTTTCATTCATTCATTCATTCATTTTCTACCGCTTATCCTCACGAAGGTCGCGGGCGTGCTAGAGCCTATCCCAGCTGTCTTCAGGCGAGAGACGGGGTACACCCTGGACTGGTGGCCAGCCAATCACAGGGCACATATAGACAAACAACCATTCACACTCACATTCATACCTATGGACAATTTGGAGTCACCAATTAACCTAGCATGTTTTTGGAATGTGGGAGGAAACCGGAGTACCCGGAGAAAACCCACGCATGCACGGGAAGAATGTGCAAACTCCACACAGTGATGGCCGAGAGTGGAATTGAACTCGGGTCCCCAAGCGGTGGGGCCTGCACACTAACCACTCGTCCACCGTGCAGCCCCTATTTAGTTTTCTACTGTACAATTTAAAAATGAGCAATACAAGTCCAAAGTGTCTAAACTGTGGCCCATAGCTCATTTTTTATTGGTGAAAAAAACATCAAAAATAACAGGTATATATATTAGTCATACATGTACGTATGATATATGTGCATGTTTTGTAGAAGGAACCTTAAAAACTCACTCTTTTCACTCTCCTTTGTAGACTCCGTCAACTTCACCCTTGACCCCAACTCCGCCCACCGGCGTCTGGTTCTCTCCGAAGGCAACACCAAAGCCACCCTGCAGGCGGCGGTGGAGCCCTACCCGGACACCCCTCAGCGTTTTGATGGCTGGACTCAGGTGATGTGCGGCAGCCCGCTGTATTCCCAGCGCTCCTACTGGGAGGTGGAGTGGCGAGGCCGAGGCTCCTCGATGGGTGTGGCGTACGGCGCGCTCAGCAGGAAGGGCACGGACGCCAGGGCCGGAATGGGATACAATGCCCAGTCCTGGACCCTGGAGCTCTCAGACTCCTGCTGCTTAGCTTTGCATGACAACGAGAAGAGAGACATACCGGTGATCTACTCCCCCCGTGTGGGGATCTACGTGGACCTGTCAATGGGAACGTTGGGGTTCTACGGCGTGGCTGAGAACATGACACACCTTCATACCTTCCGGGCAAACTTTACCCAGCCACTCTATGCCGTCTTTGGGGTGGGGAGTGGCGTCGGAGTGGGTATGGACTTTGCGCTTGGACAGTTCAACTCCACCTCAGACAGCATCAAGCTGTGTCCCATGTGAGGACACGTCATGGGTGGAGACCATGACTGAAGTTCATACGATACATTTACAGTGGAAAAAATTTAACTTTGTCCAGAAACATGAGAGAATGGATAATAATAAGGATTTTTGTTTGTTGACATGGTTTTTTGTCATTAGTGGACGTTTTTAATTTGGATTGCATCTGCAAAATAACCCGTCATGGAGCCAAATAAAGGTGCAAGTAGCAGCAATTGGACAAAGGAGGTATAAGACACCCCATTCCATCCCATCCACCTTCGACGCTACTCACCTTCTACACGAACAACAGTCTTCAATAAAAGTAAAAGTCATGATAAATGCTCATTCGTCCATCTCATTCACCATTTTTGAATTATTTCCTGTTGTTTTCTGCAATTATTCTCTATTAAATGGATTTTTAGCTCTGATTTTTGGGATTCTGGAACAGACTGTTAGCGATCCAGATCATAAAGCATCTCCACACAGATCAAATATTTATTTTCCTCTGCTTTATTGTTAAAAAGAAACAAGTCATTAATCAGCCCGGAGTTGTTTACAGAAAATTGTGCCATAATAAGCTCTAACCATGTGACAAAAACACACAAATCTTGAAAACTGCCACGGCTGTGTCTCAATTGGTGCACTTGTGTACTTACACTTGGTCTTTTGAGTGCATAAGTGTCGTCATACTGAGAAGTGGGTTGAAATGCGGTGGTCAAAATGTGTAATGATGGACACTTTCCACACCCAATAGTCGCCATCTTGGCGATGTAACAAAAAGGGAGGTACTAACTTGAAATGAAGTTGGCTCAGGATCAACCTGTAGCGCTAGAAAATAGCAAACAAAAAAAGATAAATATGTACGAGGACAATAATTTGCGGTCAGGGGAAGCATTATTTAAAAAATATATATTATTTCTATACAAGTCCAATAGTTTAACATTTTAAGTAAATATCACTTAATTGGCACATTTAGATACAGGACAGAAATAGTTCTAGTGTGCAAGTCCTGTAACATGGGAGTTGCATGCAGTACTCTCCACTTCCTGAAGGGAGTGTACATGAGCTAGATGGTGCTCATCACTGCCATCCTTCCATTTTTCTAGACAGCAACAGCAGCAAATCAAATGCATTAAAGGTATTTTTATACTGTGCTGAATGACTTAATGAATTTGACTGCCAAGATGGAGGATTTCATATCTAAGCTCACCAGCAGGTGATCAGGCTTTTACAACAAAAGTATCGCTACTTTTCCTAACCAATATATTAGACATAATCATGGAAGATGAGCCATTTAGGACCTAAATAAGACTGAAGCTTTTGTGTGCGACAGGTAATGCCATCAAAGGTTTGGCGATAAAGTCTGGTGCGTATTACTAGTGACACCTAGTGGCCAGTGTAGTACAGTTTATCAACATCTTGGATTTGTATCTTCAAGCATTATAATGCTAGAAAATGCTTAATTTAGGCCGAGAATACTGAACAATTGCTTACTACGCATTTGTTTCGAAGAATAATAGGTGGTAGATAACTACGAAATAGCAATCATTTATGAATTAATGATTTTTTTTTTGTAAAAATGCCATAGAGGGAGAGATGTTTGAACCTTGATATAACAAAGGGATGAGGGTACCTAAAACTGGAAGACCAAATGTTTTTTCAGTAGATAAAATAAATTATAATAAATGGGTCTTGTTGTCCTCTTAATGAGCAAATTGTATTAACAAAAAAAAACCAAAACATCATGAGCCCGAACTTGACCGCACATCACTGGATTTGGGACAGAGCCTCACTGTTAATTTTGGAGCACCAAGCAACAAAGTACACAGTGTACACAGTATACTTGAAGTGTACTGACAGCAATATTCCATTTGAGACACAGCCTTCAAAACACAGCAATATTAAATATCTGTGTTACAAATTGGGATAAATAAAAAATATAAAAACACACATAAAAACCAGAGTATTCCATTTCTCTAATATTAGAAAAAAGTGTTGGCCCTGGTCTACACGTTAGTTGACATTGTTATGGTTAAGTCGTTCTCATCCGTCTATATAGTGAAAATAAAGTTTAAATACAAGGTAACTCAGTGGAACTCAGTAACCTGGACGGTTTGTGTTGGAGGCAGAAAATTAAAAGGAACATTTCTTTACTGTTTTAGGAAACAATGCACTGGGGCTGCGTCTCAAATGGCGGACGTGCGTACTTCCACTGACGGACGCTTACCACCCTAACTGGAGTGGTTGCAATTCACCATAAAAGGAGGAGAGAAGGAGAAGAAGAAGCTGGTGAATACTGAGATGGCCATTTTTCGGAGGTGCGCACCAACAGTCATGGATTTGGGACACTCAAGTGATAAGTGTACTGATGGAAGTATTCCATTTGAGACACAGCTCCAGTGTTTTTTTTTTTTTTAAACTATACATGACAATTGTTCTTGGGCTGAAAAGGAAAAGTGCAAATAATAAAAAGAGCACGGGTGAAGGCTTGAGAGCAACACAGCTGGTTTCTTCTTTAAGGCGCTTACCTTTTTTTAAAAAAAAAAAAACAAAACATCAACACAGGCAATAAAAACTGGTTCAGACCTTGCTTTCCAAGTCCTGCCCATCTGCAGGGTGCATGCTAGGAAATGGAGGCTGCAAAAAGGCTGTTGGAGATGTCAAACGTATGAATTATGGAATTTTGGAGGTGAGCACTAACTCTAGTGAACCATGTTTCTTCTAAATGTCATTACAGTCAATACAGACCAACACTACGAAGCCCTTAAAACCACTCCATTCCCATTTCCTCAAACCCTAAATAAAACACTTCTGCTTCTCTTTCCAATCCACGTGCACATAACCTTCTATTCACATTCAAGTTACACTACATGACTCCGGTAAGGCCCAGTGGTTTGCATGTCAGCCTCAGGGTCCCCTGCCTCTGGCCCCAAATGAAGTGGTATTGAAAATGGATGAATGACTCAAGTATTGAGATACTGTCCTCACTCTTAATTCTTCATCTCAAGGAGACATTTTGGTTGATTCTATGCCAACTTCTCTGTTCGAGGGAAAGCCGCTTTGTTTTCCGAGACTGTGGTGCTGGCACTACAGTAATATTTATCGATATTTATCTTCATATAGTGTATCTTCCATCTTCACAGACATCCAAAGCCTCTCAAAAATGTACGTACAACAAGCCCGCTAAGGCAGGGGTGACCAAAGTGCAGCCCGCACCTCCCTTTTGGAGTTTTGACACCCCTGCACTCAGGTATTAGCTACAATCTTGTGCAGTGGAACCGGTTAAGTTGAGATAAACAGCTGTCGACAGAACTGAAACAAAAGTGGTTATTACTTTGATAATGACTTTGGCCACAGACATTAGGACAATGTCAACATAGCCCGACCCAAACTAGAGCTGTAACCTAGTCTTTGATAGGACAGCTCCAGTATGACTCAGACAGCTGCCGACTTCAACAGGTGTCCTACCGACTCAGAGCGCTATCGACATGTCGACTTAAACAGGTTCCATGGCAGATGTAAAGACGCAACTAATACGGTCAATAAAAATATGTCCATGCTCTCATTCCTGCAGGTCATTGAACCACAAATCCAATTGGACTGTTCAGGTTCTCTTGGATGTTCAGCATCAGAGTTTTTGATCTTTCCTATCAAACTACAGTCTGTCCTATCATACCAGAGTTCTCCTATCTAGTCTTTAAGCATGAACTGGTGAAGCCTGCGTGGATAGATGAAGAAACATCTTCTCAGACAACCTCAACAGTCCACTTGTGATCGATTCAATGCCCTGAGAAGTCTTAAAATCTGTTGTGCTTTAAAATCATCTCATTAAAACGGAAGGGACGCCAGAAAGAGCTCACATGAGCTAGAAGTGGACCTAAGGGAACGGTGGACTTGGGTTCTTGTTCTGTTGGATGTCCTCTCCCCATCAACATTCACCTGAACGTGGTGGTGCATTCAAGGTGCCCTTTGTGCATCTTTGTTTGAGGTTTCCCCAGGGTGGTGGGGGCAGAGCCAGGGAGGTGGGGTGAGCGGGAGGTGTCGGGCGACCTGCTGACTTGCCAGCTCGTGCGCCGATCATTGCCGGGAGGCTCTGGTTGCGCCTCAGACCATCTAGGAGGCTCCCGCCACCTGCCGACACAAAGGTGGCCGAGTCCTGGTGCGACTCAGAGGCCTGGAGGACCTTTGTGAACCCCAGGTGCCGCAGTCTCTCCAGTAAGCTCACATTGAGCGGGTCTGGGAGCGACCCGCGTGCAGGGGTTTCCCGGAGCGGGCTGGGTAGGTCGGGATGTGAGGCACGGCCTAGATTCAAGCCGTAAACATCTTGCAGAAAAAGCTCCGCTGGCCTTGATGCCAGAAAATTGTCAGCAGAGTGCTGGCGGCACTCGGGCGAGTGCAAGGGGGAGTTGGGAGGCGTACCTGGAAGTAAGCGGAGGAGAGGCCGCTGGGGCAGTGGCTTTGGACATGATGGAGGGGTTTCTGTGGAGACCTGTGCAGAGATGCCTCGTTCCAGGACCAACTTGGCCAAGCCCCCGGTGGCCACAGCGGGGCGGCGAGCTGGGAAGGAGTCTCCAAGACTGAGTCGGCAGGGGGTCAGGGGGGTACTGGGTCCAGTCCTCATAGAGCTGGGTGTGTTGGCATTGAGAGACGACTGTGAACTGAGGGAAAAAAATACATGTTATCGTTATGGAATTAACGGAATTTGCTACGTCTCAGTTCGCGCACTTCCATACTTTTCTTCCCCCATACGTCTTTTGAGTGCAAAGCAAGAGTCAAAACTTAGTACCTGAATGTTGCACTCAAAGATGTTGAGGGTGAAATGATGGACAGTTACAACCTTGGTTACAATTTACCAAAAAAAAGTGCTCAGCAATTCCGGTATGTGCGGAATGACACAAAGGGACAGAATCACACAGTCAAAACATTTGCACTCAGGAACTTAGTACACTGAGTATATGTAGTATACTTACTGACTGAAGTATTCAATTTGAGACGGTGCTTGATGCTGAGACTGACCTTGCAGTGACTTGTGTGATGTCACTCGGGTGCAGGATCCGGCACATGGTGAAAGTGTAGGTGGAGAATGTGGAGCTCTGACATTTGACTGGATTTTGGACTGCAGACAAACAAGAAATGAACTCAACTACACATCCAGATTCCTCGATTCATTGAGTGATTGAGTCAATTCATCATGGAAACCCTATGAAAGAACTTCCATGCTGCTGGAAAATAAGACTCGTGGAGCCATTGTCTGCAAAATTACATCTGACATGAGCCATAAGGAGAATGGGTGATAAATAATAAATAATAAAAACATATTTATGTTTGTTAAGCTGGTTCCACTTTATGTACATTTGGTCGCACTCTGTTCCATGTTGAGTACAATAGGTAATAAAAGTACTAATAATTTGATATACTGTACACTATTTTCTGGACTATAAGTCGCACAAGGCCAAAAATGCATAATTAGTTAGAAAGAAACATACATAAGTCGCACTGGAGTATAAGTTGCATTTTTTGTGGGTAATTTATTTTCCAAACTACTTGACCAAAACAGACATTACGTCCTCTTGGAAGGCAAGTTCTAACAATAAAAGAATAGAGAACAGGCTGAATAGGTGTAATATATGCTAACACAATGGTTATTCAGCTACACAAAAAATAAACATGAACACAAAAGGTGTCCAGTCTTTATGGAACATAAACACTTTTTTCATTTATAAGTCACTCTGGACTATAAGCCGCAGGAACAGCCAACCTATGAAAAAAAAGTGTGACTTATAGTCCGGAAAATACGGTATATGTTTTGTACATTAGTTATTCATTTTACATATAATTGGGTATAATTTAGATCATAACATTTCATATTTTGCTACTAAATTATTTTAATGAATAAAAACATCTGAGGAGCCAAAAGAGTGAGCCGAATAATAATAAACACTGGACCAAAACTCCAAGAGTTTGGCATTTACCTGAAGCAGACGTGCTGCATTGGACTGTTGATGTGGAGACATTTGGATGAAGGTGAGCTGATGAGCTGGAGGTCTCAGCCACACAGGGTGACAGAGGAGCGGCAGGACGACACGCGGTTGACTGCTTTCGGTCCTTCTTCTCCCCCGGCGTAGATGAACAGTGCACTTTAAAGACAATGCCTCCTTCCTCCTCCTCTTCTTCATCTTTGCCTCTCTCTGCTGCACCTTTCTCTAAGACACCAGCCTCCTCTTTCTCTCCCATTGCTTCATATTCCTCATCTTCTTCCATGTCAGTGAGGTGGTAGACAGCATCCTGTGCAAGCGGGCGGAACCCCTTGGTGACGACGCCTGGGTGTGGGTCTAAAATGGTGGCCAGGTGAGGTTTGGCCAGCTGCTGCCAGTGATGGAGCGTCAGCGAGCCTGAAGACAAGAAGTATGAATACAAGCAGTCGGACCAAATCAGGTCCTGGCTCATCGTGGTTACCTTCCATGGGCTTGACAATCTGAAGCTTCTCCGGTAGGAAGGTCTTGAAGATGCTGGAACCTAAGGAGAGTTCTGAGAGGTTGGAAAAGGAGGAGAATGCGCTGCCCATCGGCGAGCTGCAGCTGCTGCCCGCCTCATGAGACTCCGCTGCAGTCAGGGCCTGCAGCTTCTTCTCACGCTCCGCCTTGAAAAACTGGTGCTCCGATAAAAAGTTCTGCCGTCGCAGTGACAAACGATGGAGGGCTTTGGTGAGGTCATTTCCACCCGGAGAGCCCGGCTGGCCAATGGGAATCTCATCCCTTCAAACACAAGGTTCCATTAGTCACAGCATTAAAAGCCATCTTGTATGGTTTTTAAAGCGTCCTACCCTCGAGCAGACTGGAATGGCTGTGCAGTCATCACCAGAGAGTTCTGACGAGAACCGGGAATTGGGGGGGTGGCCGAGCTTGGCCGGGATGTTGAAGCGTTGACAGAGCGGACTGTCTGAAAAACTCGTTTGTGGGAGATTCTGTGTGGAAGGTCCATTAGACATTAGAGTGAAGCTCTACAATACTGATGAATGCTACATAACACAGTAATGCAGGGGTGGGCAAAGTACGGCCCGGGGGCCACATGCGGTCCACCAAGCGTTTGAATCCGGCCCGCCAGTTGCTTTGTAAGTATTTCAACTTTTAACTTACAAACTGGCAACATGACTTGCAAGCCAGATGTCTTATTTAGTAAAAGAAAAAAACTGTCAAATTAAATTACATAGTTTGATGTGGTGTGATGTTTAAAGTGCTCCTGAAAAATGGGACATGAGAACATACAGCTGATAGTATAACACTTTTACAGATAAAAGTAGATAACTAATTCAAGGAAAATTGTAAGCATAAAATAGTGTGTTGTGTTAAATACCGTATTTTTCGGACAATAAGTCCCGCTTTTTTTCAAAGGTTGGCTGTTCCTGCATAAACACTGGACACCTTTTGTGTTCATGTTTATTTTTTGTGTAGCTGAATAACCATTGTGCTAGCATATCTTACACCTATTCAGCCTGTTCTCTATTCTTTTATTATTAGAACTTGCCTTCCAAGAGGACATAATGTCTGTTTTGGTCAAGTAGTTTCTAAAATAAATTACCCTCAAAAATTGCAACTTATACTCCAGTGCGACTTATGTATGTTATTTTCTACCTAATTATGCATTTTTGGCCTTGTGCGACTTATACTCCGGAGTGACTTATAGTCCAGAAAATATGGTATATGCTCTGACCCCCGCCCCACACACACACACACACAATTTTGCTAACTCAATGCAGCCCACCGGTCAAAATATTTGCCCACCCCTGCAGTAATACAACACAATAATGTGAGTGTGGAACCCGTTTAAGCCTATCCAAGTATGTCAACAAACAAAACCATCAAGTCCCTAAAAGTTACTAAAACACGCCCGCTTAAGTTAGTTTGCGGAAATTCGCTTGTCGCAGTCGGGTCTAGAAACAATTAACCATTCATTTAGACACAATTTGGACCGTATTTGTGCAGACTGCCCTTCTTACCTTTGGTCTTGAAATGCAGTTTCTTCTTCAACACTAAGCTCTCTCCTCATAGTTCCCTCAATCTCTGCAGCCAGTGAATCCTACAAACACACACATACATACATATACACATAAGCACACACCAAAACATTCTATTCTTCAAACAGGGTACTTCTGTGGTCCACTCACCATGGGGAAGGCCCCATAGGAGAGGTGTCGTCGCATCCCAGAGGAGGGGGTGTTTTTGTTGCGAAGCTCCCTCATCTCCTCCTGGGACTCATGGAGCATCTCTGCACACTCTGCATTCCTCTCTGCCAGCTCGTTCAACTACATCAGCATAGAATACAAAGAGGCGCTCAGTGGAGGCGTCCTTCAGAAGTTGACGGTGTGTTTGGGTGTCACTCTACCTCCGCCGTGAGCAGCCGCTGTGCGTCTTTGGAAGCCTGCAAGTGGATCCTCAGCTCCTCTTTCTCCAAAGCCAGCTTAACAACAACAACGACAATGCAGTGACTGTGGGCTGTATGCATCATGCTGGAATCTTTTGGATGGAGATGTTGGCAGTGATTCCTCACCTCTTTGACTCTGTGTTGCAGCTCCACAATCTGGGAGAGCAACTGAGCAATCTCCTCCTGGTGTCGGACCAGCTCCTCGTTCTTTTGGGACAGTTCGTCAGTCATAGACACCATCTGGCTGTTGGACTCGCCTGAAAAAAATGCAAGAGTTTAAAACAGAAAGAAAAAAGAAGAAAATATGCAGGTGGCAACCCCAATGTATCCAACTGCTACACATAAATACAGTGTATGGCCATGACAGAGGTCTTTGCTCTATTGAATGACAGTCTATAATTCCACGCCACTTCATGCTTTGAATTTTGCGGCTTCACTATCACGGAATTATTAGTAAAAAAATATGCATATTTAAGCAAATTTGACAGATTTTTGCCTAAATTAAGCATGTCAAGCAAAAAAATGTAAATAAAGTAAAATATAAATATAGGATATTAAGAAGATAGATTCAAATGCATTACAATGACATGTAGTACTCTACACTGGTCACTAGGTGTCAGTAATTGCATTGTAATGTAATGAGACACACAAGCACCAGACTTCCCTATCTGAACAACAGGTCTTTATAGCAAGTTTGAATTACCTCCTAACAGGACCAGTCATCCCTAACATGGTTCCAGGCTAAAACGCAACAAAAATATTTGTTTTATGAATAAAGAATCCTACTTGGCGGAAATTTTGGAAGCAATTAACCACGATAAATAAGGGATTACTGAACCTTACGAAATGAGTACACCCCCCTACACTGTATTGCAGTTCATTGAAGGAATTAAGTACATATATGGGCCAACAGGAATCCATTGTAACAGGCAGGTAATTTGTCGTTCCAACTCGCTACACTAGATGACATTGTAACTCTACTTTTTGACACGCCTCTTAAGCAAGTGGGCTGCCAAAGAAAAAGAAGGTGTACAGAAGGGATTAGTGCAGGGGTGCTCACACTTTTTCAGCATGCGAGCTACTTTTAAAATGACCGAGTCAAAATGATCTACCCACTACAAAAATGCAAAACATCTATTTATTGTCAAATGTATTGAGGATTATTTGTACGTACAATGTATGTTGATGTACCTTACATAACCAAATTAGCCAATATTGCAAGACACACATAATTAACAATTAACATTTTTTTGTAATTACCTCCACATTACTCCACATTTCCCTTCTTTGGTACTGCGATGGTAGAATGGCATATGAGGCAAACGCACTTCGAAAAAGACATTGTGAAAAAAAAAGTCCACCTCCCATTCCGTATGGAAGTGATATGTTTTTTGCCTTTACTTGGTCCAGCTCCTTCGCTCATTTTAGTGACCATAAACTTTAGCGAGGGCTTAAAATCTAACGCAATTCGTCGACTAGCTTAGCACTTTGCATCGTTGTTTACGCATGAGCGGTGACCTAAAGGTCAAAATTTAGGTGTCATCTGACTGGTTGTCCTGTATGTCAATCAAGTAACGGGGATGGATGATAGGCTGACATCGTATGTTCTGCTGCACTTAGAGACGTTGTTTGATTTGATTGGTCGCCCGAAGGGCAACATTCAGTTGTCATCTGAATGGCTGCCCTGTATATCAATCAAGTGACGGCATTGACGCGAGGATGATATTTTTTTAATGTCACGCCGCGATCGACCAGCGATCGACCAGTACCACCTCCGCGATCGACCGGTAGATCGCGATCGACTTAATGAGCACCCCTGGATTAGTGTATACTTTGTTGCTATACATAGCGAGTATACACCCTTAGATTCTGTTTATCAGGTCATGTTGGAAACTCTAACATGAAAGCATGTTTTGTTCTTCTTCAGTTGAAAAACATGGACTCACGTAGCTCCTTGACGCAGTCACTCACAAGCTGCTGCTCCTTCTCCTCATAGGTGATGGTGTCTCGCTTCAGCTGGCAAGCCTGGGGCACGTTGCCATGTTAATAGAACAACAAGTTAATAGAACAACGTCTCCATCCCATATGGTGGTCGTGTGCTGATTCAGCCCCTACCTCAGACCTCAGAGCCAGGTTCTCCTCTTCCAGTTCCTGCAGCTTACACTGCATTGACTCCAGCTGGCCGAGTGCGGCAATGGCGGTGGTTCCTCCGGCTAACGGATGCTGCCTCACTGGGGTTGACACACTAGAGTCTGCCTCACACTCCTCTGAGGCATTGGCCACCATTCGCAGCAACTCATCCTTCTTACTGAGCTCATGCTGCAGCTGGTGTACCTGTTAGAAAGGATTGGAAAAGAAGTGCCACAAATTTGGCATATTATTAGAGAAAAACTGTACTTTTTTGGGTAGTTTTGCGCAGCTAAGAATGCACGTAATGAGATCCACTGCATGCACGTCTATTCATTGATTCTTTCAACACAATCTAGGTGAACTGAAAAAACACTGTCTGCTGTGAAAATTGTTCAAATGAAATACATTAATTCATTCTCTACCGCTTATCCTCATGAGGGTTGCGGGGGAGAGGCGGGGTACACCCTGGACTGGTGGCCAGCCAATCACAGGGCACATATAGACAAACATTCACACTCACATTCATACCTACAGACAATTTGGAGTCGCCAATTAACCTAACATGCATATATATATGAAACCCTGAGGTCACTTCCTGTCCACACACCACTCAGTTCCCCGAGCATCAGGACAAATTTATAGCCAGCACGAGTCTTATTTATGACTGAAATGGCTTATTTTCTCTTATTATGTCTATTATATTGGGTAATGTGTGAGTGTAAAGGTGAAAATAAGGGTGTTATCTGATCAAGGTCAAGGGGAATGTAATAATGTTGAAAATATTATTTAGAAGGACATAAACAGGTTTTCTATGTTCTAACTATGAAAAATAAATCCTACTTTGCAGAAATTCACAGTCGGCTCTGGAACCAGTGAATAACAATAAACATGGGAACCCACTTTTCAAAACGAAATGCCTGCTTCTCAAATGAGAATTTGAAGGTACCTGGTCCAGAGCTTGTGCTAGTTGTTCCTCCACAGCCTCATTGCGCTCCTGCAGCAGGTGGTTCCTCTGAAGAAGCGACTGTCCGATCCGAGCTGCCAGTTCCAGGTCTCTGTCCCGCTGGCCAATGACAACACGGAACATAGAGTACATGGTGATCAGATTGATTTGATGCAACTACAAGTACAAAACAAAAAAAAACTGTGACACACAATAATGACACAAACCTCAGCGAGCAGGTGAGTGACCACTTCGATGTCATTGTAGGTCTTGGTCATCTGCTCCACGCGATCAGAGGCCAGGACTGGCCGGAGAGGAACACACATGCAAATGTCACAGACATGCAATGTAGGCTGTTCATGCAAAATGTGCATGCAGCGAACCCCACAAGAAAACTTATAGCATTGACCCAAACTAACAGACACACTTGTGTAACATGTCAGATTCATGTTGTAGATTATAAAAGATATGACCACAAGCAACATGAATTACAACTACAAATTTTAAATACATTAGGGGTGTTTTATTAATAGGATTTTTCAGTATAGACCTTCCGAGGTGTTCCGATTACACACTGGTAGACATTGGTGCACTCATTCGCTAACAAAGGAAAAGTTGGGTAAGTTCGCTTTCAACTAAATTCAACATACTAGTTCGCTCGTGTTGATGGGCTCACCATTCTCATGAATATTCCCACACGAGAGTTGATTAGTTTAATGTTTTGCATTTTGTCCCCTTACTTCACCCAAAATGAATGGAACAGTGACTTCACACCTGAACCATAATTATGCCGTACTGTTACACCCTTCATATAAATTATCCATTGCAGAAATATTTGGATGTATTTATACCCTTTGTACAATTTATATGATGAAATATTGCATCATTGGTACTGTACGTCCATTGTTGTTTAAAGCACTACTGATGTTGACTGTTTGTTTTGATAAGGAATGGCCACGATAAATCAATTCAACACTGGCTCCCTGTGACATCACAAGAAGTCGGGCTTCCTTATATGGGAATACTATTGGCCAGATACCCTCTAGGACTGGCCACCCCACAGTTCTGCTTCACTCTGTTTGCAGTTGTTAGCTATGGCTCCCAGGAAATCTTTCTAAGAGGCAAGCTCTGGCAGAAGTGGTTTGAGTTGGTGATTCCCAGCAAGAGAAAAATATTTTCATCTCTCAAAGGCATTTTACACGGGACTGTTTTTGTGAACAAGAACGGGAACATCTGCCAAACTGTTGCTGAAGCCAGAAGCAGCACGCTCTAGCCGGGAAAGATGAATTAATGTCGGACACGCTATGCTGCTGTGCATCCACGGAGGAGAGAAGGAGTCCACAACTCAATACAAAGGGCGGAAAGATTTGCATAATAGTTTATGAAAAATTTCTTCAAAAAATCCCCATCCAAAATCTTTAAAATATGGTCATATACAGTATATAGTAGTTGCTCATGGTCATTTCAAGGCATGTTACACAGAACTAGACGCTATGGCACCACATTGACTTGGAAAATCATGAAAACAAAAATCCTGATCCAAGCCGATATGCAGAAGTTAGAGTCACACTCTACTTCGTACTAACGCTAACCAGATAGGCCGAGACAGATACCTTTGGAGAGGCTTTGTGAGGCAGGGTGGGAATGAGAGGGGTGTTCCAAAGCAAGATATGCTAGCGAGAGACAGAAGGGGGAGAAAAGAGAAGACAACACTAAGAAAAAGGTGCAGCAGAGCAGAGCGAACAAGCAGAGAGAAAGCAAAGACTCGATAAACCCATGGAACACGTTAGTGCTACGTATTGATTGGTTAGGTCTACTTTAAGCACCTGAGTGTGCGCCACCAGCGCTGCGTTGCTGGACTTCCTACCTGTTTGAAGAGAAGGTGCAGTTCTCGTCAGAGAGTCAGTAGCCTGATGGGACAGCTTACTGCACACACCGACCCACAAATACCTCATATTTACTTGGAGGTTGAAACCTCTCTTAGCTAAGCGCAGTGAGGCATTTTCAAGGCAAGCAGATGGTGCGCTAATCCATCCAAGGCTCACTCTGACCTCTGGATGTGAAAACTCAGCTACAACCCAGTCCAGTGTAAAAATAACTGGGTGCCCTCTTTGTCACACACAGCCGTAATCCCCTCTAAATTTCTTTAGCTTTTCATCGGAATAGTACAAACCGTCTATGTCGTCCAAACCATGAAGTTCCGACAGGTGACTGACTAAAATGCGTGCAAAACAATACTATTTTATATTAATTTATGTTCATTCATGTTGAGGAAGGATGCACTGGGCTTCCCAGCATGCATTGCGGGTTCTAGATTAGTCTAAAATAGTATGGTTTTGCATGTATATTAGTGTGTAAGCATTTATTTTGCTACCAGCATAGTCTGTGTAGGGATGTAACGATTAGCTGTATTAATTAATAACCGCAGTTAGTATTATCGTTTCTAATTAAAATGACTGTAAAACCGTGATTCATAACCGCACTTTGACAAATCCTTTTTTTTGGCGGGTAAAAACATGGCGGCACCCCTGCAAACAGTACTCCTGAGAAAAACAAGATCCTCTGTTTGGACATATTTTGGACTTGCATAGGTTTAGGAGGGGAAATCATTTATGAGAACGTGCAGAAAGTGCAAAAAAAAAAAAGTCTAAGCAAGCCTGTTGGGAGCTGGGCGATATATACACATTTTTTTATATCGATATTTCGTTTAAGCACGATATAAAAAATAAGCATATCATTCACATCAATATAGACCGGATTTGATGCAAAGGTCTCATGTTTCAAGAAGTGCAAGCTAATTGCGACAGCTCCATGTCTCCTGCGGCTTTTTTTAGTGTTTAATAGTATTTTATTTATTACTTCCTTATTGTTTTTCTGCCTTATCAACCCCTTAAGCAAGTGTGCAGCTATGGATGTTCATCTTATTACTTTTGTAGCCTGCCGTATGCGCCATTGTTGACACTCGGGAGCAGCTGTTAGCTTTGAGCATCCCATTTTATTTCAGTGGCTATTTTTCTATAAGAATGCTTACATTTTAATAAAACTTTGCACACATATTTGGCTTTGACTTTTGTCTAAATTCAGATTATGGAAAGAATATTGATGTTACTATAGTTCAACAATAAAGGAATTTATTATTAGTTATTGGCCCCAGTACATGACAGGTATGTTTCTGCACACAACATACACCCGAGCAGAGCAAAATATCATTGTTTTGTGGGTTTTCTGTTGTGTATACTTCATTATTGCCCACGCTGATATATCGAGTGAGACTGGAAGGCTGACATAGATCCAGTTAATTTTGAAAATAAAAACATTCCGTCTTAAAACAAACCCCAGTAAACCCCCAACTGCCACAGCTACAGCTACATCATCATGTGCCAAGAAATTATATTGGCCGTGTTAATCGAGTTTCACATTCTGCGATTCTTCCTTCTGCTGCCTTGTCACCGAGCTAACCACACCGCCAGCACCACCCACACATACCCAAAGCTATGCCGCAAACAAGCCAACACTCGACACACGTCAACCATGTGCCTAGTTGGATTGACTGTAATTCCACCTGATTGGAATCGGAGAGGATGCCTCACGTGTTCAACACACACACGCACACACACAGTCAGTGAAGGAAAGAACGGATGTATCGAAACCAATCATCTAATCAATGAGAGTTGTGCTTTCTCACGCTCAAAACAAACAAACACCGTCCCCGAGCAATTTGGTAGATAACTGCAAGTCACAAGCTTGCTTGGTGTAAGATCCAATCTATTTATCCTCTAAAAGAGGAAGCAGATGGTCAAACTACGACATATAGTTGCTTAGAAATGCAGACATGCTTACTCATGTAGCGGAAAGTCTCCTCTGCCAGGATGGGGGAAATGGCGTTGTGCTGGGTGGAGCCTTCATCTGGTGAGCAACTTGGGGAAACCACCCAATCCTGGCTGTCTGACAAGTAGAAGGACCCGGACCCCACTGATCCAGAACCCACCGAGCCAGAATAATGCCGACTACTGCTGCCCAGGCCCTCATCTTAGTGAAAGAAGAACCCATACACAGTTTTCAGTCATATGCTATCACCATCACACACAAAGACAATGCCACAAAATGCTAACACACCAACCTGTCTCGGTGCTGGACTCCTTCTTCGCCACCGCTCGTGGTTTTACTTCAAACATGTTGGGCAGAGGTGGGGGGTTACATCACATCCTGCCCCCCTGCACTGATGGATGGCGGCATCACACCGTTACCTGCCACAGCGGAGAGTGGTGTTAGATGAATTAGTAACATTTTAAGCAACAAAAAACAACTCCAGGACAAATACAAACTGAATGTTACAAAAGTACAGGAGCACTGGCACACCTGTGTTAATTTCCGCCCCAATTTGTGCATTTTTCAGTTAACATAAAAAATGTGGGCTAAAATTTTGCCTTGGTTTGCATTCGCCCACCTGGTTAGCATGCAATATGCCGCATCTTACTAACTGCAAGAAAACGCCTGGAACAAGTTAGTCTGTTGACCAATCTGAGGTCAGCAGAGGCTGGTTCGAACAGACATAGACAGCGTCATTCCTGAATTCCGATCCTTTCTGGTTGCGGTTTGCCAAGGGTGGTCACTTCAGGTAAAATGATGTTAAATGTTAATTTTGTATGTCATGTTCATGGCATTGTTTAATGAATGTCTAGTTGTGCGTGTTAAAGGGGAACTGCACTTTTTGGGGGGACTTTTGCCCATCATTCACAATCCTTATTTCCCTTTTCTGTGCATTCTAGCGCGAGAAAACAAGTTAATATGAGGTAGCTAACCATGGACATCATGGGAAATATGTATTTTGACGCTAAAGCCCTCACAAAAAACACAACGCCTCGCTAGCCATTTGTGTTAAGTGACGAAAATACTTGGTGTAACAAGCAAGTAAAGGCAAATGGGTGATTGCTCTGAAAAACACAGTGACAGTGCATTTAGTTTTAGGTAATGACGGCAGTGATTTGAAGCCATAAGCCTTGTGGAAATATCCTGCAAACATTTTGAATAAACACAGGATATAGTGTTTAATACTCTCTTTGTGTCTGTTGAAACACAATGTGATGTCAACTTCAGACCGTTTGCACTTCGTTATTTTGTGACATGAAAAAGCTTGCACCAGAGCCAATTAAATACATAATTTAAAAATGATGGAACTTACATTTCAGCTGCCGTGAGTAAAATACCCACCAAATGCATTTCGCATACAAAACATGTAGCGTGACAAAATGTTACACCTCATTAAACATAAAGAGTGTTTTTTGTACACAATGTTGCTAAAAGTGAATCATGGAAGTGTATATGCAAATGATGTGATGTTTGCTTTGACAAACAATGTGTACAACAGAGTATTTCAGTGTGATTTCTCCACTTTTTTGTCAATAATTTCATTTTTTTATTTAATCACAAATCACAACGCTAAATACTCCAGAGGAACTAAAGTTTATTGCGGTATACTCAGATTATTATGCCATATATTATCATTATGTTAATGAAAAAAAATGTTGACAATAATATAGTTCATCTGCAATAATCATTCAGCAAAATGTTGTTATTGCCTAAATACAAAGAACGAGAAGATATAACCAAATCTGTGTATGTAGGAAAGATCACAAAATATTATAGATTTTTTTCTTAAGCATGTGCAAAATAAACTGAACCGTTCTATTACAATGGCCATTTCTGTGTACAGGCTACAGCTTTAACTAACTATACAGTGAAGAAAATAAGTATTTGAACACCCTGCTATTTTGCTATTTCTCCCACTTAGAAATCATGGAGGGGTCTGAAATTTTCATCGTAGGTGCATGTCCACTGTGAGAGAGATAAACTAAAAAGAAAAATCCAGAAATCACAATGCATGATTTTTTAACAATTTATTTGTGTGATACAGCTGCAAATAAGTATTTGAACACCTGTGTATCATCTAGAATTCTGACCCTGAAAGACCTGTTAGTCTGCCCATTAGAAGTCCACCTGCACTCCATGTATCATCCTGAATCAGATGCACCTGTTTGAGGTCGTTAGCTGCATAAAGACACCTGTCCACCCCATACAATCAGTAAGACTTTAACTTGTAACATGGCGAAGACCAAAGAGCTGTCCAAAGACACCAGAGACAAAATTGTACACCTCCACAAGGCTGGAAAGGGCTACGGAGCAATTACCAAGCAGCTTGGTGAAAAAAGGTCCACTGTTGGAGCTATCATTAGAAAATGGAAGAAGCTAAACATGACGGTCAATCTCAATCGGAGTGGAGCCCCATGCAAGATATCACCTCGTGGGGTCTCAATGATTCTAAGAAAGGTGAGGAATCAGCCCAGAACTACACGACAGGACTTGGTCAATGACCTGAAAAGAGCTGGGACCACCGTTTCCAAGGTTACTGTAGGTAATACACTAAGACGTCATGATGTGAAATCATGCATGGCACGAAAGGTTCCCCTGCTTAAACCAGCACATGTCAAGGCCCGTCTTAAGTTTGCATATGACCATTTGGATGATACAGAGGAGTCATGGGAGAAAGTTTTATGGTCAGATGAGACCAAAATAGAACTTTTTGGGTCATAATTCCAATAAGCGTGTTTGGAGGAAGAAGAATGAAGAGTACAATCCGAAGAACACCATCCCTACTGTGAAGCATGGGGGTGGTAGCATCATGCTTTGGGGGTGTTTTTCTGCACATGGGACAGGACGAGTGCACTGCATTAAAGAGAGGATGACTGGGGCCGTGTATTGTGAGATTTTGGGGAACAACCTCCTTCCCTCTGTCAGAGCATTGAAGATGGGTCGTGGCTGGGTCTTCCAACACGACAACGACCCGAAGCACACAGCCAGGAAAACCAAGGAGTGGCTCCGTAAGAAGCATATCAAGGTTCTAGCATGGCCCAGCCAGTCTCCAGACCTGAACCCAATCGAAAATCTTTGGAGGGAGCTCAAACTCCGTGTTTCTCAGCGACAGCCCAGAAACCTGACTGATCTAGAGAAGATCTGTGTGGAGGAGTGGGCCAAGATCCCTCCTGCAGTGTGTGCAAACCTGGTGAAAAACTACAGGAAACGTTTGACCTCTGTAATAGCAAACAAAGGCTACTGTACCAAATATTAACATTCATTTTCTCAGGTGTTCAAATACTTATTAGCAGCTGTATCACACAAATAAATTGTTAAAAAAATCATGCATTGTGATTTCTGGATTTTTCTTTTTAGTTTATCTCTCTCACAGTGGACATGCACCTACGATGAAAATTTCAGACCCCTCCATGATTTCTAAGTGGGAGAAATAGCAAAATAGCAGGGTGTTCAAATACTTATTTTCTTCACTGTAAATTAAGGGGTGAATCATACCCTTCCAGTATCCTGTTTCCCATCTGGGAACTATCCCTGGAGGCTTTGGTATCAGACTCCTCAATGATGACGAGAGAAAGCAACTCAAATGCAAGGTCACGCATCCTCACATCATGCTGGCAACATAACTGTCACTGACCTTGGCTGCAACCCCATGGCCATGCACGCACAACACTGTGACCAATATGCAAGCTTGTGGAAAGAGAAAACGACATCGAGGGAAAGCAAGTCCTAAGGCAACGCTCATCCTGACATTACATAAGAGTGAGCCTAGAAGTGATGGGGAGATTAATCTGATGCACGCACGCTTCACCCATCAAGAGAATCTAACAATTTCACTGACCCATGGATGGTTGCACACCTAAGATTTCAAGCCAATATGTCTACGTACTTTGTAGACATATTCACAATTCAAGTTTTAAAAGGTCCATGCTAAACCACAGCCTTTTCCTTCATGGCATACTTATGTATGTTGCACTTTTGACCATTTATTGAAATCGCCGCCTCATATATTTGAAGTACATTTAGGTTGACTTAATTATATATATATATATATATATATATATATAATTTAGCAGCGTGCTTACCATGCCATCAAAGAAATAAAACAATGTGAGTTCGTAGACTATAATAGCCAAATATGTGACTTGTAGTTGATGTATTTTCGATGTTCACAATTGCTATGCTAGCCCGTCGTTAGCCACTGACATTGCACTACGCTAACACAATGACGCCCGCGTAATTCCACTAATTTGTGCGGCTAATCCTAAAATGGAACACAACTTTACGGTTATATTTTGTTAATCGTATGCCAAATATGACATCGAATACAGTGCAGTCTTGTTTTAATGGGAGAGAAAGAACTGGAGAAGGTTTTTGCTCGGATGCGACGATGACAATTTCACTGCCGCTCGTGCAAAAGAAGCACTTCCGCTTTTAGACCGGTCATCTCGGCTTCTCGATATAACGATATATCTTACCCTTTATCGATATTATTCCACGGCATGGATAATCCCAGTAGCGAAGGCTGTCTGAATGTCTCATCCAAAACTACCAAACGACAGGAAATGAGGGAGGAGGGTAACTGCGTCATCAAAGTTCGACGGCTGGTCCAGATGTCGTCATCACAACGCGACGGCCATCTGTGTCAAATTAAAAGTCTTGCTCAATACAGTATACCACATACTTACATGGTTAAAAACATTGGTGTGTGTGAACGTCGTTGTTCCTTCAAAGCAGCGGGATTATTAGAAAACAACAATGTGTCGACAAAAGCAGTTTTGCTTCCGAGTATTTTAAGGTCTGCACGTCGAGGACGCAACGCTGTGGGGATCAGGTAACTGATTTTAAATGCGATGTTTAAAATAAAAATACAAAGCCATGCTGCATACCAACTGTACGTCGAGGCAGGTGTGCTAGGAAAAAGAAGCATGTTGTCGCCTATTTGAAAAATCACCCAAAGTCCAACACAAGTCAACTGATGTACTGCAATGGTGGGAACTTTAAATAGGAATATATTGTGGCTCATATTTTCGAAGATATATATTTTTCGACCATGTATGGCCTGCTGGCATTCGCATTCTTTTCACAGTACATTTAAAATGCTAAAATGCCAGTCAATTTTACATAAAAATTGTTCTTACAGGAATACAGACTTGACTGCATATTTGCATCCAATGTCGACCGACCGGCCAAGTTGATAACCTTGGATTTTCTTGGCTATGCACATCAACTGATGCATCAAGGTAAGCTTCAGAGTGATCGCGAGCTACCTGTCACATCTTAAGCTGCTGCATTTTCATTCTTCCACCTACACAGGGGGGAATAATTATTTGATCCTGTGTAGAGATCCCCCCCCCCTTTACTACGATGTGAACAATCCATACTTTTATGGTAGGTTTGTTTTAACAGAGATAGATAATATGAATTCGGACTAATGAACATTAAATTAGGATGTAAGGATTGAGCTGGTTAATGATGTCAAGGGAGTTGGGAGCACAGTGAGTACAATAAATGTGTGACCTCTGTCAAGTCATGTTTTGCTCTGGGATGGAATACTTATTTCTCTCAATCAATTACAAATGAAATTGTAACCCAATCCCTTGTAAACTAAGGCTACCAAAACCATGGATCATTTCAAATACTTACTTATTTCCCCCACTGTACATTTCTCTTCATTGCTATCTATCTCCTGCAGTCCTTGGGCGGACGAATGCAAAAACCTGTGATTTGAGGGCGGCCTTAAAGACTCCATGTCTTTCTTGGTAAGACTTTGTTGCGGTGTTCAAGTTGGTGTCATTCCCCACTCAGCACATATCACCTGCCTGGAAGCTTCTCGGTATAATCCCCACTTTCCCACACCTGCCTGCCAACTTTTCCACTCCTCCATCATTGCTCACTGGTCGTGTCTCACCTGTGCTCACCTCCAACATTTCCCCTTCATCAGGACTGCTCCTGTATCTCCCATACCCAAGTCCAGCCCATGGACATAGAGGAGTGCTATGAGGACACCAGTCTGCAGCTCTTGGTCAGTAGCTTTTTCCTGACCATCATTATAATAATAATAATAATAATACATTTTATTTGTATAGCACTTTTCAAAATACTCAAAGACACTTTACAGAAGAATGGAGTTGAATAAAAGCAAGTAAACAGAGTAAAATATACATTAAAATACAACATTCATTCATTAATACACAGTTAAAACATGAGTAAAAGCAGGGCGGGGCACAGCAGTCAGGTATAAAAAAGTTAGACATTAAAACAGATTTAAAGAGGTGACTAAATTATTTTGATATTGGCTTTCTACTGATACCGATATTGACAGCAGTTTTGTCCTCAAACTAATGTCAGGTCACATCACATGCAATGAATGAACACATTATGCTGCTTTTACTGTATTTCACAAATAAGCACAGTTTGTGCAAAATAAAAGCAAATACTGTAATGGGCAATGCGAGTTATAGGAAAAATGTAAAGGTTGCTATCAACAACAGTGATAGAGTTTGGAAAGCTGGACATTTCTACTTTCTACTGTGCAGAGCCATACAATCGGGGTTTCTGGTACAGATCGTGGCATGAAATAGGTAGGTATGAATGTGAGTGTGAATGGTTGTTTGTCTATGTGTGCCCTGCGATTGGCTGGCCACCAGTCCAGGGTGTACCACGCCTCTCGCCCAAAGACAGCTGGGATAGGCTCCAGCACCCCCGCGACCCTTGTGAGGAAAAGCGGTAGAAAATGAATGAATGAATGAATGAAATATCAGATATTGTAAAAACGTTTCACTATATTGAAAAACATGTATGACCAGGTACTTGACAGATCAGGAGTGGAAGAAAAGGCTTTGAACTCATTTTTTTCAACCCAACCACTTGCTCCCATAATGCAACTCTACCGTAGAAGAGAGCAAGTTTTAAGCAAAAAAAAAAACACCACAAGGTGGCAGTAGTACATTTTGTAAGAACCTTCATCTCTCCCATGGAAATACAGTACATGGTCACACAGTGGTATGGGAATGATATGTTGTTTTGCACAGCAGGGCTCTTTGTGTGCCTCTGAAGGGCAGACCGCGGGGGGCGGTGACGGCATCACAGCGTTGTCGGCTGAACCTGCCCACTACCAGTTCCTAGCCGAGCTCGGTGAGAGAACCCCAGCTCTTGTAATAACTAGCAGAATGCTTGTGACATCAAGGTGTGCCTATCATCTCTGTACAGGGAGGGGTTTCAACAACCTGAGCCAGGTGCACATGGCACGTCACACCCCGACCGGCCAGCTGGTGGCGGTCAAACAAACCAACCTGGATGAGTGCACTGAGGAGGAGCTGCTGCAGCTCATGGTGAGCATCAGTCCACCTTGTAGGTTATTAAGTAAGTGAAAGTCACTTCCATCTTCCGCTCCACCCCCCCACCCCCACCACCACCGAACCCAGAATGAGGTTCTTCTGTCTCGGAGGTTCCGTCATCCGAGTCTGCTGACGTCTCGACTCGTCTTCAGCTTTTGCTGCCAGCTGTGGGTCCTCACGCCACTCATGGCCTACGGTCAGTCCATCACGATCCAGAAAGCCTTCAGGCTCAAAGCTGTGGTTTGAACCCCCTGACCTATGGCCCGCAGGGTCTGCACACTCCCTACTCAGAACCTATTTCCCTGATGGAATGAGCGAGTCTCTTATAGCTTATTTGCTTTATGGCGTGCTGCAAGCATTGGAGTACCTGCACCGCATGGGCTACGTTCACAGGTTGGTGTTGGTCTTTCTCCTATCTGAAATACAGATAGAGATCCAAAAGTCGAAACCCACAGCACGCTCTCTCAGAACGTATTCCCCTGGTATGATTTCATTTTCCCCCCCGCATGCCTCCCACATCAGGGGGGTAAAGGCCAGTCATATCCTGCTGTCAGAAGAGGGGCGTGTCTACCTGTCAGGACTCCACAGTGTTTACAGTATGATGCGTGAGGGGAAGAGAATGCGGGCGGTGTTCGACATGCCTCATCACAGCCCCGCCCTGCTACCGTGGCTCAGCCCTGAACTACTGCAACAGGTCCTTTTTGTCATGTTCCCATGCCTGACGACTGCCTGACGATGATTCCTGTGCATTCTTTCTCCCTCGGTAGGATCTCCGTGGTTACGGAGTGAAGTCGGATATCTACAGTTTGGGTATCGCCGCCTGTGAATTAGTGAGCGGAAGGGTGCCTTTCCAGGACATGGTCCCCACTCAGGTAAAAGGACAAAAGAATGAAACAAAAGTTGTCTTTCTGTCCACTTCTGCACCCCTCATCGATGCCAAGCACGTTGTGTGCCAAAGAGAGGAAGTACTACCGGAGCTGAGGGCAACTACGGAAGCCCGGGGGGGTGACAGGGTGAAATAAGGCATAATACAAGGAAAGCAATAAAATTGAGAAAATAGGATAAGAAAAATAACTAACTAAGATAAAATTCACATAAGAATTACTAAATGACAGTAAATTCACACATTTAGACAAAGTAATAAAGTACATTTTTAACTCTGTTACATTTGGAAAACAAAGACATTTGCAAGTGATCCCAAACTTTTGAGCTGTAGCGTAGGTCACCATTTTGATGTGATGACAGCCTTGTGGATGTGGTATGTGGTGTTTTGAACTCATATCATCTCCAATGTGTCGGGTGTAGACGCTGCTTCTGAAGCTGCGCGGCTTGCACCGCTGCCTGCCAGACACGGCCCCCTTCCCGCTGGGCGAGCTGGGGGGTCTCAAGGTGTCGCGCTCGGGGGTGGACTCCGGCATGGGAGAGAGCGCCGCTACCGGAAGCGCCACGCACAGCACCAGCGCCCCTCCGCCTGCCGCAGATGTCCTGCGGAGCCCCGCGCCCAAGAACCACTCGGCCACCCTGCACAGTTTGGTGCAGCAGTGCCTGGAGCAGCAGCCCGAGCGCAGGTCTGAGACCAACATGTCCATTCCGTCCATGTGTTAGCCCCACTAATTCTTCTTTTTTTCTCTTTGCAGACCTTCAGCCTCTGACTTGTTGACTCACGCCTTCTTCAAGCAGGTGTGTTCACAATATTATTGTGACGGTTGTTCCTTACTGTAGCTTTAAATGGAGCCGTCTGTGACAGGTGAAGAGACACACCAGAGACTCCTTCCTCAGCCTCGTGTATCCAGCGTTGCCGCTCACCAGCTCAGGGGGGGCTCCATTGTCCTGTCCCCCCGCCCCATCCTGCCACGCTCCAACAGGAGCCTCCAAGGGTGTTTGTGCTGAGGTGGTGTGGGACTTCTCCTAACCCAACTCCAGGAGAACTGAACCGGGAAAAAGCGTTGATGGTTTGAACTCCTCCTTTTGTTTTTGTGATCATTACCAACTGAGCCTTTACGATTATTTTGATATTTTTTTAATGTTGTTTTTGTTTTTTTATATATTTACACGAGGAAACTGTGAACATGTGAGCGCCAAGATGCTGCTGTCATCATCTCATGAAGAATAATAACAACAGCATATAAAAGGTATTTGTTTGCCAGGGCAGAGTAGGGATCCTCAGTATTTGCTGATTTCGTACCTTTACCACCTTACAAAGATATGAACAGTCATTGAAGCGAAGAAGGTTTCTCTGGGTTGTGAGATCGTCTCCAAGGATGCACTGGTTTGGAGCGGTCAAAGGTGTAGGGGGTGTGTTCAAGTGGAAGAACACGGCAGGTTGTTCTCTTTGGTGGATTTATTAAGGTTTATGATGTGGTACTGTAATAACATACATACAAGACAAATACACAATAAATGATGAGTAAAGTAACATAACTCACATTACACAAACATAATGATCAGCCAAAGGCACGCTACACACAGAAATCAACAAAGAAACCAAGCAAACATGGCGCTCACTAGAACAACAGTTAGTCATTGTTAGCTTAGCTACTGATATTAGCACCGATGAACAAGGGAGCCTGACTTCGTGAAAAGGGTGCCCAAACAACTCCACAGCTCCCACAATAGAGCCAAAATATCACCTCTATGCATTCACGCACAGTATCAATCTTGTGAAATGGTGAAAGAGGCTCAAGAAGGCTGAGATGTATGAATCGCTCAAGCGGCAAAACGGCCGCATTGTGGTGCGTTTACTGACCTCTGAAAAAGTAGGACAAACGACACTCAAAGCTGAACATTATCAATGATACAATGTAATGTAAAGTACGGCCTTTCTAACAGTCATATTTATTCTACCAGAGACAGAATGGAACATAACATCTGACACATACTGTATTCATAAGGGGGTGACGTTACAAATATTTACTGATATGTTGACTAATTCCTGCAACAATAAGTCTCTCGTGACGTGAACACAATTGTTGTTTCCTGTGTGCAGAGTTTGATATTGTCGCTGTCGTTTGTGTTCAAAATCCAAAACAATAGGTATACTTTACCGCGTATTATTATAACGCAGTAGCCTTGGGCTGTGCATCTCCTGCTGTGCCGGGTCCTACGGTTGCGTGTACGACTCTGACCACCGCCTCTTACAAAATGTGAAGCCTTTCAGCATGGATGTCAGTTATCCAACAAGAAGCCCCCCACGGGGAAAGTCTGGACATATACAGTACAGTACATACATTATACAAAACTTTCATAATATATGTAAAAAAAAATATTATATATTGCATTACACTGTATGTAGACTATAGCTAATTAAAATTATATCTATTGAATACAATTTGTAGTTATTTTTGTAAAAATTTGTATAATCTGTGCATTCACGCTTATGTGTCCAGACTTAAGGGGCCGCCCTGTAAGGCAGGGTTATTCAACTAAATTATTCTGGGGGGGCACAGTTCTCCCTTCACTATTATTATTTTGTATATGATGCCAATACTAATATCTGCCATACCCTTTGAATGCAGTCCTTCCCATACACTTTTATCTGTGGCCCGTCACAAATACATTTGGACCGCCACAGATGCAGTAGATTTGGTGCTTACATTTTTTTTTTTTTTGAAATATCTGCCATACCTTTTAAAAGTTTTAATGCAGTCCTTCCCTGACACTTTTATCTGTGGCCCGTCACAAATGCATTTGGACCGCCACAGATACAGTAGATTTGGTGCTTAAAATTGTTTTAATGTTTTAATTTTTTTTAGACACGATGCACACACACAACTTACTTGGTTGTGTTTTATTATAACCCACAATCCAACTTCTTCACAACAACAGGAGCGCTCTGCTGTTTTTGAGAAGCTAATCCAAAATATCTCATCAAAGATCCACTTTACGATAGCGTTCCCGTTTTTTTTTAATCAGTCCCCTCCCAAGTTTTGACTGGAACTCGCAGGCCATGCAGTCAGGTGTCAATCCCGGGTCGGTTTTGGCCAGTCGAATAGCCCAGCTGCAGGGCATATTTGTATGAAACCCACGCTGTGTTAATGGTGTTACTTGCCATTTACAATAGTTACTCAGTGTTCGAGTGCGTGTTGTACGTGGCGTATACGTGGAAGAGAAAACCCTTCCTTCCCTGATCAGCTGCCTAAAGAAATGGTGTCAAATGAGCGGTGAAGCAACATTGGCTTCACAAGGAGACCTGTGTGTCACTCTTGATTCTGTGCACTGTGATCGTCAACTACACTTCCAACATGAAAGTAGACAATTATTAAAAACTATATGCAAACTACAGTTTTGTTATATCTGCTTTAATGTGACAATGAGTACTTTTGTCTTTCAAATTGTGCCCACAATGTTCATATACTGACCAAAACGTCCAACGCAACACTCTGGTTTATTTCAACACATGGTTGTGGAGGTGAATATGGCCATCCTGCTGAGGGGTGGCGACACGTGCTCTGGGGGCACGTGGTCCATCACCGGTGCTTCCCGTTTCATTATACCGGCTCCAGACATGTGATATGGTCGCCACGTGGACACCCAGGTTCCTTACAACCCGTCTTTACGACGTTCCACCAGTGAGCATACCAACGGCTCGCTCTTGCAGATTTAGACCTCAGCACGGCATGGTCACATGTTGACCCAGGACAAAGCAAAGGAATATTGAAGTTGCCCATTGCCCAACCTGACGGGATAGGAAAAATTCTATACTGCACAGTGTTTTACTTTAAATAAGCAAAATGATCTTGGCAATGTGGTCATTACACGTTTTTTTCTAGACTAGCGGTGGGCTTGTAATTTGCATGCATGCAGGAAAGATGTTCCCTGTATGCACACTATAGTAAATGCGGCGCCCTCACATCTGGCTTCTGAGCTCCACAGTACCAGTGCTGCCTCTGACAAAGTGTGTCCGACAATGAGTGCTCCTCCTTTGAGTGATGTAGTTATTTACACCCGGTGATTGGGGCCCCCTGCCTTACAGCATGCTTGGGGATATGATGTGCTCTTTTACATGAGAAAAAATACTTAAAGAATCCCACTTTTATGGAATTAGCTTCTGTATTTTATAATGGTAAGATTAATGTCTACATCAACAAATGTAACCATAAAATTGGATTAAATGGAATGGTATTGTTTGTACACTAAGGCAGGGGTTCCCAAACTTTACCAACTCAGGGCCCACTTGAAAATCTAAAAAAATGTCTGCAGCCCAACTTTGTCCTATAAACAGTATAGACGAAATGCTATGTTCTGAGAACCCTAAACGTAATAATATAATAATATTAATGATATTGTTTTATAATTTTATTTTTATATTTTATAATTATTAAGAATAAGAATAAGAATAACATAATTTATTATTAAGATTCAGGATTGAAATGAAAGCAGGGGGATAAATAAAGGAAGCCTAAACTTTTGGTGTACACAAATTAAGAAATAAGAAATTAATTCTCATACTTTTCATAACTGCATTCAAGACTGGCATGATGACCAGAGAGCTATGTTCCAATCATAAACTGTATAAGGTTCCTAAAATATTGTGAAAGGTCAATAACACTCAATAGGTTATTACTTAGGCCTGTAAATATATATTTTAATTCGTGCAATATATATTTTACAATAAAAATAATTTTAAAAATAAATAATACATTTTTAATGACCTCGTGGCCCACCTGCAGTACCACCACGGCCCACCAGGGGGCGCGGCCCACACTTTGGGAATCATTCTGTTTTTAAAATGTATTTGAGTCGCATCGTAACCTGTGTATCGTCTATCACAAAGAGATTTACACCCCTAAATAATTCCACTCCACAGACATGCTGAGATCGCAAGCTTGTTGCGTGTGTGGAGCACATTATCGTGTAAAAACAGGTAATATATCATATCATGACATCATTAAGAGTAACAAAACCAACACTTGTAGTAACAAAGCAGCAACGAAATACTGTTCGGTATTGCTGAGGAAGCTGCACAACAAGAAATTAGTTTTTTTATGGACAGAGATGGAACTTTATTTCAGTACAGTGCTGCCAACATTCATATGCAAAAGTGAGGTCCGGTGTACACAAAGACAGGGTCGTGGCCCCAAACTTTGGTTCTCTCTGCTCGTATGCACAGAGGAAAGGCAGTGTGTTCGTTGAGGGAACAATAAGAATGTAAGAATGGTGAGAACTGTACAATCAGTCATTTGCAGGCAAAAAACACCAAGTGGAAAAACATTGTAGTGTCGTGGAGCTCTCCAAAGAGTCAAACACAACCACTCCTACACTGGATCGTTATATCGATGCACAAATAAAAAAGACAGTTTCAAAAGAAGCCCTGACTACGTTCAATGCTAGAAGTTCTCAGCTTCGTCGGAAAGTACGGTCATGAGTCATAAGTCAAATTTGGACTTAAGATTGAATTGATGATGGTACTAGGGGTGTAACGGTACATCGATTCAGAATGTGATTTTTCAGTTCGGTTCAGAAATGTACTAGGTTAAATGCATTGAATGCATTTCTGTGGTACAGGTTTGGTTTTTAACATTATTAGAGCCCTCTAGACATGAAATAACACCCCTATGGTCAACTTTACACTCATAATTCTCTTGAAGATCAATAGTGGACATAAGAGATCAGACTTATGCTTGTGTGTGTTGCTCTAAATGTGTTACAGTCGCAGGGGAGGTGTAGGGGGGCAGACAGGAAGTGACGTCGGGGGTTCAGAGTTGAGCTTTAGATCGACGTGGGTAGCCCATATTGGGAATTATTCTGCCTGTTGTGAGATCATTCAAGCATACAATAAAATGTTGTATGGTGCTTGTGTGTCCAACATTGCAGTAACTACTGACACACAGTGACCAGTGTGGGTTACATATCACCACCACGTCTTTGAATGCATCTTCTGAATGCCTTATATTTGCATTTTACTTCATTTTGACATTTTTATGCTTGAAAATGCTTCATGTAGGCAAAAAACACAAAAAATTGTAGTAGTTGTTTTGCTTTTCATGTGTTTTTACTCACTTTTTGTCTCTCCAGCATCCATTACAATTCCATACACGTGCAGCCATTCCACTGGGAAAGACTACTTTACTGTACCCAAAATCAATCAAGACCATGGTACCGTTACACCCCCTTCCAGATATTGCTGCGTTTGAGAACATGAGCAACAAATAACATCTTCATCCCTACTGCGTTGAAATGTCGACAAAGAGAACCCGTAGAACCCTGGACTGTGACATCCGTTATCAAATGAAGCAGCGATTTGGTGATTGACAACAGATAAAAAATATTGTACATGGTAAAAAATGACTGACATTCAAACGGCAACATCATTCCAAAAAACGTGATTCTTCTTGCACATTTGAAAAGTTGTTTTTTTTTTCTTGTAGCAACCACAACAAAGCTCACCCAATCAGCCACACAAGTTCTGGGTTCCTGTTCCTCTGAGGTCCTTCTCGGAGACAGAATCCAAAGGCGGTGCTTGCTCCCTGATTGTGGTCCGCAAGGCCACGTAGTTCTACAAAAACCCACAACCCGAAAATCCAACAAAATTGAAGGCTGCCCACCTCCAAAGTCTCACGTCGGGTTTCCATGTCACGTTCCGTTCGGGCGACACTTCCGTCTGGCTGTTGTCTCCGATCAGCAGTATCGTGACTCACTCCAGTCCGAAAGTGCTGGTTTCCTCCACGGCCGTCTGCATCTTCTCGTACAGCACAGAAAAGGACGGGTAGGGGGGCAGGTCCAAGCGGTTGAAGCATGTGTGAGCTCTGTGGAGAGACCGTATGGAAAGACCTGAACATCATCTTTCTGCTCTTGGTGTGACAATAAGTCGATTTTGACACAAAGTAAAACTAATACAAAACAATGAAAATCCCCTTTTTAAATGGAGTGGAACCCATTTAAAGTTGACTACCATAAAAAGCTGGATTTCATTCATAGGGTCATTCATTAGTCATTTTCCACACTGTATTTTCTATTCATTTTTACCTGGGCAGGGACGTCACCTTTCCCCACTTTTCCACACAGAACCGCCGAGGTCCATTGCTTCCTCGCAGAGACGCAAAGCCCTCGTAGGGAATACTGGACGTCCCGGTAACAAACTTAAAAAAAACACAACTTTTAAGTGTGCGGCAGCCTTCATATTGCAGTTGTGAGCGTGTCCGTTCTTACCTGCAGAAGCCGAAGTCTTTGCTCGTTGTTGAATCTCTCCACTGCTGCCCAGAACCACCTGATGACTATATGGTTGTCATGGTAACCTGAACAACAAATGTCCAGAACAGTTTTTTTCAATGTTCTCTTGTTTTTAACCTTTGTATTGAGTTGTGGGCTCCTATAGAGCGACATACAATAACCGGCACAGAAAGCTTCCTAGACCTTCCAGAATCTGCACCTATTCAAGCTATATTTCCTTGGATTACCAAAACGATCTGTTTTAATTTATTCCACCCACGGCCCCGCCCATATAAGGGAATCACCGGCTGGATGGTCGGTCACAGTGAGCCGGTGTTAGGAAAAACTAAAACTGAGCGTTCAGAGACTTCCCAACTTCTTTCAGGGTTCATGTCCAAATCCATAAACCTCACCTGAAACCTTGGCATCGTTTCGCACGATAACATTCTTACATTTATAGGTCAGAAAAGTGGAAAACATTTCCTGAAAATATCTTGCTTCTATTGAAATATAGTTATTTTTTCTAAAATATTTTTTTCTCAAGAATAATAATTTCCCTTGAAAAAACTTTTACACATTTTTCCTCAAAATAAATACAATTTATTGCCACCAATTTTTTTTTATTGGCAACTACTACTACTAATAATTATTAGTTATAATATTCAGAACATATAATGTATTTTAAAAGACTTTTAAATGGCTTTTTTTCTGAAATGAATTACTTTCAAATTAACTCTAAATATGACATTTAAAAGGGAACTGCACTTTATTTGGAATTTGTCCATCATTCGCAATCCTTATTTTGCAACACGAACACGTATTTCTTTCCTTTTTCTGTGGATTATAACACAACAAGTTAATTTCAGCTAGCTTACAATGCAGTCATTGGGATACACCTATTTCGACTTTGAAGCCCTCTTGATATCCATGCTGTGATCATGCATTAACATGTATACTTTACATATACACGTAAACTGAACAATTTTCACCAAAATATGTATGTTTAAGCACGGAGTATTTTCCTCCTTTTAATGTGTCCCTAGTAGTCCAAGGTAGAGATGTGACAGGACCAATGTGTCCATCCTTGAGGGACACCCTGTATTGTTGTATTATTGCCCCATTAGTGTACAGTATGTTCTGTTCAGGCCATACTCACCTCCTCTGTATTCTGTGTTGTTCCTCCAGTCGGACAAGTCAATCTCCGCCGTCCCCGCCATCACAAGCTCCAGTTCCCTGGCATCAAACACAGACACCGAGCGCGCGTCCACCACCTGGCCGCCCACACAAATGTGACAATGTTGACTAGAAAGCCAATGGGTTTTTCTTTGTACGCGTTCAAACGAGCGTCTCTTTCACCTCATAAAAGCCTCTGACCAAACTTTCCGTCTGCTGCACCACACCGCGTTCGATCCTCCACTTCACCATCCGCTCGATGTACTCCTTTTTGTTCTTCTCCGTGACGGGGATGTTGGCACCGCCAGCCTTCAGCTCTCGTTCTGTGATCTGCAGCAGAATGCAAGGCACAATCACGTGAGCTTTCGGAGAACTGTGGGATTGTAAATATCTATTTTTTCAGGAAGCTTCCTCTAAAATGCGCTCCATAAATAATACTACATAAATATATTGATAAATAATAAAGTAGAAATAAACTAAACTATTTTTCACCAAAATATGTGGGATTCAACAACTCTAAATATGCATGGTGTCAAGGTTGGAAGACCGGAACGGACTTGGAAGCAGACCTGTCCAAAAACTTCCTCGTTAACAGTGAAGGTGAGGTCCAGCATCTCCTCGATGTCGTTGTCCTTCATCCACTGAAGGGACTGATGAAACTCCTCATCCAGATACTCCAGGTCGCTCAGGTCGCACGGACTGTACACGGAAAAACACCAGACATGGGTGTGGGAATGTGCAATGGTTTATCTTGGCCATGCGTGCATGCGTACATGCGCAGTAAGCCTTTGTAGAAGGGTCTGGTAAAGAAGGCGTCCAGAAGGTACTGGTGGATCAGAGCCAAACCCAGGATGCGACCGCTGAACCGGAACCTAAATGTGCACAGAAAACAGAAAATCCCGCTCTTAGCAGTGTTTGCTGAAGATGGAAGAGCACTGAAGTCATTGTTGGCTTCACGGTGCAACATCTGAAGTCAGGCACCACAAAAAGTTGCACAAAACTGTGGAATTCAACAACTCTTATAATGCATGGTGTCACGCGACAAGTTACAGGCTGCAAATGACCGCCAAACGCCACTCATTCTGCCTTTTTGCTCATTTTTCAACTTTTACATTGCTTTTCTTTGGTATTCATGTTAACGGTACTTTAGGAACAATAATTCACAACACTTTGGACACACTTGATTATGGCTTTTTGCTCATTTTTCAACTTCCAATTGTTTTTCTTCTACATTTGTGTCATTTTATTTCTTCAATGCGACAAAAAATTAAAAAAACAACAACGTATTCTGCCTTAAATGACCCCTATATTGCGCACACGATGACAGGTTGAGCAGGATGCAGGTTATTCATTCATTCATTCATTTTCTACCCCCGGTCGCGGGGGTGCTGGAGCCTATCCCAGCTGTTCGGGCGAGAAGCGGGGTACACCCTGGACTGGTAGCCAGCCAATCACAGGGCACATATAGACAAACAACCATTCACACTCACATTCATACCTATGGACAATTTGGAGTGGCCAATTAACCTAGCATGTTTTTGGAATGTGGGAGGAAACTGGAGTACCCGGAGAAAACCCAGGCATGCACGGGGAGAACATGCAAACTCCATAGACATGGCAGAGGGTGGAATTGAACTTGGGCCTCCTAGTTGTGAGGCCTGCGCGCTAACCACTCTACCACATTTCTATGTTATGTATTTATTATTATGAATTGTGTGTGGGTATAACTTGTTATATGCATTACTTTACAGTGGAGTGGAGTGTGTGTGAGCTCACCACTCATGGTGATTGTCCACAAAGGAAGACATTGGGCTGATCTGGACTGTATACGTGTCGTTGGCGGAATATTCAAACAGACCGTAGTAAGGATTGAAGAGTTCTCTGGAGACCAGGAAGAAGAACTCTCTGGAAGGTCCGCTATAATCCAATCTGCAACACGCCCACATATGTATACATGTCTTACAAACTTCCTAACCGCTTCATCTGTGTCCGCACACTGCCGACTCACCCTTCCTCGCCCACGAAGCTGACGTAGAGCTTGCTACGCTGCAGGTCTTTGCGGGAGTAACATGTGATCTGGTTGAAGGCGTCCTCCAGCAGGTGGTCGCGGCGAATGATCAACCTGTCACATGTTGACGGCAGTTGACGTGAGGACACTGTGGATGGTTTGAGGCACCAACTTAGTCACGGATTAAACTCACTTTAACTTCCCTGGTCCCTGGCCGTAGCCTTTGGTCTCCAGCTTCCTGTAGAAATTACGCAGTTTTGCCTCAAAGTCTCTCTTGTACGGTGCAGGAGCTCTAGCGTTTGCTCTCTGAGTACCTACAAGAAGGACAAGAGGCATTGAGGCTTCTTCATTAGGTCTTAGACTTGGTCACTTGCACAATAAATATTTAAATACATTATGTACATTAAAGATGCTAAAATGCAATGTAGGTCAATATACTTTATCAACATAACAAAACATCAGTTTAATTCAAATTGAGTCTTGTGCATAGAAAATGGATGTAATTCCTTGAGCTCAGTGTCGCTTATAGATTCTGCTGAAAGCAGTGTGTCAAGGAAAAGGAAAGTGAAATTAGATTAGCAGACAAGACAATACCAGGTGAGTTTTGCGGGGAGGACACGGGAGAGCCACGAGGCGACTGGCAATAGCTGGGGTGCAGCAAGGCGTGAGGAGGCACATAGGACATGACTTCGTCTTCAAACAGACTGCAGGAGTGGAGAAAAAAACAAGTGAGCCACGAATGCGAATGTCACGTGCAACGTGGAAGACCACCTCACCTGAGCAACATCACCAGGTCGGCATCTCCGGACAAGCGCGCCAATCCTGATACGCCATCTGTGCGGATCAGCTGGACCTTCTCCCTGTTGGCATGGCAACATTAACTTTTCACCTTCCTGTGAAACCATTCACCCAATTCATCTGGATAGTCAAGACGTGGTAGTTGTTCCTAATAGATAGGGTAACCCTCGCCGAACCCCCCAACACCCCTCTCCAAAGTATCAAATTATTTATTAAAAAATACATTAATTAATTACATTCAACCAAATCATGAAAAAATACATTAAACATTAATTACATTAATCTATTTTCATCTGTGAATTAATTAGTAATTTAATTTTTTTTTTTGTGCACCATGTGTACATTATATGCACATATAATATGTCCAGACAAGCTTCCCAAAGTGGGCTATGAGTACCGCCAGGGGTAAACTCTAATATGGGGTATGTAAACAATTGTGTTAAAAATATGACCCCCCCCCACACACACACACTCCAAAATAAAGCCTAAAGTCTCCTCGACTAAAACAATTGCATTTTTTTTGGTACAATTTTAAGTTGAAATTGTATGTCGTAATTATGAATTGTAATAATTTTAATTATTGTCATTATTATGATAATTATTGCATTATGTATTAATTAATTCAATTAATAAATTTATAAACTATAATTGTTGTCATTATTATAATTATTACTTTATTATGTATATAATTTAATTTTATTTAAATTATATAGATATTTTTTTTATTTAAATTATACATATATATATTTTAAATGAAAAAAATATATATTTTAAATACAAAAAAATATTAATATTATTAATTAGTAATTAAAATAGTTATTTAAATAGTAATTAAATGTTTTATGTGTTAAATGTTGTGTGTGCATATTGTATGTACAGACCCTGTTCCCAAAGTGGGGTACGGTATCCCCAGGGGTAAGCAAATTGTCATAGCGTGTATGTGAATACGAAGCAGCTTAACTACATTACACTGTAATAAATAGGATTGCACGAAATTAGATACATTACACATAGATACAGGCCACCCTCTAGTGGTGAAAAAAAATCATTAGACTATAAGCGTGTGTGTAAGTGTGTGTGTTTACCTGAGTGAATGGTTGCGGTGGAAATCTGGCTGCCTCTCCTGTAACGTCTCGAATATGTTGGGTTGTCGTAGAAAAGCCACAATCTTGTCGTTGTATGCTACAAAAAAGGGACAAGAAGGAGTCAAAACCAACGGAAATAATTGGAGTCTTACACAGTTTATGTTGATGTCAGCTTAAGCGGGCATTTTTTACTGTCCATTTTTCAAGATTTTGACTATGTAGATATGGTATGTACAAAACAGATGAGTCACCAGCCGTCCTCTAGGTATGCTCACTCCGCTGTGATTGGTCACACTCATGTGCTCCCGGGGACTTCCGGAGACTTGGGTCTGCATTAGTGCAGGCTATCTGCAGCCCATATAAGGAAGTCTGGACCGCATTGACGTTAGTAGAAGTAAAAAAAACTCAGTAAAACCGAGTGTGCAGAGCCATCCAAAACTTCTTTCAGGGCTCACTTCCAAATGCGCAAACCTCATTATGTGACGCTTTGGCATCGTTTAACACGAGAATCCAACGTTGTAACAACATTTGTAGGTCAGAAAAGCATGAAAGGTCCCCTTTACTTGCATACTCACCCAGCGGAACAACGTCTTGACACTGCCCCCTACTGGCAGATGCAAAGGTGCTGGAGGTCCTCGGAAGTACGCTTGGCCCGGCGTGACGGGACTCTTCGCCCACCTGTGTAGTGACACAAAAAGGTGATTGTGTAATCCAACTCAACCTTTTTGGCGTTTCTGCGGGACTTACCAGGCGCCGTGGGCTCACCTCGCCGGCGCTATGGCTGCGTTGGCGGGTAAGGTGCTGCCGGTGAGCCAAGAGGCTCGGGGGAGGGGAACTCTGCAGCGGCAGCCGGGGGTCAATGAATGTGGTGGCTCGGCTGTTGTGGTCCACGAAGAAAGGCTACGGATGGGGAGATGTGACGACGATGTCCAAGCAAGGCGAGAGATGACAATGACGACATGAACTCACCTTGCCGGCGTGGTCGTGCTTCATCTCCCAGCCTCGAGGCAGCTCCAGCTGCTTGTTGGCAAACATGTTGAGGAAGGCCACCAGGTCTCTGTTGTGCTGGTAGCGTTCAAAGTGGTGCGCGTCCCGGCGGACCTTACTTATCATGTGCTTCAAACACGTGTTGGCGGTGAACATGCGATAGGCACTCTGATGAGACGGCAGAAAAAGACGTGTCAAGTTAGGTGAAGCCACTTTCTTTTTTTTACTTTATCCTTACGGGGTTAGAATGCAGCACAGTGAAGAAGTCTGGGCTGGTGAGGAACCTAGCACTGGGAGACTGGAGCAGCAGATACAGGCGGGACCGGGAGCTTGACTGGACCGCGCTGCCGTCTCGACGCAGCTCTGCAAAAAGTTCAAGAAGCACAAGGTCACGCTGCGCCACGTACGCAGACGGTACCTCATGCTAACCTTGAAAAGAAGAGTGCCCGTCGCTCTCATCCGCCAGCTGCTCACTGGCCGGTACTTCCTCAGCTCTGCTGTCATTGGTGATCGTCCTACGGATGCTCTGATACCTGAAGGCGAGCGTGCTGATGAGTCGTTACTATCCTACGTTGGACATTCAGCTAGAGTGAACCCGTTTAGAGGGAACCCCACCATCCATTTTCTGTACCGCTTATCCTCATTAGCGTCGCCACTCACTCACATCCATACCTCGGGACAACTGGTTATGGAATGTGGGAGCAAACTCCACACAGAGATCTCCCAAGTGGAGATTCCAACCCAGGTCTTCCCCATCTCCTGACTGTGTGGCCAACATTCAAACCACTAGTCCACTGTGCGACCTCATTAACATCAATCAGATTAAACTACGAAATGAACAGCTAGCATTAATGACTACATTAACTGTACTAAATTACATTACTACTAATAATACAACTAATTGTAATACTAATTTAAAAGACCTCCCCGTGCATGCGTGGGTTTTCTCCAGGTACTCCGGTTTCCCCCACATTCCAAAAACATGCTAGGTTAATTCAATCCAAATTGTCCATAGGTATGAATGTGAGTGTGAATGGTTGTTTGTCTATATGTGCCCTGTGATTGGCTGGCGACCAGTCCAGGGTGTACCCCGCCTCTCGCCCGAAGACAGCTGGGATAGGCTCCTGCACCCCTGCGACCCTCGTGAGGAAAAAGCGGTAGAAAATGAATGAATGAATTTAAAAGACTATATGATTAGTAAAGTTCAATTAATTTCAATGAGTATATGTATACTATATATATATATATATATATATATATATATATATATATATATATATATATATATATATATATATATATATATATATATATATATATATATATATATATACTATTCATTTTATTTTATTCATTTAATACATTTTTATTCACGTCACTATTAAATTAGTGGCACTCAACTGAAGCAAAAATACATTTGTATAATTACTAAATTCATTCATTCATTTTCTACCGCTTTTCCTCACAAGGGTCGCAGGGGTGCTGGAGCCTATCCCAGCTGTCTTCGGGCGAGAGGCGGTGTACACCCTGGACTGGTGGCCAGCCAATCACAGGGCACATATAGACAAACAACCATTCAAACTCTTAACTTAACCTAGCATGTTTTTGGAATGTGGGAGGAAACCGGGGTACCCGGAGAAAACCCACACATGCACGGGGAGAACATGCAAAAACTCCACACAAAGATGGCCGAGGGTAGAATTGAACCAGGGTCTCCTAGCTGTGAGGTCTGTGCGCTAATCACTCGACCGCCGTGCAGCCCATAATTACTAAATAGCAAATTAAATTAAAATCAAATTAGGTGCTGAATGTGTGTGGAGGGGTATTGACCTTCGGTTGAGCTGCTCCATCTGCTGGATGGAATTGGACCTCTGGAGGGTCTGCGGGGCAGCCGGGGCTGTGGGCCGTTGCCAGGTGGTGGTTCTGTTGACGTGGTCCACGTAAAAGATTCGCCCGTGGCTGTCGATGCGGGCCTCCCAGTCTAGTACATAAAACACAAGCCTTAATGTTGTAACACCTGAATGTTTTAGCATTTGTATGTATTCATATAAATGGCTATTTATGTCATTGGTTATTTATTTTATGGGTTATTTAACCCATAAGAATGATATAGCTAAAGTGGATATAGTTATAGTGGATATAACTAAATGGATGTGATGTTGTTTTGTAAAATACTACTAACTGCTGTCAGGCTACAAATATCTTACATTGTTCATTGTAAACTGATACCTTATTTAAAATCACACATAGGCACTTTGAAATGAAGCAATGAACATATACTCATTGAAATTCATTCAAACCGTGACATTTGTCACGGTTAGCGTTGTTAGCGTTAGCATTTCATTTAGTGTTTTGCTATACTTTCCTCACGTCTTTTCTAAAAATCCAGGGAGGAAATATAGTAAGAATGTTGGAATTGTAAGATTCCACACTCCATCAAAGCATTACAATTGTTAAATTGCTTAAAAATGAGCTTTTCAGGCAAAAAAAGTACACTTTTGGAAAGGAGCTAGCTTACCGGACCAGATGCCATTTTGTGAGTCACATGACTACTAATATGTTACTTAGGGACTTAATGAGTTCCACTCAAGCACAAAGCTGTATAGGACACATTTTGACACACTTTCTTAAAAAATTACTTTTTACTTATTACTTACTTTTTACTTACTTAATTAAAAAATTGTCTATTGTTTTCCTAAAGATTTTTTATGATCGCAACAGATTTGTTTCCATAGATGAGCAAGTGGGAGGAGAAAAAGTGTACCCCAGCACATTCACTCTTGGATATTAGGTGATATTTCTGCAGTCAATGACTGATTTAAGAGGACTCACTGGGCGGGAGGGACTCGTCCACTCTCTGGTAGCGACTGATGTCATGGCGTACAGATGACAGTGAGTGAACAGACGTGTGGCCGTTGACCTGAGCCGTGGCCCCTGTGTGTACACAACACACACACATTATGGTCAGTATCAGGGGTGTCCAAAACTTTTCGAGCAAGGGACGGGGTACACCCTGGACTGGTCGCCAGCCAACCACTCACACATTCATACCTATGGACAATTTGTCGCCAATTTGTCGCCAATTAACCTAGCATGTTTTTGGAATGTGGGAAGAAACCGGAGTACTCGGAGTAAAACCAACCCGCAATCAAGATACAAAATGCAAATTCAGACCAGCCGTGTCAGCGGACAACCCCTCTAAAATGCTTCCTGTACGTCACTTAAGTCATGTATTTAATTTGCTCCTCATGGGGTCAAAGTATGACATCAATGTTAAGCAGCAAGCAGCTCACCGGTCTCTCTTTCTGGCATCGTCCCGCTCATATCTTCCCGGGCCCTGCAGGCTGCCTGGTTAGAAGCTTCACCTTCTGCGGGTCGCAGGGAGCGTCTCTTCCACACCTCACCTCCCTCCTCCTCTTCCTCCTCCTCCTCCTGTCTCTGCTCACCTTGCGCTTCCTCACTGACAGCCCCTGCAGCTGACAAAGAGGTGTTGATTTTGTTGTTGTTGTTGTTTATAGCGAAGCACTATTAGGTGTAGAAGCACGGCATTGGCAGGATTTTGTTTTTTTAAGTATTTTTTTTTCCAGAAACATGCGATTTTAGAGAAAATACTTGGGAGCTATGACAAGAAAACCCAACGAGGTGATAGTTGGGCGTCCTTACCTAATTCCATTTCAAATTTGACAAGGATTTTACAAGTATTACAAGTATTTTACATCTTTTTTTTATTACTTCCTGAAACTTCACCTTGCCTTTCAAGAGTGTCATCACTGCTCAAAGCTTATGAAGAATCTTCATGACGATAATGATGCTAAAAATACACACCTTTGATGACCCTGATACGAAGGTGATGATGATGACCTAACTGAGTTCATAACCCTGATACTAACAGGACATGTTTGAAACCTATGTGACATGCATAGTACGTCGGTGGGTAGGTACGGTGGTTGTGCACCGAGTAATTGTACCTTTAGTACGTCCAGACATCACTGATAGGTAACCACTTGAGGATCCCATGTATCGTTAACTCCAAATATGTCATTTGAGCAGCTTTTTAAGAACAAGTAACCACAGAGCATGCTGGGAAGCCAGAACCACTCTCAGCAACATGTTTTTTTCATGTAGATGTTGACTCGAGATGGGTCTTGCAACCGGTGATGTTGTGCATCCTGTATCAATGAATCCATGTAAACAGAAACCGTTTTTTTTTAGGAGTGTCATGGCACCCACCACCAAGGAGACAAAGGAAAGATACAAAAGCTGAGTATATTAATACAATAAAAACATACCTGTTTAATGTCAGTATGTTCTCAAAGACAATTAGGAGTGCTCCGATCGATCGGCCACCGATTGGTATTGGCCGATATCATTGAAAAAGGACTGTATTGAACTTTTGTTGTGTGTGGGGGCTACGTCGGATGATTTATGTGATGTGCGACGAGTGCGTTTGCGCCACGCATCAAACAGCCGTTTGTGTGCATTTATTTAGTCAGTGGCTGACGCAGAAGCTAGAATCTCCAAGCTAGGCAGCGTTTTACAGGAAAACTGCACTTTTTTGGAATTTTGCCCATCCACAATCCTTATTTGAAAGATGGACATGTTTCTTTCCCTTTTCTGTGTATTTTAAGGGGAGAAAATCAGGTAATATGAGCTAGCTAACAATGCACATCAGTGGGACCTGCCTATTTCAACTATGGAGTCCTCTACAAAACCCCTAACGTTTTGTTTGACATACAGATACATGCCGTGATTATGCATTAGCAAGTACATTGATGTGTAATACTGACAGTATCTTTATTATATATTTAAAACATAACCAAAATCTTTTTTCTTGCCACATTGATTTCGCCTTGGAGCTCGCGCTACTTCCATCGACAACAGCAGCATGGAAATTGGGAAGCATGTTGATGGCACTTGTTGATGATGCCCATGCTCATTGGGATGGCTGTGTCTTCCAGCACAAGACTCCAGTCTGTTGTTAGCTAGCTCAAATTAACTTATTTTCTCTCGGTAGAACGCACAGAAAAACGAAAGAAATATGTGTTACACATAACGGGCTGCACAGCGGTCAAGTGGTTAGCACGCAGACCTCACAGCTAGGAGACCAGGGTTCAATTTCACCCTCGGCCATCTCAGTGTGGAGTTTGCATGTTCTCAACGTGCATGCGTGGGAGTACCTGGTTTTCCTCCCTCATTCCAAAAACATGCTAGGTTAATTGGCGACTCCAAATTGTCCATAGGTATGAATGTGAGTGTGAATGGTTGTTTATCTATATGTGCCCTGTGATTGGCTGGCCACCAGTCCAGGGTGTACCCCGCCTCTCACCCGAAGACAGCTGGGATAGGCACGACCCTCGTGACGAAAACCGCTAGAAAATGAAAAATGAATGTTTCACATAACGATTGTGGATGATGGACAAAATTCCCCAAAACACTGCTGTCTACAATAGCGCATTTCTCAAACCACACATGTATATCATTATAGCTACAAATTATATAAACACACACATAAGTAAAAACAAATGCATCCGGTATGTTCTGTTCTGTATCATTCAATTTATGTGCCTAACTGTAAACCAAAAACAACCATCACCCAGCATATATTCAATTATATTATATTTTGATATGTCAGAGGAGTAACCACACCATGAAAAAAGTGACTTGTAAGGGAAATACGATATCAACAGCAGCATAATCCAGGTTTAAATAGACGTCAATGGCAAGGAGTTGACCATATATTTGCGTATCTAATCTTAGAACACTTACTGGCTGTAGACGTCCCCATGTCGCTTGCATTTGTCAAAGCAGAATTGGCAAGGCTGTTATTGCTTGATAACTCAGCGCCTTCCTCCTCCGCCCTGGGGGCCACGTCTAGCCTGGTCTCCACCTCCTGTGACAGTGAGCGGGTATTGGTGTGAAACATCTTTGCCATCCACGTCAGCAATGACAGCGTCTTACCTGAATGGGCGAAAGCGGGCCGCTGCTCAACACCAAACCGCAGACGGCATCCTGGCTCATCCTCGTGCTTTGCTCGCCACATGCACACACGCCCGTGGGCTCTGCAGGAGAACCATCGGCTCCAGGTTCTTCCCCAGCGTTTGCTGACGCTGCAGCTGCATCCGTGTTGCTGGTGGTCAGGGTCTCCTCTGTTTGTACTGCTTCCACACCGGCCAACTCAGTGACAGAAGAACACGCTTCCGTTGACGACACCGGTCCACTTTCGGAACCCCCGCTCCCTCGTGGAAGCTCGGATGATGCTCCGGCAGAGTTAACTTCTGCCGTGCTCTGTGACTTTGTCTCCTGGGATTGGTCACCACGTTGTGCCGCGCTCTCGTCGTCCTCATCTGAGTCAATGTGAAGCATAGCGTTCAAACGCGTGTCTGTGGGAAAGCTGGAGCGGAGTCTGGGCCCCGTTGGAAGTCGCTCCATAGGCCCCCCAGAGGCCTCGATGGCGTCCAGGTAGTCGTTGAGGGACACCTGCCGGTGGGTGTGGCCGCCCGTAGCCATCAGGGCCGCGTCCTCCTGCCAAGCACTGCTGTTGCCGTAGTAACAAGCACCATTGACCAACACAGAGCCTTCGTCTGAGCCTGTGGGCGATGCTCCATGGGCGACGCGAGAGGATGAGTGCGGAAGGTCTTCATCATCAGAGGGACTACCAGGATCGCCGTTAACAGCATTGCCCAAGATGCTTCCAGTTAATTCTGGAGAGACTTTGTAGAGCACAGCCTTGTTAGTTTGGTTGATTCCGAAAAGATTCTGCTTTTTATGGCCTATGCTTTTGTTTCTTAGCAGGAAAGCATGCATCAGCCACGGAACATTTTAGTGAAGATATGGACATCAGCGTTGCAGTACCAGGACTTATTTCCTGGTGAAAAATGCACCGATGCTAAAGACAAAATCCAGACATACAGTTCATATTGTTTGACCTTGATGTGGTTCTTGTACTTCAGTGATGACATTCTTTCTAAAATGTCCAAATCAAAAGAAGTTGGGACGCTTCAATGGTGGACGGTAAAACATAGCCATTCGGTTTTTAAGGTCAGAGTTTGGTTTGCGCTAAGTACAGCATGAACGAGTATTGCTAGTTTATGCATAACCCAACCCAAGTTTGTTGATTAAAAAATTTTATTAAAAAATTAAATTAAAAAATCTGTCTAAATCAGTTTTTTCTGATTATAATCCTGATCAACAAATTAAAAGTACAATCAATAATTTGAATAATCAAATGTTAAAAAAAATTATATCAATATCGGTATTGGTGATGTATTTACTTGCTATCAGACTAATACCACAATTAGTAGTATCGCCCACTCTGGGTATAAACTTTAACTTAACTTGGTATCGGATTGATAGCAAAATTTGCAGTATCGCCCTCCCCTTGTATCAAATCAACAAATTAAAGGCAAAATCACAAACTCATTCATTCATTAATTTTATGCCGCTTATCCTCACGAGGGTTGCGGGGGTGCTGGAGCCTATCCCAGCTGTCTTGGGGCGAGAGGCGGGGTACACCCTGGACTGGTGGGCAGCCAATCACAGGGCACATATAGACAAACAACCATTCACACTCACATTCATACCTATGGACAATTTGGAGTCGCCAATTAACCTAGCATGTTTTTGGAATGTGGGAGGAAACCGGAGTACCCGGAAATAACCCACGCATGCACGGGGAGAACATGGAAACTCCACACAGAGATGGCTGTGGGTGGAATTGAATTCGGGTCTCCTAGCTGTGAGGTCTGCTAACCACTCGATCACCGTGCAGCCCCACAAACTCATTCAATGGTCTTGAAAAACCTGAAGTAATAAAGTGCCAAACTTTGCAGTATCGACCTTGCCCTGTATATATATGTACATGTATATATGTATATATTTACTTGGTTTTGCAGTATTGCCCACCCCTAGTATCAATTTGTTTTTACTTGGTATTTTATCCATACCCCCCACCACCAGTATTAACTAGTGTTTATTTGGTATCGGTAGTGTAAAGTTCCCTTATAATATTTTTTTTTAATTAAAATGAACAACTGATAAAAGGCAAAATCAGAAAACCTTTGAAAATATCAAGTAAAAAGTATCAATATCAGCAACACGGGCCCTGTATTTACTTGGTATCGGCGCTATACAAAAGGATGCCTCAGCCACCCTTAGTATACGACGTACTATATTTCGATATACTTAATATCCGATTGATAACAAAATTCACAGGATCGACACACTGCTGTATACTTGGTATTGGTTCGACGCCAACATTTGCAGTATCACCCAGCCATAGTACAAACTTCACTGTTCCGTCCCATTCAGGGAATGTTAAGTAGAATCCGAAATCGTTCTAATTTCCATTTAACACAGCGTCCCAACTTGTTTACGCCATGCAAGCACACACCTTCATGTCCAATGGAGGTGACGTCCACCCGAAACTGCAGCTGCCCGCTAACGTGATCTGTAGGGAGGCGGCGACACAGACTGTAGCTGACTGGGTGTTGGCTGCATCCATCCCCACACACACAGAAAGCAGGATTTATGAAAAAGGCACCACAGGACACACACACACACACACAGTGTATGGACTTACTCGGCTGTGGGCCCCTCCAGGAGTCTCTGCACGGGGACGATCAGCTGACCCAGAAAGCGCTTGATGATTGGTCGACTCTTGGCAAACTTATCTTTCACCTCAATCTCCATCACGTCGCTCATCAGGGCCACAAAGGTGTATTTCTACAGCGGGGGACGCATTCTCAGTATCGCAATCACGCCATTCGAATGAAAGTCCGTGTCATGTCGCCAACCTCTCCGTGCCACACGGGGTTGGTGGTGTTGGCGATGATGGAGGACCTCCTCTCCTGGCCATGGTGCGTGAACTTCGGGAGGCCGCTCCTCTTCCCTGGCTGGATGGACATCTTCAGGTAAGGGTCAGGGTTGAAGAACATGCCCTTCTTCAGGCCCAGCGCCCGGATTTCTGCAATGGAGGTTGCACCCATCAATTGGGGAAATAAATAACCACTGGCATCATCAGTCACCTGATATGGTGAAGCTGACCAGCTTGCGACCGAGCTCTGCCCCCGACTGGCCTGCAGCGTGACCTTCACTGCCCACCTGGGGAGGGTAAAGGAACAAGTATGTTTTTGTCAGTGTGATGTTTACTGGGAGCGTTATCCCATTTGTCAGTGGATATGCCCAGCAGAACCACAGTAGAGGAAGAAGATCATACAACGGAAAGCCGTCAATCCAAGCCAACACTTGCCAAGTCTCTAATCCGGGCATGGGCGAATGACGACACGCAGGTCATATAAGCTTTTTAAATTGAGGATTTGCAATGCTATTTTGAAACGATCGTAAATCTTGACGCATTTGCACAATCTAAATCATCCCAAAGGTTGGTGAAACTAGAAACTCTGATAAGAAGTTGAGGTTTTCAAAGCAGAGTGGGGGTGTGGTTACACATGACAAAGTGATGGTGAAGAAATTGTTACGTGGAAGCTTGGTAGAAAAGTCATCTTATGTCGCATATAGGTCGCGTTTTTGCTTATTCAAGAAGGGAGGGAATCCATAGAAGCTACATGATTGGTCGCCATCCAATCGTATATAATTTATAGTTCATTCATTCATACCTATGGACAATTTGGAGTCGCCAATTAACCTAGCATGTTTTTGGAATGTGGGAGGAAACCGGAGTACCTGGAGAAAACCCACGCTTGCACGGGGAGAACATGCAAATTCCACACAGAGATGGCCGAGGGTGGGATCAAATTTGGGTCTCCTGCCTGTGAGGCCTGCATGTCAACCACTCGTGCAGCCCCAATATATTGTCATAATATATAAAAAATTTAATAATACAGATTAGGGCTGTCAATCGATTAAAATATTTGATCGTGATTAATCACATTTTGTAGTTCATACAAAAGACATTTTAATAAACAATACAATACATCATTATTTTGCCGGGAATTTTGCCCATCATCCACAATCCTTATGTGTAACATATACATATTTCTTTCCCTTTTCTGTGCATTACAACATGAGAAAATGAGTTAATTTCAGCTAGCTTACAATGTTATCATTGGGATACACCTATTTTGACTATGATGCCCTCTTAAAAAAAACCCATCTAAGAACGTATGTAATGATTACATGTAATAGTTGCAGTATCTTGTATTTTCATGATTTAAAACACAACCAAAACTTATTTTCTTGGCGGATATACATACTTATGCTAGTTCTGTCAACAATAGCAGCATTGGGATGGCTTTGTGTTCCAGCATAAGACGTGTGGTCCAGTCCACAGGTAAAAAATGCTGATGTCTGTGAATGATGCTGAGACTAGCTATTAGCGATGTGTCGTGTTAGTCCGCCATATAAAAGCTACTATGATAATATCTCTGTAGCTTCGTTAATATACAAGTCAGTTGTATAAATGGAACACCGTTGGTGTTTGTTTGTTTTTTTGTGAGGGCTTTAGCATCAAAACAGGTATTCCCCATGACGTCCATTGCTTGCTAGCTCATATTAACTTGTTTTCTTGTGCTAGAATGCACAGAAAAGGGAAACATTGGGCAACATTCCAAAAAAGAGTAGTTCTCCTTTAAGAGAGACAAACAGCTAGCATGAGGGAGCTAACAATGCACGTCATGGGACACACCTATTTGGACTGTAGAGCCCTCTAAAAAAACATCCACCAACATTTTATCATTTTATATAGATGCTGTGACAATGCAGTACAGGTACATTCATGACAACATGCAATACTTGCAGTATTTTGATCATTTTATACATTACCGCCAATTCTTTCGTGGGTCTAATACCTCTTTTGTGGAAGCGACAGAAACATTTTCCCACCATACTCTTCTGGATTTGTGATCCCGAAGTTTGGTCAGGAAGTTGATAGGCAAGTGGACAAGGAGGGAGGTGAACATATTCTTGATATCCATTCATTCATTCACTTTCTACCGCTTATCCTCACGAGGGTCGCGGGTGGTGCTGGAGCCTATCCCAGCTGTCTTGGGGCGAGAGGCGGGGTACACCCGGGACTGGTCGCCAGCCAATCACAGGGCACATATAGACAAACAACCATTCACACTCACATTCATACCTATGGACAATTTGGAGTCGCCAATTATGTCGCCTAGCATGTTTTTGGAATGTGGGAAAAAAACGGAGTACCCGGAGAAAACCCACGCATGCACGGGGAGAACATGCAAACTCCACACAGAGATGGCCAAGGGTGGAATTGAACCCTGGTCTCCTCGCTGTGAGGTCTGCACGCTAACCACTCGCCTCTTGATATCCAATGTTTTATCATTCATAGTTCAAATTGTTGTGAATAACAGTCTGTGTTAGGTGTTCCCATGTAAGTACTTGATTTGTGTGATGCGTTAACTTGCTGTGAATGTGTTGTATTGTTATTTTCTTGCACCGTGAGTGAGTAGCAGGTATATTTTCAGTCCAGACACTATGGACAAACTTTTGAAGTAGTTTTTTACGGCCGTTACTGAAGATGTTTGCTTTGATGACAGGTCAAGAAGGTGTACCGTCACTCCAGGGTTCTTGACCGTGATGCAGGGCGTCGTCGCTCTGAGCGCTCCACTCACACCGTGATAGTATTTGAAGCAGACCTTAGTCTCGGCTGCAGAGAGATCACATGCGGTTCAGCTGAGTCGATGCACAAGCTCATCCCGCTAATCCTTTATACACGGGACTCACGCTCCATGAAGTAAGGCCCCGCCTCCAGTCTCCACACAATCTGGCCTCGCTGAGTGCCGTTCACGCCGCGGTTCTTGGAGTCCCACACATTGGCGACGCTTGTCTCATCTGGAGAATAAAAGTATGACAGTTTATCAAAGTCACACTTTAGGCCATTGGATTCACAGCTTGTCCGTTTTTATTGATTTGGACATAAAACCACAAATCAATACTACAAATCTGCGAGCAATATTGATGATGTTAGCAACACAACATGTTCCGACATAAACAGAAACAATCTATGTCAAACTAAGACCCTCTCTAAACAGACGGTTGTGTCATGTCCTAAAACCTCTCCCCCAAAGATTGGCTCATTCCACAAGCAGAGTGGCTACTAATGAGCTGCTTTGCCACCAGACAGTCGAACGACCTATTGCTATGACTGTTCATAATCACCAGCCACAACAACTATGGTGAGGCCCCCTCAGGGGACACACCCAGCAGGAACATAAACAGGAAGACTCCGCGCATAAAAATTAAAAAATGGATTATGGATTCAACGTGAGACATCTTCACCCAGCAAGAAGAGTCCAGTTGCCTCGATTCCACCTTTGCCGAGCAGTTAAACATTTATTAGCACATCATATAAAGGACGACAAATGCATCCAGACTGAATCAATCTCCCCCCCCCCCCAGACATACACAACCCAAATACCCAAACAGATTGCATCTACTGTTAGGTCACCATCAATAAAGAGCTTTATTGCCGACAGCCAAAATGTGTCGCTGTAGTGGCCAACATATGCCGGTCAGACAGGACGAGAGCTCCCGGGGTGGGTGGGTGTGTGGGACAGCCAGGCTGGAGACGGTGCTCATCTCCCCCCCCGGGGAAACACTTCCCTTCTATACCTCCAAGATCAATACCACCCAAGACCTCTCGGTGGTTTCTAAGAGCTCACCTTTCACCAGCATGGCTGCCTCTGGAGCAGGATTCAAACCTATTAAACCTGAGGTTTGGATTTTCTAGACGAGTCTTCTGTTGCTAATTCAGAACAGACTTTTGTATGCAGCTCAAAACATGGTGGACAGCTTTTGTCGACAAATAAAATGTCAGACCAAAGAGGTTATTTCTGTGGAAAATGGGTCCTTTCATGTCCACATGTGTTGCAGGTATTGTTCAAAAACGCTTCCCTTGTTATCACCCATTATGCCTCATTATGTCTCCAGTCTCCAAGCTATTTTCATTCATATTATCAGGTTCAATCAAACTAACCATTCAAACTGACCCAGAGTCTGTTTTATTGTACCGGTCAGCTCAAAAGGCTAAGCTATTTTATTGATTGTGAAGCAGGCACACACTTTGGAGGCCAAAGGGCTTTTCATGTGGGCTGAAATAAACACATTGTTCTTGATCACCCTTGTTTCTTCAGCTTATTTATTCATTTTGATGTTTGCTACAACTAAAGGTACATTTGTTTGGATAAATCTAGCAACTTCCATGGTTTTCTTGATAACAAACAAAATCATATTAAAAAAACAGAGCAAAATACTCCTGTGAGCTATTTTTGTTGTGTTATATTTGTCCAAACAAAGGTACCTTTAATTGTCCCAAGCAAGAAACTGAAGAAACAAGGGTGGTCTCATATTTTCCATGACTTGATGTGAAAATGTTATGATAACTATATAGTTTGTTATTTATTTTATTTATTTTGTTATATATTTTATTTTAGTGGTGGGAAATTATTACAAATCTTAATTGTGATTAATCACATGTTTTTTGTGTGATCTGACACTGCTACTTTAATCCCATTTGTTGTAGAAAAACAGTTTGCTTTCAAAGTCCAGAGTCCACGATTGTAACAAACATGTCACCTATGCTCATTGCTGCCCTCTCTGGTGAGTTACAGTACTGCTTTCTGAAACATGATATAGGTGAAGGTAGCGTAAATACAAACATATGAAAAAACAATAAAAACTACCCTGCACTCCAAAAGGTTCAACATCCATCCATTTTCTATGCCGCTTATCCTCACTAGGGTCAGGTTTATGTTGGAGTCTATCCCAGCTGACTTCGGGCAAGAGGTGGGGTACACCCTGGACTGGTCGGCAACCAATCACTGGGCAGGTATACACAAACACTCACATTCATACCTATGGACAATTTGGAGTCGCCAATTAACCTAGCATGTTTCTGGGAGGATGGAATCGAACTCGGGTCTCCTAGCTGTGTGGCCTGCGCGCTAACCACTCAAGCGCCGTGCAGCTTAGGTTCAACATAATGGAAATAAATAACTTTAATGTGTTTATTGTGTTCATGCTCACCGATGTGGTACAGGCCGATCCAGTCGGTGGCGTCCACTTCCTCCTTGATGTCCCATGAGATGACCAGGTGGGCGTGGCCAAGTGTAAGCTGGTACGTCGACGCCGTCAGCGAGGAGCGGCTATCTGACGTCACAAGGTCCGTGTCGCTGTTGGCCCGCTGTAGCCCCACAGCCGCCATCTCCGGCTGGCCCGACGACACAGGAGGAGGAGAACCGATGGCACTCTGCGCCGAAAGGCCTTGGAGGCTCTCGGGGCCGATCGTGTACGGGCGAGCGTGCGGGTTACGGCGCCGCACGGCCATCAAGTGTTCCCGGGCGCTACCATTGGCTCCTGGTGAGGACGGCGGTGGGGAAGACGAGGAGGAGGCGGCAGCGGCTGCTGCTGCCATGGCTACCGCCACATCTGAGGCCGTGAGTGTAGGGGGTGAGAAGCAAGGGCAAGCGTAGGGACCCTGCTGATGAGGGTGGCGGCAGTGGGGACGAAGGGATCAGATGATTTGGTGCAGGGGCGGAGGACAGGCGTTGCGAGGGATGGGCGAAAATAAACAAAAGAGATGAAATTGCGGAACGACTGATGGGATGGGAAGTTCTGTCCAAGGCACTTGTTTCAGCTCAGGATTTGCTTGCCACGCATTTCTTTGGCGTCTGCGCTTCCACCACGTGTTCCACAATGAACGGTGACCTTGCAGGTGAGCACAGGAAGTCGAGAGACGTCACCTTCAGAGGGTTAAGGGATGGACGATGTACACCTGGAAGGAAACCAGAGAAATGATGATGACTATCTTGTGACCCTTGACCCTTGCTTTAAGGACCCCATATTGAAAAATGAAAGAACGCAAGGGCCACTTTGATATGTTGTAATGTACAGTACATATGCTTACATATGCTTACTATACTATATTTCAAGAAAAATCAATACTTATTGTTAATCTGAATTATGCTTTTTCGTGCCGTTTTTGCCAAATATTTCACCTTTCTTCTCAAATAATCTTCGTACATTTCCTTCCCGTAGCATTATGTTTTTTTTCCCAACCTAATTTTCCAAAAAAAACCTTTATTTGGTCATAATGTTCAGACTGCAAAAAAATAGTATTTTTTCTCTAATATTTGTACTTAATATTTCAATTCGCAACTTAACACTGACTTGATTATTAATTAAAAATCTAACATTTTGATGCATTCACAGACCTGCAAATGTGTGGATTGTTGGTTAAAATAAATCTGCAAATAAAAGTTTTTTCCCCCACAGGAAACACATATCATTCACTACAAGTTAGTAGGAATTGATAATAATAAGTCATAATAATGCACAGCATACATGCACTACTGTTAGAAAAGCCCCCATTTTATGCATCACTGACAATTTTTTCAGCGGACCTTCAAGGCACCATCGTTGCTATGAGACGCAAAAGTTAAACTTTCTTTGTAATAGTCACTTTTATTGCAAATATTGATCCAAAATCAGAGAACATCCACGTCAAGCAAGCAGAAAAGTTTCAATTACTCACAGATTTTGGTCATTGCGGGGATATACAGTGTTATAAAAAACGTGAGTATCCCCCCCCCCCCCCCCCCCCCCCCCCCATTTGTACATAGAGCTGGGCTGGACAAAAGGAGCATTAGCAACTAGCTACATATGCAAGGAGGAAATGGGCGAAAATGACCTCATTCATTTTGGCGGCAACCCAATTAGACCAGCCAGGTCCGGTTCTCTGTTACTGTGCATTTTCCCTCACGGACATGGCCTATTAGAGCAATTATTGGAATGAGCCGTCGCTAATGATGTTACCATCCATCGTTTGTTCCTGTCTTTGTCAGAGGGCCTGCGTTCACTCGCAATTGATATCTACAGAAGACGCTCATCAACACAGGTGCTCATTGGGTGTTTCGTAAGGATTCTAATAGACAAGAATGAGGGAAAAATTGCTTGTCCAAATTCTTTCGTGTTTCACACACATGCCGAGTACTGTGTCTTTAAAACGGTGGTTCCAACAGTCTGTGAAAAATGATGTGAAAATATTTCTCTGACTGGTATTGAAGTAAAATTGACAAATATTTTGGTTACACATTCACTGCAAGTTATAAGTGAAGTACCTGATATTGTGGGCTTATTTAGTGCAATGTTGAGATTTCATTTGATTTTAGGCATTATTTTTAGACTTGCTTTTTCTCATTTCCTTGACAGAATAACTAAATAAATTCTTCTAAAATAAACTTTGGAAATGTAAATTAATTAGGGATGTCCGATAATTATCGACCCTATACCAGCATAAAAATCTTATATCGGTATTTTTTTTATACCAACACATTTGCTTTTTTTCAAAATAAAATGATATATTCATTTCACTTCAATAAAAGTGTAAAAAAACAGTTCAAAATATAATCATAAAAATGACAAATAAAAGTACAAATCTAAAATTAAATAAATACAAATACTATATAAAATTAAAGAAAATATTTATTTAAAAATATATAAAACAATAATAAATTGACTTGTATAGGAGTGTATTTTAAATGACTTAAATGAATGAATTAAAACAAGTGTAAAATTTATAAACAAATAAATGTAAAAATTACTTCAATAAAGGTGTAAAAATCTAAAAGTAAATAAATGAAGGAATAAATCAAAATTCAAACTGACAAATAAAAGTAAAACTCCAAAATCAAATACAAAATATAAAATATAAGTAGTACAGTAAATAGTACAGTATAGTATAATAATAAATATTTTTAAAAATTACTTCAACAGAAATTTATTTTTAAATAACAGTGTAAAAATTTAGTGTGTAAAAATTAGCAAAATAAATATAATGGCAAAAGTGTATCTGAAAATAAATAAATATAAAAAACGACTTGTATATAAATAAAAGTGTAAAAATATTTTAAAAAACATAAACATGACTTAAATAAGTGTAGAAATTTAAAAATAAATTATAAATATAAAAATGACTTAAAAGTGTAAAAAAATTACTTAGTGGCTTGCAACTGAATAATGAGCATTGGTAAATGCGGGTCCCTAGATGGAGAGCATTTGAGAACCCCTGCTTTAAGACATTCGTGGAGTAGTGGGACTGTGGAAGCGCTTCCACTCTGTGAGCGACACCAACATCAAGTCTGTGGGTTATTTATAAACTTTCAGAGGCTTTGGAACTAAATATAGACAGAAGCGCAAAACACAGCCAGGCGCTGACATTCCTTTTGCAACACAATATTCTCTGCACAGAAATGATTGCGACGCCCATAAAAATGTCTCTTTTCGCCCTTCATATTCTAATATAAGTCCAGACTATGCTCCACCTCTAAACTCTCCTCCAATTTGGGATCTACACATGCAATAAAAGTGACCGTTTTAATAATTAGATGAGCTTCCGCTCCAATAACTGTCTGATGAAGGAGGCTCCACAAGCAACACTAAAACCTATTAGAGAGCTAATATGTGGAGTAAAATTATGGAACAGGTTGAGTAAAAACTAATAGGAGCCAGTTTTTGTGACTAACTTTATTTATTTGGGCAGCAGCAGCTCAGAAATAGGAAGGTTGGCGGTTCCCCGTCACTGTCATTGCGTCCCTGGGCAAGGCACTCCACCCATATTTCCTCAGTGTTGGTGTATGAACGTTAACAAATGTTTGGCGGTGGTCGGAGAGCCCATAGGTGCAAATTGGTGGCTATGTTTCCATCAGACTACCCCAGAGCAGCTGTGTCTACATATGTAGATTACCGCCACCAGTGTGTGTCACTGAGTGAATGAATAACGGGTTAATTTAATATCTATAAATATGAATATTGCTTTTAAAAGTCTTTACTTTTAAATAATTTCAAAAAGCCAATTTAATTTGTAATTCATGCATGAATTATTAATTACATTTGATCGTTTTTGTGTTCAATGTCCAAGCCTTACTGTATACTGACAGATGCATTTCATTAAAGGCCGCGCCTTCAATATTTCCATCAGTAATCTCAAGTAATCGCCGGAGATGACATCACTGTGCCACGTCTTCATAGTGATGCTTGGTTGAAAAAACATCTTTTAGGTACATGTGTGCAACAATGTCCCAATGTTGTGGAGAGGCAAGCATCCCAAGCAGCAGATGATGGTGAGGCTGCTGAGGAAGGAAATGTGAGCCGCCCAGTTGTTATTCTGGGATCAGTGTGGTCGTGGGAGCGTTTGCACGCAGGCACACGCACTACACACACACACACACACACACACAACAAATGTTTAGCCTGTTTCCCTTTCAGATGCAAACAGTGTGGATACATGTGACACTCAACAGGCCTGTGGTGCTACTTGAAAGGTAGCCCATCTTTGTTTTATTGTGATCAAATAAATAAATAAATCATGCATTAGCTTCTAAAGTTATCACAGAAATCTCCAATAAATCTCCATGTCTGCTCACCTTTGCCAGAAGAGATTTAAAACGCCCATCCGCATGATAAAATAGTCCCCGCAGGAGTCGCTCAATCATGGCCGCCGGAGCTCCGCGCGGCCCCGCAGCCCAGCGACCTGTCAGCCGCCTCCAAGCCGGGTCTCTACGCGCCGACGGCGGGGCGCGGCTGCGCCTCCTCTCGGTGGTGTGATCGTCGGTCACCAAAAAGAGAGAGAATCGTTTCTCCGTTTGTAACACCAGCTAAAAATGTGTCAGATTCCAATGGGTCTCCTCTCGCCGCGGTGCCGTGGTGCAGCCAGCCTGGATCATGTCTTATTTATTGGGGCCGGGTCTTGCCACATCCGCCTCCCCTGTTTCCGCTGCACTGCTACGGGCTTGCTGTGTGCGCACAAAGGCCGCCGGAGCCTCATCACAAACGCCCTATTTAAGAAGTCGAAAGTAGACTGGGCCTTGTTGCAAGTGCGTTCTGGTCGAGTTCAGAATCAAAATAAGCCCCCCTCCCCGCCTTTGTGCATCACGTGTTTTCAAAAGGCGGTTCGGCCACTTTAAGAAGGATAATTGCAAATGAATATGGGAATCAGTGAGATAATAACCTGTGTAATAATTGTTTTATAAAGACTGTGTTACACGATTTCTCGTTTTATTATAAAAGAATGCTTTCGTCGTGCACTGACTTCACGTAGATCTATTTCTGTGTTTTTCGATGAAAGACATAAAAGACAAAGAAACCATGAACAATCTTGGTTCAAGAGATCTAAAACGCCCAATGGCGTGACAAACATCACTGAGATGTTATCTCTAAGTTATCTCTTAACACAGTAGGTTCATAATGTCTCCCAATTGTGTAACAGTCACAGCACTTCACGCTTATAGCATCAATTAAAAACATATTTGGGGCTTTATTAGACATGCTAAAGGTAATTTCACTAATCAAAGACAAAGTTAAACTTGAATAGATTATTTTTTGCTTAGCTTGTGAATGATTGTTTCGTTAATACAAAGTAGCAGGACTCGTTGTTCCATACATGACCAGCAGATGTCGCCAGAAATATTGAATCGGATGCTTTGACTTGACGTTTTATTAACTTTCTTCGTTTGTTAATGACATATGTGTGTTATGACGTCACCAACATCACCAAAAAGGCTTAGTCATACATATTTTAGTGTCGATAGCACCATATTTGTGTAAATGCGAGCGGTCTTTCGTTGTCGCTTCATTGGCACTCGTACGCCTCGCTGTTGCCCTCTACAGAGCGGGGAAAGTATTGCATGGACGGGCACTTACTCATCCAACATAATAAAAATAATGCTTTTCAGCAATAACACTAAATATAAACTGGTTTTACCAAAATTATGTGAAATTGGAAAAATCATTTTTTTAAGTTGTAAATGGTTCATAATAAATTGTTATGGTTCAAATAAAGCTCACTTTCTTACTTAAAGGTTGCTGGACTCAATATTGGAAATGGAAAAAACAGGCTTCCACGTGATAAAAATTTTGGTAAACCTTGGAAAGAAAAATATTTTTACTAGTAATGTGGCAGAACTGACAGCTGGGTCTTCAATAATAACTAGCAACTACAACTACATTGTTAAAGTCATTTGCTCAACATTGCCGCTATTACAACATCGGTTCTGTTTCTGCAGAGTTGCGCAATCTACTGTTGGTAAATGATCATGGTGTCAAAGTGAGGCACATTTTTGCTTTCACTTTCTCATGCACTCCAAATCATTATTAAAGCGAGGGAAAAAATAAATTCTTTTTGTGACGTTCTGACTTTATTCTCATTTTGAATTCATTCCAATATTATTATAACTATAGGAATGATAATTATCAGCCTGATATCAGCATATGCGATATCGGTTGATATTGGTATCAGATTTTCTCCCGATCATGACAACAAAATGCTGTATATATGCAAATGAAATGCAAATTAGACGAACACATAAGCTAGCGACTTCTAGGACAACCAATAGCTACTTTTCTTACTGAAAAGTTGGCAACAGTGGCTTGGTGCTCTTTTCCACGTTACGTTTGGGGTTAATAATGTTTTTGCAACGAATTCAGCTAGCACAGCTACCAAGGTTTCGTGATGAAGCTCTAAAATGTGCCCATCTGCGTTGCTGCTGCTGCTGCTTGGCTGATATGTCCGTCATTCAAAAAGCTCCGATTCGAAACAATGACTGAACGCCGTAGGCCAGAACAATTGGTGTGTCCAATGTGAGGGTCTGCAGCCGACGAGGAGAGAAAGAAAGTCTGCAGCTGTAGCTCCAGCTCAAAGCTAAACTTAATATATTTATTTATTATTCAATTTACAACACTCTGATCAGCAGCAACACATAAGTTTTAATATTTGTACTATTTGATGCCATATGTGACTTGATGTCATATTACAATGTAGACTCCTGCACTGTATCAAGGCCAGGTGAAATTATGATCAAATAAGGATCATAATCATCTTCAGTAGTTTAGAACTATCATATTCTACAGGTTTTTGGTTCGATTCCCCACTCCGGCATATCTGTGTGGAGTTTGCATGTTCTCCCTATGCATGCGTGGGTTTTTATTCAGCATCGTATGGGGAAAGAAACCAGTGGTTTCGGACATCATACGCACGTTTTTTTGTTTTTAATGAAGTCCTGGACACGAGCATGCGCGCACATCCATCAGTGACCAATATTAAACTCATCACCAATACCTTGAATTGTCCATCGCTACATTATTGGTATACTGTAATTTTCATTTCAAGTTCACCAAATGTAATTAAAGTTGAGTTTTCACTTGTACAAATAAGTGTTCATTCATAAAAATATCAATAAAAAGACACCAAGTGACGTTACTGGAGGCGTCGTGTGGCGCATGCGCACACAGGTTTCCCGTTTTGGACAAAACGTACACTTTTCCGGGTAGTCTCCAAAGAAAAAACATTTGACAACTGTTACAAATATTTAATGTGAACAACGAACAGTTTAAGTGAGTGTGAGTCGGTTTATCCATATCAGGATAAACTCGTGAACTAGCTCCTCGGGCTAGCATAGCATGCTAGCTGCTAACAAAGAGACAAGGACGTTATCTCCACGACATTATCGCTAAGCAGAGATCAAGTGTGAGTGTAAAGTGTCTCGATGGTGTGAAATGCTGAGAGCGTCGGTGAATCAGCGATTAACTGCGCCCGTTGAATAAATATTTGTAGTGTGAGAAAAAAAACGGCAGCAGAGTACGAGGAGGAACTTTGTCGAACAAAAGAGGACAACGTCAACGACTGGACGAGGTTTCAAGAAGCCCCAAGTTGTGTTACAAAGAGCAGGTTAGTTTAATTCTTACTCTCTTAAGTATATAAGCTCTGTGTTCGTTTATGAACACATCTCGTAAAAAGCTCGTCTATGTGATGGTCCTTTTTCTGAATTAAATACTTGTACGTGGTATAGCTATCAGTAGGATCGATACTCGTGTGACAAGATAAATATTCTTCAATTCTCTAGTGTGTTTATCTTCGTCAATGTGTATGTGTTTGTTATAGTGTATGTTTATTGCTAAGTTGTATCAGACCGATACCAACATTTGCAATATCGGCCACCGCCACGCTAACCAAATGGGGATGAAACAATGCTTTGCCGTTTAAGGAAATTACAATTACATGGCGTCGGAGCTCGCTTAAGTACATGGAAGGAACTTGTTGTATCTTAAACAACGTAAAATGGGGGGAAATAGACTGTCTCGCCGCTTGACGTCGACACATATTGCTGTTTAGACGGCGGCCATTTTGAATTTGGGCTGCGTTCCAGTGGCAGTTTGAGATGCCCTCATCGGCGTCCCCTGGGCACTTGCCCTCAGGGGGCATCGTAAGTGTAGTTCAATTTAGCCAACAAATTTGGTGAGTTCTACCTTTTGGTAGGCTGAAGGAGCGAGTCAACATCGATGGTCACGCGAGACTTGTGTTAGTACCCACAGTGCATTGCGATGGTGCACGAAAAATACATCCATGGGGTGGCGGTAATGGACATCGAACACCGTCTGTGATAATAATAATCAGCAGGTGTTAATTTCTTATTTGTATGTAGCGACACACCTAAAAGTAGTGGCGGGATCATGGTTGCTTATTTATCACTTCCGCATGTACTTTCCCTGGTTCTGCACGCGGCCTCCACATGACGTCATAGCATGGAGGCAACTAAATGTACTGTTGCCAACTCCTCAGGAGTATGATGGAACAATTAAAGGGGAAAAATCTCAGTTACAGTTACAGTAATTACATTTACAAACTACAAATAAATTGTATTCTTGAAATTTGACAAATCAGATTTTTACGAAATTTCATCTGCAGATAGACCATTTTGCGGTGCGGGGTGAGGTCGGCTGGGATGGGCTCCAGCGTGCCCTCGCGACCCCTAATGAGGATGTGCGGTATAGAAGATGGATGGTATTGATGAATCGTTACAGCCGTCGTTCACATTGGGCGCAACACCGTCGTCGTGTGTGATGACTGTCGTCAAGCTCGTTGTTTGCTATCGGTTACACTTTGAACAGCGACTTCCATGCAGTAGTGTTGCAGGTTTTGACCCATTTTCGCCCTTTTGTGTGTGCGCACGATGGTTCAGGAATCAGAGTTAGCTTAGCCAAACAAATACAGTCATCCGTCATCTATAGCGGTTCCTGGCCCGACCGCGATAAATTATTTCCGCCATTACAGGATTCAATGTTGAGGTATAATTTGAATATAGAAAATATGTTTATGACTTTGTAAATATTTTTTTAACATTCTTAGAGCCCTGTGGAAGTGAAAGAATGCCCCTATAGTGGCTGTGACGCTACTATCATTCACTGTTTAAAGAGCAGCAGGGACTCGATACGGCCGCTAGGTTTGGAGGTGCTGAGTCTCATCTCAGAGGCTTCACACTCAGCGGAAAACCTCCCCATTAAAGGCTGACGGTCACAGTCCGACGAAGCCACCAGGGCCGCATCATCTGCCAATAGCAGACACACAGCTTTGAAATTCTGTCCATCAAAATTCTGAAGAGAATCGGGGCCAAAGGGCAGCCTTGGTGGAGGACAACATTCCCTGTGAACAGGCTCGACTCACTGCTGGGAATGCAAACCAGACTCTTGCTCCGGTTCTACAAGAACCGAATGGCACACGCCATAGATGCTGCTTGGTGCAGGACAATAACTTTGCTAAAACATGTTCTTTTCTTCTTGTGTCCTGCAGACATCAGTGAAGAACATCAGCGGGAAGCAGTGGGAGTGGAACTCAAGGATGGAACAGGAAGAGCTACAGCCCCTTTATATTAAACAAGAAGAAGAGGAGCCACAGACCACCTACATTAAACAGGAGGAGGAAGATTACAGCATTAGTCAGGAAGAGGAAGAGGAAGAACTAGAGGAGTTCCCAGTTATTGTAGTAAAGAGTGAAGATGATGAAGACATGGGTGAGGAGAACAGCGAGGTGGAGCCTCCAAGCAGCAGCTCCACTCAACACATAACAGAAGCTGATGGAGACCACAGTGGAGGATCACAAGCAGACAACCTCTTAGCTCCGCTATCGGATAGCGATGACATAACGTCACACTCTCCTGACACTGACGATGAAGACTCTGAAACTGATATGACATGTCACACTGACAACACACGCTGGAAATGCTCACGGTGTGATAAAACGTTTGTTAATAAGGAGCGCCTGGATATCCACATGAGACATCACACAGGAAAGAAACCATGCACCTGCTCAATTTGTGGTAAAAGATTCTCTCAGCTGTCAAATTTGAAAGTGCATACAAGAATACACACGGGACAGAAACCTTTTCTGTGCACGGTGTGTGGTAAAAGTTTCTCTCAAACAAGTGATTTAAAACGGCACACAAGAATACACACAGGAGAGAAACCTTATCCTTGCACGGTGTGCGGCAATAGATTCAATCATAAAGGTGATTTAAAGAAACACACAAGAATACACACCGGCGAGAAACCTTATCCTTGCACGGTGTGTGGTAAAAGATTCAATCAAAAAGTTGTTTTGAAAAGACACACACGAATACACACCGGAGAGAAACCTTACGCTTGCACAGTGTGTGGTAAAAGATTCAATCAAAAGGTTGTTTTAAAAACACACACAAAAATACACACTAGCGAGAAACCTTTTCCATGCACGATATGTGGCGAAAGATTCAATCGAAAAGGGGATTTAACGAGCCACACAAGAAGACACACTGGAGAGAAACCATTTCCCTGCACAGTGTGTGGGAAAAGGTTTTCTGAGCAGTCACGTTTAAAAGTGCATACAAGAATACACACTGGAGAGAAACCTTTTCTTTGCCTGGTGTGTGGGAAAAAATTTGATACGCAAAGTAATTTAAAAAGACACACAAGAATACACACTGGAGAGAAACCTTTTTCCTGCACAGTTTGTGGCGCAAGATTTGTTCAGAACTCGCATTTGAAAGCACACACAAGAACACACAATAGACAAATTGTTTAATGTGTGGGCAGCGATTCACAAATAGTACAAACCTGACTGAACACAAAAGAATCCACACTGGGGAGTGACAAACATTTTGAAGGGATGGGATGAATTACACTTTAAAAGTTGTGCAAAATAACAATGTCTTACATTGTTAATTGACATTATGCTGAAATGTTTGTTTCATCTATCGCATGTATGAACCTTTTTTCTTCTATTTTAGACTTGACAATTGTATATTTGACCCGTAATCGTTTGCATGGGTTTGATTCCTTGCATCAGGAACAGCATCTGGAGTAAAAAAAAAAAAGTCAAATCAATCCGCTGCAATGATATAATACAGTGGTAAGAAAAAGTATGTACACCTTGTGGAATTTCATGGTTTTCTGAATAAATTTGTCCAAAAATGAAATCTGTTTTTCATTTCAAGTCAAGGGTGTTGACAAATGTGTTTTTTTTAGTATTGTTGCTAACTATATTAGGATATTTGTCAGAAGCACGGGTCATTTGTAACGGCATTCTCCTAAGGTGAAACCAATCAGCTGCTTAAATACTCCATGTAAGTTCCTTTTATGGTGAAATGAAGCATTAATAGTTCCAGCTTGTAATTGAACAATGCCAGCTCGTCGTTTTAGTCTAACCTAGTACTCTTTTGGCCGTGCTGCTGTCCTCATTTAAAATATCACCCCGCCACATATCTTGATAAATGGCATAAAAAGACGAGGAAAAAAATCGGCTTGCAACTACGCGAACAGGCTCCTGACGTTCCTCCAAAGAGCCGGCTCTTAGAGCCGATTCCTTCACGGCTGAAAGAGACTATTCCTTCGCGACGGACACATCACTAATGGCAATGGTGTTCACGACGCATGCGCACAGAGGCCGGAAGTTTTTGGAGAGACGTATACTTTTACGACTTGTCTCATAAGATAAACAGAATTCACAATAATTCATATTACATTAATATAGTTAATATTAAGTGACCGTGAGCGAAAGTTTTATTCATGTCAGAATTAACTCGTCTCGATGGAGTAATGAAGCTCGTCGGGGTAGCTTAGCTTGCTAGCAGCTAACAAAGAGAAGTTATCACCACATCGCCAAACAGAGATCGAGTGTGAGTGTAAAGGATTGAGATTGTGTGAAATATGTGTAAAATACAAATGCTGAGAGCGTTGGTGAATCACCGACTAAGTGCAGCAGTTGAAGAAATATTTGCAGTGTTAGAAAGAACGATAGCAGAGTACGAGGAGGACCTTCGTCGAACAAAAGCGGAAAACGAGCGACAACGGCAACTGCTTGACGATGTTTACAAGAACTGTCAAATTGGGTTACAGGGAGCAGGTGAGTTTCATGACTGGTGAACTGTCATTTTTTCCGGTGTGAATCGCAGCACCGAGGACGATTCGATATACATCTCGATACACTGCCCGCGATACGATACTTTAACGATACATGGAAATTTTCTGGCGATACGATGCCATAATAATTTTGTTCAAGTCAATGTAATCCGATATGATATGGTGCAATTTCTTGTGATATGATGCAATTCAACATGATGCAAATAAGCAAAGGGAAAAAAGGCTTCTGTATTCAATACAAAAGGCCAAATAATGATGGTGCATTCATTGCACCTGGGGAACAGCATATGGGGTGAAGATGAACATTAATAAAACGGCGCGTGCATCGGATTTTACTGATACCCACAAATGCATCAAGATGAATCTAGATTCAGATTCAGATTCAGATTCAGATTACACTTGAATGCATCACATAATCAGTTCCCAGTTCCACATGTCCAAAAGGAGTAGGAAGAAGCAAAGCTTATTAAATCCTACCCCTCCATCTGGTACTTTTACAATCAGTAACTGTTACATTTGTTCACTTCCTGCTTTCCTAATATAATTTAAGTTTTTTTTTAAATCGATTAATATCTATTTTCCACACCCTTAGTGTGTATGCTCTAGTCCAAGTTTCAGCTGGAGATACCCCGACTGCTTTGAGGGACACTGATAAGATCCTTAGAGTCAGAACATCTGCTGACGATGCAAAGCTGGACTTTGGTAAAACATGTCTTTGCCTTCTTGTGTCCTGTAGGCATCAGTGCAGACCATCTTCCCTCTGAACAGCAGGAGTGGAACTCCAGGATGGGGCAGAAAGAGCCACAGTTCCCCCACATTAAAGAGGAAAAGGAGAAGCCACAGCTCCCCTGCATTAAAGAGGAAGAGGACGCTTACAGCATCAATCAGGAGGGAGAGCATCTTGAAGGACTTGAGGAGTTCCCAGTGATTGGGGTCCCTGTGAAGAGTGAAGATGATGAATACAAAGGTCAAAGTGAGGAGAGGAGAGAGGTGGAGCCTCCAAGCAGCAGCTCCCTTCAACACATGACAACAGAAGCTGACGGAGGATCACAAGCAGACAGCCTCTTTGCTCCACGATCAGATAGCGACGACATAACGTCACACTCTCCTGACACTGACGATGAAGCTGATATGACATGTCACACTGCCAGCACACGCTGGAAATGCTCTCAATGTGACAAAACCTTTGTTAACAAGGGGAATCTGAACAGACACACGAAGCAGCACACAGGAGAGAAACCTTTCATCTGCTCGGTTTGTGGTAAAAGATTCTCCCGTCATTCAAATTTGAAAGTGCATACAAAAATGCACACAGGAGAGAAAGCGTTTCCTTGCACGGTGTGTGGGAAAAGATTCAGACAAAAAGGCGATTTAATAACACACACAAGAGTACACACAGGAGAGAAACCTTTTTCCTGCTCAATTTGTGGTACAACATTCACTCAGAACGCACATTTGAAAGCGCACGCAAGAACACACGCAGTAGGGAAACCATTTCTTTGCATGGTTTGTGGTAAAAAATTCAATCACATCGGTGCTTTGAATAGACACACAATAACACACACTGGAGAGAAAACCTACCTTGCACATTGTGTGGTGTAAGATTCGCACAGAGCTCACATTTGAAAGCACACAGAGGAGAGAAATTATTCATTGTGTGGTCAGCGATACACAAATTGTGCAAGAAAATGACTTATTTTGCTGATACATTATGACGGAATGCTTGCAGTATGTAATATTTATATTTTTATATTATATTTATATACAGTATTTTACCATAGACCAAGTGGTTTTAGCAAGTCGAATATTTCTGCTATTGTACAGTCTTACTTGCTTTGTTATGACTATTTACTTGAGGCTAGACACCTCCTGTCTCCACAAACTAGTTTCTCCAAAGGCCTTTTCCATATCAACAGGTTCTGATTAAACCAGAATGCATCCTTGCACCCGATTAAGCCCTGATAACATATGTAGGACTATGCTTATTATGTCCTGTCCTTCGGGGTGGCGCACTTTTAGCAGACTTCCAAAAGTTGGTTTCAACTGTTTTCCCCTTCTGTAGAATAAATATGATAAAGGACAAATTTGTCGTTTAGCAGTTTATTTCTCCTTTCCATGAGCACTAAAGGGAATTTTCCACCACGAATTCTTTGCAATGGTGCATTTGACCCTTAATCATTTGCATGGGTTTGCAGGGTGCGTTCCAACGACAGGGGATTCACTCCTCAGCCTCCCTGAATGCTGCTGCTGAATTGAAGGCCAAACCAAGAATCAAGTTTATTTGTAGTTTTAAATGTAATTTTGTAAATCATACATATGAATCATACTGCTTTCGGCCATTTTAAATGATCATTAAACAATTTTTGTCTCACATTTTTGCTTCTGCTGTAGCATCTGTTACATAATCACGTGCAATTACTACACAAAGTAGACGTTGACGTCAACCAGTGACTTATAGGACAGCCAATAGATACTCTTTTTACTGAGGCGTTGGAAATAATGAAACTGGCGCATGCGCATACAGGCTGTCAGTTTTCGAGGTGCGTATATTATTTTCAGTGTAGTCTCCGGAGAAAAACACACTCGACATTTGTTACAAATATTTAATGTGAACGACGCAGAGATCAAGTGTTAGTAAATGACAGTTTTTTCATATCAGCATAAACTCGTCTCGGTAAACTTTGAAGCTCCTCGGGCTAGCTTAGCTTGCTAGCTGCTAACAAAGAGACCCGGAAGTAATCACACCTCTTTAGCAGACAGCTAGTGAGTGAAGTGTTGTGTGAAAATGTGTAAAATAGAAATGCTGCGGGCGTTGGTGAATCCACGATTGACTGCGGCTGTTCAAGAAATAGTTTGGGGTGTGAGGAAGAACGATTGCCGAGTAAGTATGTGGACCTTTTCGAAGTTCTTATATTTCTGTAGAAATTGGTCATAAAATGTGTCGTCTGATCATCCAAATCCCAAGAATAAACACAATCCGGTTAAACTAACACCACAGAAACAATTATATTTAAAATGTTTAAGACTCTTGCTCTTTCCAAAGCTTTTGCAGTTCATCAAGTGAGAAAGAACGATAGCAACGTACGAGGAGGAACTTTGTCAAACAAAAGAAGAGAACAAGCGGCAACGACAACTACTGGACACTCAAGTTGTGTTACATAAAGCAGGTTAGTTTCATTCGTACTCTCACGTTTATAAGCATTCTTTCTGTTCATTAACACTACTCCAAAACAGTTGTATTATGTTGGTGGATTTTCTCAGAATATGCAGTATTACGAAGCTGCTTAACGTATTAGCAGGATACAATTTGGTGATAAGATGTCAGAGTAGATAAAAGCCCCGCCCACTGAAGATGTTATAAAAGCCCAGACTTCTCTGTTGTTTACTTTTTACTTCCACAGCATAACCAACAATATTGTTTGGTTCTGTGAGTCAGGTACCAAATCCAATAAAATATATTTGTTTAAAAGTCCATCCAGTAAAAGATACAATTTGAAAAAATGGGCATGCAAAATACTTTTAGTGAAGGACTAATCATTTGACATCCCATAGCAGGGATGGGCAAAAATTTTGATTCGCGGGCCACATTGAGTTAACAAAATTGTCTGGGGGGGGGGCAGAATATATATTTAACACACACACACACTATTTCATGCTTAGAATTTTCCTTGAATTATTTGTCTAATTTTATCTGTAATAGTGTTATACTATCAGCTGTATGTTCTCATGTCCCGTTTTTTCAGGAGCACTTTAAACATCACACCACATCAAACTATGTCTTTTTTTTTTTTTTTTTACTAAATAAGACATCCGACTTGCAAGTCATGTGGCCCCAGTGCTGTAGTTTGCCCATCCCTGTTATAGAATGATTTAGAATAGATTACATTTTTTCTTCATAGCAGTAGTCATTTATTGACGGTCCCAAGTATAAACAACTAGCGGTTAGAGCAGCATTTCCGGTTTAAGTTCCCCGCAGGATGACACAGCAGTCCAGCTACAGTGAGGGGGAACTACCGCTGGAGCTACGAAGCTGAATATTCAACGTGAAACTAACATCCCCACAGTACACCGCTGACATGTTTGCACGGCGATGTTACTGCATTACTTCACCTAAAATGTTGGGCGTGTGGCTGAGAGTTACGAACGTTATACAGCGACCGTATCGGCCCAATCTAGTGCCGGAACCCGATAATCACCTGTCTTCAAAATACAGAGGACCGGCTGCCGATCCCGATCCCGATGATCGGTTTGGGACATCCCTATTTCGCAGTTGGGATAAGGTTTTGATGTTGGTGCGCTGTGCTTTTATTCCTCCAGACATGGCGTTGTGTGTTCCTCTCAAACAATTCAACTTTGGTTTCGTCTGTCCACCAAATCTGTGGAACATCCAAGTGCTTTTTCCTATACGACTCCAAGTGTCAGCTAGTGGTACACTGACTGTGTGAGGGACACTGATTAAATCCTTAAGTAAAGTATGTCTTTGTCTTCTTGTGTCCTCTAGACATCAGTGAAGAACATCTTCCCCCTGAGCAGCAGGAGTGGAACTCCAGGATGGAACAGGAAGAGCTACAGCTCCCCCACATTAAAGATGAAGAAGAGGAGCCACAGCCTCCCCACATTAAAGAGGAAGAGGAGGATCACAGCATCAGTCAGGAGGGAGAGCATCTTGAAGGACTGGAGGAGTTCCCAGTGATTGTTGTCCCTGTGAAGAGCGAAGATGATGAAGACCAAGATCAAAGTGAGGAGGAGACAGAGGTGGAGCCTCCAAGCTGCAGCTCCATTCGTCACATGACAACAGAAGCTGATGGAGACCACTGTGGAGGATCACAAGAAGACAACCTCTTAGCTCCACTATCAGATAGCGACGACGTAACGTCACACTCTCCTGACACTGATGATGAAGACTCTGAAGCTGATATGACATGTCACACTGACAACACACGCTGGAAATGCTCTCAATGTGACAAAACCTTTGTTTACAAGAGAAATATGAACAGACACATGAAACATCACACGGGAGAAAAACCTTTCACTTGTCCGATTTGTGGTAAACAATTCTCTCAGAAGTCACATTTGAAAGCGCATATAATAATGCACACCGGAGAGAAAGCTTTTCCTTGCACGGTGTGTGATAAAAGATTCCGTAAAAAAGGTGATTTAAAAACACACACAAGAATACACACAGGAGAGAAACCTTATCCTTGCACGGTGTGCGGCAAAAGATTCAGTCAAAAAAGTGTTTTAACAACACACACAAGAATACACACAGGAGAAAAACCTTATCCTTGCACGGTGTGCGGTAAAAGATTCAATCGAAAAATTGATTCAGTAAACCACATAAGAATACACAATGGAGAGAAACCATTTCTTTGCGCGGTGTGCGGTAATAGATTCAATTATAAAGGCGATTTAAAAAGACACACGAGAAAACACACCGGAGAGAAACCTTATTTTTGCATGGTGTGCGGTAAAAGATTCAATCAAAAAGTTGAGTTAGACGGACACACTCGAATGCATACGGGAGAGAAACCGTTTCTTTGCAACGTGTGTGGAAAAAGTTTCAAACATAAAGGTGATTTAAAAAGACACACAAGAATACACACCGGAGAGAAACCTTTCTCCTGCACAGTTTGTGGTACTAGATTCGCCCGAAACTCGCATTTGAAAGCACACACAAGAACACACACCAGAGAAATTGTTCAGTGTGTGGTCAGTGATTCAAAAAAGTATAAACTGGACTAAACACAGAAGAATCCACACTGGAGAGTAACTTGAAAGAACTTTTGAAAAGACGGGAGGTACGAATACCCAAGACAGTGTTGGTGTTCACAAAGCGTCTTCATACTTTGTGAATTGACATTATGAAAAATGTAAAATTGTCAGCTACGTAACAGTAGTAAGAAAAAGTATGCATTGTACATAAGTGGCAGTATGTAAGTTTATATGTGAGTCTCTCTTTGGCCAAAGTGCAGCATTAATAGTTCTCGCTTGCAGTGGAACAATGCCCTTTCACTGTTTTTATCTTTTCTCCTCCTCTGTCTATGTCACAGGTGTCCTTTAATACTCATAATTAAAAACATCAACATCCATATTTCTATAGACAAATCTTTGTGTTTTTATTATTTATTAGTGTGACCATTTTAGCTTCCTCTATCTTTATTTGTTCATTCATTCATTTTCTACCGCTTATCCTCGCCGGGGTGCTGGAGCCTATCCCAGCTGTCTTCGGGCAAGAGGCAGGGTCCACCCTGGACTGGTGGCCAGCCAATCACAGGCACATATAGACAAACAACCATTCACACTCACATTCATACCTATGGACAATTTGGAGTCGCTAATTAACCTAGCATGTTTTTGGAATGGGGGTGTAAACCCACGCATGCACAGGGAGAACATGCCGTCTACCTTTATTTGATGTGTTTTTGCTCTATTTTGGTTTTATTTTATTTCTGCAAAAAGCTACGTTCCACAAAGGTTAGGTTGCATTCAAAATTCTCTGAGTGGATTTGAACATTATTTTGGCAACAAAACTTCTAGTTCAGTAACATTGTGTTACTGGATGGGTTATGTATAGACTATGATGTGTGAAGAAGCATAACAGTTTATTGTTTATTGGCAGACAGTCCAAATATCCATACCCCTTCCTATTAACTATTCATTATCCTCATGTGTTCTTTAATTCCTCCTTTCCGGCCAAAAAAATCCCATCCCGGGAATGTTTCAGTGTGGACGGAAAGGCATGTTTCAGTAAAATGACATCACACCAACAATAAAACAACCGAATGTAGGCCGATTAAGTTTGATATACCTTCTTTAGCATAACCACCTTTTTGGGGCTATAGCTACACCTACTGGTCTTATTTGGTATTACAGTTCTGCAAATCCTGCAAGCCTTATTGTGACGTTATATAGAATGTGATACAGGTGAGACATGGACGTCAACGTCGTTGTTACGTCGTTATGGACGTAATATTTAAATAAAATATAAGATATTAAAGCAATTTTATTTTGATGAAGAAAGGCCGAACAAAAGAATTAAATTTATTTGTAGTCACAAACGTAAATAAGGTGATGCAGTGTTAGGTGGCCGGTACATAATTCACCCCGGAACGATCAATAGGGGAGTGGTTGCCACCCGGAGGGGTGAGAGTGGGGGAAAGGGGTTTCTCTTTTCCTGTTATGGTTGGAAAGTGGGCGGTTATGTCTCACGTAGCGAGAAGAGTGAGTTAATGTTGGAAAGGAGAATAAAGTTCTCTCCCAAGTTCGACACCCCGCCTCAAACCCAAGTTCTTCGGCGCTTCAGTGACATATTTGTCCCTTCAGGGTAGTTTTTTTCCCTGCAGCATCTGTTACATAATCATATGCTAAATATGTGCAAATTAGATGATGACGTCATCTAGGACAGCTTACTGAGACGTTAGGAACAGTGTGAATAGCGCATGCGCACACAAGCCGGTACTTTTGTAGATGTAGGTATACATTTCTTCCGGGTAGTATCCGCAGAAAAACACACTTAATATTTAATGGGAACGATATAGATATATAGTGACAGCGAGAGACGTTTGATTCATGTCAGGATAAACTTCCCTCGGTGAACTTTGAAGCTCATCTATCTTAGCTTGCTAGCTGCTAACGAAGAAACCCGGAAGTTATCAACATACCACTAAGCAGCCATCAAGCGTGAGTGTAAATGGGTAAAATGCAAATGCTGTCAAAGTTGGTGAATCAGCGATTAACTGCGTCATATGAAGATATATTGGAGTGTTACAACGATAGCAGAGTACGAGGAGGAATTTCGTCGAACAAGAGAGGAGAACGAACGTCAACGCTAACTCCTTTTTCAACAAGCCTCAAGTTGTGTTGCACAGAACAGGTTAGTTTCATTTTTACTTCTACGTGTTTATAAGCTTTATAAGCTTTCTGTCTCAACTCATCCGTGATCCGGTTGTACAAAAGTGGGATATGATCTGACATTAGTTACCATGGTGATTTATATTGTGGAGTTAGCCTGCTCCAGACCAGGCTAAAGTACATCATCACATCCAACTACAGCCGGTCTGCGTCTCTCTCTGGAGTGTTTCCATGGACTTCCTGCTTCTGACCCAAACTGTCTGTTTAAATGACTTCATCATCGGCCCTCCCCTAGGTACATTCACTCTGCTGTGATTGGTCGCTCCCAAGCGCTCCCGAGGACTTCCAGATAGTTGGTCAGCTTTTACCGACTGCAGTGTGATAAAACGATTATTTTTATCAATAGTTTGTCATTTTTTCAATGCACAATTTGTTCTATATATAATTTCTTTATATTTTCATTTGTACATTTCATGAAGGAACGGTGCATTGAGGCAATTTCCTATTGTCTCATATCTTATTTTGCGCTGACACTGCAATCAAAAAAACATGTTTGAGTCAGTGCGAGAGGTTTCACTCGCTCACATTTTGTATTTGCTGAGCGTTTGTGGGCGACTTTAAGAGCTAATAAAGAAAAATATTCATTCATTCATTCATTTTCTACCGCTTTTTCCTCACAAGGGTCGCGGGGGTGCTGGAGCCTATCCCAGCTGTCTTCGGGCGAGAGGCGGGGTACACCCTGGACTGATCGCCAGCCAATCACAGGGCACATATAGACAAACAACCATTCACACTCACATTCATACCTATGGACAATTTGGAGTCACCAATTAACCTAGCATGTTTTTGGAATCCGGGAGGAAACCGGAGTACCCGGAGAAAACCCACGCATGCACGGGGAGAACATGCAAACTCCACACAGAGATGGCCGAGGGTGGAATTGAACCCTGGTCTCCTAGCTGTGAGGTTTGCGTACTAACCACTAGACCGCCGTGCCGCCCCTAAAGAAAAATAGTAACAGAAAAATATGCTTGCTGACTGTATTTTTTAAAATATGGCCCATAGTTCTGAAATTGATATCCTTTTACATAAAATTTAATGTAATTATCGTTGTAGTTGCACATCGAATCGTTTACCACAAAGATATTTCCCCTGCTTATTATACGTAGATAAGTAAGACTAATGTCTTGAGGATCTCATCAGTAGCCACGTATACATGGACCCAAATATTCCGCTTGCTCAAACAGAAAGAATGTAACCTTTGTATACAACTCATTCTGAAAGACAAGTGCCAATCCGAATGAACATATAATCGGATTCACAGGGGTGGAATATTCCTTTCCCCAATCCGATTGAGGTACCCGCTCAATCGGAAAACCGTCAGGATGCGTTCTTCCTCTTCTGAGGCGAGCAAATGGCACTGGACTGCTGCTGAAAGTTCATTTTTGATCCAAACAAAATTTCAAGACTGGACGGATGAAAAACTGGCAATACGGAGTTATTCCAACAAGTGAAAGAAAAACTCGGGGAAGTCGGTATCACGTGATGTTGGTGTTTACGTTTTACTGCGCATGCCCCATTGATTATTCTGGTTGATTATAGCGGCGCGTGTAGAGATTCCAAGAGATTGGAATATTCGTTTCTAAGTATACCATTGTTTTCGGAAAAGTCACTCGGAAAGATTCCATTCGGAAAGAGGAAAAACTTCTCATGTAAACGTGGCTAATGTCAGAACATAATGTATGCTGGTGCAGGACAAGGCTTCAATTGAACGGAGCAAAGCTGGACTTTTCTAAAGTTTGTCTTCTTGTGTCCTCTAGACATCAGTGAAGAACATCTTCCCCGTGAGCTGCGGGAGTGGAACTCCAGGATGGAACAGGGAGAGCTGCAGCTCCCCCACATTAAAGATGAAGAAGAAGAGCCTCAGCCACCCAGCATTAAGGAGGAAGAGGAGGATTACAACATCAGTCAGGAGGGAGAGCATCTTGAAGGACTGGAGGAGTTCCCAGTGATTGTTGTCCCTGTGAAGAGTGAAGATGATGAAGACCAAGGTCAAAGTGAGGAGGAGAGAGAGGCGGAGCCTCCAAGCTGCAGCTCCACTCGTCACACGACAACAGAAGCTGATGGAGACCACTGTGGAGCACAAGCACAAGCAGACAACCTCTTAGCTCCACTATCAGATAGCGACGACATAACGTCACACTCTACTGACACTGATGATGAAGACTCTGAAGCTGATATGACATGTCACACTGACAACACACGCTGGAAATGCTCTCAATGTGACAAAACCTTTGTTACCAAGGGAAATCTGAACAGACACATGAAACATCACACAGGAGAGAAACCTTTCCTCTGCTCAGTTTGTGGTAAAAGATTCTCTCAACAGTCAAATTTGAAAGTACATACAAGAATGCACACCGGAGAGAAAGCTTTTCCTTGCACGGTGTGTGGTAAAAGATTCAGTAAAAAAGGCGTTTTAGTAACACACACAAGAATACACACAGGAGAGAAACCTTATCCTTGCATGACGTGTGGTAAAAGATTCAGCCAAAAAGGGGACTTAATAACACACACAAGAATACACACAGGAGAGAAACCTTATCCTTGCACGGTGTGTGGTAAAAGATTCAATCAAAAAGTCGAGTTAAACACACACACGAGAGTACACACTGGAGAGAAACCATTTCTTTGCACGGTGTGCGGTAAAGGCTTCAAGCATGTAAGTGTTTTAAAAAGACACACAAGAATACACACTGGAGAGAAACCTTTTTCCTGCACAGTTTGTGGTAGGAGATTTGCTCGGAACTCACATTTGAACGCACACGCAAGAACACACACTAGAGAAACTGTTCAATGTGTGGTCAGCGATACACAAATAGTACAAACTTAACTGAACACAAAATAATCCACACTCGGGAGTAACTTGGGCATTTTTGGAGGACAGGAAGTATGGATAAGCAAGCTCTCGTTGAGAGGTAATGGGGGGGGGGGGTTAAACACACACAGCACAAGTGTTGCTAATGTAGCAATGTCGCCGCTAAATCTGAGAACCAAGTTTATTTGTGGTTCAAAACTTGTGTTTGTGTTTTATCTCACTTTCACATCATAACAGAAATGAGAAACAGGAACTTTTTTCTTCTTTTTGTTTCGCAGGTTTGAATTTAAGCCAATATTGGACATCCCTAATTATAATATTTAATTTTGCCGATTTTAATAGCACATATTTGATACCATCTGTGTTTTTACATATGTGATTCATTTTAATTGTCAATAAATCCACTAGGAGCCATTTAGAAAAGGCTCTCTAAAAAGAGCAGGACTTCCCATTCCATTCATTTCTACCGCTTATCCTCACAAGGGTCGTGGGGGTGCCGGAGCCTATCCCAGCTGTCTTGGGGCGAGAGGCGGGGTACACCCTGGACTGGTAGCCAGCCAATCACAGGGCACATATAGACAAACAACCATTCACACTCACATTCATACCTATGGACAATTGGAGTTGCCAATTAACCTAGCATGTTTTTGGAATGTGGGAGGAAACCGGAGTACCCGGAGATAACCCACGCATGCACGGGGAGAACATGTAAACTCCACATGGAGGATGGAATCAAACTCGGGTCTTCTAGCTGTGTGGCCTGCGTGCTAACCACTTGATCGCCATGCAACCCCTCCTGTAATAATAAAAAGTTTAATTTAAGAACTGCATTTTGTCGTCAGTTGTGTTGTCATTGACTAATATTTAGATTTCTTTGATGATCTGAAACATTTAAATCTGGAAAACATGGGGTGAGCCGAATGTTTGAGTATGGCCAGCATATCTCGACAAGGCTGTGATGTCAGCAAGGAGGTGATTGACTCTTGTTCTGGATCAGAATGGTTGAGAGGAGAGCTTGTAGGCCCTTTATGGTCATTGAAGGTGTGATGATGACCTCAGGGGCCATCTGCAGCCTGTGGCTCGTTTGTCATTCCATCACTGCGGAAACAAAATCAAATTGAAAAAAAAAGCAAAAATGATAACAATAGAGAGAAAGACACCATAGGAAATCTGAACAGACACTTGAAACGCACACAGGAGAGAAACCTTTCACCTGCTCCGTTTGTGGTAAAAGATTCAGTCAAATTTAAAAGTGCATAAAATCATGCACACTGGAGAGAAACTATCTCTCCTATCTCTGAGGCTGGGGTTGCTGGGGTGGTCAAAAAGGTCCCCGATGGCCGGGCCCTGGGGGTGGATGAAATGTGGGTGGAGTACCTTAAAGGGGACCTATTATGCTCATTTTCAGCCCTTTGCATTGTGGACAACTATTGAGTTGCTACACATGATAACCAGCACATAAAGTTTTTCTAGTTCTTCAAGAATCTGCACCTATTCAGCTGTATTTGTTTGGATTTCGCTGTTCTCGCGAAAACAATCTGTCTTAATTTATTCCACTCACGGCATGCCACCAGGCATGCCCACTCGGCTGTGGTTGAACTTGAAACAACAAAGGTTGTTGTGGTTGAAATTGAACCGGTTGGTACCGCTAGCCGCAAACTGTATAGGAGTTGATAATAAATGTCGATTTATCCTTTTAAAATGTTGGCTTTTAACACACAGGATTCTGAATCCGATCCGGAAGTAGAGACTGGACTGTCCGAGGTTTCTCAAGAAAAGAGGTTACTTCAAGACATCTCTCAATGGTAAGTAGCTTTAGCAATCTAGCTTTAAGGCTAGCATATAGCGAATCGGCTCCCTGACAGCAAGTGCTTTTGCTCCATGACTTAGACAAAATAAACAAATTTAGGACACTGATAAACTGTTACTTACTGCTTGCTCTTCTGGTTCTTCCACATGACCAAGTTACGTTGGAAAGGTGTTGGACTTCAGCAAGTTGTTGGCTAGTCCAGCTGCATAGTGGCCATGTTGACTAAACAGTCCGGTGTGAAATGTTGTTGACGGATTCAAATGCATTCTCCAGACTCTGTCACAGTAGCAATGGAGGCTGACCCCAATATGACCCCACATTCTTATATAGTTATTAAAAATAAAAACAATTTACATAGATGAAAACAACTTCATATTTTGATAAATTTATTCAGAAAACCATGAAACTTAACACACTTTTTCTGAGCACTGAGATTTTTATACCGGATGTCCATCCTGACGCAACCCTGGCCAGGGATCAAACCCATGCAAATGACTAAGGGCTCTAATTTCATAGAGCAGGCGCCAATGGGGTGTGGTCAGAGCACTTTGCAATTTTCGCGAGCAGCGCAGTCCAGCGCACCCACACCGCCGTCCCTTCCACTGCCGCAAGTGCCATTGAGGGAGGAGAGAGGCACGAGAGGGTTTAACATAGCCGGGTGTAATATTAACAAATCAAATGAACGCCTGTCATTGCCTTTAAAGGTGGACTCCTCAGTCAACATCCAATCACTGTTAGTATGCAAATGAGCAAAGGCACCGCAAAACGAAGATTAATATAACATTGTTTGGTTGTTGAAGTCTGGAAGTAGGCAAGCCATTTATTTAGGGGGCGCTTCCGTACAGCCGGGCCCCGGCCCGGTTAGCATCATACTTTCCCATTATGCATGACGTCTTTGACCTGACATCCGATGTGATGGGACAATTAATACACAAATGTACATGCTGCTTCAGACCATTACATTAAATAGTGGTTTCTGGTTCAGTGTGTACACTGTGCGCCCGTCAGTCAATTTACCAGTGCGCAGGGTGCGCTTCGCCTGCGCCCAAAATAGACCAGGTCAGAGCTGCTGAGCTTTCAGCGCAACTTCGGCACATTGTTATGTCACAAAATTGTCACTGTGCCAAGCTGAAAATGTGGACACCTCTACTGGTGCGCCACCACGCCCATCTTGGGGCAGTCCAGTTTATTACAGTGGTGCGCTGGATGAAATTTCCACTGTGTGGGGTGCGCCACACTCTGCCACGAAATTAAAACCCTAAGAGTCAAATGTACAATTGTGTGTAAAAAGTGTGTTCATACATATATGAAATAATCATTGCAAACATATTGAACAACAGTTTAAAGTTCTTTTGTAGTCTTTTAACAGTAATACTGTCTTGCTAATTCTTAGTTACCGCTCTTTCGAGTGTTTAAGTTCCTCCCCAGTGTGGATTCCTTGTGTTCAGTCAAGTTTGGACTATTTGTGACTCGCTGACCACAGACTGAACAATTTCTCTAGTGTGTGTTCTTGTGTGTGCTTTCAAATGTGAGTTCCGAGCAAATCTTGCACCGCACACTGCACAGGGAAAAGGTTTCTCTCCAGTGTGTATTTTTGTGTGTCTATTTAAACTACTCTGAGCATCGAATCTTTTGCCACACACCGTGCAAAGAAAAGGTTTCTCTCCAGTGTGCTTCCTTGTATGCACTTTCAAATGCGTTTGCTCAAAAAATCTTTTCCCACACACCGTGCAAGGAAATGGTTTCTCTCCAGTGTGTCTTCTTGTGTGGCTCGTTAAATGACATTTGCGATTGAATCTTTTCCCGCACACTGTGCAAGGAAAAGGTTTCTCTCCAGTGTGTTTTCTTGTATGCACTTTCAAATGTGACCGCTCAAAAAATCTTTTCCCACACACTGTGCAAGGAAATAGTTTCTCTCCAGTGTGTATTCTTGTGTGTCGTTTCAAATCACTTGTTTGAGAAAAACTTTTACCGCACACCGTGCAAGCAAAAGCTTTCTCTCCAGTGTGTCTTCTTGTATGAACTTTTAAATTTGACTGCTGAGAGAATCTTTTTCCACAAATTGAGCAGGTGAAAGGTTTCTCTCCTGTGTGATATCTCATGTGCATTTTGAGATTTCCCTTGTTAACAAATGTTTTGTCACATTGAGAGCATTTCCAGCGTGTGTTGTCAGTGTGACATGTCATATCAGCTTCAGAGTCTTCATCATCAGTGTCAGGAGAGTGTGACGTTATGTCGTCGCTATCTGATAGTGGAGCTAAGAGGTTGTCTGCTTGTGATCCTCCACAGTGGTCTCCATCAGCTTCTGTTGTCATGTGACGAGTGGAGCTGCTGCTAGGAGGCTCCACCTCTCTCTCCTCCTCACTTTGATCTTGGTCTTCATCATCTTCACTCTTCACAGGGACAACAATCACTGGGAACTCCTCCTGTCCTTGAAGATGCTCTCCCTCCTGACTGATGCTGTGATCCTCCTCTTCCTCTTTAATGTGGGGGGGCTGTGGCTCCTCTTTTTCCTCTTTAATGTTGGATGGCTGTGACTCTTCTTGCTCCATCCTGGGCTTCCACTCCTGCTGCTCAGGAGGAACATGTTCTTCACTGATGTCTGCAGGACACAAGAAGACATGCTTTAGAATAGTCCAGCTCTGCCATCCCCATGTGTATTTTACCGTAGTGGTGGGTGATACAGCAAGTGTTGGTACCAATTCAATTCGATTCGATACACAATAGACGCAAGATCAATCATGTAACAATACACAAAACAAAAACACACATATTTGCCAATATGCATAGGACTCTTGACATCGAGAAATTGGATATGTAGATTTCATTCAGAAAATGGACCATGACGTGGAAAGGCTTATTATGAGTAGTGTTAATGAACAAACAGAAAGCTGCTAAACATGTGAGATGAAAAGTGAAACTAACCTGCTCTGTGTAACACAACCTGGGGCTTCTTTAAAGCAACGTCCAGTAGTTGACGTTGGCGCTGGTTCTCCTCTTTTGTTCGACAAAGTTCCTCCTCGTACTCTGCTATCGTTCTTTCTAATACTCCAAATATTTCTTCAACAGCCGCAGTTAACCGCTGATTGACCAACGCTCTCAGCATTTGTATTTTACACATTTTCACACAATCACTACACTTTACACGAACACTTCCTTAGCAATTTCTTGATAACTTCCGGGTCTCTTTGTTGAGCAGCTAGCAAGCTAAGCTAGCATGATTAGCTTCACCGAGACGAGTTTATACTGACATTAATAAAATTGTCACTTCACTGTAATTTAATCTATGCGTCGTTTACATTAAATATTTTAACTTATACTCGTGTGTCGAGTCATGGAGTGGGCGCTTCCGCGAAGCTTGTACGGAAGCTTGATTCATTGAGGGAGGAGTCTGAACTGATGACGTCGTAAGCCTGGAGCACTGGTTGTACCACGTGACGGATTCGGGAAGTGGGTCAGAATTTGGCGCGATGTTTGACAGCAATACTGTAAAAAACCCTCCGGTTTAAACATTAAATTGTGGAGTTTTGTGTCCATAAAGGCTTCCAGTATCACTATTCTAGTTTTATCTTAGTTTTATTGTTACAAAAAAATAATAGTTTCTCAATTTATTCTAACCCACTTCCGGAATCCGTCACGTGGTGCAGCCGGGACACGAGGCTTCGGACGTCATCATTTCAGGCCCCTCGAGCCGCCATACTAGCTTCCCAGAAGCGCCCACTCCATTACTCGACACACGCTTTGAAGCCCCGGCACCTCTCGTAACATCATTATTATAAATATTTAATATGAACGATGCAGATATGAAGTGACAATGAAAGATAATTTTATTAATGTCAGGATAAACTCGTCTCGGTGAAGCTCCTCATGCTAGCTTAGCTTGCTTGTTGCTCAACAAAGAGACCCGGAAGTTATCAACAAAGTGTAGTGATTGTGTGAAAATGTGTAAAATACAAATGCTGAGAGCGTTGGTCAATCAGCGGTTAACTGCGGCTGTTGAAGAAATATTCGGAGTATTAGAAAGAACGATAGCAGAGTACGAGGAGGAACTTTGTCGAACAAAAGAGGAGAACCAGCGCCAACGTCAAGTACTGGACGCTGTTCTTAAGAAGCCCCAGGTTGTGTTACACAGAGCAGGTTAGTTTCACTTTTCATCTCACATGTTTAGCAGCTTTCTGTTTGTTCATTAACACTACTCATAAAAAACCTTTTCTACCTCATGAGCCATTTTCTTCATAAATGTATTTGTTGTATCTTTAACAGCTTAATAAAATGTGGCAAACCAGACAGACGCTGGCTTGGCCTCAGTATGCAAGGGGATAGTCAGTAGTCTTAGGTTGGTGGATTAGCTCTGAATATTCAGTACTACAAAGCTGGTTAGGGTGTTAGCAAGACATGTTGCCATGGTGACGTACGGTGGAGCTAACCTGCTTTGTCACTGCTTAATTTGATAACAATAGGTCAGAGTTGATGAAAGCCACTGACGAATCAGTTGGCTATGAAAATGACGTCAGTGTTTCCCACAGGACTGTAGTTTATGTGTGGCAGGGAGGAGGGGGGGGGGCGAGATGACGCCATCGTCTTGTTTGCATGATTGGCCAAAGCTCAGTGTTTCCGCATAGACAAAAAAGTCAGAGGGGAAACACCGGTTGCAATCAGGTTTTGACGTTGGTGTGCTGTGCCATTGCCATTGCCATTGTTCCTCCCAAACAATTAAACTTTGGTTTCATTTGTCGACAACATTTGCCAGCAGTGCTGTGGATCATCCAAATGCTCTTTTGCACTCTGCTCCGTGTACTATTGTACTCCAAGTGTTGCCTGTAGGTACTCTGCCTCCTGTGACAGACATATGTTGTGACATTGTCAGAGCATATGTCAGGACAGTGCCTCTTGTGATGGTACACTAAAGCATTCTTTGTCTTCTTGTGTCCTGCAGACACCAGCGAAGAACATCTTCCCCCTGAGCAGCAGGAGTGGAAGTTCGGGATGGAGCAAGAAGAGTCACAGCCATCCAACATTAAGGAGGAAAAAGAGGAGCCACAGCCCCCCCACATTAAAGAGGAAAGAGAGGATTACGGCATTAGTCAGGATGGAGAGCATCTTGAAGGACTGGAGGAGTTCCCAGTGATTGTTGTCCCTGTGAAGAGTGAAGATGATGAATACCAAAGTCAAAGTGAGGAGGAGAGAGAGGTGGAGCCTCCAAGCAGCAGCTCCACTCGTAACATGACAACAGAAGCTGATGGAGACCACTGTGGAGGATCACAAGCAGACAACCTCTTAGCTCCACTATCAGATAGTGACGACATAACGTCACACTCTCCTGACACTGATGATGAAGACTCTGAAGCTGATATGACATGTCACACTGACAACACACGCTGGAAATGCTTTCAATGTGACAAAACTTTTGATAACAAGAGAAATCTCAAAATGCACATGAGACATCACATTGGAGAGAAACCTTTCACCTGCTCGATTTGTGGGAAAAGATTCTCTCAGCAGTCAAATTTAAAAGTTCATACAAGAAGACACACTGGAGAGAAAGCTTTTGCTTGCACGATGTGCGGTAAAAGTTTTTCTCAAAGAAGTGATTTAAAACGACACACAAGAATACACACTGGAGAGAAACCGTATCCTTGCACAATTTGTGGTAAAAGATTTAATCAAAAAGTTGTTTTAATAACACACACAAGACTACACACTGGAGAGAAACCTTTTCCTTGCACAGTGTGTGGTAAAACATTTAGTCGAAAAATTGATTCGCTCAACCACACAAGAATACACAGTGGAGAGAAACCATTTCCTTGCACAGTGTGCGGGAAAAGATTTTTTGAGCGGTCACATTTGAAAGTGCACACAAGAAAACACACTGGAGAGAAACCTTTTCCTTGCACGGTGTGCGGGAAAAGTTTCAATCGAAAAGGGGATTTAACAAACCACACAAGAAGACACACTGGAGAGAAACCATTTCCTTGCACGGTGTGCGGGAAAAGATTTTTCGAGCAGACTCATTTGAAAGTGCATACACGAAAGCACACTGGAGAGAAACCTTTTCTTTGCACGGTGTGTGGCAAAAGATTTGATGCTCAAAGTAATTTAAATAGACACACAAAAATACACACTGGAGAGAAACCTTTTTCCTGCGCAGTTTGTGGTACAAAATTTGCTCGGAATTCACATTTGAAAGCACACACAAGAACACATGATAGAGAAATTGTTCAATGTGTGGTCAGCGATTCACAAATAGTACAAACTTGACTGAACACAAACAATCCACACTGGGGAGGTAGAAGTAGCAGGAAGTACATGTAAGTTCCTTTTTAGCTGAAGTGCAGCATTATTAGTTATTCAGGCTCATAGTCACGGAAATGAGCGATGAGTGGAGCTGTCTTGTGCTTTTTCTAGCGGAGTTTTCACTTGTTGATTTGGGGGGGGACAAGCCGCTTATTTAGGTGCAACAGTATGTCTTTTTGTTCTTCCGATGTCTAGTCAGTCCAAATGTCCATAGCACTTCCTGTTAACCATTCCTCTGTTGGTGTTATTCTATGATACACATGCTGTGATCGTGTAAAAACAAGTACATTGATGATAACATGTAATACTTACAGTATCTTGCCATATTCTTCTTCTACTTCTTCCCTCGGCGCATTGATTTGGCCCAGGAGCTCACGCTGCTTCTGTCAACAACAGCAGTATGAAAACATTGACAGTACTTAAATGTCCGCTCTCATTGAGATTGCTGTGTCTTCCAGCACAAGACGTGTGCTCCTGTCCTCAGGTAAAAATGCTGACAGCAAACAAGTATCTTGTTGAGTCTTTGTAGCGAAATTGAGAGCTGGGTATCCATTCTTCTGTCTGTGAGTGATGCCGACACTAGCGGCTAGCGAGGCATTCTGTTACTCCGCCAGAAAAATATCGTTTTTGTGTTATCTGCTACTATAACAATACCGCTGTAGTTTGGTTAACACACAAGTCTGTTATGTAAATAGAAAACTGTTGGTGTTTGTTTTTGGCTAGTTTTTTAAACACTGGTAGTCCCACAAAAATGTGTTGTGGTCATGACGCGTTACCGATGCTAAAATGCTAAAGCTACATTGAGAGACTTCTTGAAGTAACATCTTTTCTTGAGAAAATTCAGACTGTCCAGTCTCTCCTTCCGAATCGTATTTGGGATCCTACACATGTTAAAAGCGGACATTTTAAAAGGCTAAATGGCTGTTTATTATCAACTTCTATACAGTCTTGTGTCGACATTCACTTTGTTTCAGGAGAATGAAAAATAGTCCGTAAAATGTCACAGCTTGTCACAGGGTAGGCCTATATGTGCCAGTTTGTGTGATCGTTTGCGTTTCAGTGTCATTCCACTTTATGGCATCTTTGTCCATACATTTTCCTGGCTCTCATTGCCTCTCTGGCGGCAGGTAGCTAGCTAATTTCTGTCCCACGGGTACATGCTAACTTATTATGCTTTTCTGACCTATAAATGTAGTCAGAATTTTGTATTCTTGTGTTAAACAATGCCAAAGTTTCAGATAATGAGGTTTGCGCATTTGGAAGTGAGCCCTGAAAGACGTTTGGGATGGCTCAAAACGCTCCGTTTCAAAAGGCGTGGTAAAAACCTTCCTTTGTGATGTCACAAAGGCTGCTCTATAGGAGACCTCAATACAAAGGGCCGAAAACTTGTTATCATGATAATAATCATAGCTTCTCTTCAATACACTAGTTGTGTGTCTAAGTTAACATAACATAAACAACATAAACATGTAGCGTGTACAGCTTTACGATAGCGACGGTATCACAGGTTGCTCACCAGCTGATGTTTGAGGTGTTAACCAAACAAACATCTGCAGTGGAAAATTCCTGTTAGCTCTGCTAAAGACTTTTAGCGTATTTATTCAGCACAAGGGCAAGACAGTGGAAACCAAGGAGATTATACAACAATTGTATTGTATTATGCCTTGACCAGGTTTGGCGGCCATTTTAGGGGGCAGAATCCAAAAATCATGCCCTCGGCACACTGCTCCGCCATTAAAAAACGGTCCAAATGACCAGATTTGACATTTTTCAAGTTCTACAGAAACAAAGACAGGTATGTGTGATAAAAATGTATATGTTGTAAATAAAAAATATCAGATAAGACTTAAAAGTAATATTGTATGGGACTCCTACAACTTGGAAAGGTAATTCATGGATTAGTACACAGAAAGGAAGAATAAAAAGTACATTAAAGAAGGAAAACATTTCTTTCATACCGCTGCTCAGGTTTTTATTGACACCATGTTGGTCATATTTGTGCACTATTATGGATTTCTACATTTATTCATTTTCTACCGCTTATCCTCACAAAGGTCGCGGGGGTGCTGGAGCCTATCCCAGCTGTCTTCGGGCGAGAGTCGGGGTACACCCTGGACTGGTGGCCAGCCAATCACAGGGCACATAGAGACAAACAACCATTCACACTACATTTATGTGTTTGCTAAACAACATTCATCCATTTTGGCATGTGACTTCATTTCATACTCAATTCAGAGTGAGTGAATACATTGTACTCTATTGTTCGCCCCTAAATCGTTCATCCTGTTCACTTTAAAAAAGAGAACAAAAGCATGGTTCTACAAACATGATCAAGACTTAACCAGGTGCAAGGACGTCTTCTGGGTTTGCACCATATGTGAATCGCTGACCACACATTGAACGACTTTTCCAGCGTGTGTTCTTGTGTGTGCTTTCAAATTTGACTTCCAACCGAATCTTGTACCACAAACCTTGCAGGGAAAAGGTTTCTCTCCAGTGTGCGTTCTTGCGTGCGAGTCCAACTCAACCTTTTGAATGAAACTTTTACCACACACCACGCAGCGATGAGGTTTCTCTCCGGTGTGTATTCTTGTGTGTCTATTTAAAACGCCAATAAGATTGAATCTTTTACCACACACCACGCATACAAATGGTTTCTCCCCTGTGTGTATTCTTGTGTGTGTGTTTAACACAACTTTTTTATTAAATCTTTTACCACACACTGTGCACGGAAAAGGTTTCTCTCCAGTGTGTATTTTTGTGTGTGCCTTTAAACTACCTTCTTGACGGAATCTTTTCCCACACATCGTGCAAGGATAAGGTTTCTCTCCTGTGTGTATCCTTGTGTGTGTTATTAAAGCCTCTTTTTTATTGAATCTTTTACCACACACCGTGCAAAGAAAAGGTTTCTCTCCGGTGTGTATTGCTGTATGCATCCTCAAATTTGACTGCCGAGTGAATCTTTTACCGCAAAGTAAGCAGGCGAAAGGTTTTTCTCCTGTGTGCTGTTTCATGTGTCTTTTCAGAGATCCCTTCGTAGCAAAGGTTTTGTCACATTGAGAGCATTTCCAGCGTGTGTTGTCAGTGTGACATGTCATATCAGCTTCAGAGTCTTCATCATCAGTGTCAGGAGAGTGTGACGTTATGTCGTCGCTATCTGATAGTGGAGCTAAGAGGTTGTCTGCTTGTGATCCTCCACTGTGGTCTCCATCAGCTTCTGTTGTCATGTGACGAGTGGAGCTGCTGCTTGGAGGCTCCACCTCTCTCTCCTCCTCACTTTGACCTTGGTCTTCATCATCTTCGCTCTTCACAGGGACAACAATCACTGGGAACTCTTCAAGTCCTTCAAGATGATCTTCCTCCTGACTGATACTGTGATCCTCCTCTTCCTCTTTAATGTAAGTGGGCAGTGGCTCCTCCTCTTCTTCTTTAATGTTGGGAGGTTGCAGCTCTTGCGCCATCCTGGAGTTCAACTCCTGACGTCTGTAGGACACAAGACACAAAAACATACAAAATTCCAGCTTTGCTCTGTCACAAGAGGCATTGTCCTGTACCAGCATATCTTCTGACAATGTCTCTGAGGATCTCATCAGTGGCCCTCACAGCATCTAATTTTATGTAAAGGGATATCAATGTTGGAAATATAAATAATAAATAACTCACGCAATGCCTCGGTAGCCACTAACATACAAGTCAATATACAAGAGAATTGAAAAATATGTACCTTGTCACACAGGGATCGATCCCACACTGATGCAGCACTGACAAGCAGTTGATGTTTGCTAAATACAAGGATGAAGAGTCTTGAACTAGTCATGATGTGCTATATATATCACTATATTGACAGTTACTATGGTACCCATTATGGCATTGGATGCTCATATCACCTCCTACTTCGGTATGTGACAAAAATATATATATATATATATTTAAACTATATTAGGAAAGCAGGAAGTGAACAAAAGTAACAGTTACTGATTGTAAAAGTACCAGATGGAGGGGTAGGATTTAATAAGCTTTGCTTCTTCCTACTCCTTTTGAACATGTGGAACTGTGAACTGATTATGGGATGCATTCAATTGTAATCCGATGCATGTTCAAATGAAAGAAAACCATTACCATTACCATAAGACCCCTTAATATTGATACCATGGATCTGTAGAGTTCATTAAGAAAATGAACCGTCACGTAAAGTAGTGTTAATGTTAATGAACACAGAGAAAGCTGATAAACATGTGAGGTAGAATGAATGTGTGAGTGAAACTAACCTGCTCCGTGTAACACAACTTGGGGCTTCTTGAAGAAAGCGTCCAGGAGTTTATGTGGTCATTCCTTCTTCTCTGTTCCTCCTGCTATCGTCTTTTCTCACACTACAAGTATTTATTTAACAGTTAATCGCTGATTCACCAACGGTCTCGGCATTTGTATTTTACACAATTCCACAAAATCACAACACTTTTCACTCACGCTGAGTTCATAACTTCCTGGTCTCTTTGTTAGCAACTACCAAGCTAAGCTAGCCTAAGGAGCTTCAAAGTTCACAGAAACGACTTTATCCTGTATATAAATAAAGCTATATTTAATATATAAATACAACTGTAACTGTCTGTCGCTGTCACTTAATATCATCGTCGTTCACAGTAAATATTTGTAGTAATCGTTTTAGTTTTCCTCTGGAAAAGTACACGCGTGTCCTTGCCTAGCGGTCTGTGCGCGCATGCGCCATGCATGCACACTGTTGCCAACTCCACATTGGCTGTCGTCGAAGTGACTGGGTGACGTCATTGCCTAAACAAAAACCTCGTAGGAGTTGATAGGGATGGCTGAGCACAGGGTGCCTCTTTAAACTCAACATTTCTGTTTTTGCTCACATTTTTCATGAGATGGACTTAAAGATCTAAAATTAATTCCAGATACACAACATCACCATTTCTGTCAAACATTGTTCGTAACTGAAAGGAGAAGTTTAGCAAACATAAAAAGCAGCATCCAAAGTACAAAAGCATATACAACTACTGTGCCTGCATGCCCCTGTGCATCTATATATATATCTATTATCTATATATTATTATCATATCTTAGCATACCTATTTACAGTGTTACAGTCTACAAATTAAACCATTTTTTGTAAAAAGAAAGAAAATAAATACCCGTAAATTGATTTACGTTACGATTAATTATTAATCATAACATTAATAACATTCATAACATTAATTCATAACTGTTAATAATCGTTGCTGGAAAAAAAGAAACAAAAACACGGAAAACGGAAGTGCCGCCGGGACAGTTTATGGTGCTGCACATAGATGCCGCGGCTGCAAAGGCACTCGGATAGCGAGCTCAGACCACTCAATCATAGCGGCGTGTCCTCAAAAATACCCACCAGCCCCCTCCTGAACTAAACATGTCGGCGGGGGAGGCAAGGCCCCCCCATCGGTGAAATTTGAAGCTGAGATAGCTTAACTTGCTAGCTGCTAACAAAGAAACCCGGAAGTTAGCATCAACACATCGCTCAGCAGAGACGAAGCCTCAGTGTAAAGTGTCTTGGTTGTTTGAAAGCGTGTGACGTAAATGCTGAGAGCGTGAAATACATATTTGGAGTGTTAGAACGATAGGAGAAACTTTGTCGAACAAAAGAGGAGAACGTCAGCGACAACGTCAAGTACCGGGCTGGTTTACAAGATCAGGTTGTGTTACACAGAGCAGGTAAGTGTCATTCTTACTCTCGCGTGTTTGTTAGCTTTTTGTTTGTTAGTTTGTTAGTTTGTCCATTAACACAACTCATAAAAGTCTTTACTACGCGATGGTCCATTTTCTTCACTAACTGCACAGCCGTCATATCGATATCAAGTGGTCTTGCTCCTAAAACGCAACACTAGGATGTTTTGGCACAGGGGTCTGGAACCCAAGGCTCGCGAGCCGTATGTTGCTCTGTTGATGTCTGCGTCTGACGCTTCTTCATTCATTTTCTACCGCTTTTTCCTCACAAGGGTCGCAGGGGTGCTGGAGCCTATCCCAGCTGTCTTGGGGCGAGAGGCGGGGTACACCCTGGACTGGTGGCCAGCCAATCACAGGGCACATATAGACAAACAACCATTCACACTCACATTCATACCTATGGACAATTTGGAGTCGCCAATTAACCTAGCATGTTTTTGGAATGTGGGAGGTACTCCGGTTTCCTCCCACATTCCAAAAACATGACAAACATGCAAACTCCACACAGAGATGGCCGAGGGTGGAATTGAACCCTAGTCTCCTAGCTGTGAGGTCTGCGCACTAACCACTCGACTGCCGTGCCGCCCCAGACGCTTCTTAACACGGTATATTTTTCACAGCTTAAAGGAAAACTAGAGTTTGTTGGAATTTTGCCCATGATCCACAGTGAGACATGAACCCACATGGCTTTCCTTCCAAAAAATTTCCAATAATTTTTTTAATGTATTATATACATAATAGGACACACCTATGCCACCTACAAAGCCCACAATTAAAACACTTCCAAAAACCTCCAACAAAATTTTATGGATTTTAACCTGATGCATGTTCAAATAAAATCAAACCATTACCATAAATTGACATGAAGTTTAGGTGCAAAATATTTTCATGTGTCTGATGGACTACATGAAGGTGCTTTGGTAGATGAACGTTCCATCAATGGCTCACATGGCAGAGTTTTTCTCAAGCATGTGTTTGTCTTCTTGTGTCCTGCAAACGCCAGTGAAGCAACAACGTTGGAACTGCAGGATGGAGCAAGGAGAGCCACAGCCCCACAATTTTAAACAGGAAGAAGAGGAGCCACAGCCCCCGTACATTAAAGAGGAAGAAGAGGAGCCACAGCCCCCCTACATTAAAGAGGAAAAGGAGGATCACAGCATCAGTCAGGAGGGAGAGCATCTTGAAGGACCGGAGGAATTCCCAGTGATTGGTGTGTCTGTGAAGAGTGAAGATGATGACGACAAAGGTCAAAGTGAGGAGGAGAGAGAGGTGGAGCCTCCAAGCAGCAGCTCCACTCGTCACATGACAACAGAAGCTGATGGAGACCACTGTGGAGGATCACAAGCAGACAACCTCTTAGCTCCACTATCAGATAGCGATGACATAACGTCACACTCTACTGACACTGATGATGAAGACTCTGAAGCTGATATGACATGTCACACTGACAACACACGCTGGAAATGCTCTCAATGTGACAAAACCTTTGTTACCAAGGGACGCTTGAAAGTACACATGAGACATCACACAGGAAAGAAACCTTTTCACTGCTCGGTTTGTAGTAAAAGATTCTCTCAGCAGTCAAATTTGAAAGTACATACAAGAATACACACCGGACAGAAACCTTTTCCTTGCGCAGAGTGTGGTAAAAGTTTCTCTCAACCAAGTGATTTAAAAAGACACACAAGATTACACACTGGAGAGAAACCTTACCCTTGCACGGTGTGTGGTAACAGATTCAATCATAAAGGTGATTTAAAGAAACACACAAGAATACACACTGGAGAGAAACCTTATCCTTGCACGGTGTGTGGTAAAAGATTCAACCAAAGAGTTGTTTTAAAAAGACACACGAGAATACACACTGGAGAGAAACCGTATCTGTGCACAGTGTGTGGCAAAAGATTCAATCAGGAAGTTGTTTTGAAAAGACACAGCAGAATACACACTGGAGAGAAACCTTTTCCTTGCACGGTGTGTGGTAAAAGATTCAATCGAAAAGGGGATTTAGTCAACCACACAAGAGTACACACTGGAGAGAAACCTTTTCCTTGCACGGTGTGTGATAAAAGTTTCTCTAAGAAGATATCTTTGATAGGACACACAAGAAAACACACTGGAGAGAAACCATTTCCTTGCATGGTGTGTGGTAAATGTTTCTCTATGAAGAGATCTTTGAAAGGACACATAAGAGCACACACTGAAGAGAAACCTTTTCCTTGCATGGCGTGTGGTAAAAGATTCGATACTCAAAGTAATTTAAATAGACACACGAGAATACACACTGGAGAGAAACCTTTCTCCTGCACAGTTTGTGGTACAAGATTCGCTCAGAAGTCACATTTGAAAGTACACACAAGAACACACTCTAGAGAAAAGACACTTGTTGGTTAATGTGTGGTCAGCAATTCACACCTCGTACAAACTTAAATAGTCATTATGATGAACAATTGTACATTTTAATCGTATATACGGGTTTGATTCTTGGCAAGGGTTGCGTCAGGAAGGGCATCCGGCCAAAAAATCTACAAAAATTGAGTAAATTTGTCAAAGTGTGTCCTGTATATTTTTAATTATTTCATTATCAGCTGCTTTAAAAAATGAATACATACAGTAAGTGGCAGGTAGTACAGTATATGGAAGTTCCTTATGACTGAATTAATATTTCCAGTTTGTAGTTGAACAGTGCAAGCTCAGTTTTTTTAAATTATTGTCTTTGTCTATTTAAAAAAATACCTTTATAGACCAATTGGTATGTTTTCATTAGTTATTAGAATCAACATTTTAGCTTTTTCTTGTCACATTATGCCTTTTTTTTGCTATATTTTTCTGCTTTTGTTGGATTTTGTTTATTTCTGTATCCCTGCGCCATGTTTTGGACACCCGTATTTCCAGGCGACGGAGGACTGTGTCCAAGGTCTGCCTTCTTGGCTTTGTTGCTGGTTTGCTTTGTGGAGGGGTTTTAGCATCTGCATCCTGTAGTGTGTGGATTTAGTGTGTATTCCACATGGATTTTGGAGCAAACACTATGCACTAATTTGGCATGTTAACCTGAATATCATAACCTATTAAGTCGTGTATCCATCCATCCGTTTTCTATGCTGCTTATCCTCATCAGGGTCGCGGGATACATTTTAAAAAATGTATTTCCATTTTTTTTTTAAAGGTTAGAGTGAAATTTAGGCCACTTTTTTCCCTACTTTTGAAATTTGTTACAGTTATGTCAGCGTAAGTTACATTGCGTTATTGTTATTATTTAATATTGCCGATATTAAATATTAGAAGCACAACTTTTCGGGCCACATGTACAAAAAGTTATTTGGGATTTCGAGAATAAATCTGTAACTTCATGAGAAAAAAATCTTACATTTTTCTGAGAATGAAGTCATAAATATACGAGAATAAAGTTGTACAAGAAAAACATCATAATATTATGAGAATAGTCATAAATGCTTTACGTTTTTGGTAGAAGGGCTAAACATGCTAATCTGTGCTCCACTGCTCTGTTTTGCTGTCATGTTATAAATAAATGCCTGCAGCAAGAGGAAAGTCTCCTTCTTTCCAATTTATTGTCGTAAATGTATGACTCTCTTCACATAGTTCTTATTTTTTTTATCACAGGAACAGAACAAATGTATTGTAATTGCTGTGAAATGGATGGGTAGGATTAAATAAACTTTGCTGTGTCCAACTCCGTTTGGGAGAGGTAGAACTATGAATTGCACTCTGTGATGCATTCCAATGGAACTTGTGAGCATGACAGGAGACAGGAAGTCCCAATCCCAATCATCCATGACTGAAACAGGCTGATACCAACACCGATCACATACATGAAGTGTTAATATTTATACGTACTACCAGCTATTTTATTTTTTGGCTTATTTCTTCCAAATCATTGGTGAAACTTACAGGATCAGACGCTTCAATCAAGGAGAATTTTGATGTGAGAGCAGCTGAATGGCGCTGCAGCAGAACCCCCAGCAAACCTTGACTGGTTTTCTCCAGTCTGACCAATCCAACCACATTTCGCCCGCCTCTGCTGGGCCCCTCCAGCTGCATCCGCTGCCTTCTGAGCCGCAGATGCAGGTGCCCCCCTCCCCGTGTTTTCTGCATCTCGGAGAATAGACGTCACTATCGGCTGGATGCTGCAATGGAGGAGGAGCTGATTGGCATTATAAAGCAAGTATCAGCCAATATCAGTGAAAAAGGACTGTGTCAATATTGACCGATACTGATCGATCGGAGCACCTCAATGCTAACATATAGTCATGCTAACCGATGGATCCTTGTGGCAGATTTTGAGTGTAATGACTTTGGTTATTTTGGTAATGGTTTTATTTCATTTGAACATGCATCAGATTACAATTGAATGCATCCCAAAATCAGTTCCCAGTTCCACATGTCCAAAAGGAGTAGGAAGAAGCAAAGCTTATTAAATCCTACCCCTCCATCTGGTACTTTTACAATCAGTAACTGTTACATTTGTTCACTTCCTGCTTTCCTAATATAGTTGTTTTTTTTTATTATTTTTATTTTTTAATTTATATTTTTATTTTTTGTCACATACTGAAGTAGGAGGTGATATGAGCATCCAATGACATAATGGGTACCATAGTAAGTGTCAATATAGTGATATATATAGCACATCATGACTGGTTCAAGACTCTTATGCTTACGTGATGGCAAACAGGGTGACATCACTCAAAATGAGCCAATGAAATTCTGTTTACTTCCCGAGATGTGAATGAGAGAACCATGGCTTGCTTGCAAAGTAAGAAGGGTTGATTTTAAAGTGAATGGATGGACCAATATTTGTTCATTCTTCCAAAATCCAGTGCCAAACCGCTGAGTCACAAAGTAGGACCGAAACACACCATTTATTTCAGACATGCATACAATGTTACATTCATGTCAGTTAGCAACGTTGGTTGTTTCTACACACAACTTTATTAAGTGTTACTTAAATAACTTTCATATTTCTCCCCAGAGTGGATTCTTATGTGTGCAGTCAAGTTTGTACTATTTGTGAATCACTGACCTCGCATTGAACATTGTTGTCACAAGTGTGTGTTCTTGTGTGTACATTCCAATGTGCCTTCTGAGTGAATCTTTTACCACAAACTGTGCAGGGAAAAGGTTTCTCTCCGGTGTGTATTCTCGTATGTTGTATCAAATGCGACCGCCGAGTGAATCTTTTAGCGCACACCGTGCATGGAAACGGTTTCTCTCTAGTGTGTATTCTTGTGTGTTCGACCAAATAGTCCTTCTGAGAGAAGCTTTTACCACACACAGTGCAAGGAAAGGGTTTCTCTCCAGTGTGTGTCCTGATGTGTTTTTTTAGAACACATTTTTCAGAGAATCTTTTATCACACAACGTGCAAGAAAATGGTTTCTCTCCAGTGTGTATTCTTGTGTGTTCTGTCAAATGTGTCCGCCGAGAGAATCTTTTACCACACACCGTGCAGAGAAAAGGTTTCTCTCTTGTGTGTGTTTTTGTGTGTTCTATCAAAGATATCTTCTGAGAGAAACTTTTACCGCAGACTATGCAAGAAAAAGGCTTCTCTCCGGTGTGTGTCCTTGTGTGTTGTTTTAAAACACTTTTTTGAGAGAATCTTCTACCGCACACCGTGCAAGGAAAAGGTTTATCACCAGTGTGCATTTTTGTGTGTTCTTTCAAATTAGACTCCCGAGAGAATCTTTTGCCACACGTCACACAAGGAAAAGCTTTCTCTCCAGTGTGAACTCTTGTGTGTTCTTTCAAATGTGACGGCTGAGAGAATCTTTTACAGCACACTGTGCATGCAAAGGGTTTCTCTCCAGTGTGTATTTTGCTGTGTTTTTTAAAGTAATCTTTTTGAGAGAATCTTTTATCACACACAGTGCAATGAAAAGGTTTCTCTCCAGTGTGTATCCTTGTGTGTTTCTTAAAATAACCTTTTTGAGAGAATCTTTTACCACACACTGTGCAAAGAAAAGGTTTCTCTCCAGTGTGTATTCTTGTGTGTAGTTTCATACTTCTCTTGTTACCAAAGGTTTTGTCACATTGAGAGCATTTCCAGCGTGTGCTGTCAGTGTGACATGTCATGTCATCTTCGGAGTCTTCATCATCAGTGTCAGGAGAGTGTGACGTTATGTCATCGCTATCTGATAGTGGAGCTAAGAGGTTGTCTTCTGTTGTCATGTGACGAGTGGAGCTGCTGCTTGGAGGCTCCACCTCTCTCTCCTCCTCACTTGGACCTTGGTCTTCATCATCTTCACTCTTCACAGGAACAACAATCACTGGGAACTCCTCCAGTCCTTCAAGATGCTCTCCCTCCTGACTGATGCGGTGATCCTCCTCTTCCTCTTTAATGTTAATGTGGGTGGGCTGTGGCTCTTCCTTTTCCTCTTTAATATGGATGGGCTGTGGTCCCATCTGTTCCTCTTTAAAGTCGGGGGTCTGTGGATCCCACTCTTCCTTTTTAATGCATGGAAGCCGTGGTTCCTCCTCTTCCTCTTTAATGTTGGAGGGCTGCGCCATCCTAGCGTTCAAGTCGTGCTGCTCCTGACGTCTGCAGGACACGAGACAGACAAAAAAATCCACGTTTGCTCTGCACCAATTATGATAACGTCTCTGATGATCTGACCAGTGTCCCTCACGTGGAGTGGAAAAGTATACAGACAAAAATTGGAACTGTGATCACAACATGTACAATAAACCCTCATGGGATGTGCTAATTATTTTACATGTTTGCCTCATAAACTATTCGTTATTATTTCTTTAATTATGTTGGAACCATAACTGTCGTGTTAATGTGAACCATAGAGTAAACAAGATGTTTTAAGAGTCCTTAATTGCATTTTACAAAACTCCATGACGCCATGTAGCGACTAATGGAACAGCCAATAGCTACTTTTCTTACTGAGAGGTTGGCAACCGTGGCCATAGCATGCGCAGTGGCGTTGCGCGGCCGTGTAGTGTCATACCATTATTTTGCAACAAATGTAAGAGTAAGAATGAAACTAACCTCCTCTGTTTAACCTAACTCGGGGCTTCTTGAAGAAAGCGTCCAGTAGTTGACGTTGTCACTCGTCCTCTTGTTCGACAAAGTTCCTTCTCGTACTCTGCTAGCGTTCTTTCATAATACACTGCATTTTTTCTTGAACAGCCGCAGTTAATGCCGATTAATCAACGCTGTCGGTATTTGTACTAAAACACACGTTCACACAATCACAACAATTTACACTCACGCTTGATTTTTGCTTCGTAATGGTTTGATAACTTCCGGGTCTCTTTGTTAGCAGCTAGCAAGCTAAGCTAGCTTTAGAAGCGTCGAAGTTCACTGAGTTTATCCTTTCTCTCTGTGTCACGTTCTCAATAACTGTTAGTTCTAACAATCATCAGCTGTCTTTATCCTCCGAAGACTAATGATGTTAAGGTCTCTGTCGAGTAGTCAGCAAAAATCCAGGCGACGTGTGGTTCGGAGCAAAGAGATACAAATGGAGCCCCGCTTCCGTGTTATGTCCTGGGCGGGTTTTGCTGCCATGATAGAGAGCAAAATCCAGAAAATGTGCAGCGAAACATGACATCGGTACACTTCTCAGCAATTAATTACTCAAATAGACGGTTTTCAGGTTCCCCCAAAACAGGTATATGTGATAAAAATGTTGTACATTGACAACAATGGTTGTATCCATAGGACTCCCACACAATATGTCTCTAAGATAATAGGTTTCTCTAGGTGATTAGTATATATTAGTCTATCAACTATATTAACAATGCCATTACTGAAATAAATACTTCTGGTTAAATATTCATATACTGTAAGTACATTTCAATCAAACGTCTGCTGTTAAAATATATATTTTGTGTTCCTAACGCTACAATCCTTGCTTTGGAGCGTGGTTCGATGACGTAAGCGGTGAGCACTCACTTTCCTGAAGCACCGTACCACGTGACTGATTCAGGAAGTGTTTTGCCGTGTGAAACACGCGTCGTTTGAAATATAAGGCACATCTTGAGTTTGGTTTGGTTGGTCTTTGGTTAGTTATTTGCGAGTGTTTAGGAGATGGAACCAACGACAAAATATTGGGGTTATAATTCTCTTTATTTACTTACAAGTAACAACAGGGATCAGTATTTCTAATCCTGTTTTATGTAGGTGGAAAATAGATCGTAGTACATGTCTTTGACATCTTGATGGCGCCATAGAGTCAATGATTCCTTATGAGGTGTCAACAATAGCTTACTGCAACTTATCCTTGTCCAATGACATTATATTTATAGTACAGCATATGTGTACAGTATTTCTTTTTAAAATCCGCCCTCTGTTGGTTATCATCATAGCGTTTACTCAGAAATCGTCAACACTATTGACCAGAACGTGTACACAATATCAACTGCCTGACTGTGTCTGCTGCATAAATTGCACTGCAGGGAAAAATCAATGATAGAAAACATTTGGTTAGGACAAATGTATTCACCCATTCTTAAAGAAAAGCAAACTCATCTTAAAAGGTCCAAGGTAAGCAACTGTTCCAGCTTAGGACCACTGACCAGATAAACATCACCACATAAGAACTGAATGACCAACCTGAGCTTCGGATACACATTATTCTCAAATGGTTAGTAATAATTATGAAACGTTATTTGTCAATAACAATTGACAAATGAGACATGAACACTGTGCGTTCTAAAGATATAAAAACAGCTAAAAAGAAACAGTTTAAAGACAGCTATAAGGCCTTCCTCAAAAAGACGTGAATGTGACATGCATATTACCCAGGCTACAGCTACACTGTTATTATTATCATTAACATTGTTATACCGATTAAACTACGTTACTGGCGCTTACCGGCTAGCCACTAGCCACTCACCCGCAGTGCGTTAGCCTCAGACCACTACAAAAAAGGTAAGGCTACATATTGGAGCTGCTGTTTTTACTTTTTGAGTTTGGAAAAGTTAATGCTAGGTGTAGGCGTCCGTTTTTATATGAAATTGTAACGCCAAAGAAGGAGGTTCCGGTAATCCTTAAAAGGACCAAATTACGGCTAAATACTTTAAATGTTGTTACTTGGTCGCAGCATGTATATAAAACCATGTTGGTTTTTGGAAGTGGTTTAATAGCCCATAGGCTTCATCTCAGACAATCTTTTACTACACACGGTGCAAGGAAAAGATTACTTTCCAGTGTGTACTCTGGTGTGTCTCTTTAAATCGCATTGTTTATGGAAACTTTTACCACACACCTTGCAAGGAAAAGGTTTCTCTCCAGTGTGTATTCTTGTGTGCACTTTCAAATGGGACTGGTCAGAAAATCTTTTGCTACACACCGTGCAAGGAAAAGGTTTCTCTCCAGTGTGTATTCTTGTGTGTTTTCTTAAATCACCTTTTTGATTGAATCTTTTACCGCAAAGCGTGCAAGAAAACGGTTTCTCTCCAGTGTGTATTCTTGTGTGTTTTCTTAAATCGCCATTTTGAGTGAATCTTTTACCACACAGCGTGCAAAGAAAAGATTTCTCTCCAGTGTGCACGATGATGTGTAATTTCAAATTTGACATAGCAAGGAATCCTTTACCACAAAACGAGCAGGTGAAAGGTTTCTCCCCTGTGTGCTGCTTCATGTGTCTGTTCAGATTGCCCTTGTTAACAAAAGTTTGGTCACATTGAGAGCATTTCCAGCGTGTGTTGTCAGTGTGACATGTCATATCAGCTTCAGAGTCTTCATCATCAGTGTCAGGAGAGTGTGACGTTATGTCGTCGCTATCTGATAGTGGAGCTAAGAGGTTGTCTGCTTGTGATCCTCCACAGTGGTCTCCATCAGCTTCTGTTGTCATGTGACGAGTGGAACTGCCGGTTGGAGGCTCCGCCTCTTTCTTCTCCTCACTTTCACTTTTGTCTTCATCATCTTCATTCTTCACAGGGACAACAATGACTGGGAACTCCTCCAGTCCTTCAAGATGCTCTCCCTCCTGACTGATGCGGTGATCCTCCTCTTCCTCTTTAATGTTCAGGGGCTGTGCCTCCTCCTCGTCCATTCTGGAGTTCCACTCCTGCTGCTCAAGATGTTCCTCACTCACATCTACAGGACACAAGAACACAAAGACATGCTTTACAAAAGTCCAGCTTGGCTCCGTCACCTGAATGAATGCACAAGTTAACACTATATGTTATTACAAAATCTATACTGCACTTGTCTTTTCATTTGTCAACACTCAACATTGCAAAACTTGGCATTTTTACCACTTATACATTGCAAAGCAATAAAACAAGTGTTTTATTGCAGTTGATTGAAGATTGTTTATTCCTCCAGCAAATATTGTAATATAAGACAAGTGAGTTGAATACTCACACAAGGACTCCTGTGACATTAATATTTCATATTGCATTTTAATCCCGAAGCTCGCCTCCAAAAGTGAGCATATCTAGCGCATCCCTCGGCTGGAAATCTATCTCATTAATTTATTATCTTTATGGCAAATTAATTGATCGTATTTTTGTTTAGTGGTGGGTAAATACTGAACATTTTCGTATCAATTTATTCATATTACTCAAGATCTGTGATGTAAATATATAAGAACAAAAACACACGCAATGAATATAGACAGAGAAAGGAATTGAAAAAAATGTCTATCTGGTCAAGCGAATATCGATCCGAAACTGACAAGATATCGATCAATGGCTACATGATGAAAATAGACCATCACAGAACAAAGGTTGTTCAAGAGCAGCGTCAATGAACAAATCGAAAGCTTATAAACATGCGAAAGTAAGAATGGAAGTAACCTGCTTTGTGTAACAAAACTTGGGGCTTCTTGAAAACAGCGTCCAGTCGTCGACGTTGTCTTTCGTTCTCCTCTTTTATTCGAGAAAGTTCCGCCTCGTACTCTGCTATCGTTCTTTCGAACACTACCAATATTTCTTCAACTGCCGCAGTTAGTCGCTGATTCACCAGCTCTCTAAGCATTTGTATTTTACACATTTTTACACAATCACAACACTTACAGTTGATCTCTGCTCACCGATGTGTTGATAACTTCCGGGTTTCTTTGTTAGCTGCTAGCAAGCTAAGCTCGCTGGAGAAGCTTCAAAGTTCGCCGAGACGACTTTATCCTGACATGCAAAAAAATGTCGTTCGCTGTCACCCGATCTCTTTGTCGCTCACATTAAATGTTAATTACAATTGTTAATTGTGTTTTTCTCCGAAGGTTATTGCCCATGTACGAGTGGAACTGGAAAAGACGGTCAGTGCGCATGCGCCACATATGTCATTTCATTTGCGAAGTGCCCCTGTGACGTCACTGCTGTGGTATTTATTTGTATATGATATGTGAAAACAATAAAGAAAATACTAGCAGGCCAGTTTTGGAAATAGTACAGTTGTTGCTACACAATCTGCACCGAAAAACCGATTGATTTTGCGCATGCGCGAAACCTAACACACCTGTATGCTTGAAGCCGAATCCTCTAGATTAATGCATCATTACATCCTGATTATTTATGTTTACATTCAAATATCCCAGCTTTTTATGTGTTGTTTTATTGTATTTATTCATCTACAGTACATGATACTTCACCGGATATGACGTTTCCATCCGAAGTGACTGAAGAAACATCCGATAGCTCAGTCTTTTAATATGAGTCACTAATAAAATATCCTTCCAATGTATTACACGTATGAAGTATGTTTATTGACCATTTATGTTCATATATTTAAAAAATAACTACCACAGCACGTGACGTCGCAGAAGGGCTGTCATTTTAAAAAAAATGCACGAGGGACGTGACGTCTAGATGCGCATGCGCAGAATCAATCTGTGAATGACTACGTAAACAGTAACTTAGACCTTTTCAGATAAACAATAGAAAAACAATTGAGGATTGTTACAAATCGATCATGTTCGATTTGAACGACTGCGGAAGGCAACATTATTAATGTTAAACTCGTCTCAGGAAACTTCGAAGCTTCTCAGGCGGGCTTAGCTTGCTAGCTGCTCAACAAAGAGACCCGGAACTAGCAACAAATTGCTAAGGAAGTGTTCGTCTAAAGTGTAGCGATTGTAGTGAAAATGTGTAAAATACAAATGCTGAGAGCGTTGGTCAATCAGCGGTTAACTGCGGCTGTTGAAGAAATATTTGGAGTGTTAGAAAGAACGATAGCAGAGTACGAGGAGGAACTTTGTCGAACAAAAGAGGAGAACCAGCGACAACGTCAACTACTGGACGCCGTTTTCATGAATCCTCAGCTTGTGTTTCACAGAGCAGGTTAGTTGTTAACATGTTAATACGATTTATGTTTGTTCATTAACACTACTCCTAAAAGCCTTTCTCCGTAATGGTTGCTTTTCTTCATGAACTCCACTTATATTTTTCAATTCTAGTAGTAGTAATGTGGTCATTACATATATTTTGCAGGACTACTCATGTTTAAAAAACCCGGGTAGACCACTGACCGTGGTGGAAAAAGGTATTAGCAACTCCAGACATCAGTGAGCTTGTGATTTGCACCCGGCTCCCTGTATGCACACTCTATAATGCTACACGGACAACCGCTTACTTGCACAAAATAAACAACCTCCAACCTCGCCTGCCTGTGGAGGAGCACTCATTGTCGCACACACTTTGTCAGAGGCACCGCTGGTGTTGTGGAGCTGAGAAGCCTACTACACGTTTTGCGGGACTACCATGTTCCAGACAGTGAGAATGGTGGTAAAATAACAGACGCATACAATAGAGCACCGATAGATAGCTCTAATACACCACAAGGACACAGAAGACAATGCATGTTTATACGCTGATAGACGCTTTAAAAGAGAACCACCTTCATTGTACCTGGCTTGGCTACACCCAACAGATCTCATTAGCCCACTAAACTCTCTTTGCTTTAAATGTTATGTATTTGTGTATTTAAGAAATTACTGACTTATAGGTGTTGCTTCATTTTACACTTGCATGGACCTCACAGCGCACACAGACAATTCATTCAGTTCTCTGCCCAGCATACGTTGTAAATAACATTTACGTTATGTTTGTTGTTGGTGCATAGTCATCGTTAGCCATTAAGAATGGTCGTTCCCTGTTAATTTACATTGTACACATTAATATTTTGGTTTGAATCGTAAGTGAGACTCTTGGTCTGTTTCATGTTTAATGATTATCTGTCCATTGGCAAGCTAGTAGTTGGCTATCGCTTACAAATTAGTAGTAGAGCGCCTTCCATGTGCAAGCTGAGTAGCCTCTGACCATGCTGAGTTACAATGCCACCTGCTGGATGAGTTGTAAAGACATCCCATGAGGTGTTTTTTTTCACGTTTGTATACTATATTACTCCATATAAGCTGGAGATACCCTGGTTGCAGTGAGGAACACCGATGAGATCCTCAGAGATGGAGTGATGCGGGATGGAGCAAAGCTAGACTTATCTAAAGCACGTCTTTGTCTTGTCTCCTGCAGACGCCTGTGAGGAACCTCTTCCCCTTGAGCAGCATGAGTGGAACTCCCAGCTGGAGCACGAGGAGCCACAGGCCCCCCACATTAAAGAGGAGGAGCCACAGCCCCCCAGCCCCATCTTGAAGGAGCATTACTGCATCAGTCAGGAAGGAGAGCATCTTGAAATACTGGAGGAGTTCCCAGTGATTGTTGTCCCTGTGAAGAGTGAAGATGATGAAGACAAAGGTCAAGAGGTGGAGCCTCCAAGCAGCAGCTCAGCTCATCACATGACTACAGAACATGTAGGAGACCACTGTGGAGGGTCACAAACACAAAACCTCTTTGCTGCACTAGCAGATAGGGACGGCACAACGGCTGATGAAGCCTCTGAAGCTTATGTGGGACGTCACACTGACAACACGCGCTGGAAATGCTCTCATTGTGACAAAACCTTTGTCAACGAGATACATTTCAAAATACACACGAGACAGCACACAGGAGAGAATATTTTTTCCTGCACAGTTTGTGGTGAAAGATTCACTCTGGAGTCACATTTGGCAGTACACACAAGAATACACACTGGAGGGAAACCTTTTCTTTGCACCGTGTGCGGCAATAGATTCAATCATAAAGGTGATTTAAAGAAACACATAAGAATGCATACCGGAGAGAGACCTTTTCCTTGCACGGTGTGCGGTAAAAGATTTTCTGATCAGTCGAATTTGAAAGTACATACAAGAATACACACCGGAGGGAAACCTTTTCCTTGCACGGTGTGCGGTAAAAGATTTTCCGATCAGTCGAATTTGAAAGTACACACAAGAACACACACCGGAGAGAAACCTTTTTCCTGCACCATCTGCGATAAAAGATTTGCTGTGAAGTCACATTTGAAAGTACACACAAGAACACACATTTCAGAAAGAAACTTTCCTTGTTCGGTGTGCGGTCAGCGATTCACAAATGGTACACACTTGATTGAACACGAAAGATTCCACACTGGGGAGTAACTTGAAAGTTTTTTCAAAGAACACAATCAGGGAAGTGCGGATAAGAAAGACTTATAGAAAGTATTATTGTTTCAAAAGCTAAAGTTGGGCATTTGACCCTCAATTAAAGAAACATACTGGCTAGCGTTACATCGGGAGAGGCAACTGCTGTAAATATCTTAAATGCCTCAGCTATAATGATATACAGTAATACAGTAGTAAGGAAAAGTAGTTTTTTCTGAATAAATGAGTCATGCAATGTGATATGCTGAGCATCTACTGAAGATCGAGAGTGTTTTGTGCTGGTCATGGTCTTATGTCAGTCAACTGGATGTTACCTTTTGGGTTTTTGTACATCAAAGTGGGGGGAAAGGTGTCTTTTTTTGTGCCCATTCCTGCTTGAAATATGACTACTGTTGTTTTGGCATGGTTGTTTCAATAAAGTGATTGTTGATGGACCATCTCTTCAACATTCTATATATGTATGAATCAACACAAAAACATCACAATCTGTGAGATGTGTCATCTGGAAGAGTTTGCAACAGTGGAACGGCTGCATGCTCTGGCGTTAAAATCATCACTTTTTGACTTTGGGTCTTTATACAAAGACAATGACAATGAAGCCAATGAAGTGCTGCCATTTTTATTCATTCATTCATTTTCTACCGCTTTTCCTCACAAGGGTCGCGGGGGTGCTGGAGCCTATCCCAGCTGTCTTCGGGCGAGAGGATACACCCTGGACTGACCAGCCAATCACAGGGCACATATAGACAAACAACCATTCACACTCACATTCATACCTATGGACAATTTGGAGTCGCTAATTAACCTAGCATGTTTTTGGAATGTGGGAGGAAACCGAAGTACCCGGTGAAAACCCACGCATGCACGGGGAGAACATGCAAACTCCACACAGAGATGGCCGAGGGTGGAATTGAACCCTGGTCTCCTCGCTGTGAGTTCTGTGCGCTAACCACTAGACAGCCGTGCCGCCTACTGCCGTTTTTAGTTACAGTTAAATTATTTTGACTTTTGGTCTGAATCTGGCACCCTTACTAAGAATGTTGTGATTTTCAAGTTCAAATATAACACGTGGAGTACCGCAGGGGTCAATACCGGGACCAACACTGTTCAGTGACAGTGAAAGAATTAAGGTTGGTATTATTTGTGGATGCTATTGCCTTTTGCTTTTTGGAAAGCAAACATCTGCTAATTTTAAAAAATCGCAGATGAAATGATGAAATTTTCAGCTTCCCAACTTCACCGCGTGAAGCTGCTGAACCACTGCCGCCGTCTCGGGAGAGGCGGTCCCTGTGTGAGATTGACCTATGACAGAGCTAAGTGTTCAAAATGTTTTAGCTTTGAACGCCTCAGCATCCCATAATCCCGGTCAGTTACCCGAGTGGAGTAGAATTTTGAGTTCCCTGTGTGCTGTAAAATAATTAGTTTGATACTTCATCCATCTGTTTCCTGGTGTATTTAGAGGTAATATTTCCATAGTATCAATAGATGTATTATGTTGAAAGTGTATTTCATATCAATTGGGTCTAATTCGGTCGTTTAAGTTTGCTGGTGATGCTTTTATTGACCTCCTGTCATCCAAAGTAACATTCATTTCCAACCACAGGTGCATTCAATGACAATTGCTTTTTTCAATGTTCGGCGTCAACTGACACAAATGACAGTGATTCTCTTCCTGGCGCTATTTGGGCCCCTTATTTCTATCCATTGATGTTAGAGAAGAGTGCATATTCTTTGCATTGTTATAGTTGATTAACATTGTATTTTATTTGTGTCTTATAGAAATCATAAACAAAACATTCATCAGACATATCTTCATAAGCATCATTAATAAAGAGTGAAATATGGGATTGGTGCAATGGGATATAACTTTCCCACTTTTGGGCAGATTTAGTTGAGATACTCAATTGTTTTAGGCCACCATTAAATGTATACAAGTACACACAATCTACACTGCAAAACCGCTGCTCAAGCTTTGCAACCATTCTGTCCAGTGGTCAGTCATTAATGATATCATAATCATTATTATATTATTCATTAGCCTATTATTATTACTATCATCATTATTATTCTTCTGATTATTACTGATTAGTATTAGCCTGCTTTTGCCCTATTATATGACATTTGGCAGAGATTTTTTTTGTAAAAAAAAAAAACAAAACAAGGTGACAAATTGAAGCCACAGAAGCTGAAACAAGTCACATTTTTGAGTATATGGATAAAATTAAACAAAAAAAGTAAACTCTTGAACACCAAAATCGTATTTTTTTTATATTCACAAACAACTGCAAACCATATGTATCATTCTAGTATCATCAACAATAACATATTTGTAGATTGGATAGAAAATATGTAAGAAAGAACATTCACAAGCATCTTTATACTTTATTTAGTAATACCTTCTTTAGTAGTAAGACTGGACTGTCCAAATACAACATAGACGTAATCGACATGTAATCCAGTACTTGAAAAGTTTGTATTGTAGTATAGTACAGTCTACAATGTACAATGGAGATGATTTGATTGTATGCATCTGATGAGCAGATTTAAATACACATTAAAACATAAGCAACAACACAAAAGAGCCGTAGGAACTTATATTATTCATAGGGGTGATGGCTTTAGCTTGGACGGCTTCACAGCCAATCACATGTGGCTTCATCTTCTTCTACACATGAGAATATGCAAATTCCACACAGAGATGTCCAAGCGGAGAATCGAACCCAGGTCTTCCCTGACTGTGTGGCCTACAAGCTAACCACTCGTCCACAGTGCGGTGCTAAATATCTTAATCAGGAAGATTTTTTTTATTTATTGCCACATAAACACATACAAATGTACAGCAGGAAATGGTTTCTCTCTTGCATGTCTTTTGAAGTGAGCTTTTTGAATGAATGTTTGACCAAATTCAGAGCAAATAAATATATATATTTAAATATTTTAGTGTCTCTTTTAAAATCAGCGTTTTTGAGAATGAAAATACTGTTTTACCACAAACTGAGCAGGTGAAAGGTTTCTCTGCCTTATGAAGTCTCACGTGTCTTTTTGGATTTCCAAGGGCCCCTGTTAAAAAATTGGTAAAAATGTATCAAAAACAGTCTATTTGCTGTTCACACGCTACATTTGACAGCCATAGTCCAGACACAGTCTACAATGTACAATGGAGATGATTTGTGTAACTTTGTATAAACAGTATGTATTTTAACGTATCTTTTACTCTGTTTACTTACTTTTATTCAATTCCATTTTCCTGCAAAGTGTCTTTGAGTATATTGAAAAGTGCTATATAAATAAAATTTATTATTATTATAATACCTGTGAGAGATGCAACAAACATGTCATCATAATGTCCTTTAGCAATGTTAAAAGTTGATCTTTTGCACTTTATTTTTAAGAGTCAAACTCTCCTGGTCATTTTTACATCCTTAAGATAAATTTTTCAAGTTCCTGCCCACCCTGGGACTTTTACCACAAACTGTTTGTTAAAAAGGTTTCTCCCCAGTGTGTAGTCTTGTGTGTCTCTTTAACTCGCCTTTAAGGTAGAACGTTTTATCACATATTGAGCAAGGGAACGGTTTTTCCCCAGTGTGTATTCTCGTGTGTTTATTTAAATCCGTTTTTTGTGAGAATCTTTTACCACACACCAAGCAAGGAAACGGTTTCTCTCCGGTGTGTATTCTCATGTGTACTTTCAAATGCGACTGCCAGAAGAATCTTTTACCACAAACTGAGCAGGTGAAAGGTTTCTCTCCTGTGTGTATTCTCATGTGTGCTTTCAAATTTGATTGCTGAGAGAATTTTTTACCGCACACTGAGCAGACGAAAGGTTTCTCGCCTGTGTGTATTCTTGTGTGTACGTTCAAGTGTGACCGCCGAGATAATCGTTTGCCGCAAACCGAGCAGGTGAAGGTTTTCTTTCTTGTGTGTACTCTTGTGTGTTCTTTCAAATTTGACCACTCTGAGAATATTTTACCACAAACTGAGCAGGTGAAAGGTTTCTCTCCTGTGTGGTATCTCATGTGTCTGGTCAGATTTCCCTTGTGAACAAAGGTTTTGTCACATTGAGAGCATTTCCAGGGTGTGTTGTCAGTGTGACATGTCATATCAGTTTCAGAGTCTTCATCATCAGTGTCAGGAGAGTGTGACGTTATGTCGTCGCTATCTGATAGTGGAGCTAAGAGGTTCTCCGCTTGTCCTCCACAGTGGTCTCCATCAGCTTCTGTTGTTATGTGTTGAGCCGAGCTGCAGCTCGGAGGCTCCACCTCTCTCTCCTCTTCATCATCTTCACTCTTCAAAGGGACACCAATCACTGGGAAGTCCTCCAGTCCTTCAAGATGCTGTCCCTCCCGCTTTTCCTCTTTAATATGAGGGGGGCGTGGCTCCTTCCCTTCCTCTTTAATTTGAGAGCGCCATTGCTCCTCTTCTTCCTCTTTAATGTGGGGAAGCTGTGGCTCTTCCTGTTCCATTCTGGAGTTCCACTGCTGCTGCTCACTGGGGAGATGTTCTCCTGCAGGACACAAGAACACAAAGACATGCTAGGATAACACAGAGTGGGGTTGAACAATTTTAGGAAAAAAATATGATTTTTCTGGCATTTACATTTAACACCTACAGAGAACATACTAACTCCTTATTTCTAAAATCACAAATACTTCAACTTGCTGATATAGTTCATCTTCAAACAGCTAAAATAATGCATAAGGCTAAAAATAACCAATTAGCTAAAAATGTCATCCAATACTTCTCTACAAGAGAGGAGAAATATGATCTCAGGGAAGAACTACATTTGAAACACTTATATGCTAAGACTACGTTAGCGTTAGCATAGCATTTCAGTATGTGGAATCAAACTATGGAATGGATTGAGTAAGGAAGTCAAACAATGCACAACGATGAGCCAATTCAAGAAACAATACAAGCAGTTGATGTTTGCTAAATACAAGGATGAAGAGTCTTGAACCAGTCATGATGTGCTATATATATCACTATATTGACACTTACTATGGTACCCATTATGTCATTGGATGCTAATATCACCTCCTACTTCGGTACGGGACAAAAAAACAACAACAAAAAACTTAAACTATATTAGGAAAGCAGGAAGTGAACAAATGTAACAGTTACTGATTGTAAAAGTACCAGATGGAGGGGTAGGATTTAATAAGCTTTGCTTCTTCCTACTCCTTTTGGACATGTGGAACTGGGAACTGATTATGGGATGCATTCAATTGTAATCTGATGCATGTTCAAATGAAATAAAACCATTACCATTACTGGGGTGCAACCATGTCACCATGTTCTTATCCCAATGCCAGTGTGCATAAATACAATCTCTTCTTCATCGTTCCTCTGTGTTGTTTTTCCATTAGGGGGGGTCACGTATGAGCAGTAATAATAAATCATAAATCATAACCCTGTTATGTTGCTCCATGCCCATGTTCGGCCATTCCTGCTTGAATTCCCGATAGCCTGCAGAGAACAGGGTTTCCCCGAGGAAACGTACCATGTATTACATGGTAGAGTCTAGACAAAAACCAGCACCTGGTCCTCCAGATTCAGGGTTGGGCATGGGGCCAATGACTCCACACCCTAAAAACTTGAGGAACAGAAAACAAAGATGTAGGGATGCTCATGGGTGACATGAACGAAAGGGCAGAGGTATGTGAACTGGTGATGGGAAAGCAAGGATTAGACACAGTTAATGAAATTTATGAGGATTACAACCTGGATTACAACCCCCATAATCATCTCCACAAAGACACCTGGATGCCATCACCTACTGGTTAACCAATAGAGCACAGTTCATCCCACAGCTCCTATAAAATATCGATTTCATCACTCTCGTATCGATCCAACACTGACAAGAAGCCCCTGGTATCGATCCACAGCCCTTCATGACCAGTGTTAATGAGCAAATATAAAACTTCTCCACATGTGAGTATGAAACTAACCTGCTCTGCGTAACGCAACCTGAGGCTTCACGATAACAGAATCCAGTTGTTGACGTTGTCGCTCGTTCTCCTCTTTTGTTCGACAAAGTTCCTCCTCGTACTCTGCTATCGTTCTTTCGAACACTACAAATATTTCTTCAACAGCAGCAGCTAGTCGCTGGTTCACCAACGCCCTCAGCTTTTGTATTTTACACATTTTCACACAATCGCTTTCAACACTTGACAGTCACACCAGACCTCCGCTTAGCGACGTGTTCATAACTTCCGGGTATCTTTGTTAGCAGCTAGCAAGCTAAGCTAGCTTGCCGAGCGTCGCACACTGTGACGAGTTTATCCTGCCATTCATAAAACTGTCTCCCTCTTTCATACAATATCTGCGTCAAATTAAATATATGTAACAATTATCTATTGTGTTTTTCTCCGAATGCTACCCGAAATACAGTACTGTGGACTGATGCCAAAGTTGACCGCCGTGTGCGCATGCGCTATGGAACGTCGTCAGTGGCATCACTTTGAAGAACGACTTGACTCATACTCTAAGATTAGATCAAAATGTTTTAATCTCACGATCATTAGTTTTGTAAATTTAAGTGAGAATAACATCTCACTTTATTACAGTCACGCAATACACATTTTTAGCGTAAGAAAGAATTATGGCAAAGTAATATAAAAAAACTTTATTGACAAAAGCCAACCAATCACAGGACACGAGGGGAGCCACGGACGTCATTAGGTGTATTTTGGGCAGGCATGAACCTCCCTATCATTACCATCTATCAAAGGGCTGTCAAATAATTACAATTTTTAACCAGATTAATCAGTTAATCTGAAACTAATCCAATTAACAAGAGTATCTTAAACATTTGAATCACACGTTAAGCATGTTATCATCATCAATAAGAGTAATTAATAAGTCAAAGATGGTTGCCATGTTTTTACTGTGTGTACTGTGTGTAAAATTGTGTGTACTTTCAAATGTATCTTCCGAGAGAAACTTTGACCTGCTCAAGAATAAGGGTTCTCTCTAGTGTGTACGATTGCGTGTCTTTTTAACAGACTTGGTTGAAAGAATTTTTTACCACAAACAATACAAGGAAAAGGTTTCTCTCCAGTGTGTATTGACGTGTGTCTTTTTAAATTACCCTTTAAGCAGAATGTTTTACCACAAACTGAGCAAGAAAAGGGTTTCTCCCCAGTGTGTATTCTTGTGTGATCATCCAAATTTGACTTCTTAATGAATCTCTTACCACAAACTGAGCAGGAAAGAGGTTTCTCTCCAGTGTGGATTTTCATGTGTTTTTTCAATTGATATTTTTGATAGAATCTTTTCCCGCACGCCGAGCAAGGATAAGGTTTCACTCCGGTGTGTATTCTTGTGTGATCTTTCAAATACGGCTTCGCAATGAACCTTTTATTGCAAACTGAGCAAGCAAAAGGTTTCTCTCCAGTGTGATGTCTCATGTGTATTTTCAGATATCCCTTTTTAACAAAGGTTTTGTCGCATTGAGAGCATTTCCAGCGTGTGTTGTCAGTGTGACATGTCATGTCAGCTTCAGAGTCTTCATCATCAGTGTCAGGAGAGTGTGACGTTATGTCGTCGCTATCTGATAGTGGAGCTAAGAGGTTGTCTTCTTGTGATCCTCCACAGTGGTCTCCATCAGCTTCTGTTGCCATGTGACGAGTGGAGCTGCTGCTTGGAGACTCCATCTCTCTCTCTTCCTCACTTTGACCTTGGTCTTCATCATCTTCACTCTTCACAGGGACAACAATCACTGGGAACTCCTCCAGTCCTTCAAGATGCTCTCCCTCCTGACTGATGCAGTAATCCTCCTCTTCCTCTTTAATGTAAGGGGGCAGTGACTCCGCCTCTTCCTTTTTAATGTAAGGGGGCTGTGACTCCGCCTCTTCCGCTTTAACATTGTGGTACTGTGGCTCTTCCTCCTCTTCTTTGAAGTGAGGATGTTGTGGCTCTCCCTGCTCCATCCAGGAGTTCAACTCCTGTTGCTCAGGGGGGAGATGTTTTGTCACTGATGTCTGCAAGACGAAATAAGACAAACACAAGCTTTAGAAAAGTCCAACTTTGCTCGGTAAAGTGAGGCATATTCCTGCACCAGCATACAGTACATTCTGGCAACCACAAAGTCAATAATCCAACTGCAGTCCTTATTCTTGAACTGTTATGTTTCTAATGGCCGATCTGTGATGAGCACACAAGCTCAATAACATTTTAAAGCATCTCACTGTAAGTCATCTCACTATGAAACACCTGTGATCACAGCTGGTTGGCAGTATTGATGAATGTTTTGTGACATGTTTTGGGGTTCAATACCAGATCAGACCAACGGGCTGAGTACTAACACACTTAATGTTTACATGGGAGCTCGGACGCCATGTAACTGTATTTTCTTAAATGGCAATGGTTCTTCCCATATGGTGTAGATGCCAAAATTATGTTAATATAAAAGCCTTATATGTTAGGACATATATGATAAAGGATAAACAGAAAGCTTAAACACATGAGAGAATATGAACGAAACCAACCTTGTCTGTGTAACACAACACAACTCGAGGCGTCTTCAAAACGTCGTCCTGTCTCGTACTCTTTTATCGTTCTTTCTCACTCTAAAATATTCTTCAGCAGCCACGATTAGTCGCTGATTCACCGACGCTCTCATCATTTGTATTTTACACACTTTCACACAATCACAACACTTAACACTCACGATTGAGCTCTGCTTGGCGATGAGTCGACAACTTCCGGGTCTCTTTGCTAGCAGCTAGCAAGCTAAGCTAGCTTGATATGATTCGAAGTTTACTGAAAAAAGTTTATGCTGTCATGAATAAAATGATCTCTTTGTGTCACTTAATATCCGTTCCGTTCACACAACATATATATATATTTTTTTAACATTAATCCATTGTGTTTTACTCCGAAGGCTACCGAAACATCTGTCCTAGGGTGAACGCCTGTGTACGCATGCGTGTTGTCACGTGATCAATGACGGAACTTGGATGACCCCTTCCAAAACGTCAGAATAGTAGTGTACGTCCTTTAAGAATCTTTTTATTTCACGTTTTGTTCGGTGAATTCAAAAGAGACAAAACATCAGACTTTATTAAAGTCATTCAAGAAATATAGTAGAAAGAACAATCACAAAGTCAGATCATTAAAAACTTTATTGACAAAAAGGGTGTTCATACACGTGATATATGAACCAGACTTTTCATCATAACACCAGTTAGGAATGTCAGAAGTCCTTATTTTATACAACATTTTTTTTTGTTTTATAGAGTAATACTGTTTTGTTTATTCGTACTACCGTAACATTTAAATGACTCCCCATTGTGGATTATTTGGTGTTCAGTCAATTTCATGCTGTTAGCGAATTGCTGACCTCACAGTGAAGAAACATTTCTCTTCCAAGAGAAGCTTGTGTCCCAAACTGTGCAAAAAAGTTCATCTCAGGTGTGTATTATTGTGTGTCTTTTTAAATTGCCTTTAAGATCAAATCTTTTGCCACACACCAAGCAAGGAAATGGTTTCTCTCCAGTGTGTGTTCTTGTGTGTCTTTTTAAACCACTCATTATTGAGAATCTTTTACCGCACACCAAGCAAGGAAAGGGTTTCTCTCCAGTGTGTATTCTTGTGTGTTCTTTCAAGTGGGACTTCTGAATGAAATCTTTACCACAAACTGAGCAGGAAAATGGTTTCTCTCCGACGTGTATTTTTGTGTGTCTATTAAAAACAGCTTTCTGCGAAAATCTTTTACCACACACAGAGCAGAGAAATGGTTTCTCTCCAGTGTGTATTCTTGTGTGTCTATTTAAGTCAACTTTCTGAGTGAATCGTTTACCGCACACTGAGCAAGAAAAAGGTTTCTCTCCAACGTGCGTTCTGGTATGTCTTCTTAAACCATTTTTTTGATTGAATCTTTTACCGCACACCAAGCATAGAAAAGGTTTCTCCCCAGTGTGCATTCTTATGTGTTCCTTCAAATATGACTCAGCAATGAACCTTTTACCGCAAAATGAGCAAGCGAAAGGTTTCTTTCCTGTGTGATGTCTCATGTGGATTTTCAGACGTCCTTTGTTAACAAATGTTTTGTCACATTGAGAGCATTTCCAGCGTGTGTTGTCAGTGTGACATGTCATATCAGCTTCAGAGTCTTCATCATCAGTGTCAGGAGAGTGTGACGTTATGTCGTCGCTATCTGATAGTGGAGCTAAGAGGTTGTCTGCTTGTGATCCTCCACTGTGGTCTCCATCAGCTTCTGTTGTCGTGTGACGAGTGGAGCTGCTGCTTGGAGGCTCCACCTCTCTCTCCTCCTCACTTTGACCTTGGTCTTCATCATCTTCACTCTTCACGGTTACACGAATCACTGGGAACTCCTCCTGTCCTTCAAGATGCTCTCGCTCCTGACTGATGCTGCGATCCTCCTCTTCCTCTTTAATGTGAGGGTGCTGTGGCTCCTCCCGCTCCATCCGGGAGGTTCACTACTGCTGCTCAGTGGGAAGATGTTCTTCACGGACGTCTGCAGGACACAAGAAGACAAAGACATGCTTTGTCCACAAAAAGTGCCTTCATTGAAGATTTGATTCTTGGTGTGGCTGAAAAAAGCAAGATGGTGGTGGTTGATCTTGTTACCCCAAGCGTCTTTGAGAACAGTCACATATTCAATGAAAGTAAACGTAACCTAAAGGGGACCTATTATATTCATTTTTCAGCCCTTTGTATTGAGTTGTGGACTCCTATAGAGCAGCTACACACGATGCTAAAGCTACTTACTATTGAGATATGCCTTGAAGTTTCCTTGAGAAGATTCAGCCCATCCAGTCTCTACTTCGCGATCGGATTTGTGATCCAACACACATGGCTGGATGTTAAAAGCGGACATTTTAAAAAGATAAATTGCCGTTCATTATGAACTCCTACACAGTTTTTCAACTTCAATAAAGTTGGGTTCGGCAGCTATCCGGAAGTCCTCCTGAACCCTTGGGAGTGTGACCAGCAACAGCGGAGTGGGTGTGGGTCAACAGACCGTTTTCACAGGAAGTACAGAATATAATATGGACGGATTCTGGAAGAATTATAAAGCTAAATTATGTGCTGAAGCATCGGTGATGTGTAACTTGGTCATTAACCATTTTTAGCGAGGCTACCGGTGTTTAAAACAACTCAACTGTTAGCAACCCCAATAATAACCCCAAGTAACGTTGGAAAGGCGTCTGGCTTTAGCAACAGTTGCATAGTGGCCAACGTTCACAAAACAGTCCACTGTGAAATACCCCCCCCCCCCTCCGCACAGACGTAAACTGAAACACAGTATCGAGTTCGTATCGATCACGAACCCTTGATATCGATACAATAGCTATGTGGAGTACATGTGCAAAACGGTCCTTACCGGATAACAGTTTTTATGGGTAGTGTTAAAAACAAATAAAACATATACAAATGTGTCAGTAAGAGTGAAACTAACCTGCTCTGCTTCTTGAAAACAGCGTCCAGTTATTGACGTCGTCGCTGGTTCTCCTTGTACTCTGCTATCGTTCTCCGCTAACAGTCGCAGTTAGTCGCCGATTCACAAATGCACTCAGCATTTGTGTGTGTGTTTTTTTTTTTACAAATGCTCACACAATCACAACACTTTGCACTCACACTTGATTTCTGTCGTAGTGATGTGTTGATAACTTCCGGCTCTTTGTTAGCAGCTAGCAAGCTAAGCTAGCTTGAGAAGGTGCAAAGTTCACTGAGACGAGTTTATCCTTCCTGACACGAATAATATTGTCCCGCATTGTGTCGTTCATATTTAATATTTCAGAATAATTATCCATTGTGTTTTTCCCCGAAATCTACCCGGCATACATTTCCATAACTGGCGGCAGCCAGTCTGCAGTGCGCGTGCACTCGGTCACTGTTGCCAACTCCTCAGTAAGAAAAGTATCTATTGGTTGTCCTACAATTCACTAGTTGACGTCATTGGCTAATTTGCATACAAGTCGCTGTAATCATCATCAACTTTATTTCATACACATACAGTGCATGGTCCATAGAACCTTAAAAAAAACACAGAGAAAAACCGGACTGAATTTTGTACAGGGTTGGTCAAACTATGTATCGTGCTGTTAACATGTTAGCATTTTAGCCTACACATTCATCTGTACGTCACATTCCGTAGCACAGCAGCAATCAAATGAATGTCCTCTTTACTTCTGACAATCGTATCATAACAAAGTCCAAACCATACTGCGAGCAAACCCTTAATGTTGGGTTATATGCTCTCATTTACAATATTGTTTATAAAGTGGTTCTAACGTGCAGTATGTTCCTGTCAGTGCACTGTGCTTTTGTTTTGAAGAGACCTCCTGACTTCCTGTTTAACTGTCGTAAAATGCGTTGCGACGGACATTTTACTTTACTTCCCATAAATAGCATGTGCGCGTGCTTATGTTGACTGTGTGGGTAAATAAACACAGCTAAGAAACAAGACGCGGTGTGAACTATCCAATATGTCACACAGTGCTGAGAACGCAACACTTAATTTCAAATTGGCCATAAAAAATAATTGTACTATTTTATCTCGGCCAGCACCTTCAAAAGCCGAATAATTTACATTCGGTCTCGCCTCCACTCTTTATCTTGCAGTTGGGACTACAGGTTTTATTTTTGAATAAAACTTTTTTTTTTTAACTATGGAATGAAACGTGTATTACAAATGAGTCTATCATCAATCCCAACGAAACAGTGCTTTACGTGTTGGATAGTTCCATGTACTAATGATGTTATGACGCGTGAAGAGGACATACGACATAGAGAAACAACTTTAATATCTTTTTCTCTTTAAGACGTGACAAACACGACTAAGATTTTGCTCAGTGAGGATGTGTTCCTTGTTGATTCAAAACGCATTTAAGACGCTGCATCGTGCGCTGAGAACTTAGCAGTCTTCTAGCCTCGAAGGTAAATTGAATAGACACGCTAATGGCCATGTTGTAATATACGCAAAGATGAGCGTGATTTAATTGTGTTTTTTTTTTGCTTGAATATGAAGGAATTGTTAATTACAGATACTGGCCAGCATATTTCAAATGTCAAAAGTATTTACTTAAATGCTCTGACGCTCAATTACTTGCCGTTTTATTATCTTCATGTGTTAACAATGCACGAGATAGACACGCCTCACTGCTGCCCCCTGCAGAGCGGAGAAAGTACTGCACCCCTCGAGGCTCATCCAATATAACAACATGATGTGAAATTGAAAGTGTCTTTTACTTCAAGGTGTTAATGGTTCATGAATGCTGCTAGAAATGAAAAAAAAAAATCGGGATCTCTCCTGACAAATACAAAATGTCATAACACATTTTTACACTCCATACTTAATTAAAAATAACCTTTGAATAATAAAAACAGATTAATATGGTGGTCCTGCAGGAAACACGCTTTATGTGGGTTGACAATGGAGCCAATGAAGACTTTGCTACTGCTGACTACAGTCTGTAGTGTAGGTGAGCCATTTAAACGTCAACAAAAGGTGCTTTTACGTTACGGTGCTCATCACGACTTACCTTCTAGGTTCCACAAGAACGTGTTATGAGCAGGGAACCCACATAACAACTCCAAAGAATATTCCAGCTCTGGCTGGAACATGTCTGCATATTCCATGTAAATTCACATACAATGGAGACCCCAATACCAAGCTGTGGATGTGTGGGCAGTGGACCAAAGGTGACTCGTATCCAAGTACCATCGTTTATGACAACTGCTTGAGCTTCAGTGATTATTCACTTATTTTAACGGGAAGGCTAGACCAGCAGAACTGCACCATGATGTACAACAACACGGTTACGCAACACTCAGGCGCCTATTTCTTGCAACTGTACAACCATGTGACCGTGGTTGGGAAGCAGTGTGAACCCGTTTATATCCAAGTTGAAGGTAAGCCTTTTTTTGTTTTTCACTTGAAAGTTTCATCCCTCATGACCGATTGGTTCCACAGAACAGCCTTGGCAACCCACCATCCATATCCCCGTAGTTGAGCTGAAAGTGAACAAGCCCATCACCATCAGCTGCTCCGCTTTCACTCCTTGCCCGGCGTCTCCGCCTGTGGTCAAGTGGCGTCACACTAGCAACAACCAGCAACATCTGGAGCAGCTCCCAGATGGAACCTTCATGACTAAACTCCAGGACACGTTGGTTTTGACGGAAAAGTACAACGGCTACATCCTGGAATGCTCGTCTGTTTATTACGTGCACGGACGTCAGGAACAGACCAATAGCAGCGTGACTCTCAACGTTTTATGTGAGACCTTTTCTGTTTGTCCCCTCACGAAAATGACACAAAGATGATCTCTGGGTACTGTTCTCCTCTTAGTTGCCCCCAAGGACACCAAAGTCTTGGTCAGTCCATCAGGACCAGTATTATTCGGGACCTACGTGGTGATGAACTGCTCCAGTCGAGCCAACCCAGCCAGCAACTTTACCTGGTGGGTTAAGGAGGAGGGCGGGACTTACACGCCCATGGCCGATGGAGAATGTACGACATGGAACGTGACCAAGCAAGAAGAGATTTACTGTGTGGCGGCCAATTCTGTAGGCCAGCAAGCATCAAGAAAGATCAGACTAGAGATTACAGGTGGGCATCGAATACAACGTGTCTGCCCCTTTAAATAAACCCATTTAAATATTAGTGAACACAAAATGCAGTTTTTAACAGAAGCTTATTATGACCCAAACCCACATAGACCTGGGTGGAAAAGTGATTGCCCCCTAAACCTAATACCCGGTTGGGCCGCCCTTAGCAGCAACAACTGCAATCAAGCGTTTGTCATAACTTGCAATGAGTCTCTACTTTGCAGAATTATTGTCATTCAGCCACATGGGAGGCTTTATAAAGCACCTTTTGAAGGTCATGCCACAGCATCCCAGTAGGATCCAGGTCAGGACTCGGACTAGGCCACTCCAAAGTCTTCATTTGGTTTTTCTTCGGCTATTAAGAGGTGGACTTCCTGGTGTGTTTAGGATCATTGTCCTGCTGAAGAACTAAAGCTTGAGGTCACCAATAGATGGCTGGACATTCTCCTTCAAGGTTCAATTAATCACAGCAAGTCTTCCAGGTCCTGAAGCAGCAAAACAGCCCCAGACCATCACACTACCACCACCATATTTTACTGTAGATACGTTCTTTTTCTTCAAAAAGAATTATGACTCATCAGATGAAAGTATTTACCTAAAGGTCTTGGGAATGACGTTCTTGTCCAGCAGTGGTTTTTATCTTGGAACGCTGCCATGCAGGCCGTTTTTTCACGGTGTCTGTCTTATAGTGGAGTCATGAAAACTGACCTTAACTGAGTTAAGTGAGGCCTGCAGTTCTTTGGATGATATTGTGGGGACTTTTGTGACCTCTAGGTGTACTTTTGGTTGGCCACTGGTTCGCCACTGTTCCGTGTTTTAACCATTTGTGGATAATGGCTCTCAGTGTGGTTTGCTGGAGTCCTAAATTTAATTGCTTTGTAACTTTTTCCTGAGTGATCTCAATCTGTTATGTTTTAACAGGGGGGGCATCACTTTTTCGCACAGGGTAAAGTAGGTTTGGATTTTTTTCTCCCTTAAAAAGTTTGATTAAAAAATGCATTCTGGGGCAAACACTTCCACAGCAACGTACGGGTCTTCATACATGGATTGTGTCTGCAGGCCAGCCTGGGGATTACACGCGGCTGATCGTGGGAGGAATCGTTGTTTTTATTGTGTTTGTCGCCTTGGTGCTCGTCTATACTTGGTAGGAAAACTCCCTTCATGTATACAGTATTTGTACTTCTGTTGACTAGTAATGTTGCTGGATGGACAGCCGAAGACCTACCGGTCTGTTGAATTTAGACTCGACTTAAATGAGAGAAATTGTTAAATATTCCAAGTTTTACACACAATTCACGTTGTTAAAAAATAATCGCATGTAAGTTGCATAAGTATTCCACCAATCAGGTGGGATATAGTGTATGTAGATGCCTTTTTGTAAAGTGTACTCGTGCTTTCTCTCCAGGTGGTCCAGGCGGTCCAGATCGTGGTCGCTGCGTCCTGCTAAGGTGGGAAACAACCTTTATTATGAAAACCAATGTCGTCCTGTTGTCATTCTGGATACACCCCGTGTCCTCTGGGTCAAAATGACCCATCTTCATTAGAGGGGACCTATTTCCACTTGAAATGTAGTTAGAATGTTGTATTCTCATGCTAAACAATGCCTAAGTTTCAGATCATGAGGTTTGGATCTATTGTCATTAGAGATCCCCATTAGTCCTCACTGCAGTGAAGTTTCCAAGTTTGTAAGTTTCATGGACTTATCGTTCCGAGTTATTCGCCAAAAACGCTTATTCTAGTGGCTTCAGGTTCAAAACCAACCAAAAAAATCACAGTCCCAAAATGGAAGCAGCTCCAGGATCGCTTTTTGGAGTTTTTTTCGGAAGGCTTCATAGACGGTGTACTTAGTTGCGCCCTTTACGAACATTGTTAGCTGCCTCTTCGTTAGCTCTTTTTATATTTAGAATGCACAGAAGAGCAAGATGATTTCATGTCTCACATAAGTACTCTGGATGGGCAAAATTTAAAAAGTACAGTTTCCCTTGAACCTGACGTCATTTCTTATGAACTCTACAAGATTGCTGCATTCGAAGTATCATGGGTGATAATTAAAAAAAGCACAGTAAACATTGATGGAGACATGTCATGACTATTTTGATTGGTCTTTGGGGTAAGTAACTAGCAACTCCAAACACTGCCACTGAACACAGGTTGTGTGTCTGCAGAGTCTTCAAGTCTTTAAATAAACACAATGGCTATAATTTCAGCATTTACAGTATTACAGTAGTCTCCTTTGTCCTCTTTAATTGCAGAAAGAAGCGCCTAAAGACATAACCATGGTTGCATTCAATCAGGATGGAGTCTACAATAATGGCATCAACGTGCACATAACCAGAGACGCCGTCCAAGCAGAAGGGAACAGCGATAATCATCATCATCAGCAGAGCGTTCACGCGCAAGTGTACTCAGTACCCAACATTCCTGCCAGGATTATATGAATCTGTCCATGTTGGCAGTGCAGTACATAGGTGGAATGAAATTCATTGTAATTCAGGCAGAATTGTTTATCAAAAGGGTTTGGCTTAAAAGCATTAAAATTCAACACAAATACTCTCTAATTTAAATACTTGGATGAGGTAAAGCATTGCCACAATTTGGAATTTTGCACAAGCCTGGTACACCTATGTATATGGAGTATATGAACACAAATATGTATTTTACTAGCATGTATCATAACGTAATAATGTCTTTTTCTATCGTTTTCCCAGGTAACCACCATGTTTTTCCCTTGGTAACTCAGCTTAACTCAGCTTAACGATAATGCGGCGTTGGGAATTCTTGTGGAAGATCATAATTTCAATTACCCTTATTTTCCGTGAATATTTAATTGATAATGAAAAATTTGACAAGTATATGACCCACAGCTCATGACCACTTCTAAACTAGACACGAGATACTGGAACCCCACCTGGGGCAGGACCTCATTCCCAACCCGGAGGGAACACTCCACCCTTTCCGACTGAGAACCATGGCCTCTGATTTGGAGGTGCTGAGTCTCATCCCAGAAGCTTCCCACTCTGATGCAAACCGTCCCAGTAAACACTCAAGGTCACTGCCCGAGGAGGCCATCAGGACCACATCGTCCGCGAATAGCAGAGATGAGATCCTAAGGCCCCCGAACTGGACTCCCTCGACCATTCATTCATTCATTTTCTACCACTTTTCCTCACGAGGGTCGCGGGGGTCCCAGCTGTCTTCGGGCGTGAGGCGGGGTACACCCTGGACTGGTGGCCAGCCAATCACAGGGCACATATAGACAAACAACCATTCACACTCACATTCATACCTATGGACAATTTGGAGTCGACAATTAACCTAGCATGTTTATGCACGGGGAGAACATGCAAACTCCACACAGAGATGGCCGAGGGTGGAATTGAACCCTGGTCTCCTAGCTGTGAGGTCTGCGCGCTAACCACTAGACCGCCGTGCCGCCCCTCCCTCGACCAATTTATTGCAAATAAGCTTTTAAGTGATTATACTGTAGTCTGGATAGTCTATACCAGGGGTCTCAAACTCGTGGCCCGCGGGCTAGTTTGAGGCCCCCGCCTTGGTATGAAAGTTTAACGTTGTAATATGGATGCTGTACGGTATCATGAACCCAGAAATGACAGCTTTGTGCATAGTGGACACAATTGACGCCATTTTGCATGTTACGTCGCCGCTCCCAGATGTAACGATGCTAACTTGCTAATTGGGTAAAATGGTTAAGTTTCATTAATGTTCACGTTAAAGGTTAAATAACTGTTAATACTGTTCATTTCAATGTGAAAAAAATAATTTCTCTACCGACCAACTATATGTGGTTTCTTAAGTTTTTATTTTCTGTTTTCTTATTTTTATTTATTACTGATTGATTTATTTTATTTATTTTGATGTATTTATTTTTTCATCTGTTTGCTTATTTTTGTTTATTACTGATTGATTTATTTTATTTATTTTGATGTATTTATTTTTTCATATTATTTAAAATAAAAATTAAGATATTTAAGAACAGTGGAATGTTTTATCAGAGCTTTTCTTGTGGAAAACCGGAACCAAAGCACTGAAAAAGTGTAGGGTAGAGCATAAGCAAAAGCATTGAAGACATTTTTTTTAATAGACTTTTTCAGTTTTTAATGTTTTTTTTTTTTTTTTAAACCTGATGCGGCCCAACCTCACCCAGACCCTAGCTCCAGTGGCCCCAAGGTAAATTGAGTCTGAGACCCCTGTTCTAGACCACCGCTAAATAAAAACTGAACCCCCACCCCCCCTCAAATAGAAATATGTTCAAAAAGGATTTAGTAATGAGTAGGTGCAGCATTCTTATTATTAACCTCAAAAATAGGTTTGGACATGCTTGAGGCCAGTGGGATGTTGCTCCAGGTGGAAGATGGCTTTCCATGGCATCCACTGTCTGGAACTGATGTTCATTTTTGTACGCACAAAAAATGTATGGTCACTTTTGTGTCTTATTTTGTCTCAAGTAACAGAACAAAATTGTGATTTATTTGGGACATTGTGCTTATTAGCAAAATTGCACTTTCATTGAAACACTTTACATATGTAATGTAATGTAATGTACACAAGTACATTACAATTAGTGCGATAGATTTGGTATCTTATCGGATACCAAATGTTTTCTGTGCTCAAGCTAGGAAAATATTCCATTTATTAATATTCAGTCCACTAAGGAAATTAATTTAACATGGCTGGAAGCAATTAATGGCGATAGACGAGGGATGACTATTGGTATAGGTCTTGTGAAGGCTTGAAAAAATATCATGCATTAAAGTTTTCACAAGTATGGCCTGTTTTTCCTTACGACAATCATATTAGTCATATTTAAAAGTACAGACTACCCATACTCTTCACTCCAGTCACCCAAACGTGAGACTTCCTCTGAGTTTATTTTGTCAGGAGAAAGAATACATTGGAAAAAGTAATATATAAAAATAGATTTTTACGACATTTTTTTTACAGTGCTGTAGTTCACGTCGCAGGTGATAATCTACAGCCGCTGATGCGGTGTCAAACGATGCAGTGTTTGGAGATGAGCTGGTGGGCCATCTCAATGTTGCCACTGGCCTGGTAGATGAGGGAGAGGTTGAAGGCAACCTCCCTCCTCAGGTCTACTTGGTCGTCAGCAATTCCCTGTTGGGTGAGGAGGAAGCTTCCTGTTAGGATGTTTAGATGTACTTTTCAGGTATCAGGATTCAGCTTGAAGGCTCAAGATCGTGGTGATGTTTCTCATGTTTGCGGGATTGCAGCCTCAAAACAGCGTCAGTAAAATGTCAGTCGATGGAATCATATGTCAACCACCCTTTTTTTTTTAACTTGAACCATTCTAAAGGATACATGTAATTCATTGACATCTACTGCCTCTTTCTCATAAGGGCGCCCACTCCCAATTGCACAACCTGCTGCTCCATTTAGAAACTGTGAACTGACGCGTAGAAAGGACAGCAAGAACTAAACGGTAGAACCGGGTGGGAACGTGGCTTCACTCACCTCTAGTTTCTGTGCCGGCAATGCGAGGGCCTTTTGGTAGTAATGGATGGCTAAATGCGTGAGGCCGAGCTGGTGCAACGCTCTGCCCAAGTTGTACATGCTCTCCTGGCACTCGCCACGCAGCTCCACATAACGCCACAGGAAGGCAAAACCCTACGGAGCAGAGTGATGTGTCAACAACGCTATTGTTTATAATTACAATTAGTATAATCATTATCACGGCGGGCGAGTGGTTAGCGTGCAGACCTCACAGCTAGGAGACCCGAGTTTGATTCCACCGTCTCTGTGTGGAGTTGCATGTTCTCCTCGTGCATGCATGGGTTTTCTCCGGGTACTCCGGTTTCCTCCCACATTCCAAAAACATGCTAGGTTAATTGGCGACTCCAAATTGTCCATAGGTTTGAATGTGAGTGTGAATGGTTGTTTGTCTATATGTGCCCTGTGATTGGCTGGCCACCAGTCCAGGGTGTAGGCCGCCTTTCACCCGAAGACAGCTGGGATAGGCTCCAGCACCCCCCGCGACCCTCGTGAGGAAAATAATTTTCGGTAGAAAATGAATGAATGAATAATCATTAAAAAACCCTCTTTAATAGTTCCATTTTATGCAACTAAAAGGACAATATTTTTCATCATATTATTACAACTTTATTGTTGTAATAATTATTACAACTTCATTCATTCATTCATTCATTTTCTACCGCTTTTCCTCACAAGGGTCGCGGGGATGCTGGAGCCTATCCCAGCTGTCTTCGGGCGAGAGGCGGGGTACACCCTGGACTGGTGGCCAGCCAATCACAGGGCACATATAGACAAACAACCATTCACACTCACATTCATACCTATGGACAATTTGGAGTCTCCAATTAACCTAGCATGTTTTTGGAATGTGGGAGGAAACCGGAGAAAACCCACGCATGCACGGGGAGAACATGCAAACTCCACACAGAGATGGCCGAGGGTGGAATCGAACCCTGGTCTCCTAGCTGTGAGGTCTGCGTGCTAACCACTAGCCCACCGCTATTACAACTTTATTGTTATAATAATATGAGACTGAGAATACAACTTTTTTCCTCTTAATATTTTGATTTTATTCTCGTAAAATGTCTGCTGTTGCTTTTATCCAAAATAATTTAACAAAGATTTTCCAACTTTTCTCTGATTTTACAAATTTTACTTAACATTATTTTTTCCTCATAATATTACGTACTTTATTCTTGTGAAATTATTCATTTCTAGCCATACAAAATGAATGTACTTTATATATGCAATATAAAACATATTGCATATATTTTACACTAATGTAATGTGACAAGTGAAAGTTATGCTTGAAATGTATGTTGTTTTTCTCTTTTTTGTTGGGAACTGATACTTTCCTGAAACTTACATATGTTCTACGGCTAGAAACAAACTTTTTTTCTGATCAAAGACGAGAGTCTAATCTTTCTTTTAGTAGACGGGGTTGTCTTTTGAAAAAACGGCCGGGATTGAATGAGTTAAGAAGATGTTAAGAAGATGTTGTCACCAATGCAATCAGATTGCATTATTAATGTAAGATATTCTTTATGACACCTGTATTTTGTTTAAACAATTAGAAGAGAGGCAAACCGTGCTCTTATTTTGAAGGCCGGCAGTGTGTTCTGTGTGTTGAGAATGTCAAAACTTGCAGGACATTATAATATAGCCAATTCTCGCAATGTTTTGCGGTCTTATTGGCCACTTGTGGAGACCAGCATGAGAGTATGTATCACTCCTCAGGTCATGTTGTTATTAAATAAGACAGCATGAGATAACGTCATCATGCCAATTATGTCCCATTGCCGACAGTAGATTGATTCAAAAGAACCGACATCATACAGTAGATTGATTGAAAAGAACCGACATCGTAACATACCTGCACCATCAGCGTGTGCCTCTTTGCAACAAACTTCTGGGATGCCATGTGGAAGAAGGTGAGGCCCACCATGAGGTTGGAAAGCGGCTTATCAGGCTGAGACTGGAAGGCCTGCACGTATTGGCCTGGAGACAAACAACACAATGTCTTCTTTGCGTTCCGCACATTTTGGCAAGGGTTGACTGTGGTACCCAGGGCGTGTTTGAAGCTGCCTGACACCATGGCGTTGTGTCCACAGAGGAAGCACAGGGCGTAGTTGTTGGGATGTTTCAACAGCAGGCGCAGGCAAAAGCGATGATGCCGTTGGTGCTGGGAGGTTATTGTCAGCTGAGGGAAACACACATCTATAAGCCCAGAAGAAACATGCCTGAAAATACATTAAGTCTAAGACACATGTCCACTTACTTGGTTGAATATATTCCAAAGCTGAGCCTGATCCACATTTTCTATCAGCATCAATCTGTTGTAAAGAAGGAAATACATAAGCAACGACAAAACTACCACATGTAATTCACCCTCAACTTCGCATACCTGATGTAGTTGTAGGCCTTGTAGTAGTTACGGTCCAGGATGCTGGCCGAGAGTCCGAGGAACTCCAGCTCCTTCCTCCTGGGCTTGATGTCGTAGAAAATGTAGAACTCCATGGCGGAGTCCACCATCAGCTCGGCCTCTCTAAAACGCCGCACCTCGCACAGAGTGAGCACGCAGCTCAGCAGCAGCTGCCACCAGTCCTCTTTGGACAACACTTTGGTTTTACCTAACGGGGATACAGAATAAGACGATACGGACTGGGGTTGGCACGATACCACAGCTTCAGTAGTCAAACCCAATCAATACCTGTGAATTTCCACAACTCTCGATATGTATTTGATACCACAATAAAAACAGAAACACAAACGTAATTTCTGTATGATTTCAATCATTTTCAAAGGGAACATATTGCGCTTTTTCGACTTTTCAGACCTATAAATGTTGTATTCTCGTGTTAAAAGTATGCCAAAGCATCACATGTTGAGGTTTGAGCACAGTGCAGCCAACTATTGCTATTTAAAGAGCAGTGCCGCAAAGCATGATGGGAGATCGCACTACTTATTTGGCATGCCCTACTGCTACCCTGATTGTGGCAAATTAGTGAATTTTTTATAGCACAGCAGGTACAGTGCTTGGATACAGACCCAGAGATCGTTGGTTCAATTCCTGATATGAGCTTACACTACCAAGTTACTCTTACTTTCATTCTATGTTTTGGCGTATTTCCACAGCGTTTCAGCCCAGCTTCAGCTTCCGAACGACTCCTGTGTTTATTCTAAATTTAGATTCTCGCAGCTTTTCAAAGTGTTTCGGTTTCGTTTCAGCTTTTCAGAATTCACACGGAATATTACATCATCTAGTTTAAGTTTCATTCACATGCTCTGAATGAATTTTCTGGGATTTCTCAGCGTAAGTAAATGCAGCAAAGTGTACTTCCGCATTAAGCTTTACAAAGTGAGTGATACAAATATCCACTCTGTCGTCATAACATGTCATGATGTGTATGGGTTAACTACACTAAAAAATGTAGCATAATTAATGCAATTAATTTGTATGTGGAAAGTACTCCTAATCCTAATCCAGATAACAGTCAATCACTGCCTGCCAATCTCCTGGAGCTCAATGCAAGATTTCACCAAGTGGGGGAAGAATAACTGTGAGAAAGAGTTGGGGATCAGTCCAGAATAATAAAGGGAAGAAGCAGGTTAATGATGTCAAGGGAGTTGGGAGCACAGTCAGTGAGAAAATCATTAGTAAGGCACTTTGCTGTAATGGATTATGGTCGACCTACACAAAAAGGCACATGTGCAGACCCGACTGAACATTGAATGAAAAAGCCTTCTCAGTACATTCATTCATTCATTTTCTACCGCTTATCCTCACAAGGGTCGCGGGGGAGCTGGAGCCTATCCCAGCTGTCTTCGGGTGAGAGGCGGGGTACACCCTGGACTGGTGGCCAGCCAATCACAGGGCACATATAGACAAACAACCATTCACACTCACATTCATACCTATGGACAACTTAGAGTGGCCAATTAACCTAGCATGTTTTTGGAGAAAACCGGAGTACCCGGAGAAAAACCACGCATGCACGGGAAGAACATGCAAACTCCACACAGAGATGTCCGAGGGTGGAATTGAACCCTGGTCTCCAAGCTGTGAGGTCTGTGCGCTAACCACTCATCCGCCGCGCAGCCAGTACGTACATGTTATGTCCAAATACGCAGCTTCTGGATCATCAATGTCCAACATCATGTCTTCCACCTTCTCCAAACGCAGGTGATTTTCGCCCGACACGACGACGGATCGCACGCACACCTTGGCACGCTGCATGGCCACCTTGAATATGGAAACACACATGTAGCTTCTATTTCAATGTGGTCCGTTTTACACCGGAGCAGGACAAAATCAAGCTATGACCTTGAGCAGCATGGAGATCATGGTGATGACGGCATCCAGGTAGTCCTCCATGTGTCCCTGGGTTTTCAGTAGCGTGGACCGATGCAGGAGGAGCTTTAGTTCCTGCAAAGATGTGTCAAAATAGGAGCGACCTCTTCTATATCTCACGCAAAAAACAACAAAAAAAAACACCTACCTTTTGCGCCGCCGATGAGTCTTGTGCCAGTGTCTCGTTGTCGTACATGGACTCCAGGGCTTTCAGGGCGCACTCAGGACGGCCCAGCTGCTGCTGCAGGGTGGCGAGAGAGAGCCGGGCTTCTAGGTGCTGCGGCGCCAACTCCACCACCTTTGTGAAGCTTCTGGCCGCTGCCTCCATCTCACCCAATGCCTTTAGGCACTCTGCAGCGGAGGTGAACGTCACTGGTCACTTATACTTGGGAAACGTAGTCACAGTTCAGACTTTAGCCTTCATTCAGATTCAACTGTGTCCCAAATAATGCAAGTAATATATCAACATATCCAGGATTTTGTAAAAGAAACAATTTGGTGAGTTATGGTAATGGTTAAATTTCATTTGAACATGCATCAGATTACAATTGAGTTCATCACATAATCAGTTCCCAGTTCCACATGACAGGAGTAGGAAGAAACAAAGCTCATTAAATCCTACCCCTCCATCTGGTACTTTTACAATCAGTAACTGTTACATTTGTTCACTTCCTGCTTTCTAATATAGTTTAAGTTTTTTTTTTTGTCACATACCGAAGTAGGGGGTGATATGAGCATCCAATGCCATAATGGGTACCATAGTAAGTGTCAATATAGTGATATATATAGCACATCATGACTGGTTCAAGACTCTTCATCCTTGTATTTAGCAAACATCAACTGCTTGTATTGTTTCTTGAATTGGCTCATCGTTGTGCATTGTTTGACTTCCTTACTCAATCCATTCCATAGTTTGATTTCACATACTGAAATGCTATGCTAACGCTAACGTAGTCCTAGCATAGAAGTGTTTCAAATGTAGTTCTTCCCTGAGATCATATTTCTGCTCTCTTGTAGAGAAGTATTGGATGACATTTTTAGCTAATTGGTTATTTTTAGCCTTATGCATTATTTTAGCTGTTTGAAGATGAACTATATCAGCAAGTTGAAGTATTTGTGATTTTAGAAATAAGGAGTTAGTATGTTCTCTGGAGGCGGCATTATGAATTATCCTTACTGACCTTTTTTGCAGTACATTTAGCGAGTGAAGATTGCTTTTATAGTTATTAGCCCATATTTCCACACAATAAGTAAGATATGGTAGAACCAAAGAGCAATAAAGAGTGTGGAGCGATTTTCTGATTGAGAAAAAAATTTGCTTTGTTAAATATTGAAATATTTCTGGCCACCTTATGTTGTATATTTGTAATATGAGGTTTCCAGATCATATTTTCATCTATTGTGATCCCCAGAAATTTATTTTCCTTTATGGATGAAGGTGCTTTCCAGGAATTTATAGCCATTTGTGACTACTGTGGGGGGGGGGACCTCAGGGATAAGATTGTAGACCTGGAATGGACTACAAGACCACTATTGGTGCTATAATCCATAAATGGAAGAAATACAAGTGATCCCAAGTCCCATGAGTCCTTACCTGCATGACGAAGCCACACCACAGCCAGGTTATATTTCTCAGATATGACAAGCGCGGACAGCAAAGGTAGGGCAGACAGGTATTCGCCGATCTCCAGGTAGGCTTCGCCCACATCCAGGTACAAGTCCCCGACCTCCTCTGCACTCTGCTCCATCAGTGAGGACACCAGGGCCTGGGGTTTGGATGGCACGCCAGAAGAAAAGACCCCATCTGTGTCTTTCTGAAACAGGTTAAGGTTGTAAAAAGCGGGCTACCTCGAGGGGTCCATGGACACGCATGTAAATGAGGCAAACAATCAGCTTGGCCTTCAGGTCCACCGGGATGCTGTCGGGAACCCTGACATCCTTGATTTGGGCTGTGGATGCATAAACACATACTGGGTTATCTTTACTGTAGTTTAGCTCGGGTCTTGGACTACTTTTTTGGCCAGTTGTGTACTTGAAACTGCAATACTGCCCGTGTTTACCATGTTTTACTCACACTTGCTCTCGGATGCTTTCTCAGAAGTCTTTGTCTCCACCTCGTTATTGTCATCCACTGGGGCCTTCTCTGATACGTTCTCATCTTTTACAAGAGACCGGGAGCTAGTTTCATCGTGGACCAGAACCACGCCCACAAAATGGACCAAAACCTGAGCGTGGACACGGAAGAATTCTCCTTTACTGGCATCCTAAATGTGTGCACATACACAACACACAGTATATACCAGTATACCTCCAAAGCCTTGTCATATTGGTGGTTGGTTATGTAGAGCTCAGCGGCCATGTTAATGATGTCATCGCTAACCAAGTTGGGATGTCGTGCCAGAGCCTCCTCAACCACGCCGAGCGCTGACGGCAGGTCGCCGCTTTCATAATAACTCCTAAACACATGTGCACGCACACCATCAAAATGTTGAATTATGACTGGCGGAGGATGTCTCATGTGGGTGTGTCAGGGAAAAAGGTCCTACTTGGCCATATCTTTGGAGAGCTGCATGAAATGCTCCCCCTCCTCCATCGGCAGCAGGGACAGGATCCGACGGTAGCCGTCCATGCACTGCTTGTGCTCGCCCAGACGCATGAGGAGACTACAGCGGTCCCACAGGTAGCGCACGTTGGTGGGAGCGTACTTGACGGCTGTTGATAAGAGAGAAGTTGAGAAGTTGATACACTCATCACGGGTTAGAATTTGGGGCACTACGACCGATCGGCCACCGATCAATATTAGCATATCCTGATACTTGCTTTTTAATGTATTTTGTAATACTAGATATTTTTGTAGGGCTACACATCGGACGAGTGGTTGGCACGCAGGCCTCACAGCTAGGAAGCCCGAGTTCAATTCCACCCTCGGTCATCTCTGTGTGGAGTTTGCGTGTTCTCCCCGTGCATGCGTGGGTTTTCTCCGGGTACTCCGGTTTCCTCCCACATTCCAAAAACAATGCTAGGTTAATTGGCCACTCCAAATTGTCCATAGGTATGAATGTGAGTGTGAATGGTTGTTTGTCTATACGTATGTGCCCTGTGATTGGCTGGCCACCAGTCCAGGGTGTACCCCGCCTCTTGCCCGAAGACAGCTGGGATAGGCTCCAGCACCCCAGCGACCCTCGTGAGAATAAGCGGTACAAAATGAATGACTATATTTTTGTATTCATTTTAAACATTTTGTCTCAACCAAATAGCCATTAATATATCATGACCGAAGTCTAAAAGAACACATTCTCCTTCCATCAACAAGTATTCACTTAATCATTAAAATTAAATATTGCTGGCAACAACACAATTTGCACATTTATATGTGGCACAAACATCCGTATAAGCACAAAATGCAAAGTAGGAAACTCAGCACTAATACGATCATTGAAATTATGAACTGGGCTCATTCAGCACGTCACGCATTTGTATGTAGCATGACAGAAACACACATTAACTCTCCCCAGAACTTTTAGTGCAAATCACATATTTAGAAATAAAACATCATCACTGGCTTGCTAATGTCATTATTGGCAATATCAGTGTGCTGATATAATCGGACAATCAACCAATCAGATATTTATACAAATTATTACCGACTTTCTGTGGAAAAAAACAGCCTATTTTTGAAGATAAAAAAATGAAATTGCAGGGCTGTGAATGCTGAATCGTATAGACCAGAGGTAGGGAACCTATGGCTCGGGAGCCAGGTAGGGCTCTTTTGATGACTGTATCTGGCTCTCAAGCATTTACCACAATAAAAATGTATGTTAGCTAACATTTTAAAGTAAACATCACAGAAATCACTGTTAAAAATATTAAAAATCAACAACTTTCTTATGCATTTTAATCCGTCCATCTATTTTCTACTGCAATACGGCCGACCATATCTATCTTTCCTGATGATATTTTCCAGGTCAAACACCAAAACTCGATTATTACTGGGTAATGTGGTAGTCTACCTCGGTCATTAAGATGTAAATGTAAACTTTCCTCCTTTAGTCAAATAGTCACCTAGCTAAAGCTGCAGAACCAAGCCTTCTGGCAAAGATGGCCAAAAGAATGAAATATACTGAGTACGGTGCAAAACCATGCAGCAGCAGAAGTTGCATTAATGGCAGCAAGTATTTGATTTATTATTGGACACTGCGCTGCTCACAAAAGTGTGCTGGCCACACCCCCTTGGAGTGGGGTAGTGTGCCTGGTCTACATAATTAGAGCCCATTATATCTAAAACTGTTGGTCTTACATAAAAATGCACACATTTTATTGCATTCAATGTTTAAAAAATGTATATGGCTCTCACAGATACACATTTTAAAATATATGGTCTTCATGGCTCTCGTAGCCAAAAAGGTTCCCGACCCCTGGTATAGACAATCATATAGACAAACAACCATTCACACTCACATTCATACCTATGGACAATTTGGAGTCGCCAATTAACCTAGCATGTTTTTGGAATGTGGGAGGAAACTGGAGTCCCCGGTGGAATTGAACTCGGGTCTCCTAGCTGTGTGGCCTTCGCGCTACCACCGCTTACACGGACCCACAGTATTCCAATCCCACCAGATGTGAACTGCTGTGGTAAAACATACACAGGGAGCGATCACGGCGGGGAAAAGAACTAAAACTGACCTTTGTTGTAGCAGACCAGAGCTTGCTGGACGTTGTCCTGCTCCAGCGACACCTCAGCTAACCTGATCCACTCCTCACAGTCTGAGGGATTCAGGTGGGCGGTGATCAGACTGAACTGCAGAGCTTTTTCCGTGTCGCCCTGGTCCTCGTAGATCATGGCCAGCGTGGAGAAAGGGTCATAGGCCAGAGGAGCTGAGTGGGAGGCAGGAGAATGACCGCCATGTTGTCACAACATCGGATGCAGCAACGCAAAAAGCACGTCCTACCTTGTCGTATGATCTCCATGCACATGGCGATGGCGTCGTCCTTCTCGCCTCTGGCGTAGCGTATGTTGGCCTCACCCATCAGGCCTCTGAGTGCCCGGGGGAGTTTGCTGCGGTTGCGTCGTTCCTGGAAACGCAGACGGCGGCGGTGGTGACATCACGAGGACAGTCACAAAGTCAAACTGGTCTCACCTTCATCATCTTCTTGTTTTCACGGTTCAGCTCCATCTCCAGCGCGAGAACGTCCCCCACGGTCATGTCCTCGCTTTCTTTGTCCTCACTCTCTTCCTTGCCCTTCCTACTTCTCGGCTTCTTGGACTTCACGGTCACGTCTGGCTTTTCCTCTTCCTCATCCAAGGCATAATCTTCATCATTCTTGTCATCAACATAGCTCAAGCTATCGTTCTCCTCTTCATCATCTGAAGACACGGGCTCTGCGCTTTCTCCCAGCATGGAGGCGAAGGCTTGCTGGACCCCTGGGCTGACTCCTTCGTCTACCAGGCGAGGAAGAACATCAATCATGGTGCCAGCAACTCATACGGTGGTTTGTACAGATAAATAAATATGATCTAATTCTCATTCCTTGGAGGGGCTTGACAGGAAATAATCGGCGAGTAAAATGATGATAATGTTTTTGTATCGGGAACAAAACCATTTTTCAAACAAACAGACCCTTTGGCTAAGGAGCCACTTTTTGGTAATATTAAGGTGGTGGACTAGGTTTTGATGAAGTAGGGTGTAGTGGTTAGCATTCTGGACTTCGGAGCAAAGGCCCCCGGGTTCGAATCTCCACTAGTAAGCATTATCGCCATTCATCAGGAAGGGCATCTGGAATATAAAGGGCTCGAGCCAAAAATCAGTATGTGGATCAAAATATCCGCTGCGGCGACTCCGTAATCAGGAAAAAGCCGAAATAAACAAACAACCCGAGCACGAGAAGCGGTTTACCGATTTGAGGGAGGTTGTGTTTCGAGGTGGAGGGCTGTGCTTCCTCCCCATCTTCAGCTGAAACTCCAACCTCCTGAAAAACAGAAATTGGATTTATTGCAATAGGCTTGACCATGGGTGTCCATATCCAGAAAATACATTTAAATACTTTATTACACTTTTTTTTCTTTCATGTATTTTATATTAAATACAATTAAACACCTTCTGTGTATGCCCAGATATGCTAGGCTACTAAATATATTTCAGTACCGTAAAACAGGGTAATAAGGGACAATTTTCGGGAAAATAATTTAAATGTAATTCTGCCTTTTCATGTTAAACAGGAAGCTGCTTTGTGGGTTTTTTTCAAAGAAGCATATATTCTTGAACAAACCGTTCAAAAAACATTTTCCCAAAAATGGTCCCTTATAACCCCGTTTTACGGTAATTATTATTGTTGATGTGATTTCTCAGTCAAACATTCTCAATTTTCAACTTTTCCCGTTTCACGTATATGGAGGGAATCCAGCTGCCGTCCTCAAATGGCTCCCGGACAGCAATTTGGACACCCTTCCAGGGTTTGCCGATTCAAGCAGCCTACCTGAGCTTTCCTTTCGTCTCTCCTCCGGTCAAACTCCTCAAAAGTTATCCTCCCTTCCAGATAGTCGATAAGCTCGGCGCTAAAGGCAGACATCTTCCTTTATATTTGACAGTCGTTATTTTATTACATTTCTAATAAGCTTCTTTATCTGCGTCTGTCAAGCTAGTAAGATGCTTGACTGTTTACAGTTTACCCTTCTTTTCCGGGAGCATGTGACGTCATGTGAATAATTTCCGGGTTATGCACGCTCACAGAGTCCTACAGTGACATCTGGCGGAGAAACGCGACATCGCAGGTTATGCTTGATATTAATGTATATTCAATACTGTAATTAAAATATAATACTTATACTTAAAAAACTAATAATTTATATAAATTTATATAAATGACTGCAGTGTAACATATGAGGCTCACCTATAAATAGTCATGATTTTAAAATAAACAGACATCAGACATCAACATAACTGCGTGCTTTATTGATGTACAGTAAAGCATTTTTATAATACAGTAGTAAGGCATATATTTGGTGGCGTTTGATCTGCTGTGACGTGTTAATGTTTTGTCTGCGACAAAAGGTGCGAGAATGCCGCAGGCTTACGTTAGCGATGACAAACCAATACAGTGTCAGAAAGCAAAAATGATGGCAGGTCATGCATGCAGCGACAACCAAAACAACCGCACACAAGTGAGTGTGTTTGTGCGTGTGTATATATCACCCTTCTTTCACTGGTGACGTGGATTTCATTTAGCCACACATGCTAGCATAGCAGTAACCCCACACATCAAAAAATACACAAACTTTCTCACAAATGGATACACAAAAGTCAAGATTCCAATTTGGGCATCCGATCAAGCAGTGGTGTCCAAAGTGATGCATTTTTGTGCATTAAAGATGAGGGCCAATATAAAACAAGCTGCAGGCCAAAATTGGCCCCCAGGTCACCCTTTGGACACCCCTGTGTTAATAGGATTCCGACAGCGGAGAAACAACCTCCCATTGATTTGAATCAAGTCAGGTTTGAAGCATTAAATAATTTCCCTGTAAATATGAGTTGTGTTTGAGCAGCAGCCTCAATGAAAACAAATCTTACAGTAGTTAAAATAGACTAAATGATATTCAATAAAATCCCAGTGTGCAACATGTACCGGAAAATGTGCCAGTGTAAGAACGTGTGCACGTTTTTATTTGGCTAATTGCAGTAGATCCTAGCATATTTGCGACCGCCAATTAAACTAACTGAACAGACTACACCGGCATCAACACAGACATTAAAACAATACTATTTTACACTCAATTACAACCTCGTTAATGGCTATGTCGGAACCAGAAGTTACCCAGCATGCTTTGCGGGTTATAAACGAATATGCAATAGTAATGTTTTGCATGTCTATTAGTGTATAAGTATTTATTTTGACACCTGCATAGTCAATGCGGTGCAGTTACATTATTTGCTCCACATGTGTTACGTGTTGTGTTATTTTTGGCTGCACCGCGAGTGTGGCGAGGAGGGGTGGTTGGGGGGGGGGTGTGTGGTTTGAAATCAATTCCCATCCAACACACGTTGGAAACGCTTACATATTTTACACCGACACGTCCTGAGATTAAAAACCTAGTTAAGGGAGACGTATTATTAATTATGCAGTAACATATGGATGATGGAGAGGGCCCACCAACACACACACACACACACACACACACACACACACAAAAGCACACACGCACACAACGTACTGTAAAGTTCCAGGATGCCTGCATTACCTTAACAGTATCGTACGCTGTTATATAAAGACATTATAATAAATGTATTATTACAATCATTCTTTTTTTTTGGATACAAATGTAATTTCTGCTGGTTACAAAGTGATGCACGCTAAACACACATGTTTTTTTTTTGTTTTTGCCCCCCACCCACCTCCAAAAAAATCTCTTTTTATACAATTGCATAGAAGTTTAAAAACCTCAGGACGGTTTAAGAAACTACCCAAATCTACAGATTCTTTTTTTTTTTTGTATTTGAACACATCTTTTGCCGGAACCACATTGACAAAAATAGACATTTTTAAATTCTGTTTGTCATCCAATCCAGCTCTTTTGTCTAGAAAAGCATGCAGTAGGGATGGAGGGGTGGATCAGAAGGACGGTGCCTGGTTCCCGCTCGGCTCGTCCGTCATGACGCTGACCAGGGACTCCATGGCGCGGCCCAGATCGTCTGCCATGTGGAACAAACTCCCGATGCTGGGACCCGAGGAGGGACAGAGGTTGGAGAACAAACCTGTCGGATCAAGGAAGCAAGAATTGGAGATTAACTAACAAATAAAATCTACCTTTGCGAGTGAATGAGACATATAGCAACATGTGGAAAAATATGCAGATTAATTTGTATGGGCGTTGTGTGGGCGTTATTTGTGTGTGACGCCTGCTACCGCCACAAATACATGGAATTCCTTTGGGAAATGTTGACTAGTGTGTCAAATATTGTTATGTTTGTTCAATTCAATTCAAAATTGTATTTTTTTCATTCAACTCATTCCCGTGCATGCGTGGGTTTTCTCCGGATACTCCGGTTTCCTCCCACATTCCCAAAACATGCTAGGTTAATTGGCGACTCCAAATTGTCCATAGGTATGAATGTGAGTGTGAATGGTTGTTTGTCTATATGTGCCCTGTGATTGGCAGGCCACCAGTTCATGGTGTACCCCGCCTCTCGCCCGAAGTCAGCTGGGATAGGCTCCAGCACCCCCGCGACCCTCCTAAAATAAAGGCAGTATAGTAAATCCAATATATAGAAATCCTTAGTTCCAGGCCCGACCGTGAATAACGTGAATTCTTTATTTATAAAATGGAATTTTTTCATAGAGCATAAAAAAACATAATTAGGGCCCTCTTGACATAATATAACACCCCTATAGTCGCCTTTACACTCGTATTACCTAAAATAGTAGACATAATAAGAGATCAATTCATATGAGCCCCAAATAAGACTTGTGCTGCTGTGTTGCTGTGAATGTGTTCAAGGGGGGCCGAGTTGGTGGCGGACAGGAAGTGATGTCAGGTGTTCAGAATTGAGTTTTAGTTTAATGCGTGTTACGGCCGCAACAGTAGTCTGCGTTCAGAATTGTTGTGCCTGTTGTGAGAACTTCCTGTTCTCTACAGAACTTCCTGCTGGTTACTGTCTTATCAATGTTAACATGACTGACACCTAGTGGCCGGTGTAGAACACCACATATATTTTTTTTAAAGGGGCAAAACCCAGACAATTAAGGGAGTCACTGACCTCTCATTGGTGTCCCCGTCTCCCTCCTGGCTCACAGGGAAAAGTAAGGAAAGAAGACGAGGAAGTATCAGTCAAAGAAAGGGAGGAAACGAAAAGCAGGAGTTTGAAGGGGGAGAGCTACGAGGCGGAATGTTCTCCAAACCTTGGCTATGAGGGAAGGAGTGGTTGAGCTGTTCCATCACTTCCTCCAGCCCTGATGCATCATGGGAGGGCGTGGACAGCTCGTCGTCACCTGGAGCAGCAAGGAGACGGATTAAAGCAACTGTTCGTTCTTAGCACTGCAGCAATAGATAACGCGTATAATGCGTAACGGCAGGGAAACACTACCTGTCATCAGGAAAATTAATGATTAACTAGAAAATTCCCGCGGAAATTTTGATGGACTGGCCACCTGTGCTGTGAACCTCGGGCCCGGTGGGCCAACGGCTACCGAGGTAGCACCTAGCAAGAAAGCCTCAAGTACGGAAAAAGTTGATGCAGTCCCATAGTGTCCCCACATCATGCCAAGTGTGTAATTGCCTTTAAACTTGAGTAAATTAGCTTAAATGCTAACATGCTAACAATCGTTGTGCTAGCAACTTGCAAGAGAGCCTCAAGTTTATTAAGTGCCAAGGTTGTCCTATAACCTCCCTACATCATGCCATGTGTGTATTTGCCTTTAAATGTGAGTAAATTAGCTTAAATGCTAACATGCTAACAGTCATCATGCTAGCACCTAGCAAGAGAGTCCCAAGTTTAGAAAGTGCCAAGGTTGTCCTATAACCTCCCGACATCATGCCATGTGTGTATTTGCCTTTAGACATGAGTAAATTAGCTTAAATGCTAACATGCTAACAGTTGTCGTGCTAGCACCTAGCAAGAGAGCCTCAAGTTTAAAAAGTGCCAAGGTTGTCCTATAACCTCCCAATATCATGCCATGTGTGTATTTGCCTTTAAACGTGAGTAAATTAGCTTAAATGCTAACATGCTAACAGTTATCATGCTAGCACCTAGAAAGAGAGCCTCAAGTTTAGAAAGTGCCAAGGTTGTCCTATAACCTTCCTAAGTCATGTCATGTGTGTATTATCCTTTAGACATGAGTAAATTAGCTTAAATGCTAACATGCTAACAGTCATCATGTTAGCACCTAGCAAGAGAGCCTCAAGTTTAGAAAGTGCCGAGGTTGTCCTATAACCTCCCCACATAATGCCATGTGTGTATTTGCCTTTAGACATGAGCAAATTAGCTTAAATGCTAACACGCTAACAGTCATGATGCTATCACCTAGCAAGAGAGTCCCAAGTTTAGAAAGTGCCAAGGTTGTCCTATAACCTCCCCACATCATGACATGTGCTTAGTAGCCTTTAGGCATGAGTAAATTAGCTTAAATCTTAACATGCTAACAGTTTTCATGCTAGCACCTAGCAAGAGAGCCTCAAATTTAAAAAGTGCCAAGGTTGTCCTATAACCTCCCTACATCATGCCATGTGTGTATTTGCCTTTAGACATGAGTAAATTAGCTTAAATGCTAACATGCTAACGGCTAACATGCTAGCACCTAGCAAGACAGCCTCAAGTTTAGAAACTGCCAAGGATGTCCTATAACGTCCCTGCATCATGCATGTGTGTATTTGCCTTTAAACATTAGCAAATTAGCTTAAATGCTAACATGCTAACAGCCATCATGCTAGCACCTAGCAAGAGAGTCTTAAGTTTAGAAAGTGCCAAGGTTGTCCTATAACCTCCTTACATCATGCCATGTGTGTATTTGCCTTTAGACATGAGCAAATTAGCTTAAATGCTAACATGCTAACGGCTAACATGCTACCATATAGCAAGACAGCCTCAAGTTTAGAAACTGCAAAGGATGTCCAATAACGTCCCTGCATCATGCATGTGTGTATTTGCCTTTAAACATGAGCAAATTAGCTTAAATGCTAACATGCTAACAGTCATCATGCTAGCACCTAGCAAGAGAGTCCCAACTTTAGAAAGTGCCAAGGTTGTCCTATAACCTCCCTACATCATGCCATCTGTGTATTTGCCTTTAGACATTAGCAAATTAGCTTAAATGCTAACATGCTAACGGCTAACATGCTAGCACCTAGCAAGACAGCCTCAAGTTTAGAAACTGCCAAGGTTGTCCTATAACGTCCCTGCATCATGCATGTGTGTATTTGCCTTTAAACATAAGCAAATTAGCTTAAATGCTAACATGCTAACAGTCATCATGCTAGCACCTAGCAAGAGAGTCCCAAGTTTAGAAAGTGCCAAGGTTGTCCTATAACCTCCCCACATCATGCCATGTGTGTATTTGCCTTTAAACGTGAGTAAATTAGCTTAAGTGCTAACATGCTAACAATCATTATGCTAGCACCTAGCAAGAGAGTCCCAACTTTAGAAAGTGCCAAGGTTGTCCTATAACCTCCCTAAATCATGCCATGTGTGTATTTGCCTTCAGACATGAGTCAATTAGCTTAAATGCTAACATGCTAACGGCTAACATGCTAGCACCTAGCAAGACAGCCTCAAGTTTAGAAACTACCAAGGTTGTCCTATAACCTCCCTACATCATGCCATGTGTGCAATTGCCTTTAAACGTGAGAAAATTAGCTTAAATGCTAACATGCTAACGGGTCCATGCTAGCACCTAGCAAGAGAGCCTCAAGTTTAGAAACTGCCAAGGTTGTCCTAGAACCTCCCTGCATCATGCCATGGGTGTATTTGCCTTTAAACATGAGTAAATTAGCTTAAATGCTAACATGCTAACATGCTAACAATTAGCATTTAGCCACAGAGAGAGTTCAGAAGTTTATCTAAAAAATGAGCCATCAACCACGTTTCTACGTGGCCGTATGGCTGACCTACAAGGCTGTGAAATGTCTGTAAATTCTCGTTTTCTCTGGAATGCGGCTGTTCTAAAAATAGAATTCTGTACCTAATCAACTGGCCCATTTTTGAACGTTTCGGTTAATAGCGTCGCCATGGTTACACAAAACGTTCCAAAAAATAAATACCGCTGTAGTCCCGAGCGTCACGATTCCGACGGTGTAACATGTGTGGGGGTCCTTCTTGCGGTTTTGGCCGCATTACGCGCGCAAAAAAGGGAAGATTAAGATATAATAATAACTAGAAAATTCCCGCGGAAATTTTGATGGACTGGCCACCTGTGCTGTGAACCTCGGGCCCGGTGTGCCAACGGCTACCGCGGTAGCACCTAGCAAAAAAACCTCAAGTACGGAAAAGGTTGATGCAGTCCCATAGTGTCCCCACATCATGCCAAGTGTGTATTTGCCTTTAAATGTGATTAAATTAGCTAAAATGCTAACATGATAACGGCAACCGTGCTAACACGTAGCAAATTAGCCTCAGGTCCTGAAAAGTTTGGGGCAGTCCTACAGTGTCCCCACATCATGCCATGTGTGTATTTTCCTTTAGACATGAGTAAATTAGCTAAAATGCTAACATGCTAACAGTTATCATGCTAGCACCTAGCAAGAGGGCCTCGAGTTTAGAAAGTACCAAGGTTGTCCTATAACCTCCCCACATCATGACATGTGCTTAGTAGCCTTTAGGCATGAGTAAATTAGCTTAAATGCTAACATGCTAACAGTTATCATGCTAGCACCTAGCAAGAGGGCCTCAAGTTTAGAAAGTGCCAAGGTGTTCCTATAACCTCCCCACATCATGCCATGTGTGTATTTGCCTTTAAATGTGAGTAAATTAGCTTAAATGCTAACATGCTAACAGTCGTCATGCTAGCACCTAGCAAGAGAGCCTCAAGTTCAGAAAGTGCCAAGGTTGTCCAATAACCTCCCTACATCATGCCATGTGTGTATTTGCCTTTAAACATGAGTAAATTAGCTTAAATGCTAACATGCTAACGGCTAACATGCTAGCACCTAGCAAGATGGCCTCAAGTTTAGAAACTACAAAGGTTGTCCTATAACCTCCCTGCATCATGCCATGGGTGTATTTGCCTTTAAACATGAGTAAATTAGCTTAAATGCTAACATGCTAACAGTTATCATGCTAGCACCTAGCAAGAGACCCTCAAGTTTAGAAAGTGCCAAGGTTGTCCGATAACCACCCGACATCATGCCATGTGTGTATTTGCCTTTAGACATGAGTAAATTAGCTTAATTGCTAACATGCTAGCACCGAGCAAGACAGCCTTAAGTTTAGAAACTGCCAAGGATGTCCTATGACGTCCCTGCATCATGCATGTGTGTATTTGCCTTTAAACGTGAATAAATTAGCTTAAATGCTAACATGCTAACAATCATTATGCTAGCACCTAGCAAGAGAGCCTCAAGTTTAGAAAGTGCAAAGGTTGTCCTATAACCTCCCTACATCATGCCATGTGTGTATTTGCCTTTAGACATGAGTAAATTAGCTTAAATGCTAACGTGCTAACGGCTACCATGCTAGCACCTAGCAAGAGGGCCTCAAGTTTAGAAAGTGCCAAGGTTGTCCTATAACCTCCCTACATCATGTCATGTGTGCATTTGCCTGTAGACATGAGTAAAGTAGCTTAAATGCTAACATGCTAACGGCTACCATGCTAGCACCTAGCAAGAGGGCCTTAAGTTTAGAAACTGCCAAGGTTGTCCTATAACCTCCCCACATCATGCCATTTGTGTATTTGCCTTTAAACGTGAGTAAATTAGCTTATATGCTAACACGCTAACAGTCATTATGCTAGCACCTAGCAAGAGAGCCTCAAGTTTAGAAAGTGCCAAGGATGTCCTATAACGTCCCTGCATCATGCATGTGTGTATTTGCCTTTAAACATGAGCAAATTAGCTTAAATGCTAACATGCTAACAGTCATCATGCTAGCACCTAGCAAGAGAGTCCCAAGTTTAGAAAGTGCCAAGGGTGTCCTATAACCTCCCTACATCATGCCATGTGTGTATTTGCCTTTAGACATGAGTAAATTAGCTTAAATGCTAACATGCTAACGGCTAACATGCTATCACCTAGCAAGAGAGTTTCAAGTTTACAAAGTGCCAAGGTTGTCTTTCAACCTCCCTATATCATGCCATGTGTGTATATGCCTTTAAACGTGAGTAAATTAGCTTAAATGCTAACATGCTAACAGTTATCATGCTAGCACCTAGCAAGAGACCCTCAAGTTTAGAAAGTGCCAAGGTTGTCCTATAACCTCCCTACATCATGCCATGTGTGTATTTGCCTTTAGACATGAGTAAATTAGCTTAAATGCTAACATGCTAACGGCTAACATGCTAGCACCTAGCAAGACAGCCTCAAGTTTAGAAACTGCCAAGGATGTCCTATAACGTCCCTGCATCATGCATATGTGTATTTGCCTTTAAACATGAGCAAATTAGCTTAAATGCTAACATGCTAACAGTCATCATGCTAGCACCTAGCAAGAGAGTCCCAAGTTTAGAAAGTGCCAAGGTTGTCCTATAACATCCCTACATCATGCCATGTGTGTATTTGCCTTTAGACATGAGTAAATTAGCTTAAATGCTAACATGCTAACGGCTAACATGCTAGCACCTAGCAAGACAGCCTCAAGTTTAGAAACTACCAAGGTTGTCCTATAACCTCCCCACATCATGTCATGTGTATATTTGCCTTTAAACGTGAGTAAATTAGCTTAAATGCTAACATGCTAACAGTCGTCATGCTAGCACCTAGCAAGAGAGCCTCAAGTTTAGAAAGTGCCAAGGTTGTCCTATAACGTCCCTGCATCATGCATGTGGGTATTTGCCTTTAAACAAGAGCAAATTAGCTTAAATGCTAACATGCTAACAGGCATCATGCTAGCACCTAGCAAGAGAGTCCCAAGTTTAGAAAGTGCCAAGGTTGTCCTATAACCTCCCTACATCATGCCATGTGTGTATTTGCCTTTAGACATGAGTAAATTAGCTTAAACGCTAACATGCTAACGGCTAACATGCTAGCACCTAGCAAGAGAGTTTCAAGTTTACAAAGTGCCAAGGTTGTCCATCAACCTCCCTATATCATGCCATGTGTGTATTTGCCTTTAAACATGAGTAAATTAGCTTAAATGCTAACATGCTAACAGTTATCATGCTAGCACCTAGCAAGAGACCCTCAAGTTTAGAAACTGCCAAGGTTGTCCTATAACCTCCCTACATCATGCCATGTGTATATTTGCCTTTAAACGTGAGTAAATTAGCTTAAATGCTAACATGCCAACAATCATTATGCTAGCACCTAGCAAGACAGCCTCAAGTTTAGAAAGTGCCAAGGTTGTCCTATAACCTCCCTACACCATGCCATATGTGTATTTGCCTGAAGACATGAGTAAATTAGCTTAAATGCTAACATGCTAACGGCTACCATGCTAGCACCTAGCAAGAGAGCATCAAGTTGAGAAAGTGCCAAGGTTGTCCTATAACCTCCCTACATCATGCCATGTGTGTATTTGCCTTTAGACATGAGCAAATTAGCTTAAATGCTAACATGCTAACGGCTAACATGCTAGCACCGAGCAAGACAGCCTCAAGTTTAGAAACTGCCAAGGATGTCCTATAACGTCCCTGCATCATGTCATGTGTGTATTTGCCTTTAAACGTGAGTAAATTAGCTTAAATGCTAACATGCTAACAATCATTATGCTAGCACCTAGCAAGAGAGCCTCAAGTTTAGAAAGTGCCAAGGTTGTCCTGTAACCTCCCTACACCATGCCATATGTGTATTTGCCTTTAGACATGAGTAAATTAGCTTAAATGCTAACATGCTAACGGCTACCATGCTAGCACCTAGCAAGAGAGCCTCAAGTTTAGAAACTGCTAAGGTTGTCCTATAACCTCCCTACATCATGTCATGTGTGCAATTGCCTTTAAACGTGAGTAAATTAGCTTAAATGCTAACATGCTAACGGGTCCATGCTAGCACCTAGCAAGAGAGCCTCAAGTTTAGAAACTGCCAAGGTTGTCCTAGAACCTCCCTGCATCATGCCATGGGTGTATTTGCCTTTAAACATGAGTAAATTAGCTTAAATGCTAACATGCTAACATGCTAGCAATTAGCATTTAGCCACAGAGAGAGTTCAGAAGTTTATCTAAAAAATGAGCCATCAACCACGTTTCTACGTGGCCGTATGGCTGAGCTACAAGGCTGTGAAAAGTCTGTAAATTCTCGTTTTCTCTGGAATGCGGCTGTTCTAAAAATAGAATGGTGTACCTAATCTAGTGGCCGATTTTTTTTTCTATCGCAAATAGCGCCGCCATGGTTACACGAAACGTTCCAAAAAATAAATACCGCTGTAGTCCCGAGCGTCACGATTCCGACGGTGTAACATGTGTGGGAGTCCTTCTTGCGGTTTTGGCCGCATTACGCGCACAAAAAGTGGAAGATTAAGATATAAGAATAACTAGAAAATTCCCGCGGAAATTTTGATGGACTGGCCACCTGTGCTGTGAACCTCGGGCCCGGTGGGCCAACGGCTACCGCGATAGCACCTAGCAAGAAAGCCTCAAGTACGGAAAAAGTTGATGCAGTCCCATAGTGTCCCCACATCATGCCAAGTGTGTAATTGCCTTTAAACTTGAGTAAATTAGCTTAAATGCTAACATGCTAACAATCATTATGCTAGCACCTAGCAAGAGAGCCTCAAGTTTAGAAAGTGCCAAGGTTGTCCGATAACCTCCCTACATCATGCCATGTGTGTATTTGCCTTTAAACGTGAGTAAATTAGCTTAAATGCTAACATGCTAACAGTTATCATGCTAGCACCTAGCAAGAGAGCCTCAAGTTTAGAAAGTGCCAAGGTTGTCCTATAACCTCCCTACATCATGCCATGTGTGTATTTGCCTATAGACATGAATAAATTAGCTTAAATGCTAACATGCTAACAATCATTATGCTAGCACCTAGCAAGAGAGCCTCAAGTTTAGAAAGTGCCAAGGTTGTCCTATAACCTCCCTACATCATGCCATGTGTGTATTTGCCTTTAAATATGAGTAAATTAGCTCAAATGCTAACATGCTAACAATCATTATGCTAGCACCTAGCAAGAGAGCCTCAAGTTTATAAAGTGCCAAGGTTGTCCTATAACCTCCCTACACCATGCCATATGTGTATTTGCCTGAAGACATGAGTAAATTAGCTTAAATGCTAACATGCTAACGGCTACCATGCTAGCACCTAGCAAGAGAGCATCAAGTTGAGAAAGTGCCAAGGTTGTCCTATAACCTCCCTACATCATGCCATGTGTGTATTTGGCTTTAGACATGAGTAAATTAGCTTAAATGCTAACATGCTAACGGCTACCATGCTAGCACTTAGCAAAAGAGCCTCAAGTTTAGAAAGTGCCAAGGTTGTCCTATAACCTCCCTACATCATGCCATGTGTGTATTTGCCTTTAGACATAAGTAAATTAGCTTAAATGCTAACATGCTAACGGCTAACATGCTAGCACCTAGCAAGACAGCCTCAAGTTTAGAAACTGCCAAGGATGTCCTATGACGTCCCTGCATCATGCATGTGTGTATTTGCCTTTAAACATGAGCAAATTAGCTTAAATGCTAACATGCTAACAGTCATCATGCTAGCACCTAGCAAGAGAGTCCCAAGTTTAGAAAGTGCCAAGGTTTCCTATAACCTCCCTACATCATGTCATGTGTGCATTTGCCTGTAGACATGAGTAAATTAGCTTAAATGCTAACATGCTAACGGCTACCATGCTAGCACCTAGCAAGAGGGCCTTAAGTTTACAAACTGCCAAGGTTGTCCTATAACCTCCCCACATCATGCCATGTGTGTATTTGCCTTTAAACGTGAGTAAATTAGCTTATATGCTAACACGCTAACAGTCATTATGCTAGCACCTAGCAAGAGAGCCTCAAGTTTAGAAAGTGCCAAGGTTGTCCTATCACCTCCCTACATCATGCCATGTGTGTATTTGCCTTTAAACGTGAGCAAATTAGCTTAAATGCTAACATGCTAACAGTCATCATGCTAGCACCTAGCAAGAGGGTTTCAAGTTTACAAAGTGCCAAGGTTGTCCTATAACCTCCCTACATCATGTCATGTGTATATTTTCCTTTAGACATGAGTAAATTAGCTTAAATGCTAACATGCTAACGGCTACCATGCTAGCACCTAGCAAGAGGACCTGAAGTTTAGAAAGTGCCAAGGTTGTCCTATAACCTCCCGACATCATGCCATGTGTGTATTTGCCTTTAAATGTGAGTAAATTAGCTTAAATGCTAACATGCTAACAGTCATCATGCTAGCACCTAGCAAGAGAGCCTCAAGTTTAGAAAGTGCCAAGGTTGTCCTTTAACCTCCCTATATCATGCCATGTGTGTATTTGCCTTCAAATGTGAGTAAATTAGCTTAAATGCTAATATGCTAACAGTCGCCATGCTAGCACCTAGCAAGAGAGCCTCAAGTTTAGAAAGTGCCAAGGTTGTCCTATAACCTCCCTACATCATGCCATATGTGTATTTGCCTTTAGACATGAGTAAATTAGCTTAAATGCTAACGTGCTAACGGCTACCATGCTAGCACCTAGCATGAGGGCCTCAAGTTTAGAAAGTGCCAAGGTTGCCCTATAACCTCCCTACATCATGTCATGTGTGCATTTGCCTGTCGACATGAGTAAATTAGCTTAAATGCTAACATGCTAACGGCTACCATGCTAGCACCTAGCAAGAGGGCCTTAAGTTTAGAAACTGCCAAGGTTGTCCTATAACCTCCCCACATCATGTCATGTGTGTATTTGCCTTTAAACGTGAGTAAATTAGCTTAAATGCTAACATGCTAACAGCCATTATGCTAGCACCTAGCAAGAGAGCCTCAAGTTTAGAAAGTGCCAAGGATGTCCTATAACGTCCCTGCATCATGCATGTGTGTATTTGCCTTTAAACATGAGCAAATTAGCTTAAATGCTAACATGCTAACAGTCATCATGCTAGCACCTAACAAGAGAGTCTCAAGTTTATAAAGTGCCAAGGGTGTCCTATAACCTCCCTACATCATGCCATGTGTGTATTTGCCTTTAGACATGAGTAAATTAGCTTAAATGCTAACATGCAACGGCTAACATGCTAGCACCTAGCAAGAGAGTTTCAAGTTTACAAAGTGCCAAGGTTGTCCTTCAACCTCCCTATATCATGCCATGTGTGTATATGCCTTTGAACGTGAGTAAATTAGCTTAAATGCTAACATGCTAACAGTTATCATGCTAGCACCTAGCAAGAGACCCTCAAGTTTAGAAAGTGCCAAGGTTGTCCTATAACCTCCCTACATCATGCCATGTGTGTATTTGCCTTTAGACATGAGTAAATTAGCTTAAATGTTAACATGCTAACGGCTAACATGCTAGCACCTAGCAAGAGAGCCTCAAGTTTAGAAACTGCCAAGGATGTCCTATAACGTCCCTGCATCATGCATGTGTGTATTTGCCTTTAAACATGAGCAAATTAGCTTAAATGCTAACATGCTAACAGTCATCATGCTAGCACCTAGCAAGAGAGTCCCAAGTTTAGAAAGTGCCAAGGTTGTCCTATAACATCCCTACATCATGCCATGTGTGTATTTGCCTTCAGACATGAGTAAATTAGCTTAAATGCTAACATGCTAACGGCTAACATGCTAGCACCTAGCAAGACAGCCTCAAGTTTAGAAGCTACCAAGGTTGTCCTATAACCTCCCCACATTATGTCATGTGTATATTTGCCTTTAAACGTGAGTAAATTAGCTTAAATGCTAACATGCTAACAATCATTATGCTAGCACCTAGCAAGCCAGCCTCAAGTTTAGAAAGTGCCAAGGTTGTCCTATAACCTCCCTATATCATGCCATGTGTGTATTTGCCTGAAGACATGAGTAAATTAGCTTAAATACTAACATGCTAACGGCTACCATGCTAGCACCTAGCAAGAGAGCATAAAGTTGAGAAAGTGCCAAGGTTGTCCTATAACCTCCTTACATCATGCCATGTGTGTATTTGCCTTTAGACATGAGTAAATTAGCTTAAATGCTATCATGCTAACGGCTACCATGTTAGCACCTAGCAAGAGGGTTTCAAGTTTAGAAAGTGCCAAGGTTGTCCTATAACCTCCCTACATCATGCCATGTGTGTATTTGCCTTTAGACATGAGTAAATTAGCTTAAATGCTAACATGCTAACATGCTAGCAATTAGCATTTAGCCACAGAGAGACTTCAGACGTTTATCTCAAAAATGAGCCATCAATCACGTTTCTACGTGGCCGTATGGCTGAGCTACAAGGCTGTGAAAAGTCTGTAAATTCTCGTTTTCTATGTGCTGTTCTAAAAATAGAACAGCGATTCCCTAATCAAGTGGCCCATTTTTTAACGTTTTCGTTAATAGCGTCGCCATGGTTACACAAAACTTTCCAAAAATTAAATACCGCTGTAGTCCCGAGCGCCACGTTTCCGGCGGTGTAACATGTGTGGGGGTCCTTCTTGCGGTTTTGGCCGCATTACGCGCGCAAAAAGTGGAAGATTAAGATATAAGAATAAAAAAAATAATAATAACTAAACAGCAATAACAATATGGGCTGGCTCAGTAGCCAGCCCATAGACTGCTACTGCAAGTAGCAGTCTATGGGCTGGCTACTGAGCCAGTCCATAACTAAACAGCAATAACAATATGGGCTGGCTCAGTAGCCAGCCCATAGACTGCTACTGCAAGTAGCAGTCTATGGGCTGGCTACTGGGCCAGTCCATAACTAGAAAATTCCCGCGGAAATTTTGATGGACTGGCCACCTGTGCTGTGAACCTCGGGCCCGGTGGGCCTACGGCTACCGCGGTAGCACCTAGCAAGAAAGCCTCAAATACGGAAAAAGTTGATGCAGTCCAATAGTGTCCCCACATCATGCCAAGTGTGTAATTGCCTTTAAACTTGAGTAAATTAGCTTAAATGCTAACATGCTAACAATCATTATGCTAGCACCTAGCAAGAGAGCCTCAAGTTTAGAAAGTGCCAAGGTTGTCCTATAACCTCCCTACATCATGCCATGTGTGTATTTGCCTTTAAACGTGAGTAAATTAGCTTAAATGCTAACATGCTAACAGTTATCATGCTAGCACCTAGCAAGAGAGCCTCAAGGTTAGAAAGTGCCAAGGTTGTCCTATAACCTCCCTACATCATGCCATGTGTGTATTTGCCTTTAGACATGAGTAAATTAGCTTAAATGCTAACATGCTAGCAAGACAGCCTTAAGTTTAGAAACTGCCAAGGATGTCCTATGACGTCCCTGCATCATGCATGTGTGTATTTGCCTTTAAACGTGAGCAAATTAGCTTAAATGCTAACATGCTAACAGTCATCATGCTAGCACCTAGCAAGAGAGTCCCAAGTTTAGAAAGTGCCAAGGTTGTCCTATCACCTCCCTACATCATGCCATGTGTGTATTTGCCTTTAAACGTGAGTAAATTAGCTTAAATGCGAACATGCTAACAATTATTATGCTAGCACCTAGCAAGAGAGCCTCAAGTTTAGAAAGTGCCAAGGTTGTCCTATAACCTCCCTACATCATGTCATGTGTGCATTTGCCTGTAGACATGAGTAAATTAGCTTAAATGCTAACATGCTAACGGCTACCATGCTAGCACCTAGCAAGAGGGCCTTAAGTTTAGAAACTGCCAAGGTTGTCCTATAACCTCCCCACATCATGACATTTGTGTATTTGCCTTTAAACGTGAGTAAATTAGCTTATATGCTAACACGCTAACAGTCATTATGCTAGCACCTAGCAAGAGAGCCTCAAGTTTAGAAAGTGCCAAGGATGTCCTATAACGTCCCTGCATCATGCATGTGTGTATTTGCCTTTAAACATGAGCAAATTAGCTTAAATGCTAACATGCTAAAAGTCATCATGCTAGCACCTAGCAAGAGACCCTCAAGTTTAGAAAGTGCCAAGGTTGTCCTATAACCTCCCTACATCATGTCATGTGTGTATTTGCATTTAGACATGAGTAAATTAGCTTAAATGCTAACACGCTAACGGCTAACATGCTAGCACCTAGCAAGAGAGTTTCAAGTTTACAAAGTGCCAAGGTTGTCCTTCAACCTCCCTATATCATGCCATGTGTGTATTTGCCTTTAAACGTGAGTAAATTAGCTTAAATGCTAACATGCTAACGGCTAACATGCTAGCACCTAGCAAGACAGCCTCAAGTTTAGAAACTACCAAGGTTGTCCTATAACCTCCCCATATCATGTCATGTGTGTATTTGCCTTTAAACGTGAGTAAATTAGCTTAAATGCTAACATGCTAACAATCATTATGCTAGCACCTAGCAAGAGAGCCTCAAGTTTAGAAAGTGCCAAGGTTGTCCTATAACCTCCCTACACCATTTCATATGTGTATTTGCCTTCAGACATGAGTAAATTAGCTTAAATGCTAACATGCTAACGGCTACCATGCTAGCACCTACCAAGAGAGCCTCAAGTTTAGAAACTGCTAAGGTTGTCCTATAACCTCCCTACATCATGCCATGTGTGCAATTGCCTTTAAACGTGAGAAAATTAGCTTAAATGCTAACATGCTAACGGGTCCATGCTAGCACCTAGCAAGAGAGCCTCAAGTTTAGAAACTGCCAAGGTTGTCCTAGAACCTCCCTGCATCATGCCATGGGTGTATTTGCCTTTAAACATGAGTAAATTAGCTTAAATGCTAACATGCTAACATGCTAACAATTAGCATTTAGCCACAGAGAGAGTTCAGAAGTTTATCTAAAAAATGAGCCATCAACCACGTTTCTACGTGGCCGTATGGCTGAGCTACAAGGCTGTGAAAAGTCTGTAAATTCTCGTTTTCTCTGGAATGCGGCTGTTCTAAAAATAGAATTCTGTACCTAATCAACTGGCCCATTTTTGAACGTTTCGGTTAATAGCGTCGCCATGGTTATACAAAACGTTCCAAAAAATAAATACCGCTGTAGTCCCGAGCGTCACGATTCCGACGGTGTAACATGTGTGCGGGTCCTTCTTGCGGTTTTGGCCGCATTACGCGCGCAAAAAAGGGAAGATTAAGATATAACTAGAAAATTCCCGCGGAAATTTTGATGGACTGGCCACCTGCGCTGTGAACCTCGGGCCCCGTGCGCCAACGGCTACCGCGGTAGCACCTAGCAAGAAAGCCTCAAGTACGGAAAAGGTTGATGCAGTCCCATAGTGTCCCCACATCATGCCATGTGTGTATTTTCCTTTAGATATGAGTAAATTAGCTAAAATGCTAACATGCTAACAGTCATCATGCTAGCACCTAGCAAGAGAGCCTCAAGTTTAGAAAGTGCCAAGGTTGTCTTATAACCTCCCTACATCATGCCATGTGTGTATTTGCCTTTAAACGTGAGTAAATTAGCTTAAATGCTAACATGCTAACAGTTATCATGCTAGCACCTAGCAAGAGAGCCTCAAGTTTAGAAAGTGCCAAGGTTGTCCTATAACCTCCCTACATCATGCCATGGGTGTATTTGCCTTTAAACATGAGTAAATTAGCTTAAATGCTAACATGCTAACAGTTATCATGCTAGCACTTAGCAAGAGAGCCTCAAGTTTAGAAAGTGCCAAGGTTGTCCTATAACCTCCCTACACCATGCCATATGTGTATTTGCCTGAAGACATGAGTAAATTAGCTTAAATGCTAACATGCTAACGGCTACCATGCTAGCACCTAGCAAGAGGGTTTCAAGTTTACAAAGTGCCAAGGTTGTCCTATAACCTCCCTATATCATGCCATGTGTGTATTTGCCTTTAAATGTGAGTAAATTAGCTTAAATGCTAACATGCTAACAGTTATCATGCTAGCACCTAGCAAGAGAGCCTCAAGTTTAGAAAGTGCCAAGGTTGCCCTATAACCTCCCTACATCATGCCATGTGTGTATTTGCCTTTAGACATGAGTAAATTAGCTTAAATGCTAACATGCTAACATGCTAGCACCTAGCAAGACAGCCTTAAGTTTAGAAAGTGCCAAGGATGTCCTATGACGTCCCTGCATCATGCATGTGTGTATTTGCCTTTAAACGTGAGTAAATTAGCTTAAATGCTAACATGCTAATGGCTAACATGCTAGCACCTAGCAAGACAGCCTCAAGTTTAGAAACTACCAAGGTTGTCCTATAGCCTCCCCACATCATGTCATGTGTGTATTTGCCTTTAAACGTGAGTAAATTAGCTTAAATGTTAACATGCTAACAATCATTATGCTAGCACCTAGCAAGAGAGCCTCAAGTTTAGAAAGTGCCAAGGTTGTCCTATAACCTCCCTACAACATGCCATATGTGTATTTGCCTGAAGACATGAGTAAATTAGCTTAAATGCTAACATGCTAACGGCTACCATGCTAGCACCTAGCAAGAGAGCATCAAGTTGAGAAAGTGCCAAGGTTGTCCTATAACCTCCCTACATCATGCCATGTGTGTATTTGCCTTTAGACATGAGTAAATTAGCTTAAATGCTAACATGCTAACGGCTACCATGCTAGCACCTAGCAAGAGGGTTTCAAGTTTACAAAGTGCCAAGGTTGTCCTATAACCTCCCTATATCATGCCATGTGTGTATTTGCCTTTAAACGTGAGTAAATTAGCTTAGATGCTAACATGCTAACAGTTATCATGCTAGCACCTAGCAAGAGAGCCTCAAGTTTAGAAAGCGCCAAGGTTGTCCTATAACCTCCCTACACCATGCCATGTGTGTATTTGTCTGAAGACATGAGTAAATTAGCTTAAATGCTAACATGCTAACGGCTAACATGCTATCACCTAGCAAGAGAGTTTCAAGTTTACAAAGTGCCAAGGTTGTCCTTCAACCTCCCTATATCATGCCATGTGTGTATATGCCTTTAAACGTGAGTAAATTAGCTTAAATGCTAACATGCTAACAGTTATCATGCTAGCACCTAGCAAGGGACCCTCAAGTTTAGAAAGTGCCAAGGTTGTCCTATAACCTCCCTACATCATGCCATGTGTGTATTTGCCTTTAGACATGAGTAAATTAGCTTAAATGCTAACATGCTAACGGCTAACATGCTAGCACCTAGCAAGACAGCCTCAAGTTTAGAAACTGCCAAGGATGTCCTATAACGTCCCTGCATCATGCATATGTGTATTTGCCTTTAAACATGAGCAAATTAGCTTAAATGCTAACATGCTAACAGTCATCATGCTAGCACCTAGCAAGAGAGTCCCAAGTTAAGAAAGTGCCAAGGTTGTCCTATAACATCCCTACATCATGCCATGTGTGTATTTGCCTTTAGACATGAGTAAATTAGCTTAAATGCTAACATGCTAACGGCTAACATGCTAGCACCTAGCAAGAGAGCCTCAAGTTTAGAAACTACCAAGGTTGTCCTATAACCTCCCCACATCATGTCATGTGTATATTTGCCTTTAAACGTGAGTAAATTAGCTTAAATGCTAACATGCTAACAATCATTATGCTAGCACCTAGCAAGACAGCCTCAAGTTTAGAAAGTGCCAAGGTTGTCCTATAACCTCCCTACACCATGCCATATGTGTATTTGCCTGAAGACATGAGTAAATTAGCTTAAATGCTAACATGCTAACGGCTACCATGTTAGCACCTAGCAAGAGGGTTTCAAGTTTAGAAAGTGCCAAGGTTGTCCTATAACCTCCCTATATCATGCCATGTGTGTATTTGCCTTTAAACGTGAGTAAATTAGCTTAAAGGCTAACATGCTAACAGTTATCATGCTAGCACCTAGCAAGAGAGCCTCAAGTTTAGAAAGTGCCAAGGTTGTCCTATAACCTCCCTACATCATGCCATGTGTGTATTTGCCTTTAGACATGAGTAAATTAGCTTAAATGCTAACATGCTAACGGCTAACATGCTAGCACCTAGCAAGAGAGCCTCAAGTTTAGAAACTGCCAAGGTTGTCCTATAACCTCCCTACATCATGCCATGTGTGTATTTGCCTTTAGAGATGAGTAAATTAGCTTAAATGCTAACATGCTAACATGCTAGCAATTAGCATTTAGCCACAGAGAGAGTTCAGACATTTATCTCAAAAATGAGCCATCAATCACGTTTCTACGTGGCCGTATGGCTGAGCTACAAGGCTGTGAAAAGTCTGTAAATTCTCGTTTCTTTCACTGGCATGAGCTGTTCTAAAAATAGAACAGCGATTCCCTAATCAAGTGGCCCATTTTTTAACGTTTTCGTTAATAGCGTCGCCATGGTTACACAAAACTTTCCAAAAATTAAATACCGCTGTAGTCCCGAGCGCCACGTTTCCGGCGGTGTAACATGTGTGGGGGTCCTTCTTGCGGTTTTGGCCGCATTACGCGTGCAAAAAGTGGAAGATTAAGATATACGGAATAACTAGAAAATTCCCGCGGAAATTTTGATGGACTGGCCACCTGTGCTGTGAACCTCGGGCCCGGTGCGCCAACGGCTACCGCGGTAGCACCTAGCAAGAAAGCCTCAAGTACGGAAAAAGTTGATGCAGTCCCATAGTGTCCCCACATCATGCCAAGTGTGTAATTGCCTTTAAACTTGAGTAAATTAGCTTAAATGCTAACATGCTAACAATCATTATGCTAGCACCTAGCAAGAGAGCCTCAAGTTTAGAAAGTGCCAAGGTTGTCCTATAACCTCCCTACATCATGCCATGTGTGTATTTGCCTTTAAACATGAGTAAATTAGCTTAAATGCTAACATGCTAACAGTTATCATGCTAGCACCTAGCAAGAGAGCCTCAAGTTTAGAAAGTGCCAAGGATGTCCTATAACGTCCCTGCATCATGCATGTGTGTATATGCCTTTAAACGTGAGTAAATTAGCTTAAATGCTAACATGCTAACAGTTATCATGCTAGCACCTAGCAAGAGACCCTCAAGTTTAGAAAGTGCCAAGGTTGTCCTATAACCTCCCTACATCATGCCATGTGTGTATTTGCCTTTAGACATGAGTAAATTAGCTTAAATGCTAACATGCTAACGGCTAACATGCTAGCACCTAGCAAGACAGCCTCAAGTTTAGAAACTGCCAAGGATGTCCTATAACGTCCCTGCATCATGCATATGTGTATTTGCCTTTAAACATGAGCAAATTAGCTTAAATGCTAACATGCTAACAGTCATCATTTTAGCACCTAGCAAGAGAGTCCCAAGTTTAGAAAGTGCCAAGGTTGTCCTATAACCTCCCTACACCATGCCATATGTGTATTTGCCTGAAGACATGAGTAAATTAGCTTAAATGCTAACATGCTAACGGCTACCATGCTAGCACCTAGCAAGAGAGTTTCAAGTTTACAAAGTGCCAAGGTTGTCCTTCAACCTCCCTTTATCATGCCATGTGTGTATTTGCCTTTAAACGTGAGTAAATTAGCTTCAATGCTAACATGCTAACAGTTATCATGCTAGCACCTAGCAAGAGACCCTCAAGTTTAGAAAGTGCCAAGGTTGTCCTATAACCTCCCTACATCATGCCATGTGTGTATTTGCCTTTAGACATGAGTAAATTAGCTTAAATGCTAACATGCTAACGGCTAACATACTAGCACCTAGCAAGACAGCCTCAAGTTTAGAAACTGCCAAGGATGTCCTATAACGTCCCTGCATCATGCATGTGTAAATTTGCCTTTAAACATGAGCAAATTAGCTTAAATGCTAACATGCTAACAGTCATCATGCTAGCACCTAGCTAGAGAGTCCCAAGTTTAGAAAGTGACAAGGTTGTCCTGTAACCTCCCTACATCATGCCATGTGTGTATTTGCCTTTAGACATGAGTAAATTAGCTTAAATGCTAACATGCTAACGGCTAACATGCTAGCACCTAGCAAGACAGCCTCAAGTTTAGAAACTACCAAGGTTGTCCTATAGCCTCCCCACATCATGTCATGTGTGTATTTGCCTTTAAACGTGAGTAAATTAGCTTAAATGCTAACATGCTAACAATCATTATGCTAGCACCTAGCAAGAGAGCCTCAAGTTTAGAAAGTGCCAAGGTTGTCCTATAACCTCCCTACACCATGCCATATGTGTATTTGCCTGAAGACATGAGTAAATTAGCTTAAATGCTAACATGCTAACGGCTACCATGCTAGCACCTAGCAAGAGAGCATCAAGTTGAGAAAGTGCCAAGGTTGTCCTATAACCTCCCTACATCATGCCATGTGTGTATTTGCCTTTAGACATGAGTAAATTAGCTTAAATGCTAACATGCTAACGGCTACCATGTTAGCACCTAGCAAGAGGGTTTCAAGTTTAGAAAGTGCCAAGGTTGTCCTATAACCTCCCTATATCATGCCATGTGTGTATTTGCCTTTAAACGTGAGTAAATTAGCTTAAAGGCTAACATGCTAACAGTTATCATGCTAGCACCTAGCAAGAGAGCCTCAAGTTTAGAAAGTGCCAAGGTTGTCCTATAACCTCCCTACATCATGCCATGTGTGTATTTGCCTTTAGACATGAGTAAATTAGCTTAAATGCTAACATGCTAACGGCTAACATGCTAGCACCTAGCAAGAGAGCCTCAAGTTTAGAAACTGCCAAGGTTGTCCTATGACCTCCCTACATCATGCCATGTGTGTATTTGCCTTTAGACATGAGTAAATTAGCTTAAATGCTAACATGCTAACATGCTAGCAATTAGCATTTAGCCACAGAGAGAGTTCAGACGTTTATCTCAAAAATGAGCCATCAATCACGTTTCTACGTGGCCGTATGGCTGAGCTAAAAGGCTGTGAAAAGTCTGTAAATTCTCGTTTTCTATGTGCTGTTCTAAAAATAGAACAGCGATTCCCTAATCAAGTGGCCCATTTTTTAACGTTTTCGTTAATAGCGTCGCCATGGTTACACAAAACTTTCCAAAAATTAAATACCGCTGTAGTCCCGAGCGCCACGTTTCCGGCGGTGTAACATGTGTGGGGGTCCTTCTTGCGGTTTTGGCCGCATTACGCGCGCAAAAAGTGGAAGATTAAGATATACGGAATAATAACTAAACAGCAATAACAATATGGGCTGGCTCAGTAGCCAGCCCATAGACTGCTACTGCAAGTAGCAGTCTATGGGCTGGCTACTGAGCCAGTCCATAATAATAACTAAACAGCAATAACAATATGGGCTGGCTCAGTAGCCAGCCCATAGACTGCTACTGCAAGTAGCAGTCTATGGGCTGGCTACTGGGCCAGTCCATAATAATAACTAAACGCACAAGGAATAACAATATGGGCTGGCTCAGTAGCCAGCCCATAGACTGCTACTGCAAGTAGCAGTCTATGGGCTGGCTACTGAGCCAGTCCATAACTAAACGCACAAGGAATAACAATATGGGCTGGCTCAGTAGCCAGCCCATAGACTGCTACTGCAAGTAGCAGTCTATGGGCTGGCTACTGAGCCAGTCCATAATAATGATCAAATATATGTACGAGTAGTTGTCCAGGCATTTTTTATTGTGAATGCATTTTCCGTATGATTCCGATCATTTTCTTATGGAAAAATAGCAGAATTTGCACAGAGCAGAATCCCACCTCTGACTGTAGGGGTGTTATTTCATGTCTAGAGGGCTCTAATAATGTTAAAACCTGCATTTAGAAGGCTGTGCTCCAATGACAAAAATATGAAATTTTTACGATGGCGATAAGCAAGGCATTACTGTACAATTTCTACATCAGTCCACAGGAAAGTTGGGTTTGAGACCCCTATTATATATATTATATATATATTTCTGTAGTTGGAGCATGAAAAACCTGTCCATGCACTTTTTTTTTTACATTATTAGAGCCCTCTGTACAGGAAATAACACCACTATAGTCACATTTACCTTCATATTACCCAACATAGTAGGCATAATCAAAGAAAATTTTACCTTGTGGGGGCAGAATCAGTGGACTATATATATATATATATATATATTTCTGTAGTTGGAGCATGAAAAACCTGTTCATGCGCTTTTTTTTACATTATTAGAGGGGTGTTATTTCATGTCTAGAGGGCTCTAATAATGTTAAAACCCGCATTTAGAAGGCTGTGCTCCAATGACAAAAATATTTTACGATGGCATTACTGTACCAGCTCTACATAAACTCATCAGTCCACAGGAAAGTTGGGTTTGAGACCCCCATTATTAATATTATATATATATATATATTTCTTTAGTTGGAGCATATAAAACCTGTTCATGACCTCCTACATGTGCTTTTTAACATTATTAGAGCCCTCTGTACAGGTAATATAACACCCCTATAGTCACATTTACATTCCGATTACCCAATATAGTAGACATAATCAGCGAAATATTACCTTGTAGGGGGCAGAATCAGTGGTGGACTGGGAGTGACAGAGTTGGGTTTTAGCTTAGCAAATCATTATATTATTATTATTGTGCCAGTCGTGAGATCATTTAAACTGGCAATAAAAGCCAGCGAGTCTGGTTCTTTGGTGGTGGTCTCATCCAACCATTACTGACACCTAATGTCACATGGAGAATACTACATTCAGAAGATCAGTGTTGGTTTTAATGGCTTATGCTAATTTGGTCAAAAAAGACATACAATTTGTCGCTACGCAAATGTGCATTCATTTACTATTAATAGCAACCACGAAAAAGCAATCATTTATTATTGACTTTTTAAAAAGCCGTGACAAGACAAGATAAACGCGACGTAGCGAGGTACGACTGTGCACCGCGACTCAAATCTGTGTCTTCAATGCGAGCGTGAGTCTTGCCGACCAGATAATAAACTGCAGAGAGCAGTCCCAAGGTGAAGCAGACAGCAATTTGCTGCACCCGTACGTGCAAATCTGACTCCAAAGGAGTGCCTCGCCAGCCGTGACCCCCGCAGCACGTCACTGCTGTAGTAGTACTGTACATAGAAAAACACACTTTCGCTGCATGCTCGCCTTTGGAAACCACGCAAAAATCTGTAGAAGCTGTGAAATCGGAAACGTCTATTTATAAACTGTAGCGTTTGAAGCGAGCTGGATGCAAAATCAAAGGATTCAAGTGTGTGTGTGTGTGTGTGTGTCATCTCACCCATTGTGTCAGTAGTCTGGCTGGCAGCCACGCGCAGATGAGGAAGGGAGGTGTCTGAGCGCTGAGACGAGGTGGAGGGAGAGGACAGAGCGGTGCCGTTCACCTTGGAATCCGTCTGACGGAGAGAAAAAAAAACAACAACACAGCTTGTACTGTATTTTCCCAGACTTCGCTCACTCCTGAGTGTTAGTGGCATCAGTCAAATAAATCACTTGCACCATTTAGTGGTATTTAGACCGCGTTTTGTATCCATTAATCATGGATTTAATTGTTATTCATTCATTTAATTTAAATTTTAAATTAACATGCATGCGCTATATATTTCTGCCGGGATACACATTAGTGTCACACAGACTTTGCTATGATTATCAAAGATTGTCACCTCTTGTTTGCAATGGGTAAACCAACAAGGAGACAAACTAAACTACAGCAGTTGAAATGTCTTTATTTTAATTAACTTTATTTTATGTGTAGAAATGTATCAAACTGCCGTATTTTAACTAATTTTTGTGTACAGTGGTTGCTTGTTTATTGGGGTTAACTGCTTTCAGACCTGACCTGTACCATGATAAGCATGGTACAAAGCATAGCACCCCTAGAGTCACCTTTACTCTCATATTAGATATAATAGATAGATAGACTCCCTTTATCAATTAAGATCTTCCATGTAATCAGATTTTCTATGTCACTTATCCTCATAAGGGTCCCGGGGGTTATGCTGGAGCCTATCCCAGCTGATTTCGGGCAAGAGGCAGGGGTACACCCTGGACTGGTGGCCAGCCAATCACAGGGCACATATAGACAAACAACCATTCACACTCACATTCATACCTATGGACAATTTAGAGTCGCCAATTAACCTAGCATGTTTTTGGAATGTGGGAGGAAACCGGAGTACCCGGAGAAAACCCACGCATGCACGGGGAGAACAAACTCCAGAGATGCCCAAGCGGAGATTTGACCCAGTTTTTCCTGATCTCCTGACTGTGTGGCCAACATGCTAGCCACTAAGTCACCCTGCGGCCGCCAAGAATACATAACTTGCTTACATAAGCATTTCTTTTTACTAATAAAAGGTCATAGTCAACCACAAAACAGTCCGGTAAGTACGGTAAATGTTGAAAAACCACAAAGGAGACCAATGTGTGCACGCCAACCTGCTCCAATAGTTGCCTGAGCCGGTGCAGTTGGGACTCCAGCTGTTTGTTGTGGTCCTCAAGGATCTGCATCCGGGCCTCGAGGCGCCCCTTGTGCTGCCGCAGAAGCTTGGCCTCGGCGATGAGCTCGGCGTCCCGCGCGCGCTGCGGCGACACCGGCAGCATCTCCGGAGGCGACGGCAGAGGGGACAGGCCTTTCCTGTCGTGCGCCTTCTTCAGACGGTCGTACTCGGCTTGCAGCTTCCTGCGGCAAAGACCAGACGGGAGTGAGATGATCCGATCACTCCATCAAACTTTCTCCAGCGGTGGGACAAAAAACGACTTGGCCAAACCTGTTTTCCTGCTCCAAGTCGTTGAGGACACGCTCCAGCTCTCCCTTCTCCTCCGTTTCCATGGAGATGAGGATCTGGGCCGGGCTGCGGGGCTGGCTAAGGGGAGAGCCTTGGTTCAGAGACTGGCAGTAGTGTTGGATCAACATGTGCTCGTCATCACTGTAAACACACGTAAAGCACAGAAAAAACGCACAAATGAGTCAAAAAAGCGGCTGAAAAAGCAGCAGAGACGACGTCAGCAAAACAATAAAAACACAAATCAACGCCCATTAGAAGTATTATCCAGCCTTCTGCATATTTGGAACATTCAATATGATAAATACACATCACTAATAAACATTCAGGTCCAGCCATCTTCCCATTTTTTTGTTTTTTGGGGATAAATTATTTGTTTATACGTCATAGGAACGGAAATGGAGAAGAGTAATGTACATGACAGACAACAAAGTGATTCAAGAGTCACTTTAGAAAAATGTCTGCAATAAAAAAAAGATAAAAAAAAGAACTCAATGTTGGTGTACAGCAAATAAGACACGACAGAAGGTCACATGAAAGTCATTTCTTGCACATAGCCTAAAAATCTGAACAATAATTATCAGTCTAGCATGCACATGCATTAAGGGGCATGCACATACATAAACAGGCCGTGTCTCAAATGGGATACTTCAGTACGTACAATACCAATATATCCCTGCTTGGATTATGTCAATATGGAAGTCATTTTGACAATTATAAAATATATATATATAGATTTTTACACATGGCTGATGATCCATGAACAGATGGAATGGAGGGCACTGTGTTTAGGTTACATTTCCATTTTGCATCACACAGAAACTATGGTGTGTTCAAGGACCGCTGAACAATGTTGAAGTTCTATGTGAACAATGAAGTTCTAAGTGAAGTATTTCCATAATGCCTCATATTAACTCACTAGCAAGATCTCAGTGTATAGACTGGTCATATATCTCATCTCGTTTCCTATTATCTACATACTGTATTTGTATATAACTCTGGGAAAAACTGTTGATTTTGTTAATACTTGGGTTGTTTATATTGTTTATTTTTCTATATTGTGTATTTTGTACTGCTTAACTAATTCTGTACTGTTGCTGCTGTGCAATGTAAATTTCCCCACTGAGGGACGAATAAAGGCATATTCTTATCTTATCCAAGTGCGGAATCCCAATGCTTGACAAATAAAAACATCTAATGAAACATAAAGACACAAACATGAAACATTTTTGTTTTTTTTTTGTTTTGTACATGTACGCTGTACATTTTCCCTGTATTATCACATATTTGGGAAATGTGTTTCCTGCAGAGAAAATGGCCTGTTTTCAGAGGAAAAATGTCCTTAAAAAAATATTTGCTTCACCAAGAATGCTAAACTGCAAATGTGCAGGGATCCATTACACACTTCAAGAAATACACTGTATACTTCGTTCTGGAGTGCAGTATACACTAATGGCAGTTAATTGGTTCCAGAAGTACATTTGCACAAGGTAAGAGTCCTATATTCATTATATATATATATATATATATATACACACACACACACACACACATATATATATATATATATATATACATATGCATACACATATATACACACATACACACATATATATATACATACATACATGTGTATACATGTGTATACATACATATATACATACACATATATATACACACACACACATATATATATACATATATCCATCATTACAGTAAGATTGGCCCTGACACCAAGTGAAGCGACCAGTGTAGAATACTACATATTAACACGTCTGAGTGTGTCATAAGAATGCCTTCAATTTGTATTGAAGTTCATTTAGACATTTTTATGCTTGAAAATGCTTCATTTAGGCAAAACCATTAAAATGTGCAAAAACCAGTAAAACGTTTGAGTGCAACATGTGGGTCCTGACAGAATTGAGACGAGATTTGATTTGAGACACTGCCGGTCATCTTATCAAACCGGCCAATGGGGATAAGGAAGGAAAAGCAGCCAGCCAATGGGGTGAGCGGTGGCAGAAATAAAGAAAGCAAACAAAAAGCGTTCCTCACATGCTCTCATTGGGTGAGATACTGTCATTCAGATAACAGCCATTACGGTTCTCCATTTCTGCTAACCTGCAGAGGGGGAAGAAACAAGAGCAGTCAGTTGCAAAAACTCACTTTTTGCAAAAAAATGGTGGCATACGGCATGAGCCTTAAAACACACAGACAAAGGATCCCGCTAAGCTAAACTAGCATACTGTTCCCTGAACACCTCCATCAAAAGTCAGCATAATTCATACAGCTCATGTATTGATGGTGTAGGTTGTGGCCCTCATGTCTTTTTTTTTAGCTGCCGCCCTCGACGTGGAGAGCCAGACTGATTCATGAACCACAACCTGGAAAAGTTGCAGCAAAAATGGCACGATTGACTCCTTGCGGCACCTCAACAATGTCCATGTATTTTTTCGAGCGGTGGAGGGTTCATTCTGGCACTCTGCATGATGCAAGCCGACGTTCCAAGATGGCCTTATACTCTTGGAATGAAATCAATAATGCTCTCAAAGCCATGACTCGTATATACGTATGAGATATCGATCATGTAAGCCAGGGGTGGCCATACAGAAAAAGTCAAGGATTGGTGTCGGCATTTCATATATTTTCGATCCAAGCCACTTTGCAAAAAACAACCCCTTCAGTTCCGGCCATTTTACACACTTTTGAATGATCATTCGAGGCACACAGAATATTGTGTTCTATGGTTATAGAAACCAACATAAACAACACAATGGGTTGTTTTATATCAAAATAGCAATTTATTTACAAATATAACACGAGTCGAGTGGTTAGCGCGCAGTTCAATTCCACCCTCGGCCATCTCTGTGTGGAGTTTGCATGTTCTCCCCGTGCACGTGTGGGTTTTATTCGGGTACTCCGGTTTCCTCCCACATTCCAAAAACATGCTAGGTTAATTGGCGACTCCAAATTGTCAAAGGTACCAAAGGTATGAATGTGAGTGTGAATGGTTGTTTGTCTATATGTGCCCTGTGATTGGCTGGCCACCAGTCCAGGGTGCACCGCACCTCTCGCCCGATGACAGCTGGGATAGGCTCCAGCACCCCCCGCAACCCTCGTGAGGATAAGCGTTAGAAAATGAATGAATGAATGATCCCCCGTCGGGCTCTTTCAAATGCACTTCCTCCACCATGTGGCCATTTTTATGGCTTAAAATTGCCACTAGTGGGGAATTGCATCATCATTTCTTTCTGCCTTTTGTACAGAAAAACAACGATGACATATAAAAATGTCTTTTGGGCCAAGCAATTCGGGTTTGTAAAAACATATTGAATGAGTTATAGTTATTTTTTTTCTAACATTCTGTCTTACTTTGTTACATCTACCATAAAGATGGGACTATTATCATCATAAATATTTTCCAGGATGGTGGATGCTTCAGTATTTCTCCAAAATCTGCATCAAAATCTTTTAGTGTCTGGGACAGGTCAGAAACTATGTGTAAGACTGGTGGGGTGCTGGATTCAATACATAGGTGTGTGTGTGTGTGTGTGTGTGTGTGTGTGTGTGTGTGTGTGTGTGTTTGCGTTACCGGTTGGCATAGTGCTCAATCCGCGTGTGCGTGTCATCGTGCGAAAGCTGAGGGGATGAGCCAGGCCTGCGGGAGAAAAAAACCCACAAGGGAAGAAGGGGCCTTGGTGAATACAAGCAGGGACTCATTAATCCGCATGAATGCCGCCTGAGCCCACAGGGGGGCAGTGTGCTGTGGTGTAACTAAGATTCTGCTCGAAGAAAAACTCCCTTCTGCTGTCATTAACACGGCATCTCGGAGGACTTTATGCGCCCGAGCTGCTACACTTCGATAAAAAGTCCTGAAAGCGCCTCTTTATGTCAAGAAGTTTTATTTCATCGCGGCATTGATAGCAGGGTTTAGCTGAGATGCTAAATGCTATTCATGGTGTATCCACATAGCTTCATTTTGGCTACGCTTTTTTCTGCAACACAGCCTGTCCCGTTTTAAAACTTTAAAGTGCAAGTAACTTTTAGCTGATGTCCAAAATGGAATTTCTCCTCCAGTGATCATGGTTACTTGAGTGAATTCTGTGAAGTAATCTAATATTTTCATATTTACTGCATAGAAACCCATATGCAAGTTTTAAATATGATTTATTTAACATTATTAGAGCCCTCTAGGCATGAAATAACACCCCCATAGTCATCTTTACATCTTTATTATCCAATATAGTAGACATAAGAGATAATACATATTTGACAAAAATAAGACATAATATAGACTCAAGAGTTCCATGTTGTCGTTTGTCTTTTTTTAAACTCTTTTTTTAACTTCTTGTTTTGCACAGTTCAATACTTCTCATATTCAATACTTCCGGCTTTGGTCTCATCAACAGTAACACAACATCTCTGAATGAGTCTTCCGAATTTCTCCTACAGTGATCCCTCATTTATCACGGTTACTTGAGTGAATTCAGTGAAGTAATCTAATATTTTCATATCTACAGCACAGAAACCCGTATACAAGTTTTAAATATGATTTATTTAACATTATTTAAGCCCTCTAGGAATGAAATAACACCCCTATAGCCATCTTTACATTGGTATTACCCAATATAGTAGACCTAAGAGATAATACATATTTGACAAAAATAAGATATAATATAGACTCAAGAGTTCCGTGTTGTCGTTTGTCTTTCTCCTTGTTTTGCACGGTACTTCCGGCTATGGTTTCATCAAAATTAACACAACATCTCTGAATGAGTCTTCCGAATGCCTTATATTTTTACTTTAGTACATTCAGCCATGTTTATGCATAGATTAGGCAAAACATGAGCAAAATGTGCTTAAATATGCATATGTTTTAAAAGGCAGGATTATCTGTGATAGAGTGAAGCTGCAAAATTCAAAGCCTGACAACAAAACATGTGACAGTGTGTGTGTGTGTGTGTGTGGACTCACGCATGATCCACAGGCCAGAAGTTGATCAGTGTGACAGGACTGCAAGACAAAACAACAAAAATGACACAGATTGCAAAAGAAAGAAACTACCACATTTAAACTATGTCAAAGTAGTTTTTAAGTGAGACTCACGTTTCCATGTTGTCGCCCTCCAGGATGGTCTGGACCGGCAGGTAGCCCATACGCGGGTGTTTGGCAAAGTAGCGCTTGGTTCTGAACTTGTTCTTCAGCACCTTGGCAAAGTCCCTGACGTCCTCCCCCGACGTGGTCTAGGCACCAATGCGTAACATTAAAATGTGGTCTGATAGATCTCCGTGTGTCAACAGAGAAATCCAGTATGTGACTTGTTTTGCATACAGTAGATAATTTATGAACCTTATGAAATGCTAATGGACAGAAAAGCAAGGATACAATACAATAAGTATACTGGGTATACTGTGTACTTCATTCTTGAGTGTGTACTTCATTCATTTTGACAGTGCAGTGCTATCCCAAATTGATTACTGTCACACTAACCGGAAATAATTATCAATATTTACCCCGCTTCTTCTTCTTGTCTTATTTATGGCTAAAACTACAGTTCCCATGATGCTTCAGGAAGAAGTGGAAGCTAATATCACATTTTGAAGTCTTAAGATCAAGTGTATATCTTCTGATTGGATACTCAGTCCGACAACCATCACTACTGTGAATGTTTGATTTCGTCTACGTTGATTAGTTTGCTTCGTGTTTTGCACGTCCACACCGAAAGAGTACGAGTTTGTGAGTTTTTGTCTTGTCAAAGAGTGACTCTAGATGCCCTACACCTCGGCCGTTACACAAAGTTACACGAAGTTTTGAAAGGCTGTACTACTACATGATGAACGGGCCAACTGACATGCAAGACACGGGAGAGAAACGTCAAAAGATCAAGAGAGACTGACAAAGTGTGTGATGAAGGAACTATGAGGCTGCTCAACTGCGAAGACGATGGATTTAGCTCCCAGGAGGAGGATGGAGAAATACGCAGAAATTGGAATACCCCAGCCAAAAAGTGTTTTTTTTAATCCAATTACTCGATTAATTGAACAAAAAATAATCAATAGCTGCAGCCCTAATTCTAATTTTTGAATTTCAATCATCAAAAGCAAAAGATTTGCCTGAAGCTTGTCTAACACACTGCTGATTTATTCATGAAAAACAAAACTATTACCTAACAACAAAGCCACTCCCCTGGGAAACACAACGTGATTGCTGGAGGAAAATAATGAATTGATGACAACATGCTGGTTAGAAAAACTGCAAAGTACTATACAAGGACTATGATGCCCCTGAACACATCCCAGCAGAGTGGACCCTCACAGGAATACAGGAATTTGGCCCATTTTGGAGCTGTGAGCGTCACAGGAAACAATCAGTGCAATTTTGTCTTATTTGTACACGTTAGGGACAGCCATGACATCGTTTGATTTTCGATTGGGGAAATGATGATGCATTCAAGCACCATTTCAACATGTTGCTTTGAAGCAGGGGTGTCCAAACTTTTTTCCCCATCGCTGGCCATATACTGAAAATATTTGTAGACGCACACAGGTAGACTTACTAAGAAGTTATATATATTTAAAAAAAAAAATCTCATTATTAGTAGGAACGGTCTTGACAGCTTAAAAAAAACTTTTCTCTTTAATATACACTATACGTATATGACTTCCAAAGACATAACTTTTTCCACAACCAAGATTATTTTGTTGGGTTTCTCATATTTAAAAAATTTAATTGAATACTTTTCTGGGGATATCCGGTAATTATGGCCTGTGATTGGCTGGCCACCAGTCCAGGGTGTACCCGCACCTCTCGCCTGAAGACAGCTGGGATAGGCTCCAGCATGCCTGCAACCCTTGTGAGGATAAGTGGTACAGAAAATGCATGCATGGATACAGTAATTATCAGTACCAAAAATTATCTACCTGATATCAGCATAAAAATGTGATCGGTTGATATCAGTATCTGATTTTTTCCAGATCATGAAAACAGATATTTAAAAAACAAATGCTTATCCAACACATACAGTATGTGTTCATGCCACCACAGGAGATATGTCATGTCACACATGTCGGTATCGCATGATATCGTATAGGAAATTGAGAGTTGGATAATATCGGCATATGGTTTTCAGGAAAAAAGCAAATATCGGACATCAACTCCATGCTCCTAAAATTACATTATTTTTCCTCAAAATATTAAGAGTTTATTGTTGTAAAATTGCAAGTTTTTTCCTCAGGACAATGACATTTTTCTTGTAATATTTTGAATTCATTGTCATCAATAAAAAAAGTCCAATTATTTAAATTTTCTTCACATAATATTATGTTAGAAGCTGAAAAGTTTTCTTTTAAAACGACATATTTTAGAATCTGCCGCGTACCACGACTGGCCCCTGAGCCACGCTTTGGATACCCCTGCTTGAAATGAAATTGTGCTTATATATGACAGTGAGTCTGGCACCTTCACTTGGCATGTGTACTGCATGTACAGAGTGTGACTATAGAAGTTGAGGTTCATACCGGCGTGCAGTACTCCACCATAGGGTACTGCATCTTGTGTCCCTTGGCAACACGACCAGAGAAAAAGCAGCTTTGGCAAATGTCATAGTTGAAATGTTTCAGACTTCGGTATCTGTGCACAGAGAGAGAGAGAACCAAAAGGAGGGAAGGTGAAAAAAGGGGGAGGTCTAACTAAGCAGCAAAGGAAGGCAAGAAAATGAATCAATGAGGACAATCTACGGCTCATTAGAGCAGACTGGGGAAGACTTTCGGCCTAGATCCAAAAAGAGATTTATCGGCTGCCGTTTTGGATCTTAAATAAAATGTACCGTCCTGTCGAGAATTGAGCACAGCTACACCCTCGGATGAAAATGATACACGTGCTGTGTTATTTTGATAGGGCGACGGCACAATGGGCCTCGTGCTCTCTTTCGGAGCATTTTTCACACTCTAATTTCCCTTTCATGGTAATGGCTTTCCTTTTCTTTGACACATCATGAGAGCACTGCTTGTGCTTGGGATACTTCATGAAGGCCAAAATGTTAACCGAAAAGGTCAAAAGCAATCTCCTAAGTAGCGACGCGTTTTTCTTTTTATAAAGTACAGTAATCCCTCGTTAATTTTAGTTTACAACTGAACTTCCACAAAGCAGGACTAATAAATAAAATATTTTAATAGTTAGACCATATAAAACCTGTTTATGACTCTCTGAATACATTTGTTAACATTATTAGAGCTCTCTCGACATGAAATAACACCCCTATAGTCACTATAGACCCAAAATATAGTACATAAGAAGCGGAAATAAGATATAAAAGTCAATTATTTGGGCAATTTACTGTTCACACTGCACTTTACATTATGTTGTTCATATTTGGTGTCTATTTATTCTCCACATTATTATTATTGTTATTATTTATTATTACTTATCTTCTTTTGTGTCTGTTATATGGGAGCCAGGCAACGACATTTCGTTGGCAATTTCACTACTGTGTTTTTGTGCAATGACAATAAAGGAAGTCTATCTATCTATCTATCTATCCATCTATCTATCTATCTATCTAATAAGACTCTTGCTCCTGTGTGTTGCTGTAAATAAGTTCCAGCACTAGAGGGAGCTGAGTGGCAGGCAGGCAGGAAGTGATGTTGGGGGTTCCTTACGGCCGCAAGAGTGTGTGAGATGGCTCAAACCTGCAATAAAAGCCTGCTGTTCCGGCGATCAAGTCTGGTGCCTGTGTGTCTCACCAAACATTACGGTAACATTACCGCCGGCGTCTAGTGACGCATTTTATACTTTTTACGTCTTTCAATGCGTTTTATGAATGCCTTAGATTTTTTGTTGTATTTGTTATTTTTATCTTTTAAGCAAAATAATATGCAGAATTTGCTTTAATATGCATTTTTTACGATTAATTGTATCCAACCACAAAAGAGCATAAGTTATTAATTATGATATTTTTTAAAACCGTGTTCGCATGAAGCCACAAAATTTCAAGCGCAAAGCGGCGAGGGATTGCTGTATTGATAATTGATGTGAGCGTGTCGTAGCATGAAATGTCAGTCAGCTAGGGCCGGCTGTAAAAATAAAATACAAATACTTAAAATGATCCGAATTCAAAACCCACACCTCGCTGGCTCATCCATGACATTTGTGGGTGTGATAAGTAACACCTGATCTAATTCATGCCATCACGCAAAGTGATTGATGACTGACGCCACCTTAGTAGTAAATAATCAGAATGACTCGAAATAAGCCTCAAAATAATCCACAAATGACAAGGTCGTAAAAATGCAAAATAGAAGTGATGGGACCGGCAAACACACAAATTTGAAAAACGGGCGTGACAGACATTTACATAATTCTCGCACTAGCATGTGTAAAACCTCCAAAATCAAAAGCTATTAAACAAACACTTCCAGGATTTCTTCCTGTAAATGACTTTCAAAGTAATTTAAATTTTCATGACTGTACATAAAACATGAGCTGCTAAACACGGTAACAAGTTCGGTTGAGCACAATGGGGTCCAATCTGGGCGCCCCCATGCGGCGAGGAAACGCTGCATGCTGACCTGAAGCCGATGATGGGACACTCTTTGCAGATGTTGCACTTGGCCTGGTGCTTGGCCGTCTCAGCGGCAGCCACGCGGTGCAGCACAGGCAACCACACCATGGACTGAGGCTCCAGACGCATCCAGTCCAGGAACATGGCGGCTTCCAGCTCGGGTTTGTTGTTGGCCTGGCGGACACAGGGTAATGAATATTAATAATGAATAGGAATATTTGAATTGATTCACTTTAAACCATGACAAACAATACAAATCTCTGGGTTAATTGCTTTGTTTTTTATTTTATAATTATTATTAGTATATACTTATTATCAATTATTGCTTTTATTTTATACATAATTTGTATTAATATTTTAGAATATTTTAAAAATATTGTAAGAATATTTTTTATATATATATTATATATAATTATTAATATATTATTTTCCAAAGTATTTCATTTAAACTCAACATACAACCTGGCATCATGGCCTGAGCCAACCTTTTCATGGTTTCAGTAGCTGTTTTATCAATTTTGTTATTTGATGTGGTCTGTTGTTTACAAAGTGCTCATGAAAAAAGGGACACAGGCACATATAATAATGAAATATTATGAAATAATAATATTATATATTATTAAATGTAATATAATATTATATATTATAAAATATTAAATAAATATTTTAATATAATAATATATTATATATATCATGAAAAAAGGGACACAAGCACATATAATAAAAATATGGTAAAATAATTATATAATAATAATATATTTTTATATATAATAAATAAATTATATATATAAATAATAAATAAATATTTTAATCTAATAATATATTATAAAATAATAAAAGTGAGTGTGAATGGTTGTTTGTCTATATGTGCCCTGTGATTGGCTGGCCACCAGTCCAGGGTGTACCCTGCCACTCGCCCGAAGACAGCTGGGTTAGGCTCCAACACCCCCCGCGACCCTCGTGAGGATAAGCGGTAGAAAATGAATGAATGAATGAATAATAATGAAAAAATAAATAAATAAATAAAAATAATAATGATAATAATAAATAAAATAATACATTGAATTTATAACACACTTTACATCAAATAAATGATCTCAGAGTGCACATGTAGCAGATTGCATGACACTTTTACAGATACAATAATTCCAGGTGGACTGTTACGTGTAAAATATATAGTCTGCTCCCCCCGTCAATTTTGTTAAATCAATGCGGCCCGCGAGTCAAGTTTGCCCACCCCTGCACTAGCTCATCTTCTTCAAAAAGGCCACTAGCGACAAATCTTGCGACTTCTTTCTGCTCTTATTGGACACTTTAGGACTGCCATGAAAGCATGCATAGCTCCTCTCAACGAGCAACAGGTCCCACTAAGGGACGCTTCTCCATTTAAAACATCTAAACATCTAAATCCAATTTGTGACATTAAAAATGACTAAAAAGATGCATAAAGTGTGAGTCTGGCAGTCTCATAAGCAGATGCGTCATGGCCAGTTATGGTGTGGGAAAAGCTGGCATATGTACTGTATGACACATGCAAGACATTCTATTGAAACCAAGGGTGTCAAAGGAGACAAAGAACGGATGACACTTACAAACTGGAAGCAGCTCCGCACAGAGGGCTCGATGTTGGAGCCGCCGAATGAGGCCACCTCGCCAAGCTGCCGCGGGATCTGGATGGAATCGTGCAGCAGGAGGCCGAGGCGACGCTGGTCGCAGAAACCGGTCGCACTCGCAACCTGTCTGAACAAAACTGTACGAAGAGGATAGAGAAGAGAAAATAGTTTGTGCGTCAAATGGTTCGTTTGGTGGGCACATATTTAGCCTTGACAAGTCAAGAAAGGTTCTGGGGGGGTCGAGAGGGAGATTTTACCAACATGATGTTGCTGTGACATCACTGCTGTTCTAACTAAAAGAACATGAGGCATTTTTTGGCAAGTGAGCGATTACTAGCCTAGTAGTTTGAACCCTTCCGAAGATATGAACTGGCCACAAAAGGTGGTTAGTAGTCAGTGCAGAAAGCCTTGTTGGAAAGCACAGTGGTCAGATGTTTCCTACAGCCACTCACCAGGGATTTTGGCCAGGGAAACATCCCCAAAGTAGAATGTTTCCTTCCGAGCAAAGGTGTTGTTGCACGTCTTTGCCTCCAAACACATCTAGAAGCCAAAGAGCTCCATTGTGGTGTCATGTGACCACATCACATTCTCCTAAGGTTATGTGAGTCATTCAGGTGCCGACTATAAAACATTCAGACGGGTCTGTACATGTGTCTTCTTGAGCCGGGGGACCTTGCGGGCACCGCAGGAACTCAATCCGGGACAACAGCAAAATGTCTTACTATTTGCTGGGTTTCATCTGACGTTGCAACACAGTCTATCACAAAGGGAAGAAACAGTGTTTCCTTGTCGAGTGGAACCGAGTATGGACACGCTCCAGTTTACAGTTCACAACAACAAGCACCATTTACACTAAAATCAAAGTTAAAATATTGTTGCAACATAGGAATGTGAACTGCAGAAATAATAGCCTCATAACAACAAACTATACATTTTTCATGTCCTCATACTGCATACAATGCTCCTAGTGTCCAATTAGTCAATAAACTAATTAAACTAATATACAAAGCACCCTCGGCCATCTTTGTGTGGAGTTTGCATGTTCTCCCCGTGCATGCGTGGGTTTTCTCCGGGTACTCCGGTTTCCTCCCACATTCCAAAAACATGCTAGGTTAATTGGCGACTCCAAATTGTCCATAGGTATGAATGTGAGTGTGAATGGTTGTTTGTCTATATGTGCCCTGTGATTGGTCTTTTAGCTTTTTTTGGGATAAGCACCAGCATACCGCCGGTATTTTTATCGTGTTTACTTGCGTAAATATTTTTATTAAAATGTTCATGTTTTCATTCGAAAACATGATCGAAACGAAAAACAGACCTGCTACTTTTGTTGCATGTTCTTTGCACATAATAATATTAAAAATAATAATATAATAATAAATATATAAAGATTATATATTATTATAATATATAATATTATATATAAATAAAAATTATTATTATTAAAATAATAAAAGTGAGTGTGAATGGTTGTTTGTCTATATTGCCCTGTGATTGGCTGGCCACCAGTCCAGGGTGTACCCCGCCTCTCGCCCCAAGACAAATGGGATAGGCTCCAGCACCCCCCGCGACCCTCGTGAGGATAAGTGGTAGATGATTGAATATACAAAGCCTGCTCTGTTGCAAGAAAACAAATGGAAAAGTCACAACAGAGGAGAAAATCTTGAGGCGGTCTTGACACACGCCTGCATCAGCCGGAGGCTCTGCATACGCACCTCTGCCTGCCTCACAGTGTAGTGAAACACCTACAAGAATGTATTCATCCAATCACTGCTTCTCATCTTGTTTTCAGCTATTCTATGTCTTCATGCATCACACCATGTACGCTCAAACTATTCAAATTCGCTTTAATCCTCAAATTATTGCGTCGTCGCTTATGCTTGTCCTCCGACTGCTCACCGAAAGTGATCGTCTGCCTCTCACGTGGTTGAAACCCAGCAATGCTTGTCATGCTGACTGTGCTCCAACTCCCTTGACATCATGAACCGGCTCCTCCCTTGTTATTCAGGCTTGCTCCGTCAGCCTTCTCACAATTGTAAACACAACTGGGCAGGTCTACAATTTGTCCCCCTGACAGCTCTTTGCTCTTGCACGTGGTGGTGGAGGTTTGGATGGAACGGAGTATTGTGCCAACCCCCCCCCCCCCACCATTAGAGAAGCACTGGTTCCAGGTTGAGACCGTTTAAGACCCGCTGCTATAAACTATAAAGGTTGAACGCTAAATAGTGGATAGGAAGCCATGATTGGCTTATCAGAACATTATAGCATTTACTAAGCGGCTAATCGGGTTGCTCTGATGTCATATCTATATCGCTCCAGAGGGCACGTTTGATTAGACTTTGCATAGCATCTTGAGATGAAAATTGATAACTAATTATAACTAATTATGAGTATTGATAATAAGGTGTGCATGTGTATCTTACATCTGTATTTATCCTCCAGGTGAGCCTTGCAGAGTGAGACGATTCCAGTTTTGAATGACAAGGTGCGGATCTTTCCACTGCGAGCGCTGTAATACAAACCATGAAAACAAGAAACGTTGGAGCCAGGCTTGGAAAAAAAAAACCCAAAAAACGTGGTACCCTAACACCACATCTCCACCTACGTGTCGTAGACGTTGAGCAGCCAGTTGAGGCACATGTCGACGCAGAGCGGGACGCTGACCAGGTGGGCGTGGCTCTGCTCCAGCCGCTGGTACAGGCTGCTAAGACAGGCCACCAGCTGGGAGATGTCCAGCAGCTGCTCGTTTTGCTTCAAACCGTGCTGGTCGAATACCTCGCACGCCGTCGGCATGCTCAGCAGGTCCACTGGAAACAAAGACACAAGAGGATGTGACAACGGCGGGTTCATCCGCTCCGAGTTGGAATCTGAAGGATGCACAAGGGCAACGGCGGGAGGGTGAACCTCACTCATTGGATCAATAAAACTGTACATTACTCATCACTCATCATCATCATCATCATCATGCATTAAGACTTCTCAAGCGGAAGGAAGGATGACTTCATGCAGGGATGCTCGACTTTGGTGCAGTTTGTCAAATATGATGGTGGAGTAGTGATTCCTATTCAATCGGCTATGCGGCACATGTCTGTATCCGTGTATCGATGATCGGTCCTATCTCTCCGTGGAAGCGCACACACACACACACACACACTAACACTTGCGTACACTTGGAGGAGCGAAATGACACAGCAGTATATTTTTGCGGACTGACTTTTTCTATTGCTTGCTATTATGAACTATTTCTATGACAACTGAGGAGGAGTGATTGCAATACAGTCGGCTATGCTGCACGTTTGTATCAGAGTACACACGCACACACACACGCACTTACAACTGTGTCGACTCGGGGTCGCATGAATTAAGTGATGTAGATTGATTTTTTTTTCGACACACAAAATGTATTTTATGAAATGTAACTTTGGAGGAGCGATTGCAAAACAGTTGAATGCGCTTTGCACGTACACTTCATTCATTCATCATCATTTTCTACCGCTTTTCCTCACGAGGGTCGCGAGGGGTGCTGGAGCCTATCCCAGCTGTCTTCGGGCAAGAGGCGGGGTACACCCTGGACTGGTGGCCAGCCAATCACAGGGCGCATATAGACAAACAACCATTCACACTCACATTCATACCTATGGACAATTTGGAGTTGCTAATTAACCTAGCATGTTTTTGGAATGTGGGAGGAAACCGGAGTACCCGGAGAAAACCCACGCATGCACGGGGAGAACATGCAAACTCCACGCAGAGATGGCCGAGGGTGGGATTGAACCCTGGTCTCCTAGCTGTGAGGTCTACGCGCTAACCACTCGACCGCCGTGCCGCATCGTGCCTGCACGTACACTTAAATACACAAAATGCACAAACACGGCATGTCGTTTCTGTCCCTACATGGTTGCCTTTACAATTTATTATCCACGCTTTATATTGCGTGCGGAGGAGCAATCGCATGAAGTAAATGACACATCTGGATTTTGACTGTGGACTAATTTTGAGTCTTTCCATTGCTTTCTATTATGAAAGTTTGTCAAATGTAACTATGGAGGAGCAATTGCAAAACATCCATCAGCTCATGGGAGAAGTGATTGCACTAATTTACGTTTCTTTTGTCTTTATTAAGTGCAAAAATATGATGTTGGGTCAGCGAGTGAGTCATGTTTTTGATATTTTTCATATTTTCTTCTGTCTTTCTGTTCATGTCATTGAACAAAGTCCCCCGTCCAGTGAAAAGGGCCTACGAAGGCACAGAGGAGAACACTTGAGTCATGAGATGCAAACCTCTGTGATGCATAGATGAGGCACTCTACACGCATGCTATCTATATCTACAGCTGGTTAGTTTGTATGAGCTCTGTGTGCTTGTGTGGGTTTGCATGGGTCTCCAGGTATTCTGGCCTCCTCCTACGGTCAAAATACACGGCAATTACTAAATGACCCGTCTAGCATGTACTTTTCTGTTTTGAAATATGGCTCGTTTTCTTGCCCCATCGCTGTTTCACAGCAATTTCCCTGATGTTGTGGATCATTTCGGAATTCATTCATTCATTTTCGCTTATCCTCACGAGGGTCGTGGAAAAGGTGCTGGAGCCTATCCCAGCTGTCTTTGGGCGAGAGGTGGGGTACACCCTGGACTGGTGGCCAGCCAATCACAGGACACATATAGACAAACAACCATTCACACTCACATTCATACCTACGGACAATTTGGAGTCGCCAATTAACCTAGCATGTTTTTGGAATGGGGAAGGAAAACGGAGTACCCAGAGAACATGCAAACTGAGATGGCCGAGGGTGGGATTGAACTCAGGTCTCCTAGCTGTGAGGTCTGCGCGCTAACCACTCAACATTCTCAACATTCATTTATCTTGTGCAATGTAACTGTGCAATGTAACGTCAATTATTTGCGATGCCATGCTTTGAGTTTGACTTGTGGACCACTTTAGGTCTCTGAGGTTTGTCTGTCCCCTACTGTTACAATAGGGGGGAGCCTCGTCCCCTCAAGAAGATCAAGTTCATTTTATTTTATTTTTATATAATGTCAGATGACAATAAAATTAATTTAAGGATGCTTTTTATATATAAAAGCGAGTCTAGATATGATTTTCTTAAAGAAACTCAATAACCTTATCTTATTTGCATAAGACCCTGTTCACCACAAATAAATCAGGTGCAACTTTTTATTTTATTACCATATTTGCCATTAGTCGTCCCTTCCACTTCCAGCTTCGTATTTCACAGCTTCAGCCTATCACGGCTTTTCGAAATATATCAACTAATCAATCAGCGCTTTTTCATGGCTGACTATGGCCTATTAGTAAAAAAATGCATATTCAAGAAAATGTTATGACTTTTTGGCCTAAACGAAACATTTAGGTCACTAGGTGTTACATCGATGAGACCACAGGAAGTATTGTCAGAAGAGGAAGGAAAAAAAAAACTAACTATGAAATGCTGATGTCTAATTTCATATCCAGAGTGCTCTAATAATGTTAGAACCCACATTTAGAAGATTGCAAACAGGCAAATAAAGACTCCTACTTCACGGAAATTCATTTATCACGAACCAATTAACCAGACACGCACACACACTCTGTACAAGTGCATCCCTAATGTCACTGTAGAGGAACTCCAAACTGAGTGCACCAGCAAAAAATGGATGGAAAGATGACAATAGCGCACTTACGGCACAAAGCCTTCTGCAGGCGTCTGAGTTTCATTGCTGTCCGGTAGGCTGAAAATCGAACGTTGTTCAGGTCGGCTGGAAAAGAAAGAAGAGTCAGAAAGGGCATATTGGTCTATTTGACAGAACCAGACCTGCACCGCTTGGAATGAAACCAGCAACCATATGTATCTAAATCCATCCGTACATTTGCATGGCCTAGCATCACCTAGCAAAAAAGTGTGACATACACATGCCAATTATTAATATTCCTCCTTACATGCATTGTCTTGTAAATGTCTTACCCAGAGACTGGTAGAGTTCCGCCATCTTGGGATGATCCCAGCATGTCGTCTGGGTCTGGTGGCTGAGAGGGGAACATAAGATGGTTTGTTTTTGTCTAGCATTCTCACTTGCTTAAAGCTTTTTAGGGCTACATAACAGTATGCTATGTACGGTATGCTATGTACAGTATGCTACGTCATGTTCCATTCAGTCTCAAAATACAAAACTCATCTTTACCGTACCACATTTTGGCAGGCTCTGATTAAGACACCGACTGTACTGGTATGTAGTGCTGCAACAATTAATCAATGATTAATCTATTATCCAATTAATTAACAACAGTAATGGTATTTGTTTAATCATTTTTAGATTTATAAATGTAAATATTCTCAATTAGCCTCTCAAACGTGAATATTTCTTAATTTCCTAAGTCACCCATGAAGGCAGACCTATTATCTTTGTGTTTTAGGCAAAACAAGATATTCACACACATCAGCTTTGATTTTGGAAAACAGTGATGAATATTTGCGCCTCTTTTCTGACATGTTGCAAACCACACCACTAAGTGTTTAACTCGTACTGATTTGGTCCGTTTAGGGGCTAACCAAAACAAAGATTAATCGACTAAGGAAATAATTGTTACTTGCAACCCTAGGGATGGTACCTTAAGTAAAACCCTGGCAGTTGGTTTGCATTACTGCATTCTTTAAGTACGATACCAGGGTAGAACGACAGATCAACTAAAAAATGGAAGAGAATTTTACTAGGGATGCTGTGATCAATCGACCAATTTCTGTAATCGGGACAGGCCGATAAACACCTTTCAAAGCCGATCACAAAAACCCATTGACGTGCGGCGGCAAATACTACACGCCTGCTGTGACACGTCTCTTATTGTGTTTGATCACTACCAAACATATCTCCATTCCACGATTCTTGGATCTTTCTTTCCACGCTTTGCCTTGCTATCACTGGGTGTACTTTGTATCAGAGGGCGCTAGCTAGCCTGCTTTCGGTCTTTGGTAAAAAAAAGAGTCACATTTGGACTACAGTGACATTTTTAAAACAAACAATGCAGTTAAAAACACATGTCCAAAACGGGATGGCAAGAAACACCCTAATGTCCAATAAAATATCACTCAAAACACATCTTTGTCACCCAGGCTCACACTCCTTTTTACCAATAACTGGTCCCTTGACAAGTCACTGCAACACCTTGCCCCCCTGGGATCTGTTTGTGGACTTCCACTCGGCGTTAAACACCACCATCCCTGCGATTCTCCACCAGAAACTCCCCCAGCTCGCTGTGCCAGCCTCCACCTGTCAATGGATCGTCAGCTTCCTGACTGACAGGAACCAGCAGGTGAGGCTGGGAAGCATCACATCCAGCACCAGGACCACCAGCATTGACGCCCTCCAAGGGTGTGTTTTCTTTCCCCCTCGACACTAATGACTGCACCTCAGGGGCACCCTTCTGGGACACGACTGAGGTTTGCAGACGACACGACAGTCATTGGTCTGAATATTGACAGGAAGTTGATCAACTGATCCGCTGGTGTCGTCAGAACCAACTAGCAATCATTCATCTGTCGTGGTCAATCATTCAGTCTGTTCTGTGCACTTCCATCACTGTGTGGTTTGGATCTGCAACCAAACAAGACAAGGAACAGACTCCAAAGAACCATTAAATCTGCAGGAAAATAATTGGAGTAAACTTTCCCTTTCCTGTATTGGTCCAGGACCAGGAAGTGGGCAACGAACATCACAGATTCCTCACATCCCGGACACAAACTGTTCAAAGTAGATGCTACAGAGCACTGTATGCCAAAACAACTTTCTTCCTCCAGGCTGTCACTCTGATCAACATCTATTGACCCAAAAAATAAAAAAATAAATCACATGAATGTAAATCCTGTTTCCTTAAAGGCCACCGTTTGGTCCAGTGGAGCAGTAGCTTTGTTTTGAATATGTTGGCCCAAGCTTTGCAGTTAACCTTCGTCTGGGCAGCACTTCAAAATAATAATCCTTACGCCACCTTGTTTTGCAGCAGGTCCCCCGCACTTTGACTAAAGAGCAGTGGGTCCCGCGGTACTCGAAAATCACAGGCTGTACAAAAATAGTCCAGCCACTCAGCTCACCGTTTGTTTTATGCCGAGAGCCGCTAGTACACAGACACGTAACAAGCAGAACTGAGCGGCGCAGGAATGTGTTCAATTTCCCCTAACTACCCTCATTATTATATATTAGCATGCACACCTGACAAGCACTGGCACAATATGGTTGCCTGCAGTTAAGCCACACCCAAGCAGATGTCTCACTCACATGAATCACAGAACAACAAAAACCTTGCGAGGCGCTTTGAAAATTGACTCTGAAGAAAAAGCATGGCGGCCCACGGACGAGTCAATGTGTTGGTGATGCATTGTTGGTTGTCAAGATACGAAGCCTTGCCCAAAGGCAAGATCAAAATCCTTGCCCACCTTTCCCCAAGGCAAAAAAACAAACAAACCCAGATCAAAATCAATGTTTCCGTACCGCAAGCAGGTCATTGCTGCTTGGTCAAGTCAACAATCTTCCATGCACAGGAGCAATTGCATGAGTGAAACATCCCTTCATGTTCTATGCCGCTTATCCTCTCTAGAGTCACGGGTATGCTGGATCTCACGGTCTTGGGGCAGGAGGCGGGGTACACCCCGGACCGGTCGATGAATGAAACAACACATCCTAATTCTGACTTTGATTGGGATTTCCTTTCTTTCTAATACTTTCCATTATGACAATTTGTGAAATGCAACTGTGGAGGAGCAATTCCAATACATAGAGGTGTCCCGATTTATGATTTATATCCGGTATCAGTGCGATATCAGCGGATTTCATCGGCCTGCACCTAAAATCTCCAATACGCAGAACCAAGTGTGATCCAAAACATCAATTTGAGTGATACCAACCACTTAATCAAGCCTTTTCTAACAATCCTCACATCAACATAAATAATAAAAGTATGTATCATGAACATACAAGGGAGCAATATCGGTAACGGGAAGTGAAAAAGTTGTATCGAGACAACCCTAGCTCTACGCTGTGTCATTAGCCACGTTTACATGAGGAGTTTTTCTCTTTCCGAATGGAATCTTTCTGAATGACCTTTCCGAAAGCAATGGTATACATGGAAAAGAATATTCCAATGGCGTGTCTACATGTGCCGCTATAATCAACCAGAATCGTCAACGGAGCATGTGCAGTAAAACGTAAACACAAACATCACGTGATACCGACTTCCTCGAGTTTTTCTTTCACTTGTTGGAATAACTCCGTATTACCAGTTTTTCGTTTGTCCAGTCTTGAAATTTAGTTTGAATCAAAAATAAACTTTCCACAGCAGTCCAGTGCCGATTGCTTGCCTCCATTTTTTTTTAAACAAAGAACGTCTCGAGCGAGTGTTACGTCATATCTCAGCATTCGCTGAAAGAACGCACCCGGGAACAAGAAAAGATAAAGTTCAATCTTGCTAATATTTTATAATTACGCTCGGTACATGTATTTTCTTTAATAAAACTGGACTTGTGAATGGCGTATAGAAGGGTTTAGATTCTGTTCCACAGATGGCGCTAATGCACACGAAAGCTGCTTGCCAACCACCAATAAACAACAGAAGAAGAAAAAGAACGCAGGCTGACAACTTTCCGATTGAGCGGGTACAAGATACCTCAATCGGATTGGGGAAAGAAATATTCCACCCCTGTGAATCCGATTATATATTCATTCGGATTGGCACTTTCGGAATGAGGTGCATACAAAGGTTAGATTATTTCCGTTTAAACAAATAACCCGATTGGAATTGGAATATTTGGGTCCATGTAAACGTGGCTAATGTTAGTCCAAATACAGTAAACACCCCAACTGGGTGCAACTGTGGAGAACGATTGCAGTAGAGGTACGCTGTCAACTATTCTGCGCACCGTTTGGGTCTGGATGTTAGTCAAAGCTCTGCTCCCCATCCCAATGCTTTCAGCCTGGAGCTGTTTTCACTGTGTATATTATACACTTATGGAAGTGTATTGACTCCATTTGAGACACAGGCTTAGTTTTCTTATACTTCAACTATGTTTGGGCTTCGAATGAACACACACACACACACACCACTCCGATGCAAATAATCTGCGCCATCCATCCATCCCGCATTAAGACAACTCAAGGGGGTTCACCACACACGCACGCGCTTCTGGGGTTGCTCGAGACTGCGGATGATGAGCGTCAACTCACGCACTGTGACGTGCGCCGTTTCAGCCCCGGACAACGAGAACCCCCACACCGGACCAGGGACGTTCACAGTAACATGCGACACGCACATTGCACACGCACTGTGGCGTGTGTGGAGGAATGCAACGCGCATTGATGCATCAGCCTGCAGAACGGGGCGATACAGCGCGCGTGCACCAATAAACAACAATACCCCAATACCCCCCCCCCCACACACACACACCCCAACACAGACACACATACAGAAAAACACGCAAGCCGGTTGTTTGCCTTTAAAGCACAATAGTCTACTACTTCGAGGCTCGAACACGGCTGTGACTGTGCTTCGAAACAAGAGGAAATGCACGAGCCAGGTATGAAAAAGGGGGAAGGGGGACGTTGAAGCCAAAACCCGCTGATCGCGTCTGCTTCCCGGCTGAAAAAAATCATGCCTCGCCATGGAAGCATGCATCTTATTCATTTGCAAGCCTGACATTGTGTACATTTAATTATTATTACACCAAATGTCCTTAATGGTGTGCAAAATAGGAAAGACCGTCTGATTTTTCCCACGTTCTAAATGTTACGTGAATCCATCTTTGTCACATTTTCAAAGACACTCGCAAGCGTTAACACGAACCACCACCATTGTTAATAATAATAAGAGTAAAAACCACCAATCCCAGCACTCACTTCCGAAGCTGCTCCCGCATTGTCGCTCGCTGAACCGGCAGAACCGAGCCGATATCCCCCGAAATCCCTTCCGCGATCCGACTCGGCGTCTTAACGAGCACCGGGACAACCGTGCTGGAGGTTGCCAGTGCTTTGCAGAGGCTGGGTCCCGCGTCAAGTCACCCGTGGTTAAAACAAACACCAGTTCCGCTCAATTGCTTTCAAAATAATAGTTTGTTGCGTAGAAACGGTAGTTTAAATCCTTGGACTGCTTGCAAAATAGCACACACAGATACATGAATACATGTAGCTAATTATTAAATTGTTATTAAAAATGAATATCATACATAAATATACACTGCATTTACAGTAAATAGGATATATATAGATAAGATTCTTATTTTTTCTGTACATTACTTTGATACTCAATTTGTGATTTCAGCGGATTACAATCAAACAGACCCAGTGCAGAAACGTAGTGTGTTTCAGCCGAATACATTTATTTTGACACAGCACCGTCCCACTTCCGGTATAGCTCGGGTTTACCCGACTGCTTGACTTCACCGGGGAGGAGCTCCCCTTCCCCCATACTGCTGTTTGCTGAAAGGAAAGCAGTAGAGACGCTCCCAAAAAGATTGCAGGTTTTTCCACGGAGGGGGGTAAAGAAAGAGAAAGAAAAAGATAGATGATTGGACAAACCTGTGAGTTAAATAATGAGATGTCTACATAAAAGAGAAGTCTTAAATAAATTAACGGGCACTAACAACCTGTCATTTATTAGCTAAGAATGAACTTTTACACACAGCAGACGCTCTTTACCTGTTTGAGTGTGTGTGTGGATTTGTTTCATTATTTCTTGCTCATTGACTATGTTTTTTCTTGACAATTGTATTCCAAAGTACGTTCAATTCCAACAAATGTAACATTTTGTGTGGAAAAAACGAGGGGAAATGCTACAAAGCAATACTATAAAGTCCATCTGCAGCCAGAACAATGTACAAGGTGTTCAGACCAACACCACCAACAAATTGTGTGTTCACACTTAGAAGTACGGCAAACTGTACCGTCAGTACCACGGTGTTGCACTCAGAACGTTCAAAATGCTGAGTGCGCAGTTATGGACGCTTGATGGCCACAACGACCTCAACAGGATATCATTGATGATGATGTGGTTGTGTGAATGAGCCACGGTGTTGAGTGTGCTGTTAAATCGCTGGCGTGTGTGTGCAATTTTGATGAAAAAAAATACACTCCTGATGAAAATTTGTAGGACTAGTTAAAAAAATTGCATTTCTGTTGGACCTTAAGGAGCTTCTAAGTAGGGCTTCAAAATGCAGAAGAATAAAAAGAAAAGAAATGGTAGTAAGACAAAAAACTGTAGACTGTTCATCACCTCAAAATGGGTTTGGGCATACTTGATGCCAATGTTTCCACTGAAAAAGTCAGTCTTTACTACACAGACGAGGACCTTCAGTCATTAGGAGTACCCCCTGCAACATCTCCTCATAGCCTGATGCCATTTGATGCCCCTGCACAACAACCTGATTAGTGCCCCATTGTTCCACTGCAGGTTCCAAAGCAGCCCAGATCATGACTGTGCCTCCTCCTCTGTGCCATTGAAGGAGACTAGGCCTTTGAAAAGTTTTACGTGTGCAGAGGATGGTCCTGCGTTTTGGACTGGTGCCATTTTTTTTCAGTGTACCACTTGAAATTTTGTTCCACAACCCTCAGGATCTTTGAAGTAGTTTGAAGATGTCGGCTTTTAATGGCTGTGATCCGAAACTTTTGATCAACTGATGAACAGCCCATTTCTCCCATATCTTCTTTTTGCATTTTAAAGCTCTACTTAGAACCTCCTTAACATCCAACAGCGCAAAATATCAATTCTTGTAACTTTTCAACTGGCAGACCTTTCTCCAAAGAGTTTGTGTGCTGACTCACAGTGTCTTGGTCATCTGGTCAGGTCCAGTTTTGTCTCTGCATGTGGAGATAAAGAACCTGTCACTTCACTTTCCCTCCCGCCGTCCAACTTTCCTGTTAACCCTTTGTCTGTGCGTTGTTTACAGCGAATTAGTCCTAAACCAGACACGCCAAAGCTGCAAAAAACCGCCGACACTTCTTCGACTTGTGGAAGAAGCAGGAAGTTATCCAGCCCAGAATGGGTGGCGGGGGGGACAGGGTGCCATCATTAATTGATAACCAGTAAGTAAAATAAGCTCATGATGTTAAACAATGTTTACCATGCATTGCAATGTTAATGCAGTGCTGATTGGCATATCATTCGGCAAACCATGCACAGAAAATAAGTTTGAATAAGTTTAAGTTTTAGAAAGTGATAATGGTTGTGTACTTCCAACACTTCCACACACTTAGTGTGCATCGCTGCTTTTTTGAGTACAACATTCGGGTGCTGGCATTTTGCCGTACCGCTCAGTGTGAACACTCTTATGCACTGAAAAGACGAAGGCTGTGTCTCATAGTCAATACTTCTGTCAAATATATATCAATAAATATTGTGTACACTGTGTATTTAGTTCCCGAGACCCATGAGAGCCAATATTGATTACTCTTGTTGTGTAATCTGGAAAAATGACAACCTCAAGATTTATCCGCTTTTTCTTCTCTCCTTTTTAATCGTGAATTGCAACCACTCGAGTTTAGCTCTCTCCTGTCACTACTTAGCCGAAATGGTGATCACTGAGGGTAGTCGGTGTCTATCACTGTCTATCACACTTGTATGTGTGATAGACAGTTTATAGGATATGATATGAGACTCAGCCAGTGTGTTTTAAAAGTTCCTTTCAATGAAAATCGCATTGCTCTGAGCTGTGAGTGTCCCACAGCTGGAAATGTTCTCATTGCCATTAGAAACACTAACCACACATGGATGGATGGGTGGATGGATGATGGATGGAAGGATGGATATCGGTGGATGGATGGATAGATGGATGGATGGGTGAGTCGGTGGATGATGGATGGATGGTTGGATGGATGGATGGATGGTTGGATGGGTGGGTGGGTGGGCCGGTGGATGGATGGATGGGTGGGTGGATGCGTGCGTGGGTGGGTCAGTGGATGGCTGGATGCGTGCGTGGGTGGGTCGGTGGATGGATGGATGGGTGGGTGGATGATGGATGGGTGGGTGGGTGGATGGATGGATGGATGGATGGATGGTTGGATGGATGGGTGGATGGATGGATGGGTGGGTGGGTCGGTCAGTGGATGGATGGGTGGGTGGGTCGGTGGATGATGGATGGATGGTTGGATGGGTGGGTGGGTGGATGGGCGCGTGGGTGGGTGGGTCGGTCGGTGGTGGCTGGATGGGTGCATGGGTCGGTGGATGGATGGATGGGTGGGTGGATGGATGGGTGGATGGATGGACAGATAGACAGACAGACAGACAGATAGGGGTGATGATAGATGAATGGATGAATAAATGGATTGCGTGAACCAATCAGGTGTTGAGTGGCACTGATCAGGTCTCTAATCTCTTTGGTCTTGCCCATGGCAGTGAGAGCCTTGGATGGAAGACAATGTTTGACTGACAGATGTCTTTCATCCACGTAACAAGTTGAGGTTAAGAATATTTTCTTAAAGGGACAGGACTCATTTATGTGTAACCTAACTCAACTGTCGGGGATTAAATACTTATTTCCCTCAATCCTTAACAAACGTGATTTGTACATTCTCCCTCTGTTTGTTACTTAATAATAATAATAATACAATAATAACACCTTTCAAAAACAGCGACTCTCCTCCTAATGTTTTAGTTTTCACGTTTTGATTAGCATTTAACAATTGGCTGTTTACATGCAGTAATTAGTAAGCAAACCGATTCATATTTGATACTGTTAGTGTAAAGTCGACAGCCAAAGCAACAGCATGAACATCTCATTGACGAGAGTCATGAACAAAAACTGTCGTCAACCTGACATACTTTCAAACTGAAGTCAATTACGTTTGTTTTTTTCCCTTTAGGAATGGTGGAAAGGGACTACTTACTTAATGTAGTAGGGTACGTTGTTTGGGGAGACACCCTGCTCGAAGGGGCTCTCGACGGATCCTGCAGAGACAGAGGGTGGGGGGCAGGCTCAGAGAGGTTTTCTGCCAATAATATTTAACAGTACTTTGGAGTCTGTTAGAATCACAATCATTGTCATTGTTTTGTTTGGTTTCTTCTGGGTTTCTCGTACCTGTGTATTCGATAAACATTCAATCTCTGTTCACATTTACTCCTTTGTGCACATCCCTGTTTCCACCTCCCATAGTGAGTTTTGTGTTTGGCTTTCGTTTTTTTTCTTTTTGTCCTTTGTAGTATTTTTTATGTGTCGTGCAGCTTTATTTGAGCAGACCTTTTGCTGATGAAAGACTTGATTGATTGAACATCAGCCACCATGCCTTCACGCTGGGGTAACGCTCAATCAAAGCCCGGCCAAACAAACATAACATCGGCCTTTGAGAGCCGACAATAAACTGTAAGAAAGAATGCGCCTCGGTGGTAACCTTCCTGAACTTGAGAGCCAGAACGTACACGTCAACACACATTTTGTACAGCGTGAAGAATGGGCGTTGTTGCTGCTCTCTCATCAAGTGCTATTGTTTGGCCGGTCAAAGTCAATACAGGACCTTAGACGTGACTCGGGAACTAGACAAAAGGGCTCTACTAATGGGTCCTAAATTTAACCAGGACTGTCAAAGTTAACCCAGTTAATAATTACAAGTTAAAGGACATTCCCTTTAACGGCACTATTTTTTTTTATTAAAGTGAGCACACCGTAGTTTGAGAAAACTACAGCAGCATTACAGTTATAAAACAAAAACAAAATATCAAACAAAAATATCAAATTATTTAGAGGTGCCCACCCTCGGCCATCTCTGTGTGGAGTTTGCATGTTCTCCCCGTGCATGCGTGGGTTTTCTCCGGGTACTCCGGTTTCCTCCCACATTCCAAAAACATGCTAGGTTAATGGGCCACTCCAAATTGTCCATAGGTATGAATGTGAGTGTGAATGGTTGTTTGTCTATATGTGCCCTGTGATTGGTCTTTTAGCTTTTTTTGTTATAGGCACCAGCATACCTCCGGTATTTTTAGCGTATTTACTTGCGTCCATATTTTTATCAAAATGTTCATGTTTTCATCCAATATTTTACACTAACAGATCTGCTACTTTTGTTGCATGTTCTTAGCAACAATGACAATAAAGGTTTTGGACAAAATTTTGTTAGTTGCTTACTTTGCACTGAACAGGAAGTGCCTATACAGGTTTTAAAGCTGTGTAACTCGACAGTTGCGGTTGTGGTTTCATGCTTGCAGCTCACATTTTATGTCGACCAAAGTGTTTGAACATGCATGCATCGGGACCCCCTTCACCACACCACCCCAGGCATTTTGGACACCCCTGGCCTCGAAGCTGTGAGCATCAGAGAATGTTATCGGATACTTGATGCCAATGTGACAATATTGTTGTTTTTCTATCCATGTGGGACCTGACTTGGCATCCATGCAAAACGGTTTCCTCCCACATTCCAAAAACATGCTAGGTTAATTAGCGACTCCAAATTATCCATAGGTATGAATGTGAGTGTGAATGGTTGTTTGTCTATATGTGCCCTGTGATTGGCTGGCCACCAGTCCAGGGTGTACGCCGCCTTTTGCCCGAAGACAGCTGGGATAGGCTTCCGCGACCCTCGTGAGGATAAGTGGTAGAAAATGAATGAATATTTAGGGGGGCTTAAGAACATTTTAGGGGGGGCTTCTTTCCCCTTAAAATAGGCCTAATGACGCCACTAATGGGAGTTAGACAAAAGGATTCTACTAATGGGTCCTAAATTTAGCCAGGACTGTCAATGTTAACCCAGTTAATTACAAGTTAAAGGACATTCCCTTTAACAGCACTATTTTTTTGGATTAAAGTGAACACACCGTAGTTTGAGAAAACTACAGCAGCATTACAGTTATGTTGAGAAACCAGCAGGAACAAATATAGGTCAGAAATTGACCAAAAAAAAGTACATTGAATGGTAAATTTAGCTTCAATGCCCTGGCAAATGGCTCTATCGACAAGACAAGTCAATCACATGTACTGTCGCTGAGACACAGTACATTGAGTCCGAAATGCCACTTGCTGGGCTCAGCTGAAGAAACTGAAGAATGTTGTCATACTCTGCTGATGTCACCTGACCAAGTTTTCATTTGACTTTATTTGTATATATTATATTATATTATTATATAGTGACCTATATGTTGGATTGCTTCGAGCATCTTTAATGTACAAAACGTATTAAAACGCGGTATTTCCATTATACAGCGGTATGAAACATGTCTGCGTAAGAGTTGACAGTTTATTAAGAGTGTCATCCCCTGAGATGTTGCACCTATGAAGGGATTTCAGTCGGACACGCTGTAATTAAAGCCACGAGAAGTGATGAGAACAGCAGCTTGGAGCACAAAGATAAATGAGGCACGTAGCAAAAGTGCATCATTGTGCTTTTGCCGGGTTCCCTTAAAGGTCCCGCTTCGGTAGACTTTTCGGTGGACTTTTAAAGCTCATGAATACACCTCGACCAGATTGTTGGGTCAGGCAAGCACTTACCTCTGGTCCAACAATTACCCCTGTAGGGTACAATTGTGTCACTTAAGGACGCAAAGACCCGATTTCTTTTCAAGCATGTTGTACAGCCGATACAGTCATGCCAATCATCTACTCATATACTCCTATACCGCTGCACTAAAATGGGTCATAATTTGGCAAAGCATGCACCCCTGCTGTGTTGCCTGTGCTCTGATAAATTTTATTGCAAATGTTGATCCAAAATCGGAAAACATGTCATTCTAGCTGGAGGGTTTGGAGGAGAATATGTTTTTATGGCTGTATCACCGCTTGTACTACATGTATGGGAGCCATGGGCGTCACTAGGTTCTGAGAACGGGGATGCACAGGATATGAATGAATGTAGTAGACATAAAAAAAAATGAAAAAAAATCAACATATCCAAAAAACAAATAACGAACAAGAACCGGGATATAACTTTCCCACCTTTGGACAGATTTAGTAGAGATACTCAATTGTTTTAGGCCAACATTAAATGTACACAAGTACACACAATCTACACTGCAAATCAGTATATCAGTGATCAGTATAATAATCATTATTATTAATTATGTAATAATAATAATAATTCATTCATTCATTCATTTTCTACCGGTTATCCTCATGAGGGTCGCAGGGGGTGCTGGAGCCTGTCTTCGGGCGGGAGGCGGGGTACACCCTGGGCTGATCGCCAGCCAATAATAATAATAATAATTATTATTATTATTTTGTTATTATTATTGTTATTACTATTAACAACAATAATAAAATAATTATTATTATTATCATTGCTATTATCATTATTATTATTATTACTACTACTACTACTAATAATTATTATTATCATTATTATTCATTAATTCATTCATTCATTTTCTACGGCTTTTCCTCACGAGGGTCGCAGGGGTGCTGGGGCCTATCCCAGCTGTCTTCGGGCGGGAGGCGGGGTACACCCTGGGCTGGTCGCCAGCCAATAATAATATTAATAATATTAATAATAATTATTATTATTTTATTATTATTATTAACAATAATAAAAACAAAAATATTATTATTATCATTGTTATTATCATCATTATTATTATTACTAATAATAATAATAATTATTATTATTATTATTATTATCATTATTATTACTATCATCATTCTTCTTCTTCTGATTATTACTAGGCTTCTGATTATTACTAGGCTAGTATTAGCCTGCTTATTGGCTTGATTTTTAGCCTGCTTTTGCCCTATTATATGAAATTTGTCAGAGAGTTTTTTGTAAAAAAAAAAAAAAATATCAATAAAAAAATATCAAATGATTTAGGTGTGCTTAAGAACATTTTAGGGGGGTTGAAGCCCCCCTAAAATAGGCCTAATGACGCCACTGATGGGAGCATGTCTTCTATAGCATTTTGGTCAAAATCCACAAGGGGCGCCATAAATGTCATTTACATTTCACCTGCAGGTTACACATGGACAGTTATTCTTTAAACAAAACTGATGCCCAAATCAATCCAAATCATTTTCTTTGAAAAGTACTTTGACAGGTGGCTCAACATGCGGTCGGTACTAAACTTAATCCATACCTGACACACGCGTTATGGATGCAAGTCTGGAGTCCAGGGTCATATTGAAATTCAATGGTGGGACTTAGAAATACACTAACACACATGAATGCACCATCCTGTGGCAAAAGTGTGTGTTTTGCTCACCGTGAAGAAGGCCGAAGTCTCTGTGTGCGTCCATCAGTTGCTTCAGGTGGTCATCGACGGAGATCTGATGGAGGAAAAAAAACATGTACAATAAAACGACATCATACGGATAAGCGTTTTTACATTTTGTCCCCTTTTGTCAGGGCGGCAAGGTTCAGGTGATAGGATGGTTGTCCACCAACCGGAAGGATTTGGGTTCCATCTTCAGTTCTAAGTATCACTGAGCAAGACAATAACCTCAGTTGCTGCATCATCAGTCGGTGATGACTGTGTTACAGCACTCTGATGATAGGAAATGAATTCCATCTCCGAAGACTGATGCCGAACTGGAATTGGAATCGAAAACTTGATTACCTTCCTTGACCACCAACAAATGGCGAAAATCTGTGAGTAATTGAGACACCCAATACAATTTCTATTTTTGACACACGACACAATCACCCGCCTCCAAACCCTCCTGAGTTCTGCAACGATTTAGGATCAACATTTCCAATGAAAGGGACTGTTTATATTGAATTATATTCAGCACCAGATCCCTTCTCCAACTGCCAATCTAGGTTTAATGAATAGTGCGACACAGAGTCATGCGAGGTGAACGATGATACACATAATATGGAGGTGGCAGTACGCCAGGCAGGATGATCTTAACATCAAGTGCTTTACGCACACTATAAAACCTTGCAATCCAACCTACGTAGGTGTTCCCAGCATCACTCACTTGCAAAGTGTGTCTGTTTCTTTTCGTCGGAATTCAACTTCATGCTTTTAATGTCCAAGCAGAAGCAATTCTGCATTTGAGCAAACTTACTTAGGCTTTGTAAGATCAAAACATCAATGATTAGTTTTAGCAACTGCTGTCATTATATTAACTTATATCATTTGTAGTTTTGCAAGCCAATATGCCGCCATAGAAAAAATATATCGATATCATGCTCATGGATACTTCAGAAGACATGGAACCCACAACCTTTCGGGTGGCAGACGACCCCTTAACAGAACAGAAAATGATGGAGCAGGAAGAATAAGATAAATAAAAATAAGATGGAATTGTAATTGAAAGAGGAGACAATGGAGTCTTTTGTGAGTCCTTCCATTACAAGTCCTTTGGCTTGTAATGGAACAGCTAAGTGAGAGACGCCTTGTCTCAAATTAGCATTACAACATTGCCATTGATGAATAAGGAAAGGCCTAATACTGTCTTTCATTTTGGATACGCTTGGTGTCTTAAAGGAAGACATACAGTACATACATAGGACATACATGATACTAGGTAAATTAAATGGTTGAATTAAGTATAAAAAAACACAAAAAATAATAAATGAAATATCTATTACATTTATAATATATATTATATTTATATGACATATAAAATAAATATTTCATGGGCCTAATACTGTCATTCATTTTGGATACGCTTGGTGTCTTATAAGAAGACATACAGTACATACATAGGACATACATGATACTAGGTAAATTAAATGGTTGAATTAAGTATAAAAAAACACAAAAAATAATAAATGAAATATCTATTACATTTATAATATATATTATATTTATATGACATATAAAATAAATATTTCATGGGCCTAATACTGTCATTCATTTTGGATACGCTTGGTGTCTTATAAGAAGACATACAGTACATACATAGGACATATATGATACTAGGTAAATTAAATGGTTGAATTAAGTATTTAAAAAAACTATAAAATAATAAATAAAATATGTATTACATATTATAATATACTACATTTATATTACATATAAAATAAATATTACTGTCATTCATTTTGGATATGCTTGGTGTCTTATAAGAAGACATACAGTACATACATTATACTAGTTAAATTAAATGGTTGAATTAAGTGTAAAAAAACTATAAAATAATAAAATATATATTACATATTATAATATATATTAGATTTATATTTCATATAAAAGAAATATTACATATTATATGCATGTATTACATATGATATATAATAATAATATGATATGATCATATAAAAACATCATATAATTAAATATATCATATATAAATATTTAATGATTTTTATAAATCAGTTTTAGATAATATCAATGCAATAAATGCACATTAAATAATAAATTTAATTAAAATTAAGAAAGTACTTTATGTATAAATTATATTATTCTGCATTCATTTATTTTTGTCAGTGGTTCAATTAAGACAGGGAGACCAATTAAAGGCTCGGGAATTTTTTCCCTCCATTTTCTGATTAGAGTACAAACTAGTGTGTAGAATTTTATTTTGGAGATATTTCATCAAATTTAATGACATATTGAATTCGGGAGTAAACAACAATAATGACAATTATTTTTAAAAATTAAGAAATGCATTCTTGAAATATTTCACTCACTCACATAATTACTATAAGAACTACTGAATTTGAAATAAAAGATATTCCAATTCATTGAGATGCACCTGTATATTAAATAAGAAAAAAATACCTTTAATTATATATTTTTGCCTAAGTATACAGACTTCAGGAAATATGGTTGACTAATACGGACTCATGGTTTCATTTCCCTTGATGGTCCCTGCAGGCCTTCAGCTCCCTGCAGGATATGCGACATATCTCAAAGCGTGAGCTTGCAGTCATAGGAAATCATCGTGATTCAGCCGGTTAACGCTTGCGGAAATTGCTGCACACAATTGCGGCAATATTTCTCACGGAATTAAAACCTTTCAAACGGGATGTGAGTTGATGCAAAGCCAGCTGACGCATGAGGGCGTGGTTCCCTGCAGAAGCTGTCTTTATTAATCCCAGTGCGTTTCCCGGGCGACACGTGGTACTCCAAGCTGATTACCACATTTTTGTACTGCGGTGTTAAAAAAAGTGACTCATCAAAAGCGTCTCATCTTTTCCTTAATGGAACAAGTTGTAATCCAGCCTGAGTGGAGTGCTCGGCTAATTAAGCATCCATCTTCCATCTTTGTCACCAATAAGAAGACCACATTCGTTGGGAGAGGGAATGGCTGTCGTGTGCGATGAGGAAGAGATGAGGAATACGATGAGGAATACGATGAAGACATGAAACTAATGCACTTTTTTTTTACCTTCACATTCACATCACTCAATCCATTTGCTCCCCAGTTGTTTCTCGTATCCATAGTAACCTGGTCATACAAATACATAACATTGGAAGGAATTTCATGCAATTACCAAGTGAGTGTGTTGGCAAGCTGACTAAAAAACAATAATATCATTTAATTATATGAACACTATCATAATTATTTTTATTGAAACAAAGAAAGACCAAAACAAGCCACGATTTCCTCAAATAAGGGATCAAATACTTTCATTCATTCATTCATTTTCTACCGCTTATACTCACGAGGGTCGCTGGGGTGCTGGAGCCTATCCCAGCTGTCTTCGGGCGAGAGGCGGGGTACACCCTGGACTGGTGTCCAGCCAATCACAGGGCACATATAGACAAACAACCATTCACACCACACTCATGGACAATACTTATTTTCTCCACCTGCTAAAATTCAGAGTTCCTTCCAGAAAGAACTAAATAAATATGGATTTCATTACCCAAAGCTAGGATATCAGTAAATGAATGCCATTATGTTTTTATTTGTGAATTTCTCAGTGAAGCCAGTAGCCTCAGCGTGCCATAAATCGAAATACAGTGAAATGTTGTAACGCGAAACATTGTAACGTGAAACACTTGAAATGCCATAAGTTGAAATACCATAACTTGAAATGCCATAAGTTGAAATGCCATAACTTGAAATGCCATAAGTTGAAATACCATAACTTGAAATGCTCTAAGTTGAAACACCGTAACTTGAAATGCCACACATTGAAACACCATAACTTGAAATGCCATAAGTTGAAATACCATAACTAAAAATGCCATAAGTTGAAATACCATAACTTGAAATGCCACACATTGAAACACCATAACTTGAAATGGCATAAGTTGAAACACCCTAACTTGAAATGCCATAAGTTGAAATGCCATAACTTGAAATACCATAACTTGAAAGGCCATAAGTTGAAACGCTGTAACATGGGACCGCCCCTAATATAGTCAAAGCAAGTTTGGCATACCTGCAGCAGTTTCCAGCGTGTGTTGAGATCGTCGATGCGTTCCAGATTGCTCGCCGACAGCTGGAGCTCAGGTGGACCGAAAGTGGACGCCAACTGGTTCATGTGCGTAACGTCCTCCTGAATAGGAGCAATCTCTTCCTGGAACTCCTATATCCCATACACACACGCCCAAATAACAGTAAGTTGGATATTTCAAGGCAACACCTGCTGTGTGTACGAAACACCAATCCTACCTTGACTCTTTCAATGTGCTCTGGCAGCGAGTCGATGAGAAGGTCCCCGACCGGTTCCCAGGCCTCCTTCACCATCTCCGCCTGCCTCAGCTGGCCGTCCACAAGGTCCTGCGTCTCCTGGAGCTCCATCAGCCGCTTCAGAGCCACCTCCAACCTCCTCAGCCAAACAGCAGAGTCGTCGTTGAGCCTCTCCCAGCTGGTCATCACGTCGTCCGCTTCCTTGCGCAGGATTCGACCGACATTCTGGGCACGCTCCTCTGGGCTGATGTCTGAGGAAGGAGCAGGGATCTTATAGATACCGTATACACTGAGAGTACACTCACCTGGAGAACCTAAGTGTTGTCTCAAATGTTCACTTACTTGAAATGACAATAGCAATATTTTAGCTATTTTTCTCCTTTTTAACTGTGATTGGGAAGGAAATTTTGACCTTTTCAAGTGAAACCGTGCTTCTCAGTGTGAACACACTTGCACTCAAAAGACTTAAGTCTAAACACTATGGAGGTCAGCGAACTGAGCCACAATTGAATCGAATTGAGTATCAGTACAATCCTGATCAAAGTTTTAAGACCATCTAAAAAATTGACAAGTTTTCCACATGGCACAGTCTTTTTTTTCAGTGTAACAATGAGCCTCGGGTTGTGCAGGGGCGTCAAACGGAAGATGGCGTGTATTAATAAGCAAAGCTTATTAAATCCTACCCCTCCATCTGGTACTTTTACAATCAGTAACTGTTACATTTGTTCACTTCCTGCTTTCCCAACATAGTTAAAAAAAAATTGTTTTGTTTTTTTAAAATAATTTTTTCATTTTTTTATCACGTACCGAAGTACGAGATAATATGACCATAGTATGACCAAGTATTGGATGACATTTTTAGGTAATTGGTTATTTTTAGACTCCAAATTGTCCATAGGTATGAATGTGAGTGTGAATGGTTGTTTGTTTATATGTGCCCTGTGATTGGCTGGCTACCAGTCCAGGGTGTAACCCGCCTCTCGCCCGAAGACAGCTGGGATAGGCTCCAGCACCACCCGCGACCCTCGTGAGGAAAAGCGGTAGAAAATGAATGAATGAATGAATGGTTATTTTTAGCCTTATGCATTATTTTAGCTGTTTGAAGATGAACTATATCAGCAAGTTGAAGTTTTGTGATTTTAGAAATAAGGAGTTAGTATGTTCTCCGTAGGCGGCATTATGAATTATCCTTACTGACCTTTTTTGCAATACATTTAGTGAGTTTGCTTTTATAGTTATTATCCCATATTTCCACACAATAAGTAAGATATGGTAGAACCAGAGAGCAATAAAGAGTGTGGAGTGATTTCTGATTGAGAACAAATTTTGCTTTGTTAAAAACTAAATCTAAATCCAAATGAGGACATTGGCAGATGGATGGCAATGGAAGTCCACTACGGAAGCTGTGATTTTAAACTTTTGATAAGCTGAACATCAACGGCCTTCTCTTTCATGCTTGTCTGCAATAAATCCCAACTCTAATTTCTTTTTTCTGCATTTTGAAGCCCGACTTAGAATCTGCTTAAGAGATTTCTTAACAGAGAAAAATTTTGCAACTGGTCTTAAAATGTAGATCAGGAGTGTACATGCGCTTGTGCTGTATGTGTACGGCCAAGCAGGTTCACTATCTCTACTGAAACCTAACAAAATGTCACACACAAAGAGGCTTTCTCAAGGCTTTGTCTCCTCGGTTATTGGCAGCTGGATACCTGCCTTTGTCTCCTTGCACTTTGTCTCGTGGCTCGTAAAACTTCAGCAGTAATCAGGCTGTTGCCATGGCGCCAGAGAGAGGGTTTGTTAACCTCTATGTGTGGCCATTGCCATGTGAAAGCCAGGGCCCCGCAGTTAATACATGAAAAAGCCGCTTTTAGCCGTGGAGGATGGTGGTTGTCACAATGGCTTCTAAAGTTGCACACGGATGGATGGACGGTTTGGTGGACCCAAATGATAGAAGCTGTTATTTGCTATGGAGGTCCGATAATATCAGTCTTTCATATCTTGTACAAACTGGAAATTACTAAACAAATGCTGAAAATGGTCCTATCTCCTAAAGCAGTGATTCCCAAAGTGTGGGTCGCGGCCCCCTGGCGGGTCGTGGTGGTACTGCAGGTGGGCCATGAGAGGTCATTATTTGTATTTATTTTTTATTTTATAATTTTATTTTTATTGTAAAATATTTATTGCATAATTTAAAAAATATATTTATAGGCCTAAGTAATAACCTATTGAGTGTTACTGACCTGTCACAATATTTTAGGAACATTTTACAGTTTATGTATTTAAATTATGTCTTATGTATACACCACAGATTAAAAGTTTGGGCTTCCTTTATTTACCAGTCGATCTACGTTCCTACCTTCGTATGGTCATCAGCTTTGAATAATGACCGAAAGGACACAATCGCGGGTACAAGCGGCCGAATTTAGTTTTCTCCGCAGGGTGGCCGGACTCTCTCTCTAAGGCAGGGGTCTCAAACTCAATTTACCTGGGGGCCACTGGAGCTAGGGTCTGGGCGAGGCTGGGCCGCATCAGGTTCCCCCCCCCCCCCCAAAAAAAACGCATTTATTAAAAACAGAAAAATGAATAAACTTTGCTTTGGTTCCTATTTTCTACAAGAAAATCTCTGATAAAACATTCCACTGTTCTCAAATATCTTCATTTTATTTTTCTACACAAAATAAGATGAAAAATAAATAAACAAATCAAGAATAAAGAAAATCAATCAATCAGTAATAAATAAATATAATAATAATAAAACAGCAAATAATTAAAAATTAAGAAACCACATATAGTTGGTGGGTAGACAAATTATTTTTTTCAGATTAAAATGAACAAAGCATTATTAGAGCCCTGTAGACATGACAAAACACGACTATAGTCACATTTATACTCTTTTTATTTACAACATATTGCGCAACTGCAGGGTCTTGAGACACATGCTAACTCGCAAACTAGAGAGCTAGCGACCTAAACGGTAGCCTTCAAGTTATTTCCTTTCAACTTAAATAGCCAAAAACTTACCACTTCCACACAGATAGGGAGCATAACTATTAACAGTTATGTAACCTTTAACATGAACATGAATCAAACGTAAATTTTTTTTCTGGGTACATGATACCATACAGCATCCATATCAAACTTGCGCGGGCCGCACTAACATTAAACTTTCATATCAAGGCGGGGGCTTCAAACTAGTGTCCTGCAGGCCACATTTGGCCCGCGGGCCGCGTGTTTGAGACCCTTGCTCTAAGGTGAGAAGCACTGTCATCTGGGAGAGACTCGGTGTAGAACCGCTAAGAGGAGCCAGATGAGGCGGCTTGGGTTAGGATGCTTCCTGGACGCCTCCCTGAGGAGGTGTACAGGGGTTGTCCAACCGGTAGAAGACCTCGGGGAAGACCAGGACACGTTGAAGAGACTACTATGTCTCCCAACTGGTCTTGGAACAGCTGTAGGCCGGTAGGATTTAAACAAAGTGGCTGGGGAGAGGGAAGTCTGGGCCTCCTTGCTTGGACCCAGCCTCGGATAAATGGTAGAAGATGGATGTATGTATTGAGCAAAGTCACTTTTCAATAAATTTAAAAACACGAAATAAAACTTTTTCCATGTTGTCATTATGGGGTGTTGTGTGTAGAATTTCAAGGACAAAAATTAATTTATTTCAATTTGAAATAAGGCTCTAATGTAATTTCGCAATATCTCTCAAAGCAGTGTCACATCAGGAAAGCACTTTTTAATTTTTTTTTCCTGCTTAATGATTTTTCTTCCAAGTCCAATGGGCTGAAAGGTGTCTGGGTGTTTGATGAGTTTTACCTCGCTGCTCAGACATCGGAGGCTCTCGGGGCAATTCGGAGAGGAAGACTCCGACATCATCAAGTGCTTTGGTCACAAGCGGTTCTTTGGCTCTAACGTCCCGTCTGAAGCCCTGTGACAAGACATGCAAGCGCTTGATGCCTGGTCATGTTCATTTAGCACGTTGTCAAATGGCTTTCTGTGAGGAAAATTGAAAGTGAAAGATGAAACTCAATCATTTTGCTCATTTGGCAGAAAATTGTGCATAAAATGTTTTTTTTAATTGAAGCTGCGGCACGACACTTTCCATTTACTCGCGCCTTTGATTTGCAACATGAGGGCTGCTTATGATGATGAAACCCACAAACATTGCGTGTTGGGATGAAAGTCTGGGGGGTTTGAGCAAGGCATAGTTTCTCAGAAGCAGCACGCTTATTATAATTTATTTAGGTACGGTACATACTTAATTTATTTTATTTTTTACAATATCAAGGCCTGCTTCATAGGCTTTTTATAACAATTTTGCCAACAGAATAGACTGTAAAATGCATTTTAGGTCCAAATCAGTCAATGTTTGCATTAGAAAATAAAAGACATTTTCCGGCAAAATAAGGGAAAATTAAAGCCCCTTGACTCCCCCATGTAACTCAAGGCAGTAAACATTGACTTGGGACTAATTCACAAAATTAGTGACCCCCTGATTTTGCTACAGTCTTTAGTTACCGTATTTTCTGGACTATAAGTCATTCCGGAGTATAAGTCGCACAAGGCCAAAAATGCATCATTAGGTAGAAAAAAAAAAACATAGATAAGTCGCACTGGAGTATAAGTCGCATATTTGCGGGTAATTTATTTTACAAACTACCGTATTTTCTGGACTATAAGTCGCTCCAGAGTATAAGTTGCACAAGGCCAAAAATGCATAATTAGGTAAAAAAACAAAACATAGATAAGTCGCACTGGAGTATAAGTCGCATATTTGCAGGTAATTTATTTTACAAACTACCGTATTTTCTGGACTATAAGTCGCACAAGGCCAAAAATGCATCATTAGGTAGAAAAAAACATGCATAAGTCACACTGGAGAGTATAAGTCGCATTTTTTTGGGTAATTTATTTTACTACCGTGTTTTCTGGACTATTAATCGCTCCAGAGAATAAGACGCACAGGCCAAAAATGCATAATGAGGTAGTAATTTATTTATTCTGGACTATAAGTCGCTAATGCCAAAAATGCATAATTAGGTAAAAAAAAAATACATAAGTCGCACTGGAGTATAAGTGGCATTTTTTGCGGGTAATTTATTTTCCAAACTACTTGACCAAAACAGACATTACGTCCTCTTGGAAGGCAAGTTCTAACAATAAAAGAATAGAGAACAGGCTGAATAGGTGTAAGATATGCTAACACAATGGTTATTCAGCTACACAAAAAATAAACATGAACACAAAAGGTGTCCAGTCTTTATGGAACATAAACACTTTTTTCATTTATAAGTCGCTCTGGAGTATAAGTCGCAGGAACAGCCAACCTAGGAAAAAAAATGCGTCTTATAGTCCGGAAAATACGGTAGTTATGTTTTAACCTTTTGTGATTAGCGTTTTTGCTGTCCATTTGTAAAACTTCCTGTGTCCCCATCTTGGGTTCCGGACCAGCTCAATAGTTCATGACATATAACCAGCCCCCCCCAGCATGCTCAGAATTATGTAATTGGACAAAACTTAAATTGCACTAAGCATTCATTCATTCATTTTGTACTGCTTATCCTCACGAGGGTAGCGGGATGCTGGAGCCTATCCCAGCTGTCTTCGGGCAAAAGGCGGGGTACACCCTGGACTGGTGGCCAGCCAATCACACGGCACATATAGACAAACAACCATTCACACTCACATTCATACCCATGGACAATTTGGAGTCACCAATTAACCTAGCATGTTTTTGGAATGTGGGAGGAAACCGGAGTACCCGGAGAAAACCCACGCATGCACGGGGAGAACATGCAAACTCCACACAGAGATGGTAGAGGGTGGAATTGAACTCGGGTCTCCTAGCTGTGAGGCCTGCATGCTAACCACTCGACTAGACAAACAACCATTCACACTCACATTCATACCTATGGACAATTAGGAGTGGCCAATTAACCTAGCATGTTTTTGGAATGTGGGAGAAAACCGGAGTACCCAGAGAAAACCCACGCATGCACGGGGAGAACATGCAACCTCTATACAGAGATGGCCGAGGGTGGCATTGAACTCGGATCTCCTAACCACTCGACCACCGTGCAGCCCTGTACTAAGCACTTAATAAATACACTGGACACTGGGTATTTTGTGCTCTCTAATTTTGACATCTGTCCCAAAAGTCTTGCAACCACTCGGGATCGTCCCAAGATGGCAACTATTGTTTATGGTTAGTGTCCATTTTAGCTCTTGAGTGTAACATTCGGGTGCTGACGGCGCACTGCGTTTTGCCGTACTCGTCAGTGTGACGGCACTAACAAGACTAAGTATGGAAGTTTTGCCATTTGAGACTCAACCCGTGTCATCCTACCCTGTGGGTGTCTAACTGGGTCTGGACGGCGGGAACATCGCCCCCTACAGGTGGCTCCTGCTCAAGCTGCTGCGCTTTCAGTCTCAGCCAGTTCAGCAGCTCCTGCAGCGACATGTGCAGCCTCTTCCAAGGTGCCATCTCGGAGTCCAAGTAAGCCCTTCGGAGCCCAAACAGACATTTGGTCTATTCCAAGCCAGGACATCAAAGATACCTTTGGAAGTTTGTCCTCCCCCACCTCATGTTGAGAGTCTTGCTGCGCAGATCATTCCAGCGCTGGCTCATGTTGTTGAGACGTCTGTGGAGGAGGGCGGCGTCCTCCGAGTCCCCCATTGATGTTAGAATCCTCTGGCCATGATCATCCAGGGAATGATACAGCTCCGTGTGGCCGTCCACCTCTGCCTCCAGGTCCTGACAACACACAAGGCAGTGAGTCAGCCGCCATCTTTGAGGGTTGACAGTGCAGCCCTAGATGGTTGTATCATTTTGTAGCATTAATGTAGCCTAATTGATCATTTTTACATGTTCACCAATAATAGTTTTTTGTTTTAATTTTTGTGGAGTTTTCATTCTTTGTTGTGTGGTTTTTCAATGCACAACAGCGTTGTGCGTTGGCCTAGCTGTGTTTGGCTGTGGAAGCACGGACTTCAACCATCTATCCGCTACGGAAGTAGCTTGGAGAAGCCTTTTTCTAGACGGTTAATAAATGGTAATGGTAATGGTTTAATTACATTTGAACGTGCATCAGATTACAATTGAGTGCATCCCATAATCAGTTCCCAGTTCCACATGTCCAAAAGGAGTAGGAAGAAGCAAAGCTTATTAAATCCTACCCCTCCATCTGGTACTTTTACAATCAGTAACTGTTACATTTGTTCACTTCCTGCTTTCATAATATAGTTTACGTTTTTTTTTAATTTTTTTTAATTTTTTTGTATTTTTTGTGTTGCGAGTAAACAATGGCAATTGAAGACCTGGACCTGAATAATATATAATAATACTTCACTTTTAGTGCAAATGTTTGCAACTACTTAAAACTGTTTATTTGCACATCGGTTCTTTCTTCCTTGCCCTATGAAAAGTTGGCATGTCTTCCACCGGTTGGTCCAGTTATTTCCCTGCCATCCAGCTTGGCTCGCTGCTTTTTCTCGTCTTTTTCATGTTTTTTTTTCTGTTACATCGTTACCACATTGTACCACTTATGCTCCTGTGCCACAGCATCAGTGTAAGCGAAGTTTAGCCGTCTAGCTGAGCTAGTCTTGTCGGACACACGTGACAACTCACTTGTAACATTCACATCGAGTGACATTCAGGGGCGGACTGATCAAAAATCGACCGATTGATAACCATTTGGTTCTGATTGATCTCTCAGATTCAAAATTGCTTGTTTTTTCCCCACTCATAGACATTTTTCATGTTGTTTACACCTCTAACTGCTGTCTACACAAGCATAACCTATCCTACCCAACCTAAAAGTGAGCGTAGACATTCAGTGCTGTTCACTGATATATGGAATATTGTAGGACACACTTGGACAACAAAACACATGTGTCCCAATACTTTTGCTGACATGAAAAATGGGCGTGTGTGTGACCCAAATGTTTTTTGTCTACAGCAAAAAATAAAGGAATTAACCTCACCGCTCCAATACTTTGGGAGGGCACAAGGACACTTCTTTCTATTAGTCATTTTCATGACTTTTATTATTCACACTTATTCAAAATAACAAAAAAATCAAACCATGACTGGGTGGCATACTTCGTTTCTTTTTCATTCCAACTTGTGCACCAATTTCAGTTTTTAAAAAGCAATAAAGATTGCATTCCTGTCTGGATAAAGGACCAATGCAAGCAAACTGTACATTTTTCATCAGAGCCACAGAAAAGGGGTCTTCACCGCAAAGAGGAGCAAGCTGTTAATAGAAAGTACGAAGACTTTTGGAAGCAAAAGAGAAGAGTTTTACTGCCTTTGCCGACCTGGACCCGGTAGACCTTTCTCCGCAGCATCCAGGAAGAAAAGTCAGGAGGCCCGCATGTAAACAGGAACGAGCTGTACCGTCTTATGTGTCTTGTCGTTCCGGAAGATTAGCTCTCATCGTGAAACAATGCCATCTGTTGAGACGTATATGCGTGTGTGTGTGTGTGTGTGAGTGAGATGTGGACAGGAAGGGAAGCGAAATGAAGGAAGACTTAAACAGCGAGACGGAGAGCCAGAAGAGGATGATGCGACAACTTGAAAGGATGCCTCTAACTACGAGTACTCCTTTTCCAATTAAATGTTATCTGCCTGCAGTGCTGGAGCACGCGTGTGTGCGTGTGTGCGTGCATGCGTGTGTGCGAGTGTGTGCTCCCGGGACACGAGGCTGTGCTGCAATCCGCCGTTCTAATTGGGCACAGAAGACCGTCTCGGCGGTGCATACAAGTGTGACAAGCATATGTGGAAAAGTATACATTTGAAAACAACTTCATATATATATAATATATATATTATATCATACAGTGTGTGTGTGTGTGTGTGTGTCGATTGTGACGTTCCACCAGAATGTGTGTGGGTCAAAAGTCAAAATGTGTTCAGCGCGGAACAGAGGCTTCGCTTTAACACCCACATATCAGTGGGTTCTTTCTTTTCCGCATGTGATCCCTAAGCGGCCAATCAGATCTCCCCATGGTGCCATGTCAGCATTCCTGTCATGCCAAGTCAGGGCAGCGAGTCAAGACTTGGAGATTGAACCAAAATGGACATGTTTGAGTTTAAAGGGTCCCTGACAGGATTCATTAACTTTGCTTAAGTATGTTATAGACTGTAATTTTGTTCTACATTGTTCTTTTTTTGAATGCAAAACATAAATTAGCAAAAAAAAAATAAACAAACAAGCTGGCAGCTCGGTCTCATTTCCGATAGTGACATCATCGGGGTGACACGTCTCAGCTAAAGCCGAGTAAACGAAGGCTTTTCGAGGGAGATGGTCGACATTGTGTTGCTGCTGGATGTTCATAGAACCCCACTGGACGGAGCGAGTGGAGAGAATGAGACAAAGATGGCCGCCCAACTCGACTTCTGTCATTTGCAGTGATCATTTCACTGATGACTGCTTGGGAGGAACACCTTTGCAAAAAGCATTTGGCTTGAAAGTATTGTCTGAATATATATATTATATTTGGATTTGAATTTTTTGGGCAGTACAATAATACAGCTACTGATGTAAAAATGAGGTACTTTTGTTCATAAAAAACAAATGTACCTTTAGTTGGAACCAGGCATTGCAATGGATCAAGATTGCTAGGGAGGGCGTAATGGTGACATTAGCTAATTTGCATAATTGGCTATGATGCATGTGCATAAAATTGTAATGGACGCTTTGGAAGGCAAAAAGTGACTAAAATTGCTTCTCTGTGATTTTTTTTTTAAATGTCACCAACAAGTCGCCAGTGAGTGCTTTTAGACGGGGGAGGGGGTCCACAGCAGCACCTGCTGTCAGAGTCTCTGTTCATGTTTATGTATGTCTTTGCTTCATTGATAATATTTTTTGGTTATGATTTTTTTTCACTGGGTTCCTTGAAGGCATCACAGTTATGTTACTATAAGACGCAAAAGCTTTTTTTAACCACACCTTTTTGAAAGCCTCTCCCAGTAAGTCTCTTCCGTAGCTTTGTTGCTAGTCGTTAATATGTTGATATGAGATGTTAAATGCAGTCCAATTATAATGTATTCATGAGCGAGGCCTAACAGGTAGCGCCAAATTTATCTGGTTTTTGCTGTTCCTTCATCAAGCTGCAGAAAGAACCAGTTACACGTCCCACCTTCCACTGTGCCAGAAGATTCCTGGCCGCCTCGGGCTTCTCGGTCAGCCTCTCCTTGTTGGTGGCGTCTATTAGAACGTTACACGTCGTCTCGGCCTCTGTCAGCCAGTTGAGGAACTTGTCCAGGTCCAGGTAGAACTGCTGCAGCAACTTCAGGGCCGCTTCCAGTGCGGCCTCTCTGTCTGAAACACTGGATCACAAACGCATCACAGTCATTTCCGTCAAACAAAAATGGACTGCACATTGATCCCTGAGGTACACCACTTTTGCATTTTCAACAAAGTTGTGTTTGCTTTTTAACATGGTGTTACTGCATAAAAAAACAACAAAAAAAACCCCAGCACGCACCGCTTGTTGACATGTGTCCAGACAGCCACCATGTTGTCGTTAACCTGGGTCACTTTATGCGTGTCGTCATCGGCGTAACGTGTCAGCAGTTTATCGGCCAATGCATTGGTCTCATCCACTTGACCCTGCCACTGCCGAAGGTCGCTGGCAAAGTGCTGAGCGGCAAGCAAAGTTAGGAAACATGATAAACGCCACACAGATGGGAGGTGGTTGAGCTTTGAATTCAGCACACCTTGAGCTCTGCGTTCTGTCTCGTGAGAGCATCCACCGTATAGGTGACCTCCTGCCAGGACTCCAGCCTCTCGCTGGCCCGCTTGATGAGAACATCCACCCTCTGCTTGGAGTCCAGCCACTCGGTGGAGTCCTGCAGCATGCTATGCAGATGCTTGCTTCTTCCCAATACTTTGGCCTGAGAATCCTCCCAGTGGGTCTGAAGGCGGTCAACTAAACGTGTCATGGAGAATTAGCCGTTATGCGTTCTTTTCCCGACCAACTTTTTGAGATTATTTATTATAATAATACATACCTAGTACTTATATAACCAGTGTGTTTGTGAGAGACTTACTGCGCTCAGTGATAGCGTTGCGTGTGTCCTGGTTGCTGGTTTTGTTTTTTAGGTTCTGGGCCGCTGTGACCTGTCTGTCCAGAAGAGGGCGCCGCTGATCCAGCTCCTGCAAAGATGCCTGAACCCATGAAAAATGACAACATGTGATTTGTGTTAATTTCTTAGCTATCATTATCTTTTACATTTCGTTGGGAAACTCCCAAAATTTAAATAAGTTAGGATTTTATGTATATCATCCTAATTTTGCAAGGTGCTGATGTTAGCATTTTGCATATCACACTACTGAGATTTAGCACTTAGCACAAGCATGCAAACCACTAGCATTAACTATTATCTTTCCCTGGGAATTAAAATATGTGGAAGTTAGGGCTTTTATGTACATTGTGCTTTTCTTAATGCTAGGTGCTAGCTTTAGCATTTTAGCGTTTTGCATATCACATTGAGATTTAGCACGTCTACAACTGTCTATTGAAGCAAGAGATGTTCCCATGTTATCACAATGCAGTTGCTGGGGTGGTAAATGTTAGCATGCTACCCACTAGCATTGTTAGCATTAATATTTCTTTGTGAATCTCCCAAATATTAAAATATGTGGAAGTTAGGGCTTTTATGTACATTTTGCTTTTCTTAATGTCAGATGCTAGCTTTAGCATTTTAGCGTTTTGCATATCACAATGAGATTTAGCATGTCTACAACTGTCTATTGAAGCAAGAGATGTTCCCATGTTATTGCAATGTAGTCAGAGAGGTTGCTGGGGTGGTAAATGTTAGCATGCTACACACTAGCAATATTAGCATTAATATTTCTTTGTGACTCTCACAAATATTAAAATATGTGGAAGTTAGGGCTTTTATGTACATTGTGCTTTTCTTAATGCTAGGCGCTAGCTTTGGCATTTTGAATACCATATTGAGATTTAGCACTTTAGCAACTGTCTATTGAAAAAAGAGATGTTCTTGTGTTATCAAAATGTACACTGTTAATCTAGCATGCTAGCTACTAGAATTGTTAGCATTTACATTTATCTCCCATAATTACAACAGGTAAAAATGAGGACTTTACACACATAGTACATATCTCGCTAGGTGCTAGCTGTAGCACATTAGTAACCGCCTACTGAAACAAGATATCCTGGGTACATTTGGACATTTTTCATAACCAAGGCAGCACCGACATGCAGTCACCTTAAGCTGGCCAATGTTGTCATTGATGTCGTCCAAGTCGGCCACCACCACACGCTTGTTCTGGACCATGTTGTCCAGCATGGTCAGCCAGTCCGTGAGCTCTGCCCAAGACTTGTTGAACTGTGCCAGGGCTGCAGACTCAGCCTGGGAACTACCGGTCAACATTTCATCTGCAACACACATACTGTCAATGTTGCAATGTTAAAAAATAACTATACGTTGTACTGTATTTGTAAGATACAGTACAGGTATGGTCAAGTTTTTACAACCCAGGAAATGTTACCACCTGACTTGAATGACTTACTGGCTTTCTTGGCCACGAGCAGGTTTTTCCTCTCCTGATGCTGCCGTAACAGCTCCATGATGACCGTCCAGTCTTCTCTCATCTTCATGTACTTCACCTGTTCCAGACAAACATACACGTTATGGCCTGCCGAGGTCCTCTCAAATGTGGTTCAGTCAAGGATCTGGCTGCCGGTTCCTCTAGATTCATGGATCGTCTTACATTATGGTAATGGTAATGGTTATATTCCATTTGAACATGCATCAGATCACAATTGAGTGCATCCCATAATCAGTTCCCAGTTCCACATGTCCGAAAGGAGTAGGAAGAAGCAAAGCTTATTAAATCCTACCCCATCTGGTACTTTTACAATCAGTAACTTCACTTCCTGCTTTCCTAATATAGTAGAAGTTTTTTTTTTGTCACATACTTTTGTCAAGTACAAGGTGATATGACCATCCAATGACATAATAGGTACCATGTAACACACATCATGACTGGTTCAAGACTTGAAGACTATATTAGGAAAGCAGGAATGTAACAAATATAACATACATAAACACTTAAGGCAAAATAAAAGCTCAAAATAAAATAAAAAAAAAGTTTTTAAATTAAATTACATTTATTTTTTTATAAATTTTATTCAAAATAAAATTACAAAAGTTTTAAAAATTAAATTACATTTAATTTATTTTTTTAATTAAATTACATTTAATTTATTTTAATTTTTTATAAATTTTATTTTATTTTTTATACATTTTATTTTTGTCACGTACCGAAGTAGGAGGTGATATGAGCATCCAATGACATAATGGGTACCATAGTAAGTGTCAATATAGTGATATATATAGCACATCATGACTGGTTCAAGACTCTTCATCCTTGTATTTAGCAAACATCAACTGCTTGTATTGTTTCTTGAATTGGCTCATCGTTGTGCATTGTTTGACTTCCTTACTCAATCCATTCCATAGTTTGATTCCACATACTGAAATGCTATGCTAACGCTAACGTAGTCCTAGCATATAAGTGTTTCAAATGTAGTTCTTCCCTGAGATCATATTTCTCCTCTCTTGTAGAGAAGTATTGGATGGCATTTTTACATAATTGGTTGTTTTTAGCCTTATGCGTTATTTTAGCTGTTTGAAGATGAACTATATCAGCAAGTTGAAGTATTTGTGATTTTAGAAATAAGGAGTTAGTATGTTCTCTGTAGGCGGCATTATGAATTATCCTTACTGACCTTTTTTGCGGTACATTTAGCGAGTGAAGATTGCTTTTATAGTTATTAGCCCATATTTCCACACAATAAGTAAGATATGGTAGAACCAAACAACTATTGTAACAATAGTTACAAGAGTAACAATAATAATAATAGATTGTAACAATGGTTACAATAGTCGATTGCTTTTATAGTTATTATCCCATATTTCCACACAATAAGTAAGATATGGTAGAACCAGAGAGCAATAAAGAGTGTGGAGTGATTTCTGATTGAGAACAAATTTTGCTTTGTTCAATATTGAAATATTTCTTGCCACCTTATGTTGTATATTTGTAATATGAGGCTTCTAGCTCATATTTTCATCGATTGTGATCCCCAGAAATGTATTTTCCTTCACCCTTTCAATGTCTACACCGTCTATTTGTATTTGCTGGTACGTGTCCTTTCTGCTGTTACCATTATCATTCATTAGTGGTGAGTAATTAAACATTGCAAAGGTTATCGAGTCGAGTCGTGTGTCAAAAATTGACATTTTTATGAGAGTATCAATTACTAGTGGATCGATTGCATAAAAAAATACACATGTTGGGTTTGATTGTCGTACCTTCTCTGGCTGACTCAGAGGAACGTCTTTGTAGAGCTGATCCGCTCGCTCAAGAGCCGACTCAACTTCAGGTTGCTTGACTTGCACTTCCTCGATGAGCTGCCACAGCAAAGGCAAATAGGTCAACACATGTGTGTGTGTGTTTGTGTGTGTATGCATCTTACACTTTGCGGGGGCTCTTCTGGACTGTGCTCCAGCTGGGTTCTGGTTCTGGACACCCAGCCTGACAGACTGTCCAAGTGACATTGAATCCCCTCCAGTTCCCGCAGCAGACTCTCGATCTCCAGCAGACGTTCAGGCAGCGTCTTGGACACCTAAGTGATAATCGCAGTGTCGATTACGCCCAGAACGCACGCATGCACTGAATTCACATGAGAATTCCCGGAATTCACCTTCTCCCAGCGAGTATTGATGATTCTGATGTCTTTTTGTTTGTCGGCAGGAACCTGTCGGTGTCGCATGTTCAGGTCTTCCACCGCCGCTTTCTTGCCGGGAAGTTCTTCCACACATACCTGACAAGAAGCTCATGTATGTCAAAGAAGTCAAGAACTGAAGCATCGAATCCTCATCATCATGCACATTGTTGTAGCTCCTGTTTTATCTCCCAGGCTGATGACTGGTGGCAAAACAAGGAGGTAAAGGTGGACACAATCTGCAAAGCACTATGACTTAGCCACCCCTCGGTCCAGTGAGTCCAGTTCTGGATGGATTCCGGTGACGAGAAACCGAGCTCTGGTTAGTTATTGGGGCCCCCAATAACTAAGTTAAGAGTTTGGCTTCTCAAAAGAGTTTCAAAAGAGTAATACATCTACATGACAGAAACACTTTGAGTTGAACTGCAAGTGCACAACTTTGTTGAAAATGCAAAAGCGGTGTACCTCAGGGATTAATGTGCAGTCCATTTTTGTTTGACGGAAATGACTTTGAAATGTTGTAAAGGCCTCCTCGAAAAAAAAAAATCGCAATTGGCTCTGCTTTAATTCTGTGATGTCGTATTCATGCGTGCTGTCGGGTGTAAATTGTTGTGTCTCTTAGCTAGACTTGCTAATCTGTTTGTGTTCAACTGCTGTTCCTTGCTGCCATGTTACAAATAAAAGCTTGCTTGAAGCAAGAGGAATGTTTCCTTCCTTCCTGAAGAGCTAAAAGCTGTATTTCCCTCTGACATGTATGATTTTTAAAATATATATTTTTTTATTTTTTGTCGTAAATGTACAACTTTATTCTTATTCAAAATTTTTCAACTGTTTTCTCATAAATTTACTTTTTTTTATAGTAAATTTACAACTATTTAATTTTTTTTCAATTACTGTATTTTCCGGACTATAAGTCACACTTTTTTTCCTAGGTTGGCTGTTCCTGCGACTTATACTCCAGAGCGACTTATAAATGAAAAAAGTGTTTATGTTCCATAAAGACTGGACACCTTTTGTGTTCATGTTTATTTTTTGTGTAGCTGAATAACCATTGTGTTAGCATATCTTACACCTATTCAGCCTGTTCTCTATTATTTTATTGTTAGAACTTGCCTTCCAAGAGGACGTAATGTCTGTTTTGGTCAAGTAGTTTGGAAAATAAAAATGCGACTTATACTCCAGTATGTTTTTTCTACCTAATTATGCATTTTTGGCCTTGTACAACTCCGGAGCGATTTATAGTCCAGAAAATACGGTATTTAGTTTAATGTGGCCCTAATACATAGTACATGTACATGTACACACACACAAATATAAACAGTACATTCTACTGTATGGTAAATGGAATTGTGCAGTGTGGGTAACATGCTGTGATGTTGACAATACCTGCACTTTGCCCAAAGTGTCTCTCAGGTGTTGAGGCTCGGCGGGTTGCAGAGGGATGGCCAGGACGCTATCGGCTTTGTCCAGCCAGCCCAGCATCGAACCCACAGTCTCCTGCAGCTGTGCTGCTGTCGCGTGCTGCTCCGCTGACCTTCAGTGCAGGATGAGTGGTATGTGTTTATGTAAACAAATGACAGCATGTGAATTAAAAGCACCAAAACGAAGGCAGGAGACATATGTAAATATTTAAAATGTAATTTCAAGGATTAAAATTAATTACATTAAAGTAGATTTCATTCCAAGACCCCCCACAAATGGCATAAAAATGTCCATTTTTGATTTTTGAAGTCTTGCACCTCCCCCTTTAAAGCTTCCCGCTATCTTGACGTTGACGATATCCTCTGATTATGATTCAACAATAAGAGTGTTGATTTTTTATTTTTTGGGGGGTGGGGCACCCAGAACACCCACCCTCAGGGCATCCCGGCCAGAGGCTGCAGGACAGGGCAATAGTGGGACAGGGGACAGCCACCCCTAAGGCCAGGCCAGTTGCAACACCCCACGGGCCCAAAACCACCTGCAAAGGACCCCCCCGCACCAGGACAGCAGGTCCAGTCCCACCCCACTGACAACAATGCCATCCCCACCCAGCCCCTGCCCAAACCCACCTTCTCTTGCGCTCGTTGAGCTGCTGGCAGACGTGAGCCCAGCGAGCGGTGAGGAACTGAAGCTGCGCTCGAAGGCGGGAGGCATCGTCTGGGGTACTCATTTGGCTGATGTCCTCGCCCGCGGAGGTCACGCGGTTCAACACCACTTCCTGTATCGGGATGGCTTCTGTCAGGTCCTACAAAAGCAGACACAAATGGTTAAAATAAATCATTTCGTCAATGTTTACTTTGAGTTTTTTCCATGAAAAACATATCTCATTCACCCTAAGGCGGTAATCAATGTTAAATATAAGTACAGGTTTTTGTCAAGCATTGAGATTCTGAAATTTTTGGTGAGCGTATAACAATAATAATTACAATGGTAATGGTTTTATTTCATTTGAACATGCATCAGATTACAATTGAATGCATCCCATAATCAGTTCACAGTTCCACATGTCCAAAAGGAGTAGGAAGAAGCAAAGCTTATTAAATCCTACCCCTCCATCTGGTACTTTTACAATCAGTAACTGTTACATTTGTTCACTTCCTGCTTTCCTAATATAATTCCTAAATCTTGTTTAAAAATATATATATAATTATTTAATTTAATTTAATTTAATTGGGGCGGCACGGTGGTCTAGGGGTTAGCACGCAGACCTCACAGCTAGGAGACCAGGGTTCAATCCCATCCTCGGGCATCTCTGTGTGGAGTTTGCATGTTCTCCCCGTGCATGCGTGGGCTTTCTCCGGGTACTCCGGTTTCCTCCCACATTCCAAAAACATGCTAGGTTAATTGGTGACTCCAAATTGTCCATAGGTATGAATGTGAGTGTGAATGGTTGTTTGTCTATATGTGCCCTGTGATTGGCTGGCGACCAGTCCAGGGTGTACCCCGCCTTACGCCCGAAGACAGCTGGGATAGGCTCCAGCACCCCCCGCGACCCTCGTGAGGAAAAGCGGTAGAAAATGAATGAATTTAATTTAATTTAATTTAATTTAATTTAATTTAATTTAATTTAATTTAATTTAATTTAATTTAATTTAATTTAATTTAATTTAATTTAATTTAATTTAATTTAATTTAATTTAATTTAATTTAATTTAATTTAATTTAATTTAATTTAATTTAATTTAATTTGTCATGTACCGAAGTAGGAGGTGATATGAGCATCCAATGCCATAATGGGTACCATAGTAAGTGTCAATATAGTGATATATATAGCACATCATGACTGGTTCAAGACTCTTCATCCTTGTATTTAGCAAACATCAACTGCTTGTATTGTTTCTTGAATTGGCTCATCGTTGTGCATTGTTTGACTTCCTTACTCAAACCATTCCATAGTTTGATTCCACATACTGAAATGCTATGCTAACGCTAACGTAGTCCTAGCATAGAAGTGTTTCAAATGTAGTTCTTCCCTGAGATCATATTTCTCCTCTCTTGTAGAGAAGTATTGGATGACATTTTTCCAAAATTGGTTATTTTTAGCCTTATGCATTATTTTAGCTGTTTGAAGATGAACTATATCAGCAAGTTGAAGTATTTGTGATTTTAGAAATAAGGAGTTAGTATGTTCTCTGCAGGCGGCATTATGAATTATCCTTACTGACCTTTTTTTGCAGTACATTTAGCGAGTGAAGATTATACTTTTATAGTTATTAGCCCATATTTCCACACAATAAGTAAGATATGGTAGAACCAAACAACTATTGTAACAATAATAATAATAGATTGTAACAATGGTTACAATAGTGGTCAAAATTGGAGGAGAATGTCAACATAAGCCAGAAGGAGGTTTAGGAGGGGGAGGAGCAAGCCGTGTGTTCGAAATAGACATTTTTAAGGGCGTATCAATTACTTGCAGATTTACAGGGATGTACTGTATGAAGACCTAGATACTAAAGTTTTTTCTTCTGTGTTGGGAAGTTGGACATTGAGATGCCGATCAATGTATTCCAACCTGTGTGCTACCTGTGTTTCAGGTAGCACTTAGCAGATGGTCTCTTATGCATCCCTGCTGGTGCTAAAAAAAAAAAGAGGAAGTTGATCACAGTCGCGCACTAAGTGATCTGAGCATGTGTGACACAGTTTCTTTTGATCCTTGCAGGGCGTCATGAAAAATCAATAGGGTTCCTGCTCCGGCATTGAACAGCAATCTGTCAGACCTTGAAGCCGGGTCAGAATTGTGTCGAACAGATTGTGGACTGGAAAAATCAAGCCCTGCGAAATGGAATACTTCCCTTTGTACTTTTCATGAAGTATACTGTACCGGTAATCATTTCAAGTGGTATTGCATTTTCTTGCATGCATGTATCCTATCCCCTGCATAGCTTGAGACTAGAGCAGGGGTGAGCAAACTACGGCCCGGGGGCCAGATGCGGCCCACCAAGTGTTTGAATCCGGCCCGCCAGTTGCTTTCTAAGTATTTCAACTTTTTTTTTTTGTATTTCAACTTTTAACATACAAATTACTAAAAAAAGAAAAAACAAAGTAAAATTAAATTACATAGTTTGATATGGCTGAGGGTGAGTGGTTAGCGCGCAGACCTCACAGCTAGGAGACCCCAGTTCAATTCCATCCTCGGACATCTCTGTGTGGAGTTTGCATGTTCTCCCCGTGCATGCGTGGGTTTTCTCCGGGTACTCCGGTTTCCTCCCACATTCCAAAAACATGCTAGGTTAATTGGCCACTCCAAATTGTCCATAGGTATGAATGTGAGTGTGAATGGTTGTTTGTCTATATGTGCCCTGTGATTGGTCTTCTAGCTTTTTTTGTTATAGGCACCAGCATACCTCCGGTATTTTTAGCGTATTTACTTGCGTCCATATTTTTATTAAAATGTTCATGTTTTCATCCGACTAACAGATCTGCTACTTTTGTTGCATGTTCTTAGCAACAATGACAATAAAGCTTTTGGACAAAATTTTATTAGTTGCTTACTTTGCACTGAACAGGAAGTGACTATGCAGGTTTTAAAGCTGCGTAACTCGATAGTTGTTAAGTTGCAGTTGTGGTTTCATACTTGGGGCTCACATTTTATGTCCACCAAAGTGTTTGAACATGCATGCATCGGGACCCCCCACGACACACCACCCCAGGCATTTTGGACACCCCTGGCCTCGAAGCTGTGAGCATCAGAGAACGTTATCGGATACTTGATGCCAGTGTGACAATATCGTTGTTTTTCTATCCATGTGGGACCTGACTCGGCATCCATGCAAAACGGTTTCCTCCCACATTCCAAAAACATGCTAGGTTAATTAGCGACTCCAAATTGTCCATAGGTATGAATGTGAGTGTGAATGGTTGTTTGTCTATATGTGCCCTGTGATTGGCTGGCCACCAGTCCAGGGTGTACCCCGCCTCTCGCTTGAAGACAGCTGGGATAGGCTCCAGCACCCCCGCGACCCTTGTGAGGATAAGCGGTAGAAAATGAATGAATGAATGTGGTCTGATGTTTAAAGTGCTCCTGACATGAGAACATAGTATAACACTTTTACAGGTAAAATTAGACAAATAATTCAAAGAAAATTATAAGCATAAAATAGTGTGTGTGTGTTAAATATATATTCTGGCCCCCCTGGACAATTTTGTTAACTCAATGCGGCCAACGAATCAAAATATTTGCCCACCCGCGGACTAGATTCTGTCCTATCAGGTCTTTGAGGACACACAGTCCAGTGAGGGTGTCTGCACTCAAAATAGTGAGTGTGAAAACTCTGGACTTGAGCTGTCCTATCGAGTGTTTGAGCATGAACTCATAACAATAATAACCCATAACCCCAAAGGGTCCCATTTTGTGAATAAGTCTCAATAATTCTCCAGAATACATCACAACAAACCTTGTGTTGGATATCAATTAAAAGCAACACTTATTTCTACTACTAAATGTGTGTGTGTGTGTGTGTGTGTGTTACCCTGAGGTGCTGCTTTTGTGCTGCTTGTTCGCTCGCGGCCATCTTGAGGGCATCCTCTGCTTCATGAAGCCACTCCTCAAGTGCCCTCTGATCCGAAACAAACTTCTGCCACTTGGAGTTGCAGCCCTGCCAGCGCCTTCAAGTGCACACGGACATAATTCAGCGTTATTACTCACGCTCACGAGTAACAGCATTTGCCACGCCCCATCCAGCTTACATCAGCCGGTCCTTATGCAGCTTGTTGAGTTTATCCCAGTTGGCTCGGAGGAGGGCAGCGCTCTCCTGGATCCGCTGCGCCTCCAGAGGTCGTGTGCCGGACGCCGCATCCTGCCTACGGGCCAAAGCTGCCTCCACTGGAGCTCGCAGTTTGTCGATACTCACTTTGACTTCCTGTGTGTAGTCAAGGTCATGCCATTTGGCCACTTTTGGTTCAGTTGGGCTTTTAGACCCAAAGCTGCAAAACCAGGTTTAGTACCGACCTTCAAGCAGGTCTCTTGTTGAGGTAGGTTGTAATACGCAGCTGGCCAGTATTCCGGAGAGTTCAGCTTGAAGTCCGCCTCTGACACGGAACGTAACAGTGCTTGTAGCTCTGCAAGGTAGTCCTGCACACACACACACACACACACACACACACAATGGAACAATTTTAAGAAATATAATCAGTGTTTATTCACACGGAACACAAACTGATAAAGAAACTAATCTGGGACACACTTCCAAGTATTTTCAAATGATCTAAGCAATTCTCTCTTGATTTGGGAATTCCTACAGTTTCTTGCCGCGCCCACAGCGACCACATACACTACTCATTCCTATTGTTTACCTTGATCACGCCAATCAAAATAGTGAAAGCTGAGAGAGCAAGTCCTGTAACGCATGACCATTCACAGACAGCATGCAAATACAGGCGGTCTGCACTCCCATAAATTATTACTACACAAAAAAAATCCAGTTAAGAGCAGCGGAAGAACGGCATTGAACTGAGGAAGGACAATGTCACTTTTTTCCTTGATCATAGTAGGACAAACAAAAATGAAAAGTTAAATTAAAAATTAAATTAGACCAAAGGGGGACTAATCAACATCGGCTGCATCCAAGGCGTTCGTATGCTGCAACCATAAAATCTTTTTAAAAGTACCTGCTCCTATGAAAGGGACAGTAATAACTAATCAGTGTCTGCAGTCTGTCTCTCCCTCCCGAACATCATAACACCAAAAAAAGGGAAGTTTACATCCACTAGACCCCCCCCCCCCATTGGAAACGCTTGTATTTACTCCTGTTTGAATTCAACTGTCCTTCATGTATGACAGCGTTCATGTATGACTTATGACGGTCGTCATAGGAATGGAACGTAACACCAACTTATCGCCTCTCAGTGTTTTTTCGTCAATAATGCTGAACGCCGAAACCTAACCTCTAACCATTTCCCTCTACCCGAGCCTAAACCCGCAACCCCAACCCTAAACTCTATCACAAACCTTAACCTCTAACCCCTAACCTTCTAAGACAGTAATAACTAATCAGTGTAGCGCAGGGGTGGGCAAATATTTGGACTCGAGGGCCGCATTGAGTTAACAAAATTGTCTGGGGGGCCAGAACATATATTTAACACACACACACTATTTTATGCTTATCATTTTCCTTGAATTATTTGTCTAATTTTATCTGTAAAAGTGTTATCCTATATCAGTTGTATGTTCTCATGTCCCTTTTTTAGGAGCACTTTAAACATCACACCACATCAAACTATGTCATTTAATTTGACAGTTTTGTTGTTTATTTTTTATTAAATCAGACATCCGACTTGCAAGTCATGTTGCCAGTTTGTATGTTAAAAGTTGAAGTTACTTAGAAAGCAACTGGCGGGCCGGATTCAAACGCTTGGTGGGCCGCATGTGGCCCCCGGGCCGTAGTTTGCCCACCCCTGGTGTAGCGGTCTGTCTCTCCCTCCCGAATATCTTAACACCAAAAAAAGGAAAATTTATACCCACTGGACCCCCCAGCCCCCGACTGAAGTCATTTTTGAATATTCTCTCCAGAGCTGGCATTGGAAACGCTTGTATCTACTCCTGTTTGAATTCAACTGTCCTTCCTGTATGACAGCGTTCATGTATGACTTACACAGCCGTCATAAGAATGGAACATAAGACCAACTTATCGCCTTTCAGCGTTCACACTATTTTGTCATCAATGATGCTGAAGCCTGAAACTCTAACCATTTCCCTCTACCCGAGCCTAAACCCGTAACCCCAACCCTAAACTCTATCACGAACCTTAACCTCTAACCCTTAACCTTCTTCTATGAAAGGGACAGTAATAACTAATCAGTGTAGCGGTCTGTCTCTCCCTCCCGAACATCTTAACACCAAAAAAGGGAAGTTTATACCCACTGGATCCCCCCCGGCAGAAGTCATCTTTTAACATTCTCTCCAGAGCTGGCATTGGAAACGCTTGTATTTACTGCTGTTTGAATTCAACTGTCCTTCATGTATGACATCGTTCATGTATGACTTACACGGTCGTCATAGGAATGGAACATAAGACTTATCACCTCTCAGCGTTCACATTATTTTGATGCTGAATTGGTCAGGATCAGGGTAAAAAAAGTGTTCTTGTGACCGACAGTATTCCTTATATCCATAATAATCAGAAGAGCAACGGGTTAGTAATGATTAATCACTACGCAGGTCTAAGTTGACATTATTCTTATTGGTAGAAAATGTAATATAGATAATGATAGGAGAGGGAAACTCCACATAGGGCATTTATTCTCCAATTTAATCTCCAATGGAGGTCAAGATGTGAAATATATTTACAAGAAAAACTGATCCCATTTGCAAAATATTAGTATTGGTTTGATATGTTGTAACATAGGGCTTTTCTAATGGCACTTGGCAAATGTACTATCAGATATTTAGCATATATTGACGTACACTGGACTGGATGTTCCCTTCCCTTCAGTTTCCCTTCCTCTCATCATTCCTCTTCATACTTGGACAGAATGCATAATGACACGGTGGACTACCACTTCCACGGGAGTGTTATTGGGGGAAACACTACAGCGTCCACATTAAAGTGATTTTTTTTTTACGTCACAAAGTAAATGTTGGTTTCTCCGTCACGTCAGACATGCAATCTGTCCAAGCCGTGCATCAGGGCCGGGTCGGCGATGCGTGTGGGTGAGTGCAGATGATTGGATGGAGGGATACATACATTCCCAGTGATGTCAGCAGGCTGCAATGTCATTGGTTGGCATGCGGTGACACAGAACCAGACACAGCAACCCATGAGATTCAAACGTGAGACCTTTTGTCACATGGACACTCAACATGTGGAATGTGTGGTAAAGAAAATCAAAGGAGGTACTATGTACTAGAATGCTGAAGGAGCGACCAAAGTACTGACTGTACCAACCCCGAACCCTAACCCTCTGAGCCTAAACCCATAACCCTAAACCCTATCACGAACCTTAACCTCTAACCCCTAACCCTCTAACCTAAAGGTAATTTAATGGCCCAATTAGCATTTACAGTAAAAAACAAAATCATTATTTCCTTACAAAACTATACAAAACTAACCTTTATTTATTTTTAAGCCAATCACACAAATGTAGGATTTTTCAAATATAGTGTGTGTGTTTATACATATACGCAAATATACATTTCCCTGCTAATTTATTATATATTATATGACACACACAGTGTCCCTATATAATAAATACATTATTAAATGATTGCTTATGTGTCCAGATATGTATCCCCTCCTGCCGTAATACTATATTTGCATGGATAGTACAATTATATTATGTTTATTATGATATTTGCCCTCTATATACGATGGTTTGGGACAAGGCAATATATGATTTACTATATATATTTATAACTTGGTATAGACTCTGTGTGACTGTCTATATGGTGCATATGGTAAGAGTTAGTAAAGCATGTTAGCATCAGCTCCTCACAGTGTCGTAGAATAAAAAATGGTGTTATTACGGTTTAGTCCAAACGTAGTGAGGAAGTGGTGCCTACTGGAACTCACATATCGTCTCTGGAAGGGTAAGAACTGGCCCTCCACCTCAGCCCAGCGTGTGTTCAGCTGAATCTGCCGAGGCTCCACTAGAGCGGCGGCTCCGGCCTCTGAGAGCTGATTGGCTAAAACCTGCAACTCCTTAAGCTCCTCCTTCTTCTGGGCCATCTCTGTGCCAATTTCCTAGTGGGTGAAAACCAATTGAGGGCGTCATTTTGAAATGTGTTTTTATTTATTTTGGACAGTTTTGCGGCTCGAAAGAGGGAAGTGAGACAAATTCAGACAGAAAAAAAATGGCCACTGTGTGTTCAACGTGGATGTTTGCGAGACTTTATTTGACTTGATGATGAGTGTGAAAAAATGGAGAGTGTGTTTATGTGTGGGGACAAAAAAAAAAAAACAGCCAGGAATCTCAGTGGCGGCAAGGACAGCAGAGTGTGACGTCCGCTTAGCGAAATGTCATAGTGATCATCTGAAAGCAAAAAACAAACATGGAGAGTCAGGAGGCGCGGTGATGAACAGTGTGGGTGGGTGGGTGTGGGGTGTTTCCATGGTAACCACATAAAGAGATGTGGGAGCTTCACCTAAAGGTCGTGGTGATGAAGAAGTAAAAAAAAAAAGAAAACGTGCAGCTGTGTGTGTGTTGGTACAGTAGAACCCATTTATGTCGTTTTTGGGGCTTTGGGGACCCCCCCAAAGAAGAGAATTATATTATATTATTATATAAAATAAATCTGCCAAAAGCGCCACTCCCGTAGATGGAAGGATGTCCAAATAAAGAGTAACATCTGATAATGTAATTTAAAGTCATTTATTATGGTTTAAAACTTTATTTAACTGTTGTTGGATAAACAAGGGGGGCCCCCTTCTCCCTCAAACCGCCGATGTGGTCCAGAGGCAAAGGTTGTCGACATAAACGGGGTGGACTTCAACACTTTCCACTGTATTTACGATATACAATTGTGTGTGTGTGTGTGTGCGTTCATGGTTGCGTGCATCGTCACCTTGACCCTCTCGCCCTCGGGAGGGTCGGGCAGCTGATCAACGCTCCGCTGGATATTGTCCAGCCAGGACATCAGGTCATGTGACCTCCTGCGGTACTGGTACCACTGCGGTGCGATGGCGAGAGCTTTCTTGTTCCTGAGCACACGCAGGTCCTACACACACACACAAACACACGCAAGTGCATGTAGTATACACACATACAACTGTATTATGGAAAGCAGGAAGTGAACAAATGTAACAGTTACTGAAAGTTACTGAAAGTACCAGATGGAGGGGTAGGATTTAATAAGCTTTGCTTCTTCCTACTCCTTTTGGACATGTGGAACTGGGAACTGATTATGGGATGCACTCAATTGTAATTGTAAAAAGTATATGTATTGTATATTTATTATACAAAAGTTTGTAGACACTTTCCCATACAATACAATGAGAAAATGTCTCTAAACTTTTGACTAGTAGTGTAGGTCTACTATACATTGTCTATACTTTCATCATTTTTTTTTATTTTTATGTTTTATTAACCTCTCTCTTTTACGATGTTTATGTATGTGTGTGTGTATGTGTGTGTGTGTGCGCTACCTTGACATTGTTGTACTTGCTGCTGAGCTGCCTGTGCTTTAGTTTTAGCTGTTCTCTTTTGTCCTGATCCGGAGCTCTCTTCTGCAGATTCTCCCCTCTCAACAACAACTCCTTCACTGCACCTTCTTCACAGTCCTACACACAGACACACACACACACACACACACACACACAGGGACACACACGTGCGTACAAAGGTCTGTTTAAAGGCCCATCAGTCACATCAGGATGAAAAAAGCCATTCATTTCCACCCTTTTTTGAGCGACCTTGTCTTCCTGGAAGTCCTCTTCCTTGAGGTTTTCCCCCTGTTTCACTTCCTCCTCCAGGAGATCCAACCAGATCTGAGCTTCGCTGTGGTACTGCTCCAGCTCTTTGGCTGACGCTGCCGTCTGAGATTTAAATTCAATGTCAAATCAGAAATGTCAAAAATAGCAGAGTTCACTTGAACTGTTGTTGTTGTCGTCCCCCACCGGTCCAGAGGCGATGCGTTGTGCAACGGCGTCAAATCTCTGCTTCAGAAGCTCCAGCTTGGGTCCCACCTGGGCTTGGCAGTTCTCCCCCCTGGTGGTCATGAGCTCCTGCGCCAAAGACCTCACTTCGTCCATCTTACCCCGTGTGAGCTCCAGCTCGGCACGCAGTACCTGAACATGCACACACATCTATAATGGCCGCTCTTTTGCTCTTTCTATATCTACTGCTTCTACTTAGCCCGTCTTCCTGCTTCTTTGGAGCGCTTTGCTATCGGAGAAGTAGTCAATGATCGCACAATTTAAAGGCTTTCAGGGTAACAGCGCTGGACTCATCAATGAGGAAGAGTACCGTATTTTCTGGACTAAAAGTCGCTCCAGAGTATAAGTCGCACAAGGCCAAAAATGCAGAATTAGGTAGAAAATAACTGGAGTATAAGTCGCATTTTTTGCGGGTAATTTATTTTACAAACTACCGTATTTTCTGGACTATAAGTCGCTCCAGAGTATAAGTCGCACAAGGCCAAAAATGCATAATTAGGTAGAAAAAAAACATACATAAGTCGCACTGGAGTGGCATTTTTTGCAGGTAATTTATTTTCCAAACTACTTGACCAAAACAGACATTACGTCCTCTTGGAAGGCAAGTTCTAACAATAAAAGAATAGAGAACAGGCTGAATAGGTGTAAGATATGCTAACACAATGGTTATTCAGCTACACAAAAAATAAACATGAACACAAAAGGTGTCCAGTGTTTATGGAACATAAACACTTTTTTCATTTATAAGTCGCTCTGGAGTATAAGTCGCAGGAACAGCCAACCTAGGAAAAAAAGTGAGACTTATAGTCCGGAAAATACTGTTAATTACCTGCAAAAAAATGTGACTTATGTATGTTTTTTTCTACCTGATGATGCATTTTTGGCTTTGTGTGACTTATACTCTTATAGTCCAGCAAATACGGTAAATTACCTGCAAAAAATGCGACTTATACTCCAGTGCGACTTATGTATGTTTTTTCTACCTAATTATGCATTTTTGGCCTTGTGCGACTTATATTCCGGAGCGACTTATAGTCCAGAAAATACGGTATTTCACAAAATATTTGACCAAAACAGACATTACATCCTCTTGGAAGGCAAGACACAATGAACAGAAAAGGTGTCCAGTGTTTATGGAACAAGAACACTTTTTTTTAATTTACAAGTCGCAGGAACAGCCAACCTATGAAAAAAAGTGCCACTTATAGTCCAGAAAATATGGTAATTACAAAAAATGTAAATAGTTTTACTAATTTACGATAAAAAAGTAAACTTATGAGAAAACAGCTGAAAAAATGTAAGAGAAAATGTGAATAAGAATAAAGTTGCACATTTACGACAAAAAATATTTCAAAAATATTTTAAAAATCATACATGTCAGACGGAAATACAGCTTTTAGCTCTTCAGGAAGGAAGGAAACATTCCTCTTGCTTCAGGCAAGCTTTTATTTGTAACATGGCAGCAAGGAACAGCCAACCTATGTAAAAAAGTGTGACTTATAGTCCGGAAAATACGGTATATATGTATATATAGACTTGGTATATATAAGAGTATATATAGCAGTCACCACACTCTTCTAGAAAGCTTGTGGCTGAAAAGTCAAAGTTAAGTTTGTGTAGAAGTGAGACTTCAGCTCGCGAGTGTGCATCGTTTTTGTGTCCTTGTTAGACCCAGTTTGTTCTGCTCTCTGAAGGGAGTAGTTAACAGCATGGTAAGATATTTTAGTTTTAGTTTAGATTTTTTAGATGGGTTTTCTAATAATCTATTAGCCTTATAAAATGATGAACTTGGATTAGCAGCCATACCAGGAGATTGATGCAGAGGACTGACAGTTGTTGATAGTAGGCCTCGATGCAAAAATGTACATCCTTCTTTGAAAATCATCTGATTCATTTTAATTGTTTGTCAAATGCATGAAAATGTGTTTTTCTTTGGAAAACAAAGAAATTTGCAAGTGATCCCAAACTTTTAAGCGGTAGTGTATAAAGTATCCTAGTATGTCACTCTGATTGTGCTATGTGAGTGTGTGTCAAGAAAGCCTGAGCGGACAAACTGACTCTCAAAGTGGAACAATAGTAACAGTTTGACTCGACTTGGGGTCATGGACTCCATGCAAAGTTAATTTTGGCAAAAGTTGGACTTTCACTAAATCTGAATTTACATTATAGTCTAAGAAGGAGTCATTCATAACACGTACAGACTGTATAATCAATTTATCTGGGATAGACTCCAGCTGCATAGAAAATGAATGAAAGAATGAATGAATGAAATGTCCAAGTGTGACAAAAACGTCCCCACCTTAAGCGCAGCATCATTTGGTCCCTGGCTTTCGATTTCATCCATCTTTTTATTCGCTCCGTCAATCCATCGATTCACTTCCTCAATCTCTCCATCCAACTTCCTCATCTGCTGCTGGTAGGCCTGAAGACAAGGAGACACGGCTACTCTTACAAATACGGTGTTTTCGCCACTTGAGAAGCTTATCTTTGAAATCAAATCAATCATCTTCCCACCAGCAGCAGGTTGAGCCATTCCTCCGCTCGGGATGTGACTGCAATCCAGTTGCAGTGCAGCAGGCTGACTTTGTCGTCCACCAGGCTCCCGTGACCACGAAGCACCTCCTTGAGGGCCTCGGCCAGGTCCACCACGGCCTGCAGCTGAGGTTGGCGTCGCTCTGTCTCGCCGTGGATGGACTGCAGAAGGAAAGGCGGAAAAATGGCAAGAAAGCGACAAATAATTGCGAAAACTTGGACTTTTATGATTGCACACATTACAGTTATGGAGGATCTGAAAAATCTAGCCACTAAATACTCGTTCATTCATTTTCTACTAAATACTATGTGGTGAAAATCCATAAAAACTTGCATGCGGGCTTCCCAGCATGCCTTGCGTGTTGTAAATTAATAGAATTGTATTGTTTTGTTTGCATATTTGATTTGATAACCGCAGAGTGTGGTGCCTTTACTGTACATTGTGTTGTTTTTTAGGTAGGCATTTGGTTTGATGAACTTCTGTTGGCTTGTGTTAGGAAGGATTTCCCACAAATACAAAAATAAAGTATTTTTTCCAAACATCTGCTCATTGGTGGGTTCGCAAATGCTAAATTGTGAACATGCGATAAGCCACGGTACACCGATTTCAGTAACGCCACATTGGAATAGTCATTTTATTTTGAAATCTAATAAAAAGGCCCCACAGTCAAGGTTAAAGTCCTCTTCCTCTACACATTATGAAACATTCACATTCTGAGTGCGTGCATCATACCTGTGCCCACGCCACTTCGGCCGCCAGGTCGCTGGGCATACCGTCGACAGCGGAGCGCCTGGTCAGCTCGGCATCGGTGGCGGCAAGCCATTCCGTCAGCCCGTTGAGCTCCTTGCGAAGCTTCCTGGACAACTTCAGACTCTTCTCCAGCTCCAATTTGCTCTCTGTTATCTGTTCACACAAATTCACATTCTTTTGTGTTGGACTTTTCCCGAAAGAAGGTAAAAGGGAAGCTTGTAGAGAAAATCAATGATGTTAAATCACGTATGCTGGAGTCAATCAATCGGGCCATTTCCTTGTTTTTTATTAGCCCTGGACACATTATTGCAAATGGTCCCTTATCATTCATTGTACACTATGTGGATACAAACTATACCTAACCCTTAAAGGGGGCCTATTATGCTTCATGTTAATCCCATGTTAAATGATGCCAAAGTTTCAGATAATGAGGTTTACGCATTTGGAAGTGAGGTGGGCAGAACCACAGTGTTGACCGGGAGAAGCCACCCGCTCTCACAGTACAGTTTTGGAAATCCAAGGAAATCCAGTTGGAATAGGTGCGGATTCCTGTACATGGTATTATTAGATATCATGTTAATTTACTTTGTCACCAATTACACAGAGCTAAGCTGTTTCCTTATACAGTCGTGGCGTGGTTTAATGAAAGCATTCATTCATTCATAACCACTTAGAACACGGGGGTACACCCTGGACTGTTGGCCAGCCAATCACAGGGCACATATAGACAAACAACCATTCACACTCACATTCATACCTATGGACAATTTGGAGTGGCCAATTAACCTAGCATGTTTTTGGAATGTGGGAGGAAACCGGAGTACCCGGAGAAAACCCACAAATGCACGGGGAGAACATGCAAACTCCACACAGAGATGGAATTGAACTCGGGTCTCCTAGCTGTGAGGCCTGCGTGCTAAGTGTCCCATATGGTCTAGCGGTTAGGATTCCTGGTTTTCACCCAGGCGGCCCGGGTTCGACTCCCGGTATGGGAACGTACTTTTTACAAATTTACCCACTGAGGGACGAATAAAGGCATATCTTAACCACTCGTCCGCCGTGCAGCCTTAACCAAAGCAAATTTTCCCAATAAAAAATAATGTAAATTATTCATTCATTCATTGATTTTCGACTGCTTATCCTCACGAGGGTCACGGGGGTGCTGGAGCCTATTCAAGCTGTCTTTGGGCGAGAGGCGGGGTACACCCTGGACTAGTGGCCAGCCAATCACAGGGCACATATAGACAAACAACCATTCACACTCACATTCATACCTATGGACAATTTGGAGTTGCCAATTAACCTAGCATGTTTTTGGAATGTGGGAGGAAGCCGGAGTACTCAAAGAAAACCCACATATTAATTAATTGGGTAATTAATCACCCAAAAATGTTAGCACAAAGCATGTTTTATCGCCAATAACTACAGTTTTACATGTAGAAAAAGACAAAGAAATAATGACAAATATTTGGATACTTGCACAAAAATGGTTCCTGTGACCCACAATGCATTGCGCGATCAAGTGCAATTATCGCAAGAGTTCGAACCGGACGCTAAACACGCGAGCAAACGCAAACCAAGGTAAACATTTTGCAAAAGTGCGCTAACCAGGAACGGATGTTAACCAAGGCACCACTGTACTGGTTTAGGCTTGAACACCTTGAACGTACAAAACGTATCAAAGTGGCGACTCTGGCGTCTTTTAATTGGTATCCGGGTATTGAAGCCTGACGTCTGGTTGCGTCTCACCGGTCAGATCAGTTGGACGTGTGTGCATGCGCCCTCACCTGCGCTCCCAGCTGGTTGTAGAGCAGTTTGAGCGCCGTCACGCGCTCATCCAGCTCTTTCGGATGCTCAGTCTGTTGTCTTTGCACGATCTGCCTGCCAGTCTTTATCACCGTCTCCACCTCGCCTTTGACCTCACTCAGCACCTTGTACAGCTTCTGCGGGGGCACCAAAGAGAGAGGTCGGCCCGCCGTATCGCGGCGTATCACGTGACTCTGACGCCTACCATGCACTGCTCCAGCTGAGACTGCACCACGTCCTGCTCCACACTGCGGATGTCCAGCACCCCCACCTGGGTTTTGACCTCAGCCAGAACACGCTCGCATTCAGCCAGCCGCGCCTCAAAGTTGGCCGGCTTTTGGAAGAGCCTGAACTTGGTCCACACATCCGCCAACATTTTCTAGCAGAAAAGGAGAAGAAGAGGGAGGGGGTTTACTTTGATCTACAGTGGGTATTCATTTGTGTGTGTGGATGGAGAGCGACACCTGCGTGAGGTCTATCTGTCCAGTCATTCTCTGAGACGGGACCTTCTCCTGATTCTTCCTCTTCATGTCTTCCAGGGTTGCATCATGGCTGCTGAGGTCCGACTGGATCTTCTGCAAAGTACAGAATGTCAGATGACATCACTTTTTAGGACATTTACCGTCATCGTCGTAGTTTCGCCACAGAGGGGCAGCACACGGCAGTGAGAAAGTATCATCATAGATCATCACACACATACTTGATCTGATTACACTCTAGGGCAGGGGTGGGAAAACTACGGCCCGAGGGCCACATCCGGCCCGCCAAGCATTTGAATTGGGCCCGCCAGTTGCTTGCAAAGAATTAAAGTTCAACTTTTAACATACAAGAGTTAGTCAATCTGTAAAATATTATTATTATTAAATATTATTATTAAATATTATAATTGGTGCCAAATATGTCACACACAATTTGACCTCATTGTTTATTATTGGCCCTTGGCAAGTTCATTCATTTTCTACCGCTTATCCTGGAGCCTATCCCAGCTGTCTTCGGGCGAGAGGCGGGGTACACCCTGGACTGGTGGCCAGCCAATCACAGGGCACATATAGACAAACAACCATTCACACTCACATTCATACCTATGGACAATTTGGAGTCGCCAATTAACCTAGCATGTTTTTGGAATGTGGGAGGAAACCGGAGTACCCGGAGAAAACCCACGCATCGAGGTACGCGTGCTAACCACTCGTCCACCGTGCAGCCCTACCACATCAAACTATGTAATTAAATTTTACGGTTTTGTTGGCCACCAGTCCAGGGTGTACCCTGCCTCTCGCCCCAAGACATCTGGGATAGGCTCCAGCACCCTCACAACCCTCGTGAGGATAAGCGGTAGAAAATGAATGAATGAGTTTGATGTGGTGTGATGTTTAAAGTGCTCCTGAAAAAGGGACATGAGAACATACAGCTGATAGTATAACACTTTTATAGATAAAATGTGACAAATAATTCAAGGAAACTCATAAGCATAAAATAGTGTGTGTTAAATATATGTTAAATCAATGCGGTCAAAATATTTGCCATACACTCTAAATCACACCACTAATTGACTCATAACATGTCAAATATTAGTACTTATCAGTTTATTGAATGCAGCGCATTGCTAGTGTGCAGTGATTGACACTGACCACCACAATAATACAGAAGATACGTACTTATTAAAGAGACATGCTCTATCTGTCCAAAAGGGCTACCTGAGCCTCCTGTGGTATCTGCTGGGCGTCAATGTGGTCAGCCAGGTACGCCGTCAGGTGGCGGTCGGTGTTGGCCAGCGACTCCTGAATGGCCCGGAGACTTTTGTCATTCTCCTGAGCCCACTGGAGATTCTTGGCCAGCTCCTTTTGCCTAAGCAACACCTGAGTGGAAAGAAGATGAAAAGAAATCACATTTTCAAATCTCTCTGTTGCTCACCTCCGCAAAAAGGTTCATCCACCCACCACTGCTACCATGCTCCCACCCCCGGCATGCACCCTCCTGCCACACGAACTCCGCGGCGTGTCTCTCATGGTTTGTGGATGTGAAGCCCCGACATGGCTGACAGCATCCACTTTCTCTTTTTCCTCCCTGCCGATTGCTTACAGGATTAGCAGAACACTTACATCATGAACCTGCTTCACGTCATGTGGACAGGCGAAGTGTATGCATGCTAATCCCGTACAGAAGGATCATGACTAAGTATAGCCCTGAGCCTGCACAACCCTCCTCACACCCTCATTCAAGCCGCAGAGTGGGCTACTGTTTCAAACTTGTAAAGACAAACACCGATAACGAGCTTCCCCTGTGGCGACGCACTCCAAACACAAACGCCTCTTTAAGCAGCCTCCATGTTGCCCAAACTTTCCTGCAAGCACGCCAACCAGCGGCCTTTCATTTGGCACACATGGCTTCAGTGTGAACGCCACACTCGGAGACAATATGAAACACTTCATGGCATCCATGGGCTGCATTTATCTTGGCTTTTCAATGTAGGACTCGGATATAACGGGATTATATGCTTACCCTACTGTTTCTACTGCCTTTATTTTATTTTGACACACAAGCAGTGTGCTAGCACAAAGATAAGATCATACTCACTTTTCATTCCACTTTATATATACAGTGGGGAAAGTCAGTAGACATTCATAATGATGCATTCACTGTGCCGGGGATTTGTGGTACAGATAAAATAAAATAAAAATATAAGACAAATAGACAGTCATCTGAAAACGTTCACGCACTTCCTGATTTCTTATTTCAAACAATCATTCATTCATTTTGTACCGCTGGAGCCTATCCCAGCTGTCTTTGGGTGAGAGGCGGGATGCACCCTGGACTGGTGGCCAGCCAATCACAGGGCACATATAGACAAACAACCATTCACACTCACATTCATACCTATGGACAATTTGGAGTCGCCAATTAACCTAGCATGTTTTTGGAATGTGGGAGGAAACCGGAGTACCCGGAGAAAACCCACGCATGCACGGGGGAGAACATGCAAACTCCACACAGAGATGGCCGAGGGTGGGATTGAACTCAGGTCTCCTAGCTGTGTGGCCTGCGCGCGAATCACTCGCCGCCATGCAGCCTCAATAGTGTTGGTTGTTAACCAAAAAACGTGTTAACCGGGGCGGATGTTAACCAAGTTTAGTATGTTTTTTTTGGTTAACTGTGAAAATTTAGGCCAGAATTTTGTGTGCACTTAAGCCTATGTCTTGTTGGGAGGAAATCGGAGTACCCGGAGAAAACCCACACATGCACGGGAAGAACATGCAAACTCCACACAGAGATGGCTGAGGGTGGAATTGAACTCGGGTCTCCTAGCTGTGAGGCCTGCGTGCAGCCTTCAAACAAATCAAACAAATGTAAATATGAGACAATGGCATCATAAATGAATACAACTGAAACATATTATTATATTATATATAGTTATTATTATCTCATGTGTAACGTTGATAGGTGTATTAAAATATTTAAAAGGTATATCATCTGCAATTAATTGCAATAATTATGAGTTAACAAAAATATGATTAAAAATATAATAAATATAATATAATAAATATAATAATATAATATAATAAATATAATATACGTATATATAAAATATAATTAATCATGATTACAATTCTTTTTGACAGATCCTTTTTTTCTCGATTGAGAAAGAAAAGCATTTCTCGAATGAGTGGAGGAAAGGTAAAAGCACTGCATTCATGGATGACGGGAGAAAGCAGCTTTGAGCTGCCGACTCTCATCTCGCATGAGCATGTTGACTGACACACACACACACACACACACACACACACATCCATGACAATACACACTCAATGTCTGAAATACAAGAATGTGACACACACAGCCTCTGATGGCTTGACAAACAAAAGGAAGCTTATCAGGCTGCAAGAAGAACATTAATCTGGTGCTTTGGTGGTGGTGGTGGTGGGGGGGGGGGTGAAGGGGGGATCAACCCAGCGGGCATTGACTTGTCTTTGTGTGAATGTGTGTGTGTGTGTGTGTGAAAAAGTGTGACTAATCTGTCAGCAGAATGCTGCCAATGACAGTAGCTAGAAGGAAAAGAAGGAAGGAGGAAGAGCGAAAGGAAGAAGGAGGCAGGCAAGGGAGCAATGGGGAGTGGGAAGTGATAATTAAGGAGGGTAGGGTGAGAGGAGGAGGAGGAGACGAGGGCAAGGAAGTGATGGGAAGGTGTTACAAAGACGGCGAGGGTGCACATATTTTCAAATGATCGCACACACTTTGTGCTGGATTTTTCAAATTAAGAGTATTCCATTCATTCATTTTCTACCGCTTATCCTCACGAGGGTCGTGGGGGTGCTGGAGCCTATCCCAGCTGTCTTGGGGCGAGAAGCGGGGTACACCCTGGACTGGTGGCCAGCCAAACACAGGGCACATATAGACAAACAACCATTCACACTCACATTCATACCTATGGACAATTTGGAGTCGCCAATTAACCTAGCATGTTTTTGGAATGTGGGAGGAAACCGGAGTACCCGGAGAAAACCCACGCATGCACGGGGAGAACATGCAAACTCCACACAGAGATGGCCGAGGGTGGAATCGAACTCAGGTCTCCAAGCTGTGTGGCCTGTGCGCTAACCACTCACACCACTCGTTCATACCTATGGACAATTTGGAGTCGCTAATTAACCTAGCATGTTTTTGGAATGTGGGAGGAAACCGGAGTACCCGGAGAAAACCCACGGTACCCGGAGAAAACCCACAAGTATTTCATAATAATAATATAATAAAATAATAAATCCAGCAGATCCACCCTTGAATAGCAAAAAAAAAACAGGTTGTTGACAGGCGCATCATCACGGTTATCAAACCAAATGCCCCCATCCAAAAATAATACCATAACATAGTCTACACTAATAAAAATGCAAAAAAATACTATTTTCTACTAATATATAACCCACAAGGTATGCTGGGAGCATGATAATTTAGCATAAGCTCATGCTGTGTGATTAAGATGATGCGGCATGAATCAAAAGGTCTGTTTAATTTAATCTGGGTAGGCCACTCCGCTTTGTTGGTCACACCCCCTAGCGCTCCCGAGGACTTCCACGTTTACGTACGTAAGGCAACCTGCAGCTTGTATAACGAGGTCAGTAGGACTCATTCAGAGCCATCCAAAACATCTTTCACGGCTCACTTCTAAACGTAAAATCATGGACGGTGAATTATCATCGTCACGTCTTACCCTCGCCATGAGCTCGTCCCATCGCGTGTTGAAGGCATCCAGTTTTTGCTGAATCAGCTCATCCAAAACGCCGCCATCCATCAGAGTCTGGGCCAGCTCCCGAATATGGTTCCTGTTGTCCTCCGGGTGTCGCAAGAGAGCCTCTAAACCCTGCGTAGATGTCCATGCAACACATACACACACATTCCTTGCTCATTAGTGTATAATCTTTACTACGGCCATTTAATTACATTTCACATTTGGCAGGTATTATGACATTTATCAGATATTATATTTGATACACCTGCACTAGGTAATCCAGGGGTGACCAAAGTGCAGCCTGGGAGATATTTGCAGTTTCTAATTGGCCTGCGACCAAATTAAACACGGCGTGCATTTGAACATTACACCTGCAAAATAAATGGCCGCCAATCTGTGTTGTGACAAAGTGGGACCCCGCAACAAAGCACACTTGATGCTGGATTGTTGCTTTTTGTATACAAAGGTTATTTACCCTGCCACTATGTTGGATCCCGGGCACCGCCTGTATGTTGGGCCGAGTGTAAAACAGTCAGCCATGCACCAGGAATGGCATTTAAATGAAAGTGAATGTAGTTTATAAAATGTGATAAACATACTGAATTATTTGCAATTACCAGGAACCATTGGGGAACTTGATCCTTTTTATGTGTGACGCGTGTTTCTGTGCACACTCACATCCAGCGCCTCCTTCAGCTCCTCTGCTCCTCCCTGGAGGTTCTCAGTTTCATCAAGCTTCTGCTCCAGCTGGTCCAGAAAGGCATTCTCTTGCTCCAGGTAGGACAGCAACTCACACCAGCACGCCCAAACCTCCTACACACACACACACACACACACACACACAAGGGTCTTAATTAGACATGGGCGAAATGCACTGATGGAAAAAGGAATGATGCCGACAGAAGATAAGTGAGCGGCAATCAGAAACTTGCAGAAGGAAGCAGGAAGTGGAGGAGGAGTTGGAGCGTAAAGCAGAATTACCAGCACACCAGGGTAATTATTTGTGACGAAAACGTGGCAGAGAGGGAAATGATACCCGTACCGACGGGAGGATGGAGGCTCTGCACCACTGAACACGACAATCACAATATGAGGTCACATTTTGTTCAATTAACAAAGCGTAGCATAAAGTAGAGTTTATGCAAGGATGGCTGTGTTTGTGTGTCAAACTGCTGTGTTTAGTACGACTCGCATTTGTGAGGGTCTAACATGCACGGAAATGTAACAATATTTCAGGGTATTTCAGGCCGGGTGAAAACGTTCCGAACACGAACCCCAGAAGTCACTCAATGGCGCCATAGAAGTCTATCATGAAAGGACACACATGTTCCAAAACAAACAGGACCGAATAGTCTTAGGGACTTTGACCAAATGAGCCCAAATGAAAAATCAGGCAGTTGGGCGCCAGAGGATGTGGGCGGAGCATGGCGGCAAACTTTGATGGTCAATCTGATGCTTGGAAACTATCAACGTTCATACTTGGGCTCCACAGGGTCACAATTTGGTTGTTCCATATGATGAAGACGCTTCCTGAATTTGTCCAGTGTGGGGCCCAACTATATTTTTTATTCAATATTTCAACTTTGTGGGCTGCACAGTGGTCGAGTGGTTAGCACGCAGACCTTACAGCTCGGAGACCTGAGTTCAATCCCACCCTCGGCCATCTCAGTGTGGAGTTTGCATGTTCTCCCCATGAATGTGTGGGTTTTCTTCGGGTACTCCGGTTTCCTCCCAACAAGACATAGGCTTAAGTGCACACAAAATTCTGGCCTAAATTTTCAAAGTTAACCAAAAAAAACATGCTAACCTTGGTTAACATCCGCCCCGGTAAACACGTTTTTTGGTTAACAACCAACACTATTGAGGCTGCACGGCGGGGAGTGATTAGCGTACAGGCCACACAGCTTCAATCCCACCCATGTTCTCCCCGTGCATGCGTGGGTTTTCTCCGGGTACTCCGGTTTCCTCCCACATTCCAAAAACATGCTAGGTTAATTGGCCACTCCAAATTGTCCATAGGTATGAATGTGAGTGTGAATGGTTGTTTGTCTATATGTGCCCTGTGATTGGCTGGCCACCAGTCCAGGGTGTACCCCGCCTCTCGCCCGAAGACAGCTGGGATAGGCTCCAGCACGACTACGAGCCTCATGAGGATAAGCCGTAGAAAATGAATGAATGAATGAATTACAACTTTGTTACTTACATGACATAATTTTTTGTCATATTTTGTCACAACTTCTTTTTGTTAGAATACAATTTTTTCCTCTTAATGTTTTGACTTTATTCTCATAAAATTATAGATGTTTTTGTACATTAAAATTGTTTTTTTCCAATTATTTCGACTTTCTTGTTGTGAATTTTCTTCACGGAATTATTACTTTATCCCAATAATATTCTGACTTTATTCTGGTAACATTTTCACTTTTTCCGCAAGCTAATTTTCCAAAATTAAAAATTTTATTCTTTGTTTTGTTTGTTTGTCATAAAACTATTCAAATTTAAGATAATAAAATGAAATTATTTTTCCTCACAGTCCGCAAAATTTGAGTAAATGTGCGACATTTTCTCATGAGATTACAACTTTTTTCTCTTCATATTTAGACTTTATTCTTGTAAAAATTTCTGCTGTTATTAATTTTTCAGTTTTCTTGTGAAATTATGTTTTTATTATGTGCTCCAGGTCGCACTTTTGATATCAGTTCAAATTCAAAATGTTCAGGTCATTCGGAACACGAGGGCTAGCAACTGACATGTTCCCAAAAAATTCCCATTAGAAATGAATGAAGAATTTTCCACATTTTCTTATTGTGACCTTGACTGCCCTTATTACTTCCACATTTCTCACCCGATGAGAACCATGTCAATATTTCACCTCATTCAGTGGACTGTATCTATTTCCTCCATCCCCCAAATTCCCACCTTTACCAAAATTCCACATTTTCCAAGCACAATTACCCTTAGATCCTAATAATTCTCACTACTTCCACATTTTTCAACTCCTTCAAGGAATTTGACATCTTTTGCCCCTAAAATTCTTATTGAAAAGAACGTCCTTTCCCCCACATTTCCCAAGCCATTCCAGCATCAACAATTATCCCAGATGTCCCATCCAGCATTCCATTTCAGCTTTAGCACTTTCTACTGAAATGGCCTCCACTGTTTTTCTTGACTATTGAGGCAGGTGAAGCTTTCCCAACTCCCAAGTGCGGAATGAGAACAAAGTTTGTGAACTTCATTAACACAAAACGATGCAGTGGGTGGTCCGTGATGTGTAATGACACATCATCAAATGAGGTGATTCTCTTTCCGACCATAAGGTGTTGCATCCGGGGGAGACCATTTGGAAGCTATTGTGTTCAAGTCCTGTTGCCGCGTATAAAGTATGAATAGCTTAGTTTAAACCTGTAAAAATCACGCAAACGCTAATAAGCTTAAAGGGGACCTTGAGTTGTGGATTCCTATAGAGCAACTACACACAATAACCAGCACAACAGGGCCGTATGCGTCAAAAACTAGGAGCAATTTGAAATATCTTAAGTAAAATTTTTACTCAGAAACAATTCTGAGTAAGTATTTTAAGTATTTTAGCGCATGAGTGGGACAGCACTTGCGTCACAAAGAATAGTCACCATTCTAGAATCGCTGCAGTATTCGTGTGATAACATAGCTAGTTAGCTAGCTCGACAAAAGGCTGAGCTTGTGTACGAAGCCGAGAAGAGACGCTCGGGGTGGATTTATCTGATGTTTTTGCCCCGTATTTGATCAGGAAATGTGCAAATTCAGCAATATTTACCAATGAAAATGTAAAAAAAATAATGGAGTCAATGAAGTCCATGTGGTCAAACGGTTTTGGATGCATGCATCATCGTCATCCATTAATATATATTAATTAAAGGGCCCAATGCCGCCACAAAAAAATCACCTGAGCGTCTCAAAAACCTACGATGGCGCAACCAAATGTGGATACGATTTGGGTTTGCATGTATGGACATACGGCGGCGTCATATCCTGCCTCACGACAACAATGAAATATTACCTCCAGAGTTTTGCATTTCCCGTCCAGACGGCTGCACAGGCGCTGGTAGTTGGCCTTCAGCACATCCAGCTCTGAACGCAGGGCATCGTGGGCGGTGGGAGGGGCCTTGGCGATAAAACTATTCACGCTGTCAGTCAGGAGTTTCACCTTCAGCTCCTTGGAGTGCACCTCCTCCTGGGCCCTCTGACGGAGATGCAGAACATTTGGTCAAAGAATGGAGGTGGCATATGCTAATTTGTGGATTATGTGGAGTATTCCTGTTTATTTCTACTATAAAAAGTGACTGGATATCATTAAAATTGCATTACAGTCCTATGACTTCACACCTTGAGTTCCTCCACAGCTTTGCGAAGCTCTTCGGGTGTTTTGTAGGTGAAATCTCTCTCCAGGTAGTCCTCCTCAGCCTGGTTTATCCACTCCTGCATCTCCTGCATCTCCTTTCTCAGAGCCATGGTCTTATCCAAGCCGCCTTTCAGAGCCGACTTCTTGGCATAAGCCTGCACGGTGACATCACACGTGGAAGCACGACGGCAGGAAGGCCTAGAAGACGAAGCGCTGGTACGTCGTACCCACCTGTTTGCAAACGTTCTCCCATTGGGCGTTGAGTTCATCCAGTTCCTTCTGAATGTGGGCGGCGAATGGCGGCTCCGCCTCCTTCTTGAGCTGCAGGCCCACTTCGTTGATGCCGTTGACGCTGGGCTGGATGGTGTGGATGTCGTTCACCAGGGCCTGGTCAATCACTTTGGATCAGCGTTTCGGTTCCTTGGACTTGAGTCATGAGTCGGGCTCACCGTGCACTGCTCTAGTTGTTTCTCCAGCGCCTCGGAATCTCCAAGCGCCGGCCATTCTTCATTTAGGAAGACATCCACATCCGCCATCCACTTCTTCAGTGTCTTCACATCGTTCTAATTCACAGGGATGAAAGATCCCACTCGTCACAATAGTTTTACAAAGCCCCAACATTCAGTGGAATCACTGACTCGAACGCGGCACCCTGCGTGTTGCTGACTCACAGTCAGTGCATTCATTTTATTGAGTGTCAGTGCTAAATAAGCCGCCTTATTTGATTAAAAAAAAGGTGAGAGTCACTATTGAATTCAGATAAGAACGAAGATGGTGTTACCTTCCCGACTCCCTCGTCACTCATCGCCAGCTTCTCCAGCAAGAATCAATAATAATAATAATGGAGATATTAAATATGCATTCGTAATTTATCATGATTCCACATTGTACAAAATGTATTGGGAACATATGAATTGGATTGACATTATTTTCTATTGGAAAAATGTTTGTATTTTAACGGACCTTTTGGAACAAAGTCATTCATTTTCTACTGCTCGTTAGAGCGACCCTCATGCGGGGGCATGCTGGAGCCTATCCCAGCTGTCTTGGGGCAAGAGGCGGGGTACACCCTGGACTGGTGGCCAGCCAATCACAGGGCACATATAGACAAACAACCATTCACACTCACATTCATACCTATGGACAATTTGGAGTCGCCGATTAACCTACCATGTTTTTGGAATGTGGGAGGAAACCGGAGTACCCGGAGAAAACCCATGTCACAAATAGGAAAATGTGGAAAATTCTCCATTCACTTTTAATGGGAATTTTTGGGAACATGTCAGTTGCTAGCCCTCGTGTTCCAAATGACCTGAACATTTTGAATTTGAACTGATATCAAAAGTGCAACCTGGAGCACATTATAAAAATATAATTTCACAAGAAAATTGAAAAATTTACAACAGCAGGAATTTTTACAAGAATAAAGTCTAAATATGAAGAGAAAAAAGTTGTAATCTCATGAAAAAATGTCGCAATTTTACTGTGAGGAAAAATATATATTTTTTAATATCTTAAATTTCAATTGTTTAATGACAAACAAACAAAACAATGAATAAAATTTTAATTTTTAGAAAATTAGCTTGCGGAAAAAGTGAAAATGTTACCAGAATAAAGTCAGAATATTATTGGGATAAAGTAATAATTCACAACAAGAAAGTGGAAATAGTTGGAATTTTTTTAATGTACAAAAACATCTCTAATTTTATGAGAATAAAGTCAAAACATGAAGAGGAAAAAATTGTATTCTAATAAAAAAATGTTGTGACTTTGATGTCAAAATATGACAAAAAATTATGTTGCATGGGTGCTGGAGCCTATCCCAGCTGTCTTCGGGCGAGAGGCGGGGTACACCCTTAACTGGACCCATGCATGCACGGGGAGAACATGCCACAAGGGTGGCCGAGGGTGGAATTGAACTCGAGTGTCCTAGTTGTGAGGTGTGCGCGCCATGCAGCCACCCTCATAATATTATAATATAATATTCTCGTAAAACCTTTTTTTATCATTAAAATACAACTTTTTCTCTTCATATTTCGACTTTATTCTTGTAATTTTAACCATTAAAAATATTTAACATTTCAACGGAACAACATTGTTTTTCCTGATAATATTCCTCATAATATCACAATGTTATTCTTTTTCTTATGAAACTACTATTGATTTCACATATTCTTATTACTATATTCCAGTCAAATTAATGCTAAATTTTCAATATTTGCTGTTATAATTTTTAATAAAGTTTTCTTGGATCATATTTTTTTTTTTATCTTTAACGGAAGATTTGCGGTAAAAATATTGAAATGCATTCCAGTCGGAAGTGCTTCTGACCTGAAACTGCAGGAGTTTGGCCATGAGCTCCTGGATGGTCTTGGCGTTTTCCGTCAGCGTGGTGCTGAGTCGCCTCCAGCGTGCCATGATGTTGTCCATCTCAGTGCGATACCTGCACAAGTACCAACAGCAGTGCTCTTTTCATTTCCTTTGACATTCCGGAATGGAATTTCCGCATGAGAAGCACGTATCCTAATCCACAGGGTCCTGTCTGGGAAGCTCTTACTTCTGGCAAATGTCAGGCGGAGCTTTCTGGAAGACCTGCTCCACAGCCGCCGTCAGGTAGTCCACCTCCCCTTGGTGACTGGTCAGCGCCACCTGGAGCGCCTGGAGGAGTCCGACACAGGAAGATAGCAGCTGGAATGATTACTCTATCATATATGGAATGATTACTCTATAATATATTCGATTTCACAGCAGAAGTGATTTTACTTTTACTACCCGGCGGCGACATCAAATTAGACACAAAGTGATACAGACGCATTTCTACTACTCGCAAAGTCATGCTGTATATTTCATACACTGATCATGATTATTATGTTATTGATTAACTATACGCTGCATTTATTCATGAATTATACAATGTTTATGTCAGTGCTTTACTCCTGTATTTATTCATTTATTTGTTAATAACGCCAATAATAAAATGTATTGTATTGCAGCCTGCGGGCTATTTTTAACGGCCTTTGCTACATTTTAAAAATATTGTAAAATAAAACAGCAAAAATTACAAATTCAGCAGGGATGTTATGACAAAGTGAAAATTTCAAGATAATTTTTTTTTATTTAACAAGAAAGAGATGTGATTTTAATTGCAACATAAGGAAAATAACATAATTTTAATAGCATTAAATTTAAATATTAAAGACAAAAGTCATTTTTATTCTAAAGTTGGATGAAAAAAAATCAAAATAAATCAACAATTTTTCATAAAAAAATAAAGTGTTTAACAAATAAAGTCCAAATTTTCAGGAATTAGTCTGCAATATTTATAGCATTATGAGAAAAATACATACAAGTCACAATATGAGAAACAATTTAAGTTTTTGGAAAATTAAGATGGGGAAAAGTCAAAATATTGGAATAAAGTCATAATTAGGAATGTCCAATCTTGGCTTTTTTGCCGAAAACTCTCAATTTACTGATACCGATATCATCTGATACCGATACTGAATTGTGCAACATGACATGACAGCATTTTTTTAAATATCGTTTTTATGATTGGGAAAAAAATGTGATACCGATATCAAATTTTTACGCTGATATCGGGCCGATAATTATGGCACATGCCTAGTCATATTTAACAAAGAAAGGAAATTAACCACACGGTGGTCGAGTGGTTAGCACGCAGACGTCACAGCTAGGAGACCAGGGTTCAATTCCACCGTCAGCTATCTCTGTGTGGAGTTTACATGTTCTCCCCGTGCATGCGTGGGTTTTCTCCGGGTACTCCGGTTTCCTCCCACATTCCAAAAACATGCTAGGTTAATTAGCAACTCCAAATTGTCCATAGGTATGAATGCGAGTGGGAATGGTTGTTTGTCTATATGTGCCCTGTGATTGGCTGGCGACCAGTCCAGGGTGTACCCCGCCTCTCGCCCGAAGACAGCTGGGATAGGCTCCAGCACCCCCCGCGACCCTCGTGAGGAAAAAGCGGTAGAAAATGAATGAACGAATGAATGAAATTGTCCATAGGTATGAATGTGAGTGTGAATGGCCCTTAGAGGAAAAAGTTTGGACACCCTTGGCATAGAAAACAAATGGATGAGTGTTTTCTTTTCTTTTCTTTTGGGTGTGAGCGCAGGAATGAGAGGATCATTCTGAGGGACTGCTTAGCTCTGCCGGGACTCTGCTCATCCGCCTCTCATAATTACGCGGGCTGCAGGCAAACACAAAGCGAGGAGGGCAGCTCGCTGCATGTTAAGCAGGCAACTTGCCAATTTTCACGCACATGTTTTGCCTCAAGTTAAAGGGTTTATTTTCTAGGCTGATGAAAGAATAGCTTTGCTCATCTTGTGGAAAATGTTATTTTAGAATCCAGCATTGTTTCCCCTGCCATTGTGTTAAATGATCCACATCATTCTTTTATTAAACAAACTAAATAACCTTACTTTATTTATCTGATTTACACAGCAGCAGATCATTTCTCTTTTCTACACAGTCGAGTTAAAATTGATCATCTTCTCTATGTATTGCAAAAGGAGGAGCAATCGCATTAATTAAATGTTTTTTTTTTAATTATTTTGACTGTGGATTCATTTGCGGCCTTTCTGTTGCTTGCTAATATGAAAGTTTATGAAATGTAATGTGGAAGTCATTTCAATATGGTTATGAAATGGTCATTTTCTACCACGTATCCTCACGAGGGTAGCGGGGGTGCTGGAGCCTATCCCAGCTGTCTTGGGGCGAGAGGCGGGGTACACCCTGGACTGGTGGCCAGCCAATCACAGGGCACATATAGACAAACAACCATTCACACTCACATTCATACCTATGGACAATTTGGAGTCGCCAATTAACCTAGCATGTTTTTGTACCCGCAGAAAACCCACGCATGCACGTGGAGAACATGTACACGCCACACAGAGATGGCCGATGGTGGAATCGAACTCGGGTCTCCTAGCTGTGAGGTCTGCACGCTAACCACTCGACCCTCATAATATTATAATATAATATTCTCGTAAAAACGTTTTTACTCATTAAAATGCATTTTTTTTTCTCTTCATATTTGGACTTTATTCTTGTAATTTTAACCATAAAAAATATTTAACATTTCAATGGAACAACATTGTTTTTCCTGATAATATTCCTGATAATATCACAATGTTATTCTTTTTCGAATCGAACTCGGGTCTCCTAGCTGTGAGGACTGTGCGCTAACCACTCGACTGCCGTGCAGTCCAATATCACCCAATATTGTATTTTTATTTCTGATATCGGACATCCCTAATATTAATAAATCATTGCTGATTTGTGGTTGAATATTCACTTCTATTAGTTTAAAATATTCTTATTTAAGCAAATTGTACATATTTGTCTGCCTAAATTAAGCATATTCAAGCATAAAAATGGCCAAATTAAGTAAAATACAAATATTATAAGGCATTGATGATATGTAGCATTGCTAAGTAGGTGTCAGTCATCTCGACAAGGAACTACTCCAATGATAACATGTGAGTCTTATTTTTTTCTTATTATGTCTACTATATTGACTAAAACCCAATAGAGTCAAATTTAGAAGGTTATAATCATGTTTTCTATGCTCTAACTATGGAAATATTCCATCATAAATAAGGAATTCTTTATTAAATGTCTTTATAAAATGTCCTTATCTTTACTTTTAAAGGATTCTTGTAGCTACGGACATGATTTCCTGTCATTTGGGTATATTTTTTAATCAGAGTCTTGTATTTTTATGCTCATCTAGTATAATAACTGCGGTAATTTTGTTGTATGTTTTGATGAAAATAGCGATAAAATTGTCGTACATGCGCACATCTTTCCTCTGGTGGCTAACAATCTAAAAAATAAATATAAAATGGGAACATTTTATAAGTCGCGGTGGTAAAATCCTGTTTAATACTGCCGTGTTTTTATTTTGAAGCTTACTTTGAACCGAACAAGACGTTGAGATAATGTGATGTGTTTTTGGCTCGGCTTCATCGCTCGTACCTGGACGTCCTTCAGTCGCTGCTCCATGACGGGATACTCTGTAACAGCTGTGGACGGAACAGCCAGCTTGGCCTCACACTGCTGCAACCACGCCAGCAGCGTTGATATGGTTTCCTTGTAACGAGCTGGGGGCAGGCTCTCCAGAACTAGACACACCAGAAACAGAAGATGTTCCCATCATAAAGATGTGCTGAGACTGAATAAAATGCTATTCGGCAGTTTCCGTCTGCTATCAGTAAACACTTCCTAATGCGCTCTGCTCACATCGACACTGGGAAGGAGGAAAAGTGCATTGGAGAGGTTCTTAATCACAAACACAGCAAAGTCAGCTCTGCATGGGATCACATTAGCGATGCTCCTATCGATCGGCCGCCCGTCAATATCAACGGATTTCCGTGAAAAAGATGGACATATGCAATCAAAGCTTGTCAAAGCTATTGCAGCTTGCAGCCTGTAGAGATCGTCCACCCCCCCGCCCACGTTCTGCATTTTGTGTTTCCATTGGTTTGATGATCTGAACCATTTACGTGTGACACCACTGTATCTTCTACTTTATTCTTGTTGCCCTAACCCACTAGAATAAATTCTGTTTGGGAATGATACCTTGTAATGGTAAAGTAATGGTAATGGTTTTATTTCATTTGAACATGCATCAGATTACAATTGAGTGCATCCCATAATCAGTTCCCAGTTCCACATGTCCAAAAGGAGTAGGAAGAAGCAAAGCTTATTAAATCCTACCCCTCCATCTGGTACTTTTACAATCAGTAACTGTTACATTTGTTCACTTCCTGCTTTCCTAATATAATTGAAGTTTTTTTTTTACCTTATTTTATAATTTTTTTTTTTTTTGTGATATGTGTGTCAATTGTGTGTAAGATTTTCACAAAAAATGTTTTTCTCCTTTTTTTGTTGGGAACCGATATTTTCCTGAAACTTACCTATGTTTTACCGCTGATTACTAAAGCACGGAAAAAGGTATCAAGAATGTTTTTTTTCCTGATGAGAGACGAGAGTCTAATCTATCTTTTAATAGGTTCCATGTTCATGTAGCCATGAGACACAATATTCTGTGTGCCTTGCAAAATGGTAATTGTATTATTTCATTTGAACATGCATCAGATTACAATTGAGTGCATCCCATAATCAGTTCCCAGTTCCACATGTCCAAAAGGAGTAGGAAGAAGCAAAGCTTATTAAATCCTACACCTCCATCTGGTACTTTTACAATCAGTAACTGTTACATTTGTTCACTTCCTGCTTTCCTAATATAGTTTAATTTTTTTTTTGTTTGTTTTGTCACGTACCGAAGTAGTAGGTGATATGAGCATCCAATGCCATAATGTGTACCATAGTAAGTGTCAATATAGTGATATATATAGCACATCATGACTGGTTCAAGACTCTTCATCCTTGTATTTAGCAAACATCAACTGCTTGTATTGTTTCTTGAATTGGCTCATCGTTGTGCATTGTTTGACTTCCTTACTCAATCCATTCCATAGTTTGATTCCACATACTGAAATGCTATGCTAATGCTAACGTAGTCCTAGCATATAAGTGTTTCAAATGTAGTTCTTCCCTGAGATCATATTTCTCCTCTCTTGTAGAGAAGTATTGGATGACATTTTTAGCTAATTGGTTATTTTTAGCCTTATGCATTATTTTAGCTGTTTGAAAATGAACTATATCAGCAAGTTGAAGTATTTGTGATTTTAGAAATAAGGAGTTAGTATGTTCTCTGTAGGCGGCATTATGAATTATCCTTACTGACCTTTTTTGCAGTACATTTAGCAAGTGAAGATTGCTTTTATAGTTATTACCCACCTATAGTCAATCCCACATGGAAACTTACAGTGACGTCAACAAGCAGGTTAATATATGGTCATAAGCCGTGTGTCTGTCCAAAAAAAGACACATTTCCCATTTGCTGGTGGTCCTGGACTCCCCCCCCACACACACACACAAAAAGAGGGCTCTACTTTATGGCCGCAACTGGCCAACAACTGAAACAGGAGTCAGAGTGTAGCAAAGCACACAACTATGTAGCATAAAGACATGAACAGTGTATTTTCTGGAAAAAAACAACACTTTTTTAACCTAAAATCTATGAACTTCGGAGCCTTCGGAGCCTTCGGAGCCTTCGGAGCGGTACAATAAGTGATATCATTCACGAACGAGAGCTCTCACTCATTTGCAGCTGCCTCTCCCTTGCCCTCAGATCCTCCAGAACCTTGCGGTAGTGCTCTTTGAATGCATTGATGTCGGCGTCCAGGAAGGCGGAGGGGTCCTCCTCCCCGTCTTTCTCCTCTTTTAGCTCCTTCAAACGTTCATCCAGGAGCTCCACTTGTGGTTGCAGGGAAGCCAAGTGGGCCACCTCCTCCTGCAAGATTAAAGGACAAGGTTTAGCTACCCCAGACGTACGTATATTGTGTTTTCATTTCCCCAAGTTCCACTCAATTAGCTTGATGTTAGATCCTTTCTATTTTATGGGAATGTTTAAATAAAGGCCCTGATGCTAATAAGCAGGAAGCCAAGCAGGAAATTGGATGAGCTCAGCAAATGTCCAACCAGTGTTTTAAATGAAGCAAAGGTTAGACAAAGAAGAGTGAAATCCGAGTGAAATAAAACATAAAAGGATCGGGAAACTGGGAAAGGGAGGAACAAACAACCACTAAACTGTAAGCACAGTCACTAGATTGTATTCAAATAATGAGTACTTGAAATAAAAATGACATACTCACAGAAAAGTACTGAGGCAAATGGGTGCATGGGGAAAAGGAATCCGTACATCCCAATTAGAAGACAGAACACAATAAATGTGATGGATCTGGTTTGATGTATGGCATTCCCATCTCCACATGCTCATGCTTAGTATTGATCATCCGCTGTCTGGATCTGAGCAATCGGATTCGTTAAATGACAACTGTTTATTTTGACTTTTTGGATGACGTTTCACTTTCTGTTATGAAAGTCGGTGAAATTGAAAAAAACATACATAAGTCGCACTGGAGTATAAGTCGTATTTTTTGTGGGTAATTTATTTTCCAAACTACTTGACCAAAACAGACATTACGTCCTCTTGGAAGACAAGTTCTAACAATAAAAGAATAGAGAACAGGCTGAATAGGTGTAAGATATACTAACACAATGGTTATTCAGCTACACAAAAATAAACATTTATTAGTCGCTCTGGAGTATAAGTCGCAGGAACAGCCAACCTATGAAAAAAAAGTGTGACTTATAGTCCGGAAAATACGGTAATTTAACAAGGAAATGAAACCAACAACAGCAAAAATGAAAAAAAAAACTAAATTTTACAAGAATGAAGTGAAAATATAATCTAATTTGTGCAATTTTAGTCGCGGAAACTTCGATATTAAAGTCCTAATATTATGAAACACAAACAAAACAACAAATAAAGTTGCAATTTTTGGAATATTAACTGCGGGAAAACGTATACTGTATTTTCTGGACTATAAGTCGCTCCGGAGTATAAGTCGCACAAGGCCAAAAATGCATAATTAGGTAGAAAAAAACATACTGGAGTATAAGTCACATTTTTTGTGTGTAATTTATTTTCCTAACTGCTTGACCAAAACAGACATTATGTCCTCTTGGAAGGCAAGTTCTAACAATAAAAGAATAGAGAACAGGCTGAATAGGTGTAAGATATGCTAACACAATGGTTATTCAGCTACACAAAAAATAAACATGAACACAAAAGGTGTCCAGTGTTTATGGAACATAAACACTTTTTTCATTTATAAGTCGCTCTGGAGTATAAGTCGCAGGAACAGCCAACCTATGAAAAAAAGTGTGACTTATAGTCCGGAAAATACGGTAATTTAGCAATTTGTATGCTTTAAAATGCTGAATCCATCCATCCATCTTGTTCATCTTATTCGAAACCCAGACTTCCCTCTCTAAGGCTACTTCGTCCACCTCCTCCCGGCAGATCCCGAGGCGTTCCCAGGCCAGTTGACAGACTCGCCAAGGTGTCCTGGTTCTTCCCCGAGGCCACCCTCTGGTCGGACTTGCCCTGAACACGTCCCGAAGGAGGCGTTCGGGAGGCATCCTGACCAGATGCCGGAGCCGCCTCATCTGGCATTCCTCCATGCTGCCATTCTCCCAGATGACAGTTCTGCTCTTCACCTTACATCCAAAGGTGAGTGCAGCCACCCGACAGGGAAAAATAATTTTGGCTGCTTGTACCCGTGAGCTTGTCCTTTCGGTCACTACCCAAACAAAGCTCATGACCATAAGTGAGGCTTGGAACGTAGATTGTCTGGTAATTTGGGAGCATTGCTTTTTGGGCCAAGTGAAAATGTATTGCATACAAAAAAAGTAATACTACCTTTGATGGCCTTCAAATGTTATTTCTATAGTACTGATCCCTTGGTAGACCACAAAGTATAACTAGTCCTGCTCATTAAGTAGAAATAAATCTAGTGAAGAGACTTTTGAAGACTAAAACAGAGAGGTTCCAAAAAGGAAAAAAAGATGACAGTTTTGTCTTGGATTTCATTGTCTGATCACACAACTATGGTGCGTTCAAGGACTGCCAAAGAGAGTGCAAAATCTCAATTGCTTGAGCAAAAGCATTATCAGTGAAGCATACAGACATAATCATGTAAAGCGGCAGACTTTCTGACAGAGATTCTGACACAAATCACACAACCGTGGTGCCTTCAAGGACTGCCGAAGAGAGTGCGAAATCTCATTGCTAGAGCAAAAGCATTATCAGTGAAGCATACAGACATAATCATGTAAAACTGCAGACTTTCTGACAGAGATTCTGACACAAAGGCATGTGTTGCTCTTCTCAATGAGCAGCGGGTGCTGCTCAGAAGCACCCACAGGGGGCTCCGTCTTGTTTGTGACGAGAGAAGAGTTCTAAACATATTTTTTGTGCCTTTCATTTTCATTCATTCATTCTTTTTCTACTGCTTATCCTCATGAGGGTTGCGAGGGGTGCTGGAGCCTATCCCAGCTTTCTTCGGGCGAGAGGCGGGATGCACCCTGGACTGGTGGCCAGTCAATCACAGGGCACATATAGACAAACAACCATTCACACTCACATTCATACCTATGGACAATTTGGAGTCGCCAATTAACCTAGCATGTTTTTGGAATGTGGGAGGAAACCGGAGTACCCGGAGAAAACCCACGCATGCACGGGGAGAACATGCAAACTCCACACAGAGATGTGGAATCGAACTTGGGTCTCCTAGCTGTGTGGCCTGCACACCAACCACTTTCTACCGTGCAGCTAAATAAAAATGCAGCTTTTTAATGAAACCTATTATTATTCATTCATTCATTCATGCATTCATTCAAGGTTGCAGGGGTGCTGGAGCCTATCCCAGCTGTCTTCGGGCGAGAGGCGGGGTACACCCTGGACTGGTGGCCAGCCAATCACAGGGCACATATAGACAAACAACCATTCACACTCACATTCATACCTATGGACAATTTGGAGTCGCCTTTTTGGAATGTATGGGGAGAACATGCAAACTCCACACAGAGGGTGGGATTGAACTCGGGTCTCCTAGCTGCGAGGCCTGCGTGCTAACCACTCGACCGCCGTGCAGCTGCCTTTCATGTTTGTTCATTTTTTTGTTAGCCACTTCTCGCTGTACTCACTCTGCATCGCTCCAGCTGCACCTTCAGCGTCTCGGGTTCCGGCGATGGCGGAAGTTGAACCTTGAGCCAGTTTTCGCTGGCGTCCACCGACTGCACACACTGCTCGTACAAGCTGTAAAATGCCAGCACCTGAAAACACACGCATACGAGCGACGTCAGTTGAAATAAAAAGGTAAGACAAGAGTCCCTTGAGACAAGTCAAATCCATGCTCCATCTGTCTCAGCTCACAGGCTATTTCCCTGATATGTCAGCGGGAGCCAACTCAATCTCCGCCTGCGGTAACCTCAGATTGAGTCATGTCACACCTGACCTCTTCAGACGAATACAAATGGAGTCGGTGCAGCGTGAAAGACTCGGAAGATATACTCCCGCTCACAGGACAGTCGCAATCAAAACAAATTTGAAAATGATACACAGTACAACATGGCAGGTTGTAATACATAATACACTACCGGTACATAATACTACAATTTCTCTGGAGGAAAAAATACATTTTGAAGGGTTAGGATGGTCTGTCTCTTGATTCCATTGCTTTTTTTTTTTGTAGCGACTGATAACTTTCTCCAATACAATGCGGTCCACTAATGTTCAAGAAGGTATAGTACCACATTGTGTTCCAAACACAGTTTTTATAAGTAAGTATTCTTGAGATTAGTTGTACTAACTCCCAATCTTGACCAACCTCCCTTTGTGAAGAACCATTTTGTGTTCAGACCTGGCAATTCAACACTTACCTTTGCACCATTTCTGGTTATTCATTGGACTTTAACGAGTTGAATTTCAATAAATAACTGAATAAAAACTGTGGGGTTCTAACATTTTTCACTTTTAGTGTATACATATGGTAGGACAGAATCATGGCTTCAAGTTCTGTCCCAGTTAGCGTGTTTTTTGGTCGACATCAGAAGTCAGCGCCATCGCTCGTCTATGATGTCATCAGTGGTAGACGCTGCAGTTGTAATCTAAGCAACAGAGACAGTGTATTCCTAACAGAACGACAGAAGACGTGAAAATGTATGCAAATGGAGGCAAAATGTGCCCCGCCCCGCTTTTACTCATTTTTTAACATGTTTTAACTATGTATAAACAAATGAATGTTGTATTTTAACGTATCTTTTACTCTGTTTATTTGTTCTTATTCAACTCCATTTTTCTGTAAAGTGTCTTTGGGTATTTTGAAAAGCGCTATACAAATCAAATGTATTATTATTATTATTATAAAATACATTGTTGCCCTGTAAATGTAAAACTCTAAAAACGTGTTTTGCGGTAACATCATTATCTTTTTGTGACGGATTAACGGCATTTACAGGATTTCTTAAGGGAGGAATTGATTTAGCTGGAGACCCACTGACCTTCTGTAAAGGACTAATGATGCTAACCAACCGCTAAATGTAATTGTAAAACTCTAAAAATGTGTTTTGTGTTAATATTTTTGACTGTCTGGGACAGATTATGATTTCTTATGAGAAAAACTAATTTGGTTAAAGTATGTTTTGGTTAGAATCAGACCTTCTGGAATGGATTAAGGATCTTAAGCAACGTTATGACGTCCATCAGTGATAACGTTTACATCTCTGATTCCATCGTGTGCCTCCAAAAGAAAAAAGTGAAGAATCAAGAAGAAAGTGAAAAATCAACTTGTTTGCCTGTGGGTGTTTCTCAGCGAAAAGGAGAATAAGAATTAGCAATGCTAACATGCTAATGATAGCATGCTAATGGCATGGAATGGCCTTTTTTGTCATTAAACAAGATGTACAACGAGATTGGAGAGCTTCTCTTTTCAGTGCAATAGTTGTGTTTAAAAAGTATACAGGAAGTAAAAGTAAAAAAGACAGTTTAACAAGATATATACAAGAAATACACATGTATTACACAGACACCGAAATATGTGTTATTATTATTAATACATATAACATGATAGTGGTAAGTGTTTATATGTGCCTAAAAATTAAAAAAAAATGCTAACATGGTAATGTTAGCATTGAAGGCTAAATGTCACGTAAATGTGTTATATGCACACATGCTGAAAATCCGGATTGCCTCCAAAATATATTCAGTTCTTCCATATTACATTTCCGACAATTCCTGGAAATAATTTTCAAGTTATTTTGAACACAATGCGCTTGTGGTGCGCTTGTGCTGCGCCTGCGCTTGTGCTGCGCCTGTGCTTGTGCTGCGCTTGTGCTGCGCTTGTGCTGCGCTTGTGCTGCGCTTGTGCTGCGCTTGTGCTGCGCTTGGCAGGGGTAAAAATCAGTGGAGTTCCTGGAGTGTCACCTATACTTTAACTACAAAGTAAACGCTGCAAATATAACATAAAAGTAAATGTAACGGCTTCACTAAACATGCGTGTGCTACTATTACAGCTGGTCCTCAATTAATAAAGTTGCGTGTTACGCCGTTTTGTCGTTACGCATGGGCTCCCAATAATTAATCAAAAACCTAATTTTGTTCCACGAACATGCATAACATTTCATTAAGTCTCCCAAGTGGCGGTGCGCCAAAGAAATGGAAAATGGAACATCATAAAAAGAAAGAGGAGACACGCGCACCAATATTGGTCCCAAATGCTCAACTGCCGTGACCATCATTAATGCTAATGAATGCTAAAGAGGTCTGGGAGGAGCTTTAAAAATGCCTGTATTTTATTTTCTTCTGAATGTATTTTACTGTATTTGTCCTTAATGTGATGTGTGTACAGTGTGTACAGTAGGGTGCATCAAAAAACACAATTATTGAATATTGATATGGCTGAGTACTAAAAGTGTATATAATATATGTAGAAACAACACATAGAAAATATTTTTCCAATACATGATTATTTATGGGTGCCACCATACATCTGTTTTTGTGGAATAAAGTGGTGAACAGTCCAATGGTCACCATGAATTGTTATTTAAATGTATTACTATTGTGTTTACAATAAAATACAAATAAAATAAAAAACAAAGTGTTTAAACTTTATATGTATATGTCAAATATCCATCACTGCTACATAAAATTCAGGGTAAGGCCGTGTGAACATGTCCCATTTACTGCCATTCATTTTGTCAATAGGACAAATGAATGGAGAATCTTCAAAGTTGAATTCTGAGAAAAACCCAGTCTGCCCAAAGAGAAAACAGATATATTTATTTTAATAACCCTATAAAAATTATGTTGTATAGAAGTTCATTGTACTCAACATTTCCAGGTCAACTTTTTGGCAATTAGACTAAAAATTGCACATAGTCTGAAATTTTACAAAAGTTTATGTGTGAGGTGGCACCACTAAATCTCAATGGATTTCCTCAAAACTTTGTGGAAGACATTTTTATGTTCATTAGAAAAAAATTAAATGCCAGCCAAATTGATATTATGAAATTAAAATTTCCCATTCAAATTTGATGCACCCTAGTGTACAGTGTACTTGGGAGTTCCTTTAGGTATTTCCAACATACATTAAAACTCCACTTACATCAAAGCCGAGAAGTCCTTCTCGCTCCGGCTTCATTTTGTTCTCTTGTGAATTCATACAACAATTATTTTTTTTTTTAAATGTAGGTGAGAGTGTAAGAGTGTAAGAGTGTAAGAGTGTAAGAGTGTAAGAGTGTGTATGTGTGGGTACCTTAGTCTGGTAGGCCAGCCATACCAGCCTGTCTGCTAGAAGAGCACAGAAGCCCACCCAGCGCTGGTTCAACTGCTCTGCGGCCTGGGCAATGTCCTCAGCCCGAGTTCCCTCTGGTGGGGGCAAGGGTGCAGATTCGATAAAGAAAGCGAGAGTCAACACACACACACACACGATGGTCATCCATACACACTTCAGGCCAACATATTCGCCATTTCACATTCATACCTATGGACAATTTGGAGTCGCCAATTAACCTAGCATGTTTTTGGAATGTGGGAGGAAACCGGAGTACCCGGAGAAAACCCACGCATGCACGGGGAGAACATGCAAACTCCACACAGAGGGTGGAATCGAACTCGGGTCTGAAATTCAGTATTTATATTCAGTATAGTTACTCCAGACTCCATTCACTGTGCAATATTTGATCAACCGCCACGTGCAATATTAAGGCTCTAAATGCAATATATTATGTTCTATGTGAAGTATTTCTATAATGCCTCATATTAACTCACCAGCAAGTGTATAGACTGGTCATATATTTCATCTCGTTTCATATTATCTGCATACTGTATTTGTATATAACTATGGGTAAAACTGTTGATTTTGTTAATACTTGGGTTGTTTATATTGTTTATTTTTCTATATTGTGTATTTTGTACTGCTTAACTGATTCTGTACTCTTGCTGCTCCTTCATTCATTCATTTTCTACCGCTTTTCCTCACGAGGGTCGCGGGGGTGCTGGAGCCTATCCCAGCTGTCTTCGGGTGTGAGGCGGGGTACACCCTGGACTGGTCGCCAGCCAATCACAGGGCACATATAGACAAACAACCATTCACACTCACATTCATACCTATGGACAATTTGGAGTGGCCAATTAACCTAGCATGTTTTTGGAATGTGGGAGGAAACCGGAGTACCCGGAGAAAACCCACGCATGCACAGGGAGAACATGCAAACTCCACACAGAGATAGCCGAGGGCGGAATTGAACCCTGGTCTCCTAGCTGTGAGGTCTGCGCGCTAACCACTAGACAGCCGTGCCGCCTACTCTTGCTGCTGTGCAATGCAAATTTCCCCACTGAGGGACAAATAAAGGCATATCTTAATCTTAAATCGGGAGTAGAAATCTTTGCCCTGTTTTATTCCGATTACAGTTATGATCAATAAATGTATGGAGAAAAATAACAAAAATCATTCAATGATCTTGAAATATTTCAAATAAAAAGTATCAGTATCATCACCGGCAATAATGGAGCCGTGTTTAAATTAGCAGTATCGCCCATCCCGAGCGCACCGCACACTAATTATCCGAATGCATGGGTATGTGAACATATTGTATAACGTCAACATCATAAAAACCCATCTGCATAAAAACATACTCACGGGGTATTGAAAGGGAGTGTTTTTGCGTGCAAATAAACAGTCTCGGCGAAAGAGCCTGACTTGTTTTGTTTGGGTGAAGGTTAGCGTGTTGGCGGGAATAAAAGACAGAAATGTGAAAGTACAAACGGGATGAATGTTGGCTTTTCGACGGCCTCAACAAGGGCAGCGAAGAGCGCGGATTAGACTCTCTATTGGTGTTTCCATGGCAACGGGGAGGGAGGGTAGGACAGGTGGAGACGTTGCCATGGGGACAGACAGGGTGCCAGTTGAATGGGTGTGAAAGTATGCGAATGACTGTGTGTGTGTGTGTGTGTGTGTGTGTATACACAATACCTTGCTCAACTAGTGTCTGTGCCGTGCGCGTGGCTTCTTGGAGCTTTCGGTATTTCTCTGGACGCTCCCGTTCGATTAGCTTCAGCAAAGAGTGACAGGAAACGAAGAATTTAAGGACGAGTTTAAGGACGAAGAAACTTGATACAAAAGACAAAAAATACCAAATATCTGCGATTATATAATATATATATTGTTTTAACATTCCTGTCTCTTTTACAATAAATCTACCGTACCAATTGTGGACTGTTCACATCATCACAAAATCAGCACGGGATGGAATACTTATGTTCCCAACTGTACTCTGTTCACAACAACAGAACTTAACTTGAGCAGGGCCCCCAAAATGTGATGGTGAAAGTTCAAACCCAGACAATGATTCATCCTACTGTATTTTCAATACTTAACCCAACAAATTTACGGCTAAATTATAATCTATGGACATCTTTACTTCTGAACCACTAGTAATCGCTTAAATACTATTCCACTCGCAGGTCCGACTCACAGTGTCATCTTGCAAAAAAATTCTAAATTCATCACACAGCAACTTAACACTCAAAAGATAGCTGTGAAATGTAGTACTAGTACTAGTGTGGGTATAAAATGGAAAACAAAACTACTTAAGGTTTTCTCATTATGTATTCATTGGTGTCTGCTGGGGTGCTGCAATGATGTAAGCCTCCCTCTGGGCTTCTCTGGCTCCCTCAGGTGGACAGAGGCAGCATTGCAGCACCATCCATACATTTTCTATGCTGCTTGTCCTTCAATAAAATACCATTCTCATACAAGATGCATTATGGGATAACATTTTTTTTAATTTTAAACTCTTCTTCTTTCTTCTTCTTTGTAAGATGACACAATGAGTCAAATTGTTATTAATTAATGATTTATTAATGATCAACCAATGGGTTGACAAGCTCGCAGTGATTTTTTCCATAACTCATTATTGGCTCATGTCGATAATAAGCTGCCTGGTCGTCACGGACACACGAGTGCCACAATATGCTGTTTTATGGTGTGGATTATGTGTGTATATGTATTTCATGGGTGCGGATTATACACTGGAATTTTCAGTAAGTCAATTGTAAAAACATGGAGGATATCCCGAAGGTCATTTCTCTCATCCACAAAGTGTTTTTACCTGCACTTTGTCATACAGATCCTGAATGCTGCCATCTTTGCGGGACACGGAGAACTCGGGACTCTGCAGGATGGCCTCGCCCCGAGTCATGTAGCTGTGGACCTCTGTGAAGTCCACGTCAAACCTGAAGGATGCGCAAGCTCTTATTCATCAGGATAATATTGCTCCTACGTTTTCTGTAATGCTGAAAACATTATTCCTCTCATATTCACATAACCGACATTGACATTATTGTTTTTTTCAATATTTGGATACTAATGGATGCTAAGGAGTTCTATGTATTTAAACGACCACAGGTTTGAATTACAGGTGACGATGCATATTATTATTATTATTATTATTATTATGCAACATTGAAACTTATTCTTGTTACATTTACGTTTTTTTTGTTCTTACATATTTTATTGTTTTCTTGTCTATTCGTATTTTGAGAATAATACTTGAAGAGAAGAACTAGAAGAATACTTGTTTGATGTACTGTACGTATGTATTTCGGTCATTTGTCCAAGTCCTGTCATTGTAGAGATATTGTTAAAGATACGCCATCATATTTCACAGAAAGTTAATTATCCATTGTGTGCATTGTGTCCATTTAAACACTATATCATTTTAGGTTTATAATGATTCATTTATCTATTTAAAATGAGTTAAATTCAACTTTCTTTGGTATAATGTGTGCAAATTCACATATACTACAATTGTTGTTAAATTTAAGATATATAAATACTTTCTTCATTTCAATGTACTCTACTAATGTACTTTACTTTTTTGTAATAGAATTGTTGTAGACTTGAATTGTATTTTTTTAAAAACATTAATTGCAATTATTTATTTATTTATTCATAATTGCATAAATTCAACTTTTTTGGTATGTGTGTAAAAAAATATTTTACAGTTATTAAAAATGAAAATACCCACATATAGTACAAATATTTTCTTTCAGATAATTTACTTGAATCATTGTAATTTTGAAAAATGAATGAAAAAATGTGGAATTATTTATTTATTTATAATTGCCTCAATTAAACTTCTTTGGTGTGTGTGTGTGTGTAAAAGAAATATATTATATATATTATAATAATATATGTTACTAAAATATATAATATAATAGAATATAATATAAATATGTTCTGTATGTATGTGTAATTTTATTGTATTAATTTAGTATATTTATTTGTATTTGTTATGTATTATTAGGATTGAAACTTTTTTGATTAATTTTTTTTAATTGGTTTATTTGTAATCAACATTTTTTGATATAATGCGTGTATATTATATTGTCCAGACAAAAATGTTGTATATTTACAGCATACTGTATGTGTGTGATATATCTTATCCAGTATATGCTACAGATATACATTATATTTCACCATATACGTCATCCATTCTATCTGTGCTGCTTATCCTCACGGTGGTCGCAGGGGTATGTATGCTGGAGCCTATCCCAGCTGACTTCAGGCGAGAGTACATATACTGTACAGGAAATAAGTTAAAGGAGCTAAGGTAATGAAATAAAATCTGGTCATTGTAGTGTGCATAAAAATGTAATCAATGCCTGTAATTAACAGCGACAGGAGCTGTCCTGGCTGGTCCACTAATATTAAAGTCACTGAAGCAGTGGTTACCATGATAACACTCAGAGATACCGCTCTCCTTATTTCAAGCCGCTGGAGCATGTTGACATTTTGAAGCTGTTTGATATTATGGATTTACTTCTACTGTCTACTTTGCTACGCTTGTCTTTCTTAGCATCACATAGCGTGCCGAGTATCATCACCTACCTGCTGAGAAAAGTCAGGAGAAACGGGTGCATGTAACTGAACGACGCACACAAGTTAGACAACAACACAACCTCATCGTGCATCGTGCGGACAATAAGATCTCGAGTGAACTTACCTTTTCCTGAGTTCAGAATCCACCACCACCTGCCTCTTCTTCTGCGGCGGCGGCGACTCTCGTGCTTGGCGCAGTGCCGAAACCTTTTCCCTCGTCGTCACCTTGGTGACACTCGTCGTGACGGAGTGGGGCACATCAGATTGTGGGGCCACTGCACCCACGGCCGGCGAGAGCTGAATGTGCACACGGAATTGCATGTTTCAGGGGTGCATACTGAAAAATGGAACGAAGCTGCTGGCAACTTTGATACATTTTGGACATCAAAAATGCGAGGTCAATATGTGCTGCTTTTGGAGCTCTTTTTCAGGGTTGAGCGTGTGACGCAACGTCAACTCTGTCAGCAACCACAACTACTTTTGCCAGTTTAGTCAATTATTATGTTTCGTTATTAACTCATCATGAATTACATTCAACTTCTTTAGTGTATTGTACATATATTGTACAGTTTGTGCTTCAACTTCAACACTAAAAAGATGTTTTGATGATAATAGATTGTCCTTGAACCAAAGTAAAACTAAAATAATGCTGTTTGGTAACAGCCAATAGACGGTGTAGACATTGAAAGAGTGAAGGAAAATACATTTCTGGGGATCACAATAGATGAAAATATGATCTGGAAACCTCATATTACAAATATACAACATAAGGTGGCCAGAAATATTTCAATATTCAAAATTTGTTCTCAATCAGAAATCACTCCACACTCTTTATTGCTCTCTGGTTCTACCATATCTTACTTATTGTGTGGATATATGGGCTAATAACTATAAAAGCAATCTTCACTCGCTAAATGTACTGCAAAAAAGGTCAGTAAGGATAATTCATAATGCCGCCTACAGAGAACATACTAACTCCTTATTTCTAAAATCACAAATACTTCAACTTGCTGATATAGTTCATCTTCAAACAGCTAAAATAATGCATAAGGCTAAAAATAACCAATTATGTAAAAATGCCATCCAATACTTCTCTACAAGAGAGGAGAAATATGATCTCAGGGAAGAAGTACATTTGAAAGTACATTTGAAACATTTGAAAGAAGTACATTTGAAATTTGAAACATTTGAAAGTATGTGGAATCAAACTATGGAATGGATTGAGTAAGGAAGTTAAACAATGCACAACGATGAGCCAATTCAAGAAACAATACAAGCAGTTACTTTGGTACGGGACAAAATTTTTTAAAAATTAAAAAAAAAATAAAAATAATAAAAAAAATTTAAAGTAAAAAAATAATAAAATAATAACATTAAAATAAAATTTAAAAAAAATAATAATAAAAAAAATAAACTATATTAGGAAAGCAGGAAGTGAACAAATGTAACAGTTACTGATTGTAAAAGTACCAGATGGAGGGGTAGGATTTAATAAGCTTTGCTTCTTCCTACTCCTTTTGGACATGTGGAACTGGGAACTGATTATGGGATGCACTCAATCTGATGCATGTTCAAATGAAATAAAACCATCACCATAACTTTGCAGCTTCACTCTATCAAGGTTTTCAAAAAGATATGCATTAATAAATGATCTTAGTCATTAATAAAAAAGATATTACATATTTTGTGCCTACATTTAATATTTTCCGGCATAAAAATGGCTAAATCAACCATGTGTGAGCGGCTTCAAAAGACCAAGCGTCTTCATTCTGGTACCTGTGAGCTGATCACATCCAGACTCTGAACGAGTCGATCCCAGCGTTCGGCAAAGCTTTCCAGTCTGGCCTCCAGCTTGTTGGCCACCTCCTTGTTCTTCACGCTGGACAGCAGGTCCTGACTCATGGAGCAGAGCTTGTCCATGGTGGGGCGCTTGGCGTCCAGGTCTGTCTTTACAGTCTGGTGGAGTACAGACAGAAGCGCAACTTTTGTCCGATCTTTATTTTTTGTCACTTCCTGTCAGCTTGGTCTTGTGTTTTGGGGCGAAGCCGCAAGGCAGGTGAACGCATTCTTCATGGTTTCTCCATGTTTACCTGAGTTGGCAGGTGTTACTGGTAGGTTTTTGTTGTTACCTTTCTCCTGGATTGCCTTGTTGCTCTGTTCTTGGCTACCACATTGGCTGGTCACCAGCCAATCACAGGGCACATACAGACAAACAACCATTCACACTCACATTCATACCTATGGACAATTTGGAGTCGCCAATTAACCTAGCATGTTTTTGGAATGTGGGAGGAAACCGGAGTACCCGGGGAAAACCCACGCATGCACGGGGAGAACATGCAAACTCCACATAGAGATGTGGAATCGAACTTGGGTCTCCTAGCTGTGTGGCCTGTACACCAACCACTTTCTACCTTGCAGCTGAATAAAAATGCAGTTTTTTAATGAAACCTATTATTATTCATTCATTCATTCAGGGTTGCGGGGGTGCTGGAGCCTATCCCAGCTGTCTTCGGATGAGAGGTGGGATACACCCTGGACTGGTGGCCAGCCAATCACAGGGCACATATAGACAAACAACCATTCACACTCACATTCATACCTATGGACAATGGAGTCACCAATTAACCTAGCATGTTTTTGGAATGTGGGAGGAAACCGGAGTACCCGGAGAAAACCCACGATGCACGGGGAGAACATGCAAACTCCACACAGAGATGGCCGAGGGCGGGATTGCAACACAAGACTACAAAACCTTTTCACTGTGGATTTGATCTGTTATGAGGACTCACAGCAAGATGGCGGAGGCAGGCCGTGGTGGCGGCATGGTCTTTTACGCCGGGCGTTTTGAGGGAGCGAACCAACTCCTCCTTCTGCGTGAGCCATGAGTCAAATAAACACTGATGGAGGAAAAGAAAGAAGGTGACACGAGGGGAAGAATGGAGGTGCTGGCTCTAATAGTCGGCAATATAAAAATACAATATCCCACTGTGATAAATATTGATGAGGGGCGCATGCAGACAGAAGTTATTTGGAATTGAAGAAGAAGAAGAAGAAGAAGAAGGCTGCGTGTTGCACACTGCATGCATGCCCATAATCCTTACTTGCTCATTGGTGAAGTGCTGCCATTTCAATAAAATCTCCTGCAGCAGAATCCAGCGTTCTTCTGTCCATCTACAAATGGCTGCCCAACGGTCGCCTAGAACCTGCACACACACACACACACACACAAATTTCACCCTAAATTCTCAGGGTTCCCCTCTTCATATTATGTCAAAGGCCACATCAAATTCTGGTTTTGTTTTTTTAGGCCGGAAATCCAGAAGCTGGAAGGTTGCTGATTCGATCCCCGCTTCCTCCATCCCAGTCACTGTTGATGTATCCTTGGGCAAGACACTTCACCCACCTTGCCTCCCGTGCCGACCACACTAGTGTACGAATGTTTGGCAGTGGTAATGGAGGCCATGTTTCCGTCAGTCTAAAGAAAGGCAGCTGTAACCCCAGATATAGATTACCACCTGCTACTGTGTGAATAAATAATGGATTCGCTGAGACGCTTTTGCTCTCTGGTTCTACCATATCTTAGCATTTCAGTATGTGGAATCAAACTATGGAATGGATTGAGTAAGGAAGTCAAACAATGCACAACGATGAGCCAATTCAAGAAACAATACAAGCAGTTGATGTTTGCTAAATACAAGGATGAAGAGTCTTGAACCAGTCATGATGTGCTATATATATCACTATATTGACACTTACTATGGTACCCATTATGGCATTGGATGCTCATATCACCTCCTACTTTGGTACGTGACAAAAATAAACTAAAATATACTAAACAAAGATAAAATAAAATAAAATAAAATATTAGGAAAGCAGGAAGTGAACAAATAAATAAAATAAAATAAAATATTAGGAAAGCAGGCAGTGAACAAATAAATAAAATAAAATAAAATATTAGGAAAGCAGGAAGTGAACAAATAAATAAAATAAAATATTAGGAAAGCAGGAAGTGAACAAATGTAACAGTTACTGATTGTTAAAGTACCAGATGGAGGGGTAGGATTTAATAAGCTTTGCTTCTTCCTACTCCTTTTGGACATGTGGAACTGGGAACTGATTATGGGATGCATTCAATTGTAATCTGATGCATGTTCAAATGAAATAAAACCATTACCATTATTATTATTATTATTTAGTATTTTCCTCCTCAGTTTCCTCATTTTCGTTCTTTTCTCTTCCTTGTATTTTGAGGCCTGCTGTTCTTCGTCTACAGAGGATTGTTTGATGGTTGAGTTTTGTACCTTGTACTTATGGACTATGATGATGACTATGAAATGCTGCCCCAAGTGGAGAAGTTTAAGTACCATCCATGCATCCGTTTTCTATGCCACTTATCCTCACTAGGGTCGTGGGCGGGGTACACCCTGGACTGGTGGCCAACCAATCACAGGGCACATATAGACAAACAATCATTCACACTCACATTCATACCTATGGACAATTTGGAATGTGGGAGGAAAACCGAAGAACATTGAAACTCCACACAGAGAATCGAACCCCGGTCAATCCCCAATCTCCTGACTGCGTGGCCAACATGCTAACGTGGGGCCCAAGTTTAAGTACCTTGGGGTCTTAAGTACCTTAGGATTGATTCGGCGTCTGCAGTGATGCAGACTCTGCATCGGCTCGTCGTAGCAAAGAAGGAACTGAGCCGAAAGGCAAAGCTCTCAATTTAGCGGTCGATCTCCATTCCTAGCCTCACTTATGGGCTTTGGAAAGTGACTGACTGGACAGGATCAGTTTCATGACTTTTCTCCGTAGGCTGCCTGGGCTCTCTCTTAAGAGATAAAGTGAAAAGCGATGTCATCCGGGAGAAACTAAGAGTAGAACCACAGCTCCTCTATATTGAGAGGAGCCGGACGAGGTGACTCGGGTCAGGAAGCCTCCCTGGGGAGAACTTCACGGCACATCTGACTTGGAGGAGCTGGAAGAAGCATAGAGGGGAAGTCTGGGGTTCCCTACTTAGGCTGCTGCCACCGTGATGTGATGATCTGAAGAAGATGGATGAGCGAATGGCTTATCCAGGGGCCAATCCAAAACCAAACATTGTCGGCGAAACTCAAGGACGGGACTTTGGTATGCGGTTTTTGAAGAAATGTGCAGAACAGGCTCATTAAAGCAATTTATGCATCAATAACACCAACTCTACTTGGTTGTTCATCTTGCTAAATTCATTTGGTCTTTTCAAGTTTATCCATCTCCCATATTGCTCCTATTTTTTCCATTCTGTTTCCCTTCTTTTCCGCCTATTGGGAAATAAGTACAGTATTTGTGCATCTGCTTGCCACTATTTTTCCTGGGCTTACTTCTGATTCCAAAACTTGTTACCCTTAATGGGTTGTAAAAAAAATAAATACAAATCAAATCCAAGAGTACTTTAATAAAATCTTTCACCGTTATAACTGGCCCTCTGATGAAAGCACAGCAGTGGAGGGTTTGGGGGTTGAACACTGAAGAAGTCAACATGTATTTGCATTTTTACAATCCTTTGTCCTCTGTTCTATTTAGCTCAACTATCCTCCACTCGGCATTAAAATGCGCTGCAAGAGATAAAGCAAGAGCCGCACTTGAAACAAATCACTTGCGCTTAATATCACCACGTGATGATATGCATCACTACTAACGTGTGCTCCGTTTCACGCTGAATTATTTAGCACGCTTGCATCGTTATTGTGTCGTTAGCGGATTCTCTCCGAATCCTTCCCAAGTAAAGACGGGAGATTATCATTTTTAAAGGTCTGTTTAAACTTTTAAAACCCCTGGGATTGAGAGGCTTTGAATGCAAATATAAAATACAAAATATTTTAGTGTGCAAGTGAAAGGTCTACATCAGTGGTGAAATGAAAGGATGCAAGGGCTGCTTTGATATTTTGTTAAGAGGTTATAAATATTTGAAGAAAAAAATACTCTTTCCCCCCCATCTGTACTGTATTTTTAATTTTCCAAATATTTCAACTTTTTTCTTATATAATATTTGTACATTTTCTTCTTGTCATATTATGCGTCATACCGTCATAGTGTGTACTCTATAAACACTAAAAACTTCATTTTGGTCCCAAAATAAAAAATATAATAAATAATAATAATTTTATAAAAATAAAATAAAATAAAATAAAATAAAATAAAATAAAATAAAATAAAATAAAATAAAATAAAATAAAATAAAATAAAATAAAATAAAATAAAATAAAATAAAATTCTACCGCTTATCCTCACGAGGGTCGCGGGGGGTGCTGGAGCCTATCCCAGCTGTCTTCACCCTGTACACCCTGGACTGGTGGCCAGCCAATCACAGGGCACAAACAACCATTCACACTCAAATTCATACCTATGGACAATTTGGAGTTGAATATTATGACATATTTCCCATAAACCTGGAACTTTTCCCCAACCTAAACTTTATTTTATTTTGTTTTTCATAATTTTTGCAATGTACTCATTAAACTGCATTTTTCTCTTTATATTTTTACTTTATTCTTCTAAAAGTAAAGTTGTTTTTTTACATTTCTGCGTTTTTGTTTTTAACTCTATTTTAACTCCAACTTTTTCTAATAACTATGACTTTTTTACCTTTATATTTTGACTTTATGCTTTTAACTTATTCTACAGTCTAATTAAAGCTATTGTATATTATATAAAGCTGTTTTTTTTTGTTTTGTTGTTAAAATATATAGTTCATGTGTCAATATATCATGTGCCATGGACCAATAAAAAACCGCAACAGGACACAAATGGCCCTCGGGTTGCACTTTGTACACCTCTGGTTTCCATGGATGAGTTTGGTATGAATATTAAAAAATGGTTATTGTCGATCTCTCTGTGATATTGGATAAGTGTAAATGAAGCTGGTTATTCAGTGACTTTTACTGATAGAGGAATGATACCTATTGCTAGTCTTCAAGTTGAACTAAATTTGTTGCATTAGTGTTATGTTTTATGACATGATTATGCTGCTTGTTTGTTTTCAACATTTGCCCCGAGTAAACACATGTGGTTTGAATTGACTTCTACTTTTCGAAAATGCGTTTGTTTGAGCTTTTAGCTGAGATTCTTCCAGTTACATAAATGTATAGCATTTGTATATTTGTATATGCAAGTGTCATGGAGTAGTTACCATAGCAACACAAGGGTTAACAGGTTCAACATTGGTCCGTGACAACGTTTGGAGAAGAGTAAAAAAAAAAGGTTGTGGTCCAACTTGCCTGAAGTTTACTCTCCAAGGCGGCGGTGGCGCTGTCACCGCTGGTCTCGTCCACCACCACCACCATGTGGGTGAGAGAGTTGACCCGGACCTGCTCCAGCTCCAGGTCCTCCTGCAAGAGCTGCAGGAAACACTTTATCACATGTTTGTATGACATTTCTATGATACTATCATCATAATAATTATATTACTGGAGAAGGCAATTTGTGTCGAATTTGCGTGTGAATGTTGAAGGGCGGAGGCTGAAATACTGTGCAGAAAATTGGCAATTATTTGGAAAGTGGAGTGCAGAAAAATCATTTCAAAGGGAATTTTTGGACATGAAAATGTGGAATGGCAGGAAAATGAGGAATTTTTAGAATGTGGAAAATACATCCTGAATGTTTTGTGTTGAATGCTGTTCGGTTGGAATGGCTTTAATCGGTTAAGAAATGTGGTAGTCAGAATTCTCAAGATCAAATGGCATTTGGACTATTTGGAAAAATGGAAATTTCGGCAAAAGCTGGAATTTTGAAAATAGACCTGATTGAACCAAAGATCATTCTTTTGCGTTAGGAATGGAACACCCTCCCGCCCCAGTTTTTCTTCTTCTTCTTCTTCTTCTTCTTCTCTGTGTCCCAAAATTGCATAACAGAAACATCAAATAACGCTTAAACACACCAGCAAGTCTACCTCTGAAGACTATGGTTTGGCCTGGTCTTAGTCCTGACCTTGAGATGCTGTGGAATGACCTTAAAAAGGCACTTCATGCTGAAAAAGCCTCAAATGTGGCTGAATGACAACAATTCTCCAAAGGGAAAAAATTATTCGACACCACTGGAAGGTACTCAAGTTATCACAAATGCTTGATTGCAGTTGTTGGCCCAACCAGGTTTAGATGCCATGTAGGTTTGGATTTTTTTTCTCACTTAATAATAAAAGTTTCCTTTAAAAACTGAATTTTCTGTTCAGTTTGATGTTCTGAAACATTTATTTACTAACATTTATTTACATGTATACCTAATGTAGTGTCTGAATGTGCTGTGTTTGTGGAATAAACCGGGTGACCACCTTGTGTTCTTCCACTTGGTGCTTGACGTCCTCCAAGTCAGGACCAAGTGGCTGAGCCTCCATCCTCTTGACCCGAGCTTCTGTCATGTCCAGCCAGTCTGTGAGCTGTTGGAGCTGCTTGTGCTGCAGGTCCATGAGGACCCGATGGAGACTGTGGTGATGGACGGTAAGAGCATCAAGGCCGTGTTAGCCACAGCACCCGTAGACAAGCAATTTCCTGTGTTGTTTTAGGGTCACTTTGGCTTCTGGACACATTTTCAGCATGGTGACAATTTAACAATATGGCCGAAGGGGCGTCAGAATGAACGTCCTTCCTCTTCACATATCTGACAGCAGACACTGATCTCCGCATTTTGCAACGTGTTTACTCTATCCTACTTAAAGAATTTGTCATGATTCCGCCTGCTGTTGCTGTTTATGCAGGCAGTGTTGTCTACATGCTGGGGGCGGAGCAACACGGCAGGTGGAAGCAATTATTTTTCATAGAATATGACTGTAGGGCAAACACTGCTCATTATTAGCAAATAGCTAAAAGCGCACCTGCTCTGTCTCTCCATACTGGCCACCCTCAGGTGCTCCCATCGGGAGTTCAGCAGGTTCATCTGCTCCCTCACTTCGGTGTCTTCCTCCTCGCTCAGGTTCCCCTCGGCCACTAAGGCGGCGCCGGCCCGGAGGACGCGCCCGACGCTGCCCTGGTGCGTGGTGAGCTCCACCATGTAGCCCTTGAGGACGAGAGGCATCGACATGTCTCACAGTTGCATTCGTAGAGGTGATTGAACCAACGAAGGCCCTTTACTTTACTACATGTCTCAACCGAAAGTGGCTTTAAAAAAACACATCATTTCATTTGAGATGAATGAGATGTTACTAAATAGACTGCAATGGTGGGGGTCCAATCTTGTTCCATCCATCCATAAATTATGGTAATGGTAATGGTTTTATTTCATTTGAACATGCATCAGATTACAATTGAGTGCATCCCATAATCAGTTCCCAGTTCCACATGTCCAAAAGGAGTAGGAAGAAGCAAAGCTTATTAAATCCTACCCCACCATCTGGTACAATCAGTAACTGTTACATTTGTTCACTTCCTGCTTTCCATAATCCAGTTTTTTTTTTTTTTTTAATAATGTACCTCGTACCGAAGTACAAGGTGATATGACCATTCAATGACATAATGGGTACCATAGTAATTATAGGTCTCGGGCACTTGGGGGCATGATACCTGGCCTGATACCAGACAAACCATGTGATGATCTTATTATCACATACTATTTAATCATGAGCTTATTATCACGTACTATTTAATCAAAAGACCATTTTGTTTCCAGAAATGTTCAGTTTATTACATGTATTATATCTAAACAGTGTAAACACAACAATTGCTAAAATATTTAAACAATAATATTTTATCAACAGTCTTATCTTATCAATGTCTGACAATTAAAGTTCCATTAATCAAGTTTGGGTTTTTTGGTGACTGGAGAAGCACTAGGAATATTTATAGTTACAGTGACATTTCCTGTCACATGTGCGAAAGTTAAGCCCAGGAGCCCACTTCATGACCTGGGCTTGTGCGCTGTTCTCTGATTGGTTGTTTCACGGGCATGATACCAGAGCAACACGCTCTGAGTGGACAGCTACGGGGGCTGATACTGGACATGATTAAACTCTATATTTTATCAGTATCACTGCCCTGGGCTTTGACACAGTATCATTTCGGCCTTTTCCCGTATCATTCATGGGCGGTTTCTAGGGTACAGGGCCAATTAATACTGTAGTATGTGATAAGTGTCAATATAGTGATATATATAGCACATCATGACTGGTTCAAGACTCTTCATCCTTGTATTTAGCAAACATCAACTGCTTGTATTGTTTCTTGAATTGGCTCATCGTTGTGCATTGTTTGACTTCCTTACTCAATCCATTCCATAGTTTGATTCCACATACTGAAATGCTATGCTAACGCTAACGTAGTCCTAGCATATAAGTGTTTCAAATGTACTTCTTCCCTGAGATCATATTTCTCCTCTCTTGTAGAGAAGTATTGGATGACATTTTTAGCTAATTGGTTATTTTTAGCCTTATGCATTATTTTAGCTGTTTGAAGATGAACTATATCAGCAAGTTGAAGTATTTGTGATTTTAGAAATAAGGAGTTAGTATGTTCTCTGTAGGCGGCATTATGAATTATCCTTACTGACCTTTTTTGTAGTACATTTAGCAAGTGAAGATTGCTAATTTAAAAAATAAGTGAATTATTCCTAAATAAATACAGGACAGGACAGGCTGCACGGCGGTCGAGTGGTTAGCGCGCAGACCTCACAGGTTCAATTCTTTCCGTTTGATCAAATAAACCGAATGCAATTGGAATATTCGAGTCCATGTATACGTGGCTACTGTTGTCCTCTTTATGGAGGATGAGTGGCCACCAGTAGACTGCTGGTTCCAAATACTTTTTCTACCCAACTGTGAGGTCTGTTTGCTTTCCATCTACAAAAAAAAGCATATTGCTACTCTTCCAGTTCTCACCTCATGTGTGTGAAACTGCTCCTTCACCTCCTCAACAAGGTCCGAGATGGGAGGCTGAGCCTGGAGCCCGTCTTCAGCCGACAGAAGCCACGTCAGCACCTTGACATCCACGGTTGAAAAACATAACCGTGAAGGTTATTTTCGGAAAGATTAACAAAATGACAGTACAGTACATGTGACTGCTGAAGCTCAACTAAAATGGAGTAAAAGTATCCTAAAAATGTGTTGAAATTAAACCAGAATCGAACCAGCAACCATCATGTTGGCAGACAGCCACTCCATAACCTGAGCCATGCCACTTCTCTCAGACGAAGCAGAATGTTACAGGTAGGTCATTTAAAATGTAAAATTAATTTCTACCAATAGGGGGCGTCATTGAAATTGTCTTGTTTATTTTGTTTAATTGTTTATTTCCAGTGTTATGGAAGTGTTGTTTCCATTAGCACCTCTGTGTTTACATTTGAACATCTGATATAATACTAGCTTAAATCTTTGTGGCCTTACAGATGCCATTTTTATATAGACAAATACAGTAGCTTTGGTCGCAGTATTGACCCCTGGGGTATGCCGCAAACTACAGTATATTTCTATATAGATAAAACAAATACAGTAGCTATGGCCGCAGTATTGACCCCTGGGGTATGCCACAAACTACAGTATATTTCTATAGAGATAAAACACATACAGTAGCTTTGGTCACAGTATTGACCCCTGGGGTATGCCACACATAACAGTATATTTCTATGTAGATAACAAATACAGTAGCTTTGGTCGCAGTATTGACCCCTGGGGTATGCCACAAACTACAGTATATTTCAATATAAATAAGACAAATACAGTAGCTTTGGTCGCAGTATTGACCCCTGGGGTATGCCAAAAACTACAGTATATTTCTATATAGTAGATAAAACAAATACAGTAGCTATGGTCTCAGTATTGACCCCTGGGGTATGCCGCAAACTACAGTATATTTCTATAGAGATGAGACAAATACAGTAGCTTTGGTCGCAGTATTGACCCCTGGGGTATGCCGCAAACTACAGTATATTTCTATATAGATAAGACAAATACAGTAGCTTTGGTCATAGTATTGACCCCTGGGGTATGCCACAAACTACAGTATATCTGATATACTGACTTCAGTATATCTTGACTGAAGTACGCTTATGGTATGTTAAATCTCCTTCACAACATTTTCCCTCTGATGTTTTAGGTTTGTTTCGGTCATTTAATGACCAGCAATGCCCACAGAGGTATCTTCTTTGACATACCTCCTCCAGGGCCGTTTGATAAGCCTCGAGAGTGGTGGAGCCTGGAGGCAGTGGACTGAGGCCTCGCTGCAGCTCCTCTTGGCTGGGACTCAGGAACTGCAGATCCGAGCAGGCCAAGGACAGAGGGTGCCATAGGGTCAGAGGTCAGATATGGATGAGAAACAGAAAAGAGAGGCCAAGATTTTAAAGAAACCGTACATGTGAGGGACTAGAATGCATCACAGCTTTGTTAAAAAAAGCCATGCTTGGATGCCATAAAAACACTTTATACACGCCATCCGAGTATAATATAGAATTTAATACTGTAATGTGTATTATTCCAGAGGAACAATTTTGGAAACTATAAAACCAAGAGGGCACCTTTCACAAAGGTAGTTCTTTTATCTATGTTGTATAAAAAGTATAAAAACACATAGAGGTGGTCCTCGTATTATGAAGGTTCACGTTTCGTGTTATAGCAGTTATGGTGTTTCATTTTATGACATTTTGTGTTACGGCATTTTGTGTTTTGGTGTTTCATTTTATGGCTTTTCATGTTACAACATTTGGTCCCATGGCATTGTGTGTTACGGTGTTACATGTTACGGCATTTCGTGGTAAGGTGCTTCGTTTTATGGAATTTTGGGTTGCGGCATTTACCATGAATGATTAAGTAAGGTGAAATTAGACATCATAAAATGCCTAGAACGTGGAAAAATGACCGCGATATGCCGCATGCTTGGTTGGTCTAAGCCCGTCAATCATTCATGGGCTGCATCAGGTTTTGGTTTCTCTTGTCACTGTCAAACAATATTAAATTTATCAACTTTTTATTTATATATCAGGATCATTTTTTCCTGTTTCATGTGTCCAAGGACTGTTTGTGTTAAATGATAGACCTGACCATGATAAGTGAAAAGATTTCTCATTTATAAACGTATATAAATGTATAACTTTCCAAAATATTTATGTAATTAGAGAATAAAAAACTTTTAATGACTTTGTAAATATGATTTTTAACATTATTAGAGACCTGTAGACATAAATTAGCACCCCTATAGTCACCTTTATAGTCATATTTCAAGATGAGGCACTTCCACGAAGCACTGCTTCTTCGTTCTTCTTTTCGGGCATGGGATAAGTGCAAATGTGTGATGTACTTTTAATGTTTTTAACATGTATGTTCAAAATAAAGATTTCCAAAGATTTTGCCAAAAAAAAAACTATTGCTCATAGTGATGGGTATTTGCATTTGTACTACAATTTTTCAGCCAAAATGAAAAGGAACTCATGCATTTCGGAAGAAGCATAAATACGTGAGTCCACTGCACATTTTGGCTATCGTGGGGGCCGCCTAAAGTGACATGATGGGACCAGATTGATTGGATACTTGTGCTCTAAATAACAAAATAAAAATCAATTTATTGGAAATACACATACAGTACTATACATCCCAATAAAAAAAGTAAATAAAATAAAATAAAATAAAATAAAATAAAATAAAATAAAATTAAATAAAATTAAATAAAATTAAATAAAATTAAATAAAATTAAATAAAATTAAATACAATTGAATAAAATTAAATACAATTAAATTAAATTAAATAAGGAAAGCAGGAAGTGAACAAATGTAACAGTTACTGATTGTAAAAGTACCAGATGGAGGGGTAGGATTTAATAAGCTTTGCTTCTTCCTACTCCTTTTGGACATGTGGAACTGGGAACTGATTATGGAATTCACTCAATTGTAATCTGATGCATGTTCAAATGAAATAAAACCATTACCATTACCATATCTACATACTGTAACAAGATGGATGCTTATTGCTTGTTAATAGTAATTCTGATTTTTTTCCTTATGGGTAGGATTTGGTGGCACCTCTTACTATGTTTTCTCCACTGTCCAAAGTATTAAAAAAAACCACCCATCCGGACTGAGGTGTCTATAGAGTGTTGATTCTGGTCCGTTAGCACCATCAAGGACGTGAACAGAGACTTGGCTGACGGACATTTGGACACAGCAAACATCAGCACACACACATATGGACATGTAGCGTGAGGTGACAGCACGGGGTGACACACAGACCTGCTCGGTAAAGCGTCTCCTCTTTTGCTCAGGCGACTTGACATAGGCCGCCTGGGCGTAGGCGTAGCTTTTATAGCGAGGCTGAGAGGAGGGACTCTGCACTCGGCCCTGAGCCACGCTCACCGTGATCTGAGAGCCAGACAGAGGACACGGTCGCACGGGGACGTGACGGCAAAGGCGCACGGTAGAGGACAGATGGTGAAGAACGCACAACACAATAGGCACGTTGGAGAGGAGAGGAGGAGAGTGCGGACACGAGAGAGAAAAGAGAGGAGAAAAAAAGAAACATGAATAATAAGACATCAGCTCTGTTTCCATCCAAATCCAAACGTCTAGCTAGTTTTAAGTGGAAATGCACAGAACATTTTTATACAACTATTTAAAAGACCCAACCAAACTTAGTTGAAGGTTTTTAGTAAACGTTGATGCTACCAGTCGCTGAAATGCAATATATTCTGCAACAAATAACGTAGGAAGAATATGGTACAGTAAACCTCGGATATATCGGATTCAATTGTTCCCACTGGTTTTGTCCGATATAAGCGAAATCCGTTATATGCGTATACCGGAAAATGTCAGTTTTACGCATATATCGGATTTATATCCGGTATATGCGTAAATCGGATTTTATCCGTTATAAAAAGGCACTTCCTTGACTATGTTTCCAATGTACCTGGACGCACAGGCAACGCTGCAAACGCTGCAAATGACGTCGTATAGCGGCCTGTCACGATTCGGCGAATCGGAGCGCCACGATGCGGCCATCCGATATATGCGAGGGAAATTTAATGGAAATGCATTGGAACGGGACTGGAGATTTTGTCCGAAATAGGCAAAATCCGTTATAAAAAATCCGATATATGCAATGAATTTTTATTGGAAATGCATTACAGAAAAATCGTTTCTTTTTTATCTGTCCGATACATCCGCGGTTTACTGTAGTATGGTAGGCTCATTTTAACAAAAAGGGACAAAAATTTTAAAAAAAGGTTGTAAATTATTTTGCATTTGATTGAGAGAAATACGTACACATCAGTTCTGTCCCTTTAAGAAAGTATTCCTCATCTCAACTTGTCATAAGGATGAAAGACACCCACACAAACAATCTCTTAGGCACCATGGGCAAGACCAAAGAGCTGTCAAAGGGCCTCAGGGACAAAATACAAGGTAACAAGGGTCAATCTTCCATGCAACATTTCACATGTTGGGGAAAGGATGATTGTGGGGAAGGTGACGGAGGCGCAAGGGAGGTGCTGGTTAATGATGTCAAGGGTGTTGGGAGCACATTCAGCATTTAAGCGCCTTAATAAGACACTTTGCTGTAACGGATTGAGTCCCCCTACGTAAGAAGAGACATTCAAAGACCTGTCTGAATGTTTGACAATCAACACCTGAATGACTCAACAAGGCTTGGGAGAATGTGTTGCGTCTTATGACACCAAAATGGAGCTCTTTGGCATCCGGGTGCATTTGGAGGCAGAGAAATGGTGACTAAGAGTCCAACAACACCATCACTACTATGAAAGATGGGGGTGGAATCATCGGGACGGAAATGAGTGCCATTCTGGTAAGCGACTACAGGACCTCTTTGCTTACCAACAAGGCTTTCTTCACCCGCTTATTCGGATCAAACCCTTTCTTCCCTCAATCAAATACAAATTCACTTATAACTGTTTTCCTTCTTCTGTTATTATTTCAAAGAAAAAAAAAACTGGATGGAAACGTGGCAGAAGTTGCGGACATGAGAGACGGATGGAGACACACGGAGCACAGAATAAAACACACAATCGGACAGAAGTGCAACACATGTTGACGTGCCGTCTTCGGTCATTTGTCATCTAAAACGTGGAAAGTTGGGAGGCAAAAGACCAGAACAGAGTTGTATTTCATCGCTAATTAGAGGCGCTAAATGAAAATATCTACAGTGACGCCAAGACATTGCAGAGAAAATGATCTACTGCTGATTAATGGCCGAGTTGGCGCCAGAAGGCAATGTGCTGTGCTTAATTAGCTTGGTGTGACTGAATCACATCGTCTTGTTTAATTCTACGTCATGGGGTCGCAGTACACGTTGCAGTTTAAACCTATAGTAGGACCTCCAGCATCGAACACAATCCATTCCATGCCGCTGGTCAATTTCTTAGTTAAGATAAGTATAAGTATAAGTGAGGCAGTACACAACACAGGATTGGAACCGTGCTGTATACCTTGCAATCCAACCTGCATTTTGTGTTCCCAGCTCATGACGTGTAAAGGCTTTTAGCGCCTCTCCATTTGATCAAAGTTACATCAAATTTGTCACATCAAAGCACAATCGCTGCATAAGACTTCCATCAAAACATGTCACAGTAGTGGAAATATGACCCACTTTGTGTTGTCATGCTGTAAGCATCATAAACATAAAGCATAAACATAAAAGTCATCTACTGCAATCTGTTACACTTGTGTGTTTTCATAGCCACCCATCAACATGTTATTATTTGTCTTAAGTTGAGGTGCTGTTTGTTTTTAAATTACATTTTTATTTAATATAACAATTTACAATATTTACCATTGCACTAAATTCCAAAGAATTTATGTATTCTAGTTTATGTATACCATGTATATTACATACACAGTATTTACTGTACTAAACATGTGTTTAGTACAATTATTGTGTGCTTTTGAATTTAACAAACAACAGTCAGTCCGGTACAGGGGGTGGCGTGGTTGCGTTTGTGTTGCTATGGTAACTCCTCATCTCTATCAATTTACACACAACAAACTTCAAACCACAAGCACTTAAAAAGAGCAAATGTTGCAAAGAAGCCAGTATAAGTCATAAAAAATAGGTTAGCACGCAGGCCTCACAGCTAGGAGACCCGAGTTCGATCCCACCCTCGGACATCTCTGTGTGGAGTTTGCATGTTCTCCCCGTGCATGCGTGGGTTTTCTCCGGGTACTCCGGTTTCCTCCCACATTCTAAAAACATGCTAGGTTAATTAGCGACTCCAAATTGTCCATAGGTATGAATGTGAGTGTGAATGGTTGTTTGTCTATATGTGCCCTGTGATTGGCTCAACATCCAGTCCACAGTGTACCCCGCCTCTCGCGGGGATCTCCCTGCGACCCTCGTGAGGATAAACGGTAAAAAAATTAATAAATGAATGAAAAAAATTAAGGATGTTGGAGGCAGAATAAGCCACTAAAAAATAACTTTCCACAAATGGCCCCCCAGGCCGCACGTTGGACACCCCTGGCTTGCACAGACCGGCATGCCTATTTGCATGTTATGAGTCCAGATTGTGAAAGCTGCAAAATGCTGCACTGATTAAAGGATGCAAGATGAAATTGTTACATTGTGCAGTACATCAGCAAGTATTCAAAGACCTTTCTTGGCTTGGTTGGACTATCCATCAGGTTGCCCAAAGGTACCATGATGAGACAAAAACACTGAAGGATTGGGACAGATATTACAGTGTCCAGACGACCCATTCGGGTGCTTCCTCCACAATGGAGCAGCGACACCACAGGCTCTGTGAATGTTTAATGTCTTAGCATCTCCGCTTGCACCTTTGGAGCTATCACTCACCCTCTCTCACCTTGTCCTCGCCGTCGCTTTCCTCTTAACCTGCTAGACTTTCGCTGTCTCTCTTTCCGCTGGCTCTTCCAATGCGGGCACGCCAAGACTAACACACTGCGGCATCACTTGGCTCGTGTCAAACTGCTGATTGGTGCAACCTGCTGCAGGCACCACACCAGTGCTCTGGTGCCTGAAATACCCCGGTACCAAGGACAGCAACGCTCTGGCTACATCATCATCACTAGTCATCATCACTATGCCCACGTTGTACATCATTTTGGGGGAAAATCTAAACACCAAGAACAAGCAAACTCTCCAACACCAGCATATGTCATTATTCAAAATATTATTATTTTTCATGATTAGAGCCGAGCTGCACGGTGGACCTCACAGCGAGGAGACCAGGGTTCAATTTCACCCTTGGCCATCTCTGTGTGGAGTTTGCATGTTCTCCCTGTGCATGCGTGGGTTTTCTCCGGGTACTCCGGTTTCCTCCCACATTCCAAAAACATGCTAGGTTAATTGGTGACTCCAAATTGTCCATAGGTATGAATGTGAGTGTGAATGGTTGTTTGTCTATATGTGCCCTGTGATTGGCTGGCCACCAGTCCAGGGTGTACCCCGCCTCTCGCCTGAAGACAGCTGGGATAGGCTCCACCACCCCCGCGACCCTCGTTAGGATAAGCGGTAGAAAATGAATGAATGTATGATTAGAGCCCTCTAGACATGAAATAACACCCCTACAGTCACCATTACACTCATATTACCAACAAAGTAGACATAAGTGAAAATCAGCCACACATTAATAAAAACTGTGCTTATGTGTGTTGCTGTAAACGTGTTCCAGTGCTGAGTGCTGAGTGAAAGGGTGGACAGGAAGTGACATCGAGAGTTGAGTTTAAGCTTGATGTGGATTATGGCCGCAACAGTGGCCCGTGTTAGAGATTATTGTGCCTGTTGTGAGATCACTGAAAGCTGCAATAGAAACATCTTGTTCCACCAATCAAGCTTGGTGCTGAATGCCTTATGTTTGTATTTTTGTTAATTCGGCCATTTTTATGCTTGAAAATGCGTAATATAGGCAAAATATGTGTAAAAATTACAGAGATTATGTTCGAGATTATTGTGCCTGTTGTGAGATTACTGAAAGCTGTAATAAAAACATCTTGTTCCACCAATCAAGGTTGGTGCTGAATGCCTTATGTTTGTATTTTAGTTTATTTGGTCGTTTTTATGCTTGAAAATGTGTAATATAGGCAAAATATGTGTAAAAATTACAGTAGTATTTATTAGCCTTGGTCAGTGTTTACAAACTCATATTAGCTGTACTGCAGAAAGTTTCTAAAGTCCAAAATCTTGCATGGGTCCAGATTTAAAAGATTCCAGAACCACCCGTCAACTACTGGCATTGTGGAGTATTGCAAAGTTGTGATGTTTGTTCTGAAAGTCCCTCTGCATGTATGCATCTATATTTATATTCATATTCCCTCCAAACAGCTTTTGCTGTTAAAAAGTAGAGAAAAAGTGGAGTTGACTGGCCGGATATGGCCCGCACGCCGACTATTGTGAACCACAAGTGTCGTGCATAGAAAACAGGGTTGCGAGTTCAATCCTCGGTCTTCCCGTGACCATGTCCAAGTATCACTAGTTAAGGCGGTGCCATCAGTAGATGGCCAAGGTGTCAAAGCGCATTGAAAGTAGCAAGCGAAAGCCCGTTTTACCACAAAGGAGTTATCAAGAAAAGAAAAGCCAACTTAACAGTTGTCATAAACCTTAAAAGCTAAAGTCTGGGACCTGCTTCCATCCCAGGTGCTGATACAAGGAGGCGGTGACATCTCTGATGGTGACAGATGAGGGGGTAGAGGGATAATAGTAACTCTTCCTCCTCTTCCCTTGACTCTGCTTTTATTGAGTACTTCTCCGCTGTGGCGCTTTATGTCTGCATCGGACATCTTTATTCACCATGCAGGCTGTCGAAGTCGACACCTTTTTTCCTCGCAGGGAGGGCTGATGGCGCCATTAAGCGGAGCGAGGTAATAATATTACCAGCCATTACTCCCAGGAAGCGCTCTCAACCCTGCCGTGATTCAGTGTGATAGCAGGACACTGACCTCAGCATTACTGAGCAGTAAAGGTCACAGCCGGTGGATCTAATTTGCTATTTGAAATTTGATCCTGGCCCCGCCCCACGGCAGCCTCTCCACTCAGAGAAGTCTGTCTCAATTTGCAGTTAATTTCCTTCTCATGCTCATGGCCATTATAGCTACGGAACGTGAAAGAAAATATGGCATTGTTGCCTCATTTGCAGCTAGCATGGCCTCCTCTGCGCTTCCAGGAAGACTTTCGACAAGATTTCCGAGTGACGACTGACAGGGAGGCGGTCCATCAACAATATCAACAAGTCAGAAATCACTAAATTCTTTAACACAACACATAAAAGCGTACTTTTATTACCTTTTCATTTCATTCTTGTATGATTCTGTATTTCATGCTCTTCACATGTTCTGTGTTAGGTATGAGTTCCAACTTACACTACATGTTATAGGAATCGAACTCGTTTATAACCCGAATATCACTTGTGTGCAGTTGCAGAGTCCAACTTCAAAGGGGACCTATTGTGCTCATTTTTCGGCCCTTTGTATTGAGTTGTGGACTCCTATAGAGCAGCTACACACAATAACCAGCACAGAAAGCTTTCTCGTTCTTCCAGAATCTGCACCTATTCAGCTGTATTTCTTTGGTTTTTGTGGATCCCGCGGAAACGGTCTGTTTTAATGTATTCCACCCACGGCCCACCTCCTGGCACGCTCACTCCACTGTGGTTGGTCACACTCCTGAGTACATAGAAATAGTTCTGGTTTGTGCAGCTGACTTTATAGGAGTTGATAAACGGCGATTTAACTTTTAAGTGTCCGCTTTTAACATACAGCCATATGTGTTGGATTCCGAATCCGATCCGGAAGTAGAGACTGGACAGTCCAAAGTTTCTCAAGAAAAGAGGTTACTTCATGACGTCTCTCAATGGTAAGTAGCTTTAATAATTTAGCGTTTTCTTTTTTCTACAGCATCGGTAATGTCTAGTGTTTTGCGGGACTACCGGTGTGTAAAAAACTTGGGTTTTTCAAGAGCCAAGGCTATGCTAAAGGCTATGCTATAATGCTACGCAGACAAGCACTTTTGCCTAATGCCTGATTGTGGCGCCTTTAGGAAATGTAAACAAATGTGGAGTTCCCTTTTGAGGCAATGCTAGTAAGTAAACAGCGGAGCAGCACTTGGGGGAGGGCAGAGAGTTTATATATAAGGAGGTCCGCTCCTCTGTGATGTCACAAAGGTGCAGTTTTACCACGCCTTTTGAAACGGAGCGTTTTGAGCCATCCCAAACTTCTTTCAGTGCTCACTTCTAAATGCATAAACCTCATTATTGGAAATTTTGACATGGTTTAACATGAGAATACAACATTTTGACTACTTTTATAGGTCAGAAAAGTGAAAAAGCATATTAGGTCCCCTTTAAGAATGATACCGGCTTTCATGTTAGAGTCTCGAATAACGAGAAAAGGTCGCTAGAGGGTTTTGAGTACTCGCTAAACGTAGCGCCAAAGTCACAAAGTTGGCAACACGGGTTTGTTGGGCTTGGCAGGACCCATGAGAGAATCGCAATCTCAAATCTGGAGTTTGTGACCTGTTACAAATATCTTGGCCTCTGGTTGGACACGTCCTTTTCCTTCACCACCCATATCAAGCACCTGCAGTCAAAAGTCAAAGCTCGCTTGAGCTTCCTCTATCGCAATAAGTCCTCTTTCACCCGTTCAGCAAAACATACTCTTGTCAAAATGTCCATCTTGCCCATTTTTGATTATGGTGACACCATCTATAGGATGGCGTCTCAGTCCACTCTGAAGAAGCTGGATATTCTTCACCACTGTGAATTCTATAAGTTGGTAGACTGGACATCACTCCATACCACATGGCTCCGTCACTGGCTCCAGCTCATCGACAAAACCATACTTGGCATCACACCCTTCTATCTCTCTTCCCTCTTACATCTTTCTCACTCTGCTTACAATCTAAGGTCCTGTAATCACATCAAACTCTCCATCCCCAAAGTTCGTACCGTCTTTGGACGCAGCGCTTTCCGGTTTGCTGCAGCTAATGACTGGAACACCCTACAAAACTCTCGAAAACTTTCAGCCTTCACATCTTTCTCTGTCTTTAAACAAAACTTGCAACTAATTACAGTAAACCTCGGATATATCGGACTCATATATCGGAAATTCGCTCACAACGGACAGATAAAAAAGAACCGATTTTTCTGTAATGCATTTCCAATAAAAATTCATTGCATATATCGGATTTTTTATAACGGATTTCGCCTATTTCGGACAAAATCTCCAGTCCCGTTCCAATGCATTTCCATTAAATTTCCCTCGCATATATCGGATGGCCGCATCGTGGCGCTCTGATTCGCCGAATCGTGACAGGCCGCTATACGACGTCATTTGCAGCGTTTGCAGCGTTGCCTGCGCGTCCAGGTACATTGGAAACATAGTCAAGGAAGTGCCTTTTTATAACGGATAAAATCCGATTTACGCATATACCGGATATAAATCCGATATATGCGTAAAACGGACATTTTCCGGTATACGTATATAACGGATTTCGCTTATATCGGACAAAACCAGTGGGAACAATTGAATCCGATATATCCGAGGTTTACTGTACATCTGACTCATGCACTTGCTGATTAGGCCTATTGCCATATCCCATTGTTTTAATGTTGTTTGATGCTTTTGTATTACATATTTACTGTATTGATATTTGTAATTTTAACGTTCTTATTTTCAGCACTCCCCTCGCCCATTAAAGTGCTTTTGCTCTTTGTTCAGGCTGCATTTGTAAATAAGAATTTGTTCTTAAATTGCTTGCCTGGGTAAATAAAGGTAAAATAAAAAATAAAAATAAAATCTAATCAAGCAGCCTTAATCCTGACGTGTACCTGTTGCCTTTTTTGTGACTCTTCCCACTGGCCTTGTTGCTTCGCTGTCACTTTCTGTTACCAGTTTGTTTCGTCACGATGCTCCTCATTTTCTGTATTGCTATCTCGTCTGTACTTTCGCTATCTTTTCCCCAAAGCCTGCTCCTGAAAGTTATGAGTATGTTCTTCTTTTACTCTTCGGAGCAAAAGTGTTGTGATTGTGATGTGGCGGAATGATGCAGGAACAACGATAGATTTCCACTTTAAGTTGAGGCCTTAATTAAAGCTCAACATCAGGCCTCTTCTCACGCTTTTAATCCTCCAATCAATTTTCTCATCAGCTTCAAGGCTGATTCAAGCTGGATGTCTCTGCAAGTTGCACGCTCGTGTCTCTGCTGGCAGCTGGATTTCTATCTCGGGTGGAGGAGACCAACTGCATTAAAGCCGCATCGCTGCCAGGTCATTTTCCACACATTTCAGTCGGTCTGATGGACTCTATATAAAAACATGAATGAATATTTCCTCTTGAAAACGTTAGCATGTCGCCTCCTTGATTATCATTATGTTTTTTTGTCAAGCGTTGAGACTCCACACTTTTCTCAGCGGTCCTTGAACGCACCGCAGGGTCTTGCTACAATGTTCACAGATCATCTTATGTTATCATTCATTCCACGTCTTAGAAGTTAATGTGTGTGAAAAACAGAATAGTGTCACAAGTGAACAATGGTAATTGAAGAGAGAAGGGGAAGGTTCTGGAGCTGAATCTTATTTTTTATTTTTTTGCAAGCAGTAAGTAACAATTTATCCGTGTTCTAATATTGTGTGTAAATCATGGACCAAAAGTGCTTGTCTGTGTAGCATTATAGAGTGTGCATAAGGGACCAGGGTTGCCAGTAGCCTTTTAGCACCAAAATGAGTGGCTCTACTGGAGTGTTTTAAACACTGGTAGTCCCGCAAAACACATACAGCTGAATAGGTGCAGATTCTGGAGGAACTAAAGAGCTTTTTTTGCTGATTATCCTGTGTAGCTGCTCTATAGCAGTCCACAATTCAATACGGGACGGAAAAAGGTTCCCTGTCCAAACCGGAATGCTCCTGTTTTTTTTTTTGGTTTGTTTATTTTTGTCAGTGGGTTAAATTATGTTGTTTTGTTGTCTTTTTGTTGTCGGCTTTTTTTAATTTATTTTTATTTTGATATTTTTTTGGAGCTGAATCTAATTGAATAAATACAACAGTCACTTGGAGGACGATGCCAATGTCAAGCCAGAGGGAGGTTTGTTGGTTGGGGTCATAAGTACAGTAATCATTTTTATTAGCACCGTTCACCGGTGGTCCCGGATTGGGACCCTACGCAATCGTAATTTCTAGTAAGCACAAAAAAAATTCCCACCCTCAGGAACACACCGAAGTATACTTCTTGAAATGCACTGACTGAGGTATTCCACTGACTGAGGTATTCCAAGCTTCACTTGCCGAGAACACATAATCATGTTTGACCTTGGCCAACGTCAAATAGACAAAAAAACATCCCCACAGACCCACCTCTCCAGTTTTGGAATGCCTGTGGTAAAAATTTCACTGCAAACGACTAACCAAAAAAATAACAATGACACAAGACGTGTCTTAGACCATGCATCCGTGTGTTAGACCTGCTGAGAGAAGCGCTGCTGGGTCTGGATCTGGTAGTGTTCCTCGGTCAGCACGCGGGGAGCACCGGCGGCACTACCGGCCCGTGGCAGTGTCTCCACTTCCTGTATGGCCTCCATGGTAATGCTCTGCGGAAGCACCTGGAAGAGCGACGTCACGTACAAGATGATGCTCTTCTTGTCGGGATGAGGCACTGCCACGTCTAAACAGTGAAACAATGACAAAGGGAGAACAGTTTTTAGCTCAATATGCAGCAACGTATAGCAAACAATCATTAAAGTGAAACGGGATGTTCTTCAGCTGATCAAAAGTCCATAGACCATAGATCAAAAAACCCCAAAACCTCCTCAAAAAATTTCCTTGATGCCACTGTGTCCCAGGAGGTTAGTGGAGTGTTGCTCCAGGTGGTGAAGATGGCTTCACGGAGGACAGCCACTATCTTCCCTTTGCCATCCATCTCCAAATGTTAAAAACTGGATTTCATTAGGATCAGGGAAACACGTAGGATGGTCCAAAACAGTCATTTCTCTGGAATGCTTTTGTCAGGCAGGCATTGCAAACTGCAGTGTCACCACATAGCCATCTGCCGTTTGACGCCCCTGCACAACCCGAAGCTCCATTGTTCCATTCAAGGAAAAAGCACCCCAGACATTTGGTGCTATCTCACATTTTTCATCAGGTTTCATTTTTTTTTCTCATCTGAGAATTTTTTTCCCCACCTTTTAATGTCCAATGTATGGGGCTCAATGGGAGGAGTCCGGCCCTCTGTGACATCACAAAGGCGCAGTTTTACTCCGCCTTCTGAAACCGAGCATTTTGAGCCATCCCAAATTTCTTTCAGGGCTCACTTCCAAATGCGCAAACCTCATTATCTGAAACTTAGTTTAACACTAGCCTACAACATTCTAACGACATTTATAGGTCAGAAAAGTGGGAAAAAACACAACAGGTCCCTTTAAAGTCCAACAGTGCAAAATGCAAATTCTTGCCATTTTTTTACAGGTCTGAAAAATGTAATCAGGCGTGCATTTGTGAAAATAAACATAGAAGAAAATTAAAAAATGTTGACCTCATTACAATAGTATTGATCCAATTTTGATAATATCACTATTTTGATTGATCCACTCAACCCTATTGTCGACACTATAGAGTTAAATACACAGTCCATATTTTTAGCGGTCTTTTGCTAACCAAGTACAATAGTGTGAAACATATAAAAGTGGCTGCAAAACTCAACTGCAACCCAACTAACTCTGAATTAATTAACTAATTTGATCACTTCCTGTTATGTGTGGTTTGCAGACAATTGGCATTAGTACGTCAGTGTTTGCACATCTTCTTGAGGTCACTGGAGAACCATGCATGATGTATGACCAGCTCAAAAAACACACTTAGAATAGTTCTAGTTCACAATTAGCTAAGAACCCAGTCTTTTGATCGATTAATGCGTAGTATGTGCATGGGTTGTGTAGCTATTGGACACTCTTAGTTACTAATTATTATTTAGTTACTATCGTATCGTACTTATCGTCGTATAAGTACAGTATATACTGAACGCATAAGTATACCTGCGGGCATTCAACATACCTGGAGAAAACCAACTTCTAAAAACCTTCTTCTAAATCTAGTGATGAATCTAACTGTTTTCCATACCCAAAGGCCGTGCCAAGGATGACCTGTAAAAGTGAAACCAAGCCGCTAACAAGGACGTAACAGTAAGTGAAGAAAAGGAAGCCTGGCTAGTATAATCCAGTCGGCACAATGAAGAGTCAGACAAAAAGGAACATGGCCGGCGAAGAAAGACACGCACCACCGAGTGGAGCGCTAATGAGGTGTGTTAAAGAGGCATCACCGAGGAAATGAGGTCACCAGTGGGCAGGGAGGTGAACCAAAAGCGGGGAGTGTGCACTGACACTTTGCGGTAATGACTTCCAACGGGTCGTTTTTCATGTCTTTGCACATGTTTTGTGTGTTCTTGTTGATTTTGGACATTTTATTTTATTTGTCTATTTAAAAAGTGCAAAGCTTGACAGGCGTTTACCGGCTGACATATGATGTATGACTTCATTATACAGTCGAACCCGTTTATGTCGACGCCTTTCGGAACAACGGTCGACTGCTATGCAAGGCAGAAATGTCATTGCGATTTTTCTTTTGTGATTTTCTTCAGTGCAATACAGTATTCCATTGTTTATTGCAGGTTTATTGGTTCCAAACCCGACAAAGATAAGTTAATTTCTGGGAAGTATGAGTTATTGCCTTATTTGTAAATTGAATATATTTAGAGTTACAGCATAAAAAAACGATTTAAACTTTTAAAATATGATTTTTAGAGCCCTCTAGACATGAACTGACACCCCTATAGTCACCTTTACACTCCTGATGGGAAAATGTATGCAAATTGAGGCAAAATTTTGACGTTAACTGAAAAACATGCTAACATGCTATTACCGGAATTATGCATATTTTTGGTCTAAATGAAGCTTTTTAAGCATATATATAAGCATATTTTTAAGCATATGTGATGTGTATTATTCTATTCTGACCACTAGGAGTCAGTAATGTTCCACGAGACACACTTGATCACTGAAACAACAGGCGTTTATTGCAGGTTCGAATGATCTCACAACAGTTACCTATAATAATCTCTAATCCGGGCTCCTGTTGAGCCTGTAACCCATGCCAAGCTACGACTCAACTCTGAACCCCCGAACGTCACTTCCTGTCCGCACACCTCTCCGATCAGAACACATTTACAGCAACACACGAGTCTAATGTAAGTCTTATTTTCTCCCATAATGTCTACAGTATTGGGTAATACGAGCATAAAGGCGACGACAGGGATGTCATTTCATGTTTAGAGGGCTTTAACAATGTTACATTTAGAACATCAAACTGTTTTTCTATGCTCTAACTACTAAAATATTCCACTTATAAATACGGAATTCTACGTTACCAGGGTTCCACTGTTCCATTCATTCATTCATTTTCTACCGCTTATCCTCACGAGGGTTGTGGGGGGTGCTGGAGCCTATCCCAGTTGTCTTCGGGTAGGCGGGGTACACCCTGGACTGGTGGCCAGCCAATCACAGGGCACATATAGACAAACAACCATTCACACTCACATTCATACCTATGGACAATTTGGAGTCGCTAATTAACCTAACATGTTTTTGGAATGTGGGAGGAAACCGCAGTACCCGGAGAAAACCCACGCATGCATGGGGAGAACAGAGGGTGGAATTTAACCCCGAGCTGTGAGGTCGGTTCCACTGTTCCAATCCCCCCGCCCCCAAAAAAATGCTAAATAATAATTCACCATCTGGTTTGTTGTGGCAATTTAGCTGTTCTGAAAAATGTATATGTTTAGCAGACCGGATCAAATACTTACTTTCCAGGGAAAAGGCCCACTGTAAAAAGTTGTTAGTGTGATGCAGTACAGTTGTATACCCCTACTAACTATTACCAGAATAATACACGTATTGCTACATCCTGTTCAGACTAAATGACATAAAAATCACTGTTCTATTAATAAAACACTGAAATGCTAAAAAGTGTATGTGTGTGTGTGTGTGTGTGTGTGTGTGTGTGTTGGTTGGTTAATTACCTTCTGGGTCCAGCAGTCTGTCAATGCCCAGGTGTCGTTCTGCTGTACTGAAGGCATGTTCCAGTCTGTCAATCACTGACACTTTGGCCTCGACAGAACTCCAGTCGAATAGCTCCGGTCTTGTGTGAGTGAGGGTAGGGCGGGGGGGGAAACAATGAGATTTTATTGAACAACCTGCTCCTGTCCTCATCATGAATTCTATAGCTTGTGTGGAGCTGATTGAAATCTAACCTAAAAACCGCCACCGGGTCTGACACACAGAATAAAATATTAATTGCCATTAAATATGGCAAAGTTATGATGTCAACTAAGGCTACGGTACCTGTGGCTGTGGATGAGGGCATTGAACGCCAGCCCATCATTCCAGCTGCTGGAGAAGTTGACCACGTTGACCTGAGGGACACATACAAAGGATATTAATCCCGGCTTCTCACTTCCTGTCTCTTCCCCGTGGGAAAACTCTTCCCCGTGTTCCCGTCTCTTGACTCCCGTTCAGTGATTGATCTGGTATGATGATACAAACCTGTGGGTACTGGCTTGTGTTCTGACGAACCCAGCTCAGCAGAATCTTCTCACTGTTGGTCTGCTGTAGGCCAGCCATCACCTCCTTCATCACATCCTTTACCTGCAAACGTATAAACATACGCAGAGGGTGGATCATGGATCTAGATGTTTCCATTATGGAACCTTTGCTTTAGACATTGAGTGAGGGACAGAAATGCGTCTTGTGTTATGAGTGTACTTGGATGATTTTACTTGATTTAACGTCATCAGTGAATTTCTAGTACTGTGAGATCTTTCCTCACTCCATGCTCATCCACTCAGCTGTCTTTAGGACGCCATTAGTTTTCATTTTCTTTGCAGTGCTCGTTACGCACCAGCGTTTTCTTTTTGTTTTCTATCTGCTTTGTACTTTATATATTTTTTCCTAATGATCATTCTATGTGAGCACTTAAATAAAACTAAAATAACATAACAGACATTTACCGCGGCCCTACACAGAGCAAATCCTCACATTCTGTGTCTTTTTTCTCTTTTTCTGGCTTTTTGTTTGACACTTTTAGTTCTAATGACTGTAAGACAAGAAGAAGAATATAATATGTAGAATCCTATCCGACTAATTAACAGTCCATCCCTGCACATCAACTATTCAGCTCTCACAGTCAAAACATTTTTATTTCCTTCAAAACTACAGCAATCCCTCGCCATTTTGTGCTTCAAATCAAAGATTTACAGACTTATATACACGCCTACTAGCCCAAAACATGCATATGTAAGTATATTGTGCATATTTTTGATCTAAATGAAGCACAATGTTTCAAAAACACTGTAATATGTGATATGTACTATTCTATTCCGACCACTAGGAGTCAGTAATGTTCCATGAGACACACTTGATCACTGAAACAAAAGGTGTTTATTGCAGGTTTGAATGATCTCACAACAGGTACAATAATAATCTCTAATCCGGGCGACTGTTGAGCCTGTAACCCATGACAAGCTACGACTCAACTCTGAACCCCCGAACGTCACTTCCTGTCCGCCCATCCCTCACCCCCAGATCTCCTATCAGAACACGTTTACAGCAACACACATGAGCACGAGTCTAATTTAAGTCTTATTTTCTCCTCTAATGTCTACTGTATTGGGTAATTGTACTGTATTTTTTTATATTCAGTATAGTTACTCCATACTCCATTCACTGTGCAATATCTGATCAACCTCCATGTGCAATATTAAGGCTCTAAATGCAATATATTATGTTCTAAGTGAAGTACTTCTATAATGCCTCATATTAACTCACTAGCAAGATCTCAGTGTATAGACTGGTCATATATTTCATCTCGTTTCATATTATCTGCATACTGTATTTGTACATAACTATGGGTAAAACTGTTGATTATGTTAATACTTGGGTTGTTTATATTGTTTATTTTTTTATATTGTGTATTTTGTACTGCTTAACTGATTCTGTACTCTTGCTGCTGTGCAATGCAAATTTCCCCACTGAGGGACGAATAAAAGACATATCTTATCTTATCACTTATCTAATACGAGCATAAAGGCGACGACAGGGATGTCATTTCATGTTTAGAGGGCTCTAACAATGTTACATTTAGAACATCAAACTGTTTTTCTATGCTCTAACTACTAAAATATTCCTTTAATAAATACGGAATCCTACTTTGCAGAAATTCACTTGGTCTGGTTCAGTGGTCTACAATTATGAATGAAAAATTTGGCCACAAAAGCTCTGGCTTTGTCAGTCAACCGTCATCTCACATCATCACTCATTGGTGGCGAGTACCTAATCATTTGATACTTTGAATGTGCCTAATAATTATTTGAGGCATATTAAGGGATTAAACATGGTTTGGGGGGCTGGAGCTGAATCGAATGTAGCAATTGAAACAGTCACTTTTAATGCAAACCGTGCTGTGTTCGGAGGAAAACGTCAACGTCAACATCAACGTCGAGCTAGCAGGAGGGTTTGGAGGGGACAGAGTCAGCCGTGTGTCAAGAATAGACATTCTAATGGTCATATCAATTATGTGCAGATTTTGGCCATTCGCTGGTGGTTCTAGTGGTGGATCTACTGTGGTTGCATGACAGTCATTTTGTGACTCCACTATGTGTGTGTGTGTGTGTGTGTGTGTGTGTGTGTGTGCAGCACTGAGTGACAGTTTTGGAGCACTTGTTCAAGGCTTAAGTGAAGGTGTTATACTTTTCACTGACCAGAATTACTTTTGCATATCTTACCCTCAGTCAGCTATAATAGTATTCACAGCTACACGCTGGAAGAGTGTATTAAAAAAACGTAAAAAAAACACACAGAATATTACACCATTCTATGCAGTCACACACACACACACACACATACACAACGTACGTGCAAATTACCACTACATCTATTAATAGAGTTTGAACTCTTGGGACTCCTGCTGTCTCCCTGACACACACACACACACGCAGTTTGTTAGCCATTCACAATTGAATGTGGTCTAGCAAGACAAAAAAGGGGCGGGGGTACTCATTTTGGAGTAGGTCACTGCATGCATTTCCACTTTAATTGGAGGGGCGCTTTGACAAAGACCGCTGGGTACATTCACTTCCATAGAACACACACACAAAGACACTGGGAGACATCATTAAACAACGGTGCCTTTCTATGAACCCCATAATTAGCGAAGGCAAAGTATGGTTGTAGCTAATGACACTATGAATTAAAGTGAGTCAGTCGTTGTGTAAACATGTTTATGTTGTGTTATATATGCATGATATAAAATTATTCTATTCTTTATTCTTACTCCACTCAGTTATTAAGGCTCAACGACTTCCACATTTGCTGATGCGGTTTACGCCGTTCCACTCTTCCTTGGCAATGTCAGCGTTGCCTTTTGTGAGATGATGATGGTAATGGTAATGGTTTTATTTCATTTGAACATGCATCAGATTACAATTGAGTGCATCCCATAATCAGTTCACTGTTCCACATGTCCAAAAGGAGTAGGAAGAAGCAAAGCTTATTAAATCCTACCCCTCCATCTGGTACTTTTACAATCAGTAACTGTTACATTTGTTCACTTCCTGCTTTCCTAATATTTTATTTTATTTATTTGTTCACTTCCTGGGCGGCACGGCGGTCGAGTGGTTAGCGCGCAGACCTCACAGCAAGGAGACCAGGGTTCAATCCCACCCTCGGCCATCTCTGTGTGGAGTTTGCATGTTCTCCCCGTGCATGCGTGGGTTTTCTCCGTGTACTCCGGTTTCCTCCCACATTCCAAAAACATGCTAGGTTAATTGGCGACTCCAAATTGTCCATAGGTATGAATGTGAGTGTGAATGGTTGTTTGTCTAAATGTGCCCTGTGATTGGCTGGCCACCAGTCCAGGGTGTACCCTGCCTCTCGCCCAAAGACAGCTGGGATAGGCTCCAGCACTCCCGCGACCCTTGTGAGGAAAAAGCGGTAGAAAATGAATGAATGAATGAATGTTCACTTCCTGCTTTCCTAATATTTTCATTAGTTCATTTTAGTTTATTTTAGTTTTATTTTAGTTTTATTTTAGTTTTATTTTAGTTTTATTTTAGTTTTATTTTATTTTAGTCACGTACCGAAGTACAAGGTGATATGAGCATCCAGTGACATAATGGGTACCATAGTAAGTGTCAATATAGTGATATATATAGCACATCATGACTGGTTCAAGACTCTTCATCCTTGTATTTAGCAAACATCAACTGCTTGTATTGTTTCTTGAATTGGCTCATCGTTGTGCATTGAACAGAATGATATTATTCCCAACTAAATGGAACTCTAACAAGGTTGATAGCACCCGAAGGATTGTCGTTGTATCGTAACAAAGGCGTTACCTTAGAGGATAAAACCGTGGATCTCACGCCATCACCTTGGACTAAAGCTGTCCTAGCTAGTCTTGATCAAGAAGTGATGACGCCTCTTTAGATGAGACAGCCCACCAGCGATCGATTCACTGCTCTCACAGATTATTTGAGTGGAGATGTTGCAGGGGGCATCCCTCATGACCGAAGGCCCTAGTCTGTGTGGTAATGACTGGCTTTTTCAACAGGACAACGCTGCAGGTCTCGATACCTGCCAGACTAAGGACTTCTTCCACAGGAATAACCACACTCTTTTCATCTAAATCTACTTGAGAACACATCAATCCCAGACAGTGGATGCCCTACGTGGAGTCATCTTCACCACCTGGAGCAACATTCCCACATCATTCCTGATGAGTTATTATTAGGGATGTTCTGATCAGGATTTTATGCCCCAAATGCCGCACCAATCTAAGCTTTTTAAACTATTTTGGAGGCACGCTTTGAACAGTGCAGAAGTTATATCACTCTCACAAAGTCCCACACATGGCAGACATGTTTGTTTTGGGTGCTGAAGTGGGGGCGGAGCTGATCGGTGGAGGGGACTGGCATTTTAAAGCAAGTATCGGCCGATATCGATCTATGGCCGATCGATCAGAGCATACCTAGTTATTATGTTTGATGCTTATCATTCAGTCATTCATTTTCTACCGCTTATCCTCATGAGGGTCGCGAGGGGTGCTGGAGCCTATTCCAGCTGTCTTCGGGCGAGAGGCGGGGTACACCCTGGACTGGTGGCCAGCCAATCACAGGGAACATATAGACAAACTACCATTCACACTCACATTCATACCTATGGACAATTTGGAGTCGCCAATTAACCTAGCAATTAACCTAGCAATTAACCTAGCATGTTTTTGGAATGCACGGGGGCCAATGGCAGAGGGTGGAATTGAACTCGGGTCTCCTTGCTGTGAGGTCTGCACGCTAACCACTCGACCGCCGTGCATGCCTATCATGTCTTCTATACTAGGTAATGCAAATATAAAGGTGACTATAGGGGTGTTATTTAATGTCTAGAGAGCTCTTTTCTGTGCTCTAACTTTGAAAAATATTAAATTTCTTAATATTGAATCCTATTTGGTGCAAATTCACTTATCTCCGTCTCGGCCGTGTCTGGAACTAATTAACACCAATAAATGGGGGGTGACTTGTTTTTTACTGTGTATATTACAATATCATATTTGTAGTGAATGAAATATATGGACAATGTGTTCTGCATACCTTTAATGCTGTTTGATGTCCTTTCATGTGATGGACTGATCCATTTAACATTCCAGTTCATGCCAGTGTCCTGAATGTTATGTGTGTTTACGTGCCAAATGGCCGTTCAGACTACCCGCCCGTTTTGGAGTCCCTTGAGGCTCCCTCGGGAGATTCAGTGACAGTGACAACCTGAGCCACTGAGCCACAGTTCGATGATTGACTTTGTGGTCATGTCGTCTGACTTGCGGCCACATGTTTTGGTCATGCAGGTGAATAGAAGGGCGGAGCTGTCAACCAATCACCACTCAGTGGTGAGTTGGCTGCAGGGGTGGGAACGGGTTACAGGTCAGACCTGCCAGGTCGAAACGAATTGTGAGGGTCCACTGGGAACCCCTGGCATAATCCAATGCCAGAATGAGTTTCAACTCCCACCTCAGGGAGAGCTTGGACCAAGTCCCAAGGGAGGCAGTAGACATTGAGTCTGTGTGGGCCATGTTCCATCCCTCCATTATTGAGACGGCTGATCAGAGGTGTGGCCATAAGGTGGTCGGTACCTGTCGTGGCAGTAATCCCAGAACTCTTTGTTGGACACCAATGTTGAGGGATTCCGTCACGGAATCCCATCGGGCCTTTTTGGGATATGTGACTGCGGAGACAGCTGACGGGTACCGGCAGGCCAAGAGGTCAGTGGCTCTGGTAGTTTTCATCCTGGTCATGGAACTGAGGACCAGTTCTACACTCTTAGCAGAGTCGTTGCGGGTGCATGGTAGTTTGCCCAGCCAGTCAACATGTGTTGTGTGGACTCGGAGAAGGCATTTGACCGTGTTCCTCAAGGAATTCTGAAGAGAGTACTATGACAATATGAAGTACCCGACCACCTAATTTAGGCGCGTCATTTCCCGTATGACTGGTGTACTTTTATAGACAGGATTTCTTGAGGGGAACTGGTTTGGTGGCTGTCGGATTGGGTCTCTGCTTTTTGCAGATGATGTGGTCCTGCCGGCTTCATCCCAGCCGAGTGTGAATGAATGGATGGAAACAGTTACGGTGATTTGTATGGTCACAAATTTTGTAAATGACCCCAGGCCTTTTTTTGGTGTTGTTGTTTTTTTGACAGAAAAATAGCTGAAGTATGGAAGAAACACACACACTCACCTGCCAGTGGAGAATGATGCTCCAGATGAGCCCAAGAATGAGTTTGTGATTGCCATCAACAATGTCTGTGGCACCAATGTTCACCAACTCCACCTAAACAGGAGAAAATCGTGACTTTATATCCATTATTATAATTCATTATTAATCATTTAGAACTATGAAGAACACTAATAACTTACATTGTTTTTCTGCAAGATCTGCAGAGCTCGGTTGACATTGTTGAGCGAGTGGACACGTGAGCTGCCCTTTTCCAACCTTACCTGCAAACACACACACACACACAAATCAGATGATACTGTGATGATCGTACAATAGGGAATCGTACCAGCTCATGTCCTGCGAGACCCTGCAACAGCTCCAGCAATCGGCGCCCATCACAAAGGTCTGAGAAGAGATCCTCCACAGGTGGCTTCCCTGTCTGAAACACACACAGAAGCAATGATATTAAGACAAATTTCAACTATAAATGAATGTGGACGACTACGTTGTATACCACTCGGCAACCTCTAATTATGTTAATTAACGAAGGGGGAAAGATGGGATAGCTGCACAGAACACAAACTATAGTCATGGTGTCAGGATGATGTCATAATTCCAAGACATATAAACAGATAAGTAAATACACACATTGTGCTTGGATCCAGACCCAGAGATGGTTGGTTCAATTCCTGATTTGAGCTCAAACTACCAATCTGCTCTTATTTTCATTATACGTTTTTTTTTGTTTTTTTTTTACATATTTCCAGGGCTGAAGCTAGTCGAGCTTCAGCTTCCGAACGGCTCCTGTGTCCATTCTGACATTGCACCATCTAGTTGTTTATAGTGATTATTTGCAACCATTCCGACCAGTTACATGTCCATGAAACACGCATATTATTCCTGACCCTTTAGGAAAGTACATGTGGTCCTCGGCTAAGTTTTTTTTAATTATTAAATTATTAAATTATTAAATTATTAAATTATTAAATTATTAAATTATTAAATTATTAAATTATTAAATTACTAAATTATTAAATTGTTAAATTGTTAAATTGTTAAATTGTTAAATTGTTAAATTGTTAAATTATTAAATTATTAAAATTTTAAAAAATTTAAAAATTTTAAATTATTATTATTTATTATATTATTTATTAAATTAAATTAATTCTACATTATTTCTACATTATCTCCGAAATCACAGACATTGTACACAGAAATAGTCATAACACACTAAATACAAAAAAAGTCCCTTATTTGTAACTCCAAACCCTCCACTTGCCAACTTCATCCCATTCCCACAGCTCTGGAAAAAGCCTGTCTAGCCTCTCTGCTCCCTCTCATTTCTGCCATCATCCACTCCTCCTTAACCTCTGGAATTGTTCCCTCTCTGTTCAAAACTGCAGCTGTCACCCTGATACTAAAAAAACAAAATCATGTTTCGACCCCAACAATTACAATAACCATAGGTGTGCCTCAAGGCTCTGTCCTACGACCCCTGCTTTGTATCATCCGTATCTAAATACAACATTCATTTCCATTGCTTTGCGGATGACACCCAGCTCTCCCTCTCTAGCAAAGCATCACCCCCCCCCCCACCACGTGCTTAGCTGAAATCAAATCCAAACTCACCTCAAATTTCCTTCAACCGAATTGGTCAGTTCTAAACCTAAACTACCCAAAGTTGACAGTTTTGCCCTCAGCATTGCCAACAGCATACTCCCCCCTCTCCCCTCAGGTTCAGAGTCTGGGTGTCATCCTCAATAGCTTGCTGTCATTCGGTTCCCACATCAATAACATTACCCGGTCTGCATACATCCATCAATCGCCTACGCCCCTGCTTCCGCCCCCATACTATCCCTATTTTTGTTCACATCCAGGTTACCTCCCGTATAGATTACCGCAAATCTCTCCATTTCAGCCTCCCTTACAAATCCCTCCGTAAGCTTCAAATGGTCCAGAATCCAGAATCATCACCAGAACCCCTTCTTTTCATCACATCACCCCTATCCTGCAGCACCTCCGCTGGCTCCCCGTCACATCGAGAATTGAAAATACTGCTGTGTACAGTCAAGGCCACCCACAAGCTAACCGCCCCCTTGCACTCCCCCACCCAATCTCCACCTCCTCTTGCTCCCTCAGATTATCCTCCTCTGTCCACCTCTCTATCCCACCATCACCCTCGCCTCAGCACCTTGGATGGCAGAGCTTTCAACCGCTCTGCTCCCAAAACTTTTGAACTCTCCCGGCAAAATAAACTCTTCCTCTTTTCAAATCCACACTCAAAACCCACTTATTCAAGACATCTTATAATTTTATCTTCTCATTTTTTAAAAGAATTATTTTATGTGTGCTTTGGTTTTAAATGGGTCTATGTACATTGTCTTGGTTTCCTTGAAAGTGGCTTGCAGATAAAAAGCATTATTATTATTATTATTATTATTATGTTGTTGTTCTGTTCTCAAAATATATAGTTTTTGAATCTTATCTTAACCCATGTATTTAGATACATATTCATTTGTTGACCATGAAAGAGAATAACTTCTATCTGTGATTAATTGAGTTAACAATTGTCAAAATGTGATTAATCACAATTCAATATTTTAATTGATCGACAACCTTAATATAAATACATATAAATGATGAATAAAAGGGATAAATTAATATTTAGGTTACTATTACCTTCATTTAAGACATGATTCTTGTTCCCAAAGACATGATGAGGCAGCAAGACACCACACGAATGCCACCTTCCGGTTTTGCCATGAGGGCACATATAGACAAACAACCATTCACACTCACATTCATACCTATGGGCGATTTGGAGTCGCCAATTAACCTAGCATGTTTTTGGAGTACCCGGAGAAAATCCACACATGCACGGGGAAAATATGCAAAGAGATACCCGAGGTTGGAATCGAACTCAGGTCTCCTAACTGTATGGCTCCTAGCTGTGTGGCCTGTGCGCTAACTACTCGTCCACCATGCAGCCCTTTGCCATGAGTTATTTCTTGAATTCAATAGTGTTTCTCACCTCAATGACCCACAGCATTTTGATAAAGAAGGTGAAAAATATTATTGAAATAACTCCTGACAAAACAGTAAGATGTGTCCATGTTGAGTCTCGCTGTCTTTGCTGTCAAGAATCACATTTTCAGTGAATGTAAAAGTCATCTTAGATGTTCATTTATCCCTTTCATTTGTCATTTGTTTGCATTTACAATTGTTTTATGTTTGTAAAACTATAAAAACGTGTTTTGTTGTTGAGCTAAGTAGTTGACTTTGGGTTCCAATTTCCATTTTATAACCTAGCAAGCTCGCTTTGTCATAAAAATGCATTAAGAACACCATTAGACTCACACAGTATTAATAACACAACAAGGTGTACACCATATTGTACGCTAACGGGAAAATGTACTTAAACCAAGGCAAAACATTTTGCTATTATTTTTCTCTGTTAACCAAAAAACATGCTAACCAAGGTGTACGCTCATGTAGGTATTCAAGCACAAATTAAACTTTTTTTTTTTTACACTATGCAAAATACTTTACAAAGACATTTTAACCAACAACAGTTTTGATAATAAATATCAGACATTTGGTTGCTTTCAGAATTTCAACCTCTGATTGTCTATTTTGTTAGAAAGCTAATAGGCTGCTAGCAAGAATGTTTTGTGATTTAAAAACACTAAGAACATGGCTGCACTCCCGCAGTGTATTATTAACTCATTCACTGCCAGACATTGAAGACCGAGTTTTTGGACTACACAAACATTGAAACTTCTTTCATCAGAAAAAAAAGAGTTTGTTTCTAGCCTTTTTGTGTCTTTATGAATCAGCAGTAGAACATAGGATGGTTTCTGAAAACACCTGATTTTGACCAAAAACATTAGCTTTTTTTGCAGAGAAGCAAATTTAAACATATTTTTTGTTTTAGTAGCCACGTTTACATGAGGAGAATCTTTCCGAATGACTTACCAGAAAACAGTGTATACATGGAAAGGGATATTCCAATCTCCTGTCTACATGCGCCGCTATAATCAAACGGAATAGTCAATGGGGCATGCGCAGTAAAACGTAAACAACATCACGTGATTCATCAAAGATGGCGGACGAGAGTGTGATTACCACGCTTTTTTTAAAGCAGCTACTTGAACGTTCAGTTCTTTTAAAGTTTGTATCAAAAACAAACTTTCCGCTGTAGTCCAGTGATGACTGCTCGCCGCCATTTTCCAAACCTGAGAGACGTCTGCGTGTTACGTCACAGCTGAGTATTTTCAGCTGATTATATATTCATTCGGATTGGCACTTTTCTTTCGGAATGAGGTGTATAGAAAGGTAAGATTCTTTCCGTTTGGGCAAATACCCCGAATGGAATTGGAATATTTGGGTCCATGTAAACGTGGCTAGTGACTCCCATTTCAAAGTTTCATCCTGCTCATGCTGGTAGGACGCTACTACATTGTCACACATACACACAATCTCACATACAGCGCATCTCAACGTCTTTGTCACCATGGAAACAGCAGACTTCTTACGCCACTTGTAATCAACTTCCAGAACAGGAATACAAGTGATAGTTGGCATGCACCAAATACACACTGCAACCTGATAGTATATACAACGCGGGTCAAGAAATAAATACAAGAGACAAGAAGCAGCGTGCGCAACACGACAATGCAGCAATACAGACACACACTTTTTCCTCATCAGTGTCTCATCAGTGAGCGAGCTGCGGAGAGAATGCAGGTAGCAGGTGTGTTTGTGTGTAGCGGTAATAACGCCCTTAAAAATTGCCTAAGAAACATACCAACTATATCTTCTGATAAAGTGGAACCTCGGTTAGCGTCCACCCCGGTTAGCATGTTTTTTGACATCATAAATTGGCCATGACGCATGTCGATTGTGTGCTTTGTGACGTCCTGATGGTGTTTGGGGTAATGGTGGCCAGCCAATCACAGGGCACATATAGACAAATAACCACCGATGGACAATTTGGAGTCGCTAATTAACCTAGCATGTTTTTGGAATGTGGGAGGAAACCGGAGTACCCAGAAAAAACCCACGCATGCACGGGGAGAACATGCAAACTCCACACAGAGATGGCCTAGAGTGGAATTAAACTCAGGTCTCCTTGCTGTGAGGTCTGCGCGCTAACCACTCGATCACTGTGCAGCCCGGGTAAGATCCAAAAACCATACAAATATTTGCTATTGAATGGCACGATTGAATAGAAGTGTTTTCAGCTTTGATTTCAACATTGCCAGGGTTGAGTATTGTCGCACATCTTCTGGAAGACTACTCCAGATTTTGGCAGCATAAAACTGAAACGCAGCCTCACCGTGTTTAGTACTGAATCTGGGTGCCCGCCCGCAGGAGACCTCTACCTGAGCTTCTCAGAGATGGTTTATGTGTCACAGATGTACTTTGACACAAGACCATGAAAAGGCTTGTACACAAGCAGAGCTGTTTTAAAGTCTATCCTCTGAGTGATACCAGTGCAGAGACCTGAGTACTGGACTAATATGGTCATATTTTCTGGTTCTAGTCAGATGCACAAACAAGTCATGAGAGATGGTGAATGTTGTCATGACAGGCTACATGCTAATATAAGAGAAACACTGCTGTATTTGTATTGTACTCAAATATATGACAATGTACAACTAGGAATTCACCGATTCAGAAATTGGATATCTATCGATCTATCCTTATTTCTAAAATCACAAATTTGCTGACAGCTAAAATAATACATAAGGCTAAAAATAACCAATTAGCTAAAAATGTCATCCAATACTTCTCTACACGAGAGGAGAAATATGATCTCAGGGAAGAACTACATTTGAAACACTTATATGCTAGGACTACATTAGTGTTAGCATAGCATTTCAGTATGTGGAATCAAACTATGGAATGGATTGAGTAAGGAAGTCAAACAATGCACAACGATGAGCCAATTCAAGAAACAATACAAGCAGTTGATGTTTGCTAAATACAAGGATGAAGAGTCTTGAACCAGTCATGATGTGCTATATATATCACTATATTGACACTTACTATGGTACACATTATGTCATTGGATGCTCATATCACCTACTACTTTGGTATGTGACCAAAAAAAAAAAAAAACAAAAAAAAACAAAACAAAAAAACTTAAACTATATTAGGAAAGCAGGAAGTGAACAAATGTAACAGTTACTGATTGTAAAAGTACCAGATGGAGGGGTAGGATTTAATAAGCTGTGCTTCTTCCTACTCCTTTTGGACATGTGGAACTGGGAACTGATTATGTGATGCATTCAATTGTAATCTGATGCATGTTCAAATGAAATGAAACCATTACCATTACCATTACCATATTCTAATACCAGAGCTCTGTTTGCATTATAAGAACGATGACCCAGCCTGGATGTTTTGTGTGTCTGTAAAGCAGTTCGCTCATACTCTTTCGAAATGTCGAAGCACAATCTGCACCATCCTTAAATACAACATAAAGATATGAGACCAGGAAACTGGATTGGTCCAATCGTTTACATAGTATATGAACGATTTTACCCACTTTTTTTTCATGGCTTGTGAACTTCTCGGTATTCTCTTCTCTGATACCGAAGGAGGACCCCAGACATTATAGCAGGACACAGGGATCTCTGCAGTCCACAGTCTGCAATAGTCTAATTTTTTTTTCGTCTTGCGTGTATGCAAATAAGCATTATCAACGTGATATACAACATGAACTACTGTCCTAAATAATCATCATAAATTGACTGAAAATTAATCTGTTATCATAATCGGCAGCATAAAACCCTTATAGGAGAACCCCTACATTAAATACTTGTAAAGATTTTTTTTTTTTTAACCAACTCTGACTCTATCTCTGGGCCCCAATCCAAAACCCAAAATGTCATAAAGCACATCCTAACTGGAGAATATGATATCCCAGAAGTGTGATGAATATGCATTATCAATTTTTAGCAGGGCATTTAACCTTGTTGGTGCAAAAAGGAGGCTTTGAAGAACAGCGTAGTTCCAGCGTGTGATCATAATAGCAATCATTTGCCTTACCTTAGACAACTGCGAGTTGACCCATTTTGTGAACGTCTTCTTTTGCACATCTTCTCTTTCATCTGCCAGGTGAGATGAGCACAAATTTGCAATCAGGAAAACAAATAGATGTAACAAGGCAATTGGAAAGAGGCTGAAATCGATGCATGCACATATTGAAGGAGATCATCGCACACACACACATACACACACACATATACACACACACAAAGTGGTCCTCAGCATGACAGCAGGCTTCTCCAATCTTGCTCAGTGCTAATTGCATTTTCATGTCATCAATCATCACATCGCTCTGGCTGCCACTGTCACCAACACAGCAAACAGCAAAATCTGCTGCTCTTATGAATAATTTTGTTGATAAAATTCACTCACATTTATGGTTTCTTAGTGGGATTTGTTAAGGTGTTTGTGTTTGGTAGCAAAAAACTAAAAAATTACATCAGAAAAATCCAATAAGACCCATTTCTATTAACCAATAGTTCTTTGTTTGGTGAGGTGGCTACACATCTGATTCAAGGAGGACGAAAATCACCTCAATCCCAGTAAGTAAAGACCACTAAGTTTACCTAGCCACTATACGGAGTTATAGTTTCACTTTACTCTATTTTGCTGTAAAACTGAACTTCACTTACATGTTTATTTAAATTATTTCTACAAATTATTGTTTACACTGTACATTCTTCATATTTGATGTCATCTATTTATTCTCCACATTATTATTTATTATTATACGGGAGCCAGGCAACGACATTTCGTTGGCAATTTCACTGCTGTGTTATTGTGCAATGACAATAAAGAAAGTCTATGTCTATGTCTACTTATTATTTCTATGTTTACTTATTTATATTTTCAGGACAGAACACATAACTTGCACTTGGCTATAATTAACTACATACACTGGTAATTATGATTGCTTGTTTTGGGGGTTTAGGGACCCCCTCCAAAAAACATTCAATTCACAGGAGTAGAAGACAAAGCCAATGGGAAGGGTTAATGTTTACATCAAAAGAAGAAAAACTAAGACTAAAAATGTGTGTATGGAAGGTGTATGGATACAAAACAAAAAAAACGCACCTGATTAATAAATAATAATGTTCTCAAAGAAGACACTTGAAATATGTGACATGACACCTTAATATGTTCAAATCTCCCCAGGGGCATTTTTGTGTGGAGTTTGCATGCTGGCGTGGGTTTTCTCCGAGTACTCCCGCCTCCTCCCACATCCCAAACGCAAGTTTGTTAGGTTGCTTGGCAACTCCGAAATGTCCAAGGTATGTATGTGAGCGTGAATGATTGTCTACATGTGCCCTGCGATTGGCTGGGGAACAGTCCAAGGTGTACCCCGCCTCTCGGTTGAAGTCAGCTGGGATAGGCTCCAGCACACCCCCGCAAAAATGGATGGATGGGCACCTGAATGCATCTCAGTAGGTAGAAATATATCGAACAGTCGTATATTAAAACCTAAACTTAGACTGAAAATCTGGTGTGTATTTAGTTCGTACGGCGGACGAGTGGTTAGCACGCAGACCTCACAGTTAGGAGACCTGAGTTCAATCCCAACCTCGGCCATCTCTGTGTGGAGTTTGCATGTTCTCCCCGTGCATACGTGGGTTTTCCCCAAGGACTCCAATTGTCCATAGGTATGAATGTGAGTGTGAATGCCGCCCAAAGACAGCTGGGATAGGCTCCAGCACACCCCGCGAAAATGGATGGATGGATGGGCACCTGAATGCATCTCGGTATGTAGAAATATATCGAACAGTCGTATATTAAAACCAAAACTTGGTGTGTATCTGGTGTGTATTTAGTTAGTACGAGTTAGGAGACCTGAGTTCAATCCCACCCTCGGCCATCTCTGTGTGGAGTTTGCATGTTCTCCCCGTGCATGCGTTTTTTGTTTGTTTGTTTCTTTCTCTTTTTCCTGATGACGGAGTTGCCACAGCAAACTGCACTTCTGTTTAATTACCATATTTCTCAATCCACACAGGTTTACGGTTACCACCTGGTGCGGCCGGGTGATCATGTCATTCCTCCTCCTTTGCTGCACCAGCTGCTCATCACTAAGGCTGGCGTGCTCAAAGTGACTTCTTACGGCACCAACGTGACCGGGAAAACCGGAGTGTACAGCAGGAGAAGCCGCCCGTCATGGGGCAAGGCACATTCATGTTGGATACGCTATGCCGGCGTGCATCCACAGAGCTGGGGAGAACAACAGTGTTGGCCGGGAGAAGCCACCCGCTGTGGCTTGGCAAGGCATCAGTGTCGGAGTGCATCCACGGAGGTGTACAGCTAGAGGAGTACGTCGCCCACAATTATTTTAATTGCGACACACACTCTTCCCACACTGCTAACAACTTGATATCAGTCGGTAGACAGGGAATCACACCGAAGCTGCGCGTAAAAGATGACCTCATCAAACAGCCTCTCAAGCATGTAAACAAACGTGGGTTGGCTAGCAAGTCGGCATCCTCTTCTTATCCTTCCATTTTCTAGATATGCCGCCTATCTGATGCTGTGTGTGCATGCTCGATTAGGAGAGTCCGTGGGGACGTCCGTGAAATGTTGCTTAATCACATGATATGGGGTGTATTTTCAATCGTGTAGACGTTTGTTGGATTGATTACTTTTCCTCTTCGATTTTAAATCGGATTTACACCGAGTATGGGACACCTCGAATCATATGAAGGCTTCCAATGTTAAGTCAGACTTTAAGGATCGAAGCTTCAGGGCAAGGATATAAATTCAATTTCCATTTAAGTGCCATTCAAATCTGATGGTGTGAAATATGTATATTTTTGCCCGGAATTATTATTGTGTACATGCAATTTGTAGTGTGATGTAGAAACCAAGACATCGTGGCGGAGCTACGTGGTGGCCAGAGGTGGCCGTGACCCCCCCACTGTCAAGTATTATACCAGCCTTGTTTCTTCAATTTCTTCATTAATTAGTTAATTGGAATGGTTGGTACCACTACAAGTGTGTTACCTGAAGAATACAATGAAGAAAATGGAATACTGGAATAAAAGCCAGTGATGTAAGACCTTGAGGGATTTTGGTTATTACCAAGTAAACAATGGATGAAACTCTTATAAGCTACTTTGGTTGTCACCGTTATGTTTGAAAAATGCACCTTTATTTGTACCAGGCATTAAAGTCAACAAACAATTTTTTCCATTACTTTATGCAAGTAATGGTCTCACCTTGGTCACCATGTTGAAAAATGTCTGGCTCCGCTACTGCTGGTGCACTAAGAATGCTAGACATACATGAAAATTATGAAACTTGATTTCCTTCCCTAGATTTTTGGATGATCGAAAAAATGTAAATGGCAACTCTGTTGACTTTTAAAACATATGTCACAGCCCAAGCCCTAGTATTTCTCAGATGTTGTACAATGTTGTTTACAAAATTGTTTACAGCCACCTTGACTAGCTAATTGCTGATGCTCTATCCTTTAGCTTCACAATACATGTCATGTCACACATATCGGTATCGGAAATTGGACAAGTCGAAGTTAGAGTCGGTTTTGGTTTGAGTCGGACACTTCTGGATTAATGACGTTAACCAAGGCACCACTGTAATGACAAGTTGAGCTGTGGTCTATGGAATTATTATGGCGAGGCCAAGATAATCAAGTACCAAGTATTTCCCCAGTCAAAAATGCAGTATAAAATCTGGTGTTAAATGTCGGTAATGTGTTGCATATATGCCATAATACCCACGCATCGCTGCATTAAAAATACAGCAACTTAATGTGTGACCTCTGGCAGCGCCTGTCACCAACCTAACGGAGCAAGGCAAAACGTGAGCATAGAAGTCCCTCGGGGGCAAACAAGTGATCCGTCTCTTTGGTCCGCGTGGCAGCGACGTCGTCGTCGTCGGTCACGGGTTGGGCATCAGTTGCCTGGCAACGAGTACGGACGATCCCACGGACCAAAGCATGAGACCAGAATGCAATCAGATGGGATTGTTGCTGAGAAATGTGCTTTAGAAAAAAGTGACTAAGGGGATGGAGGTGTGTCAGAAAGACGAGGCATGGATGACTTTTGAACGCATTCGACCTTGGCTTAGCAACATAAATATCCACATAACAGCTCTCTTATGTTCATGGTGACCCCTCAAAGCCTATTTTGGATTTTCTATTACTTTACTTCTCAACTTTTTTTCAGTGAAGGGCAATGCAAAAGAAGACAGTTCATAGTTGATAAGGGTGTCATGCTTTGGAGTACGCACAAAAGTACACACAACGAGCACGGTGCTACATACACGTTCACACATAAAGCTATTTAAGCCGACTGATACTCTCCCAGCTCCCACCTGTTCCAGATTAACCCATTACACTCCTTCCCAGGCAGGGATTAACCCGACTGCCACGTCAGTACGCCCAAACCCACACAGGGATAAAATGACAGGCACCGTCTAAAGAAATTTTACTTGTGTAGTCCTTTGTAAACAAACATCCGCTCCGCTTTGCATCAACGCCTCATCTTCTCAGGGCTGCCGTGACACGGTCCCTTGGATTAGTGTAATGATGTGTATATCACTGGAAAGCACAAACCCTCTCGGCTTCAGAAACCGCTTGAATTATTTGGTTAATGGTTCAATACTTTTGCCGATACACATTTCAGTCGGCTACACTGTGTGCAATGTAAAAACTGGGACAAAAATACTGGATATTATATTATATATTATATGTATATATTATATTATTACCAGCAATATTGGAAATACAGTCCCTCGCCACTTTCTGCAGTTTCACTCAATCATTCATTCATTCATTTTCTACCGCTTATCCTCACAAGGGTCGTGGAGGTGCTGGAACCTATCCCAGCTGTCTTCGGGCTAGAGACGGGATAGACCCAGGACTGGACAATTGGGAGTCGTTTTTGGAACGTGGGAGGAAAATAAGTGTGACTTATAGTCCGTAAAATATGGTAATTTTCAAGTAAGTGACATTAAAATATGACAATAAAATAACTTCATAATTAGGGGAAGGAAATTCATTCATTCATTCATTTTCTACCGCTTATCCTCACGAGGGTTGCGGGGGTGCTGGAGCCTATCCCAGCTGTCTTCCGGCAAGAGGCGGGGTACACCCTGGACTGGTGGCCAGCCAATCACAGGGCACATATAGACAAACAACCATTCACACTCACATTCATACCTATGGACAATTTGGAGTCGCTAATTAACCTAGCATGTTTTTGGAATGTGGGAGGAAACCGGAGTACCCGGAGAAAACCCACGCATGCACGGGGAGAACATGCAAACTCCACACAGAGATGGCCGAGGGTGGGATTGAACTCGGGTCTCCTAGCTGTGAGGTCTGCGCGCTAACCACTCGACCACCGTGCAGCCCTCACTCAATCATGTTTTTTCAAAAATAGAATAATGAACTCATTCAATCCTAGACATTTTTCAAAAGCCGTCCCTCTTGATATCGGCCATTTTTTTATGATTTTGACTGATTTTTCAAAACACACAGAATATTGTGTTCCTGGCCTATGTAGACATGGTATAATAAGATATATATATATATATATATATATATATATATATATATATATATATATATATATATATATATATATATATATATATATATATAATCCTTAACATGGTCTACTGTTGCAGCCGTAACCCACTCAAGCTACACCTCAGTTCTTGTCCACACCCACTGAACTCTCCTAGCACATTGACAGCAACACACACGAACATGAGGCTTATTTATGTCTTGCATGTATTATTTTCTCATATTATGTATGCTATATTGCGTAATACAAGTGTAAATTGGACTATAGGGGTGTTATTTCACATCTACATGCTCTAATTATGTTTAAAAAATTTATTTAGAAGATCATAAACAGGTTTTCTGTGCTCTGACTACAAAGATATTCTGTTTATAAATAAAGAATCACTCAAATTGACAGGTCAGGTCTAGAACCAATTAATAGCAATAAATTAGTGATTACGATATGTTGATTAACATGTACACAGGAATGGTCTTATTGCATGTCTTGTCTAAAAAAGAATATGAAACTTTTTCATAGTGTTTTGTATAAAAAGTGTTTAATTACCAGTGTTGGTAACTGAACCGACAGTCGTGGTGCATTACCAAAACCAATATGTACGTATATCAACAATCTGGATGGGCACTATGAGGAGTTTGACACACATTTACCGCTGGTGTGTTCAAGTTGAGATTGTTCTTGATACAGTTCTTGTTGCATCTTCAGTTTGTGAAGATGGTATCGGATGTTGTGCTGATATGTGACTCATTCTGTGGCCTCCCCGAGTTCCAGCAGATTTAACAGATTGTGGCAGTGACCACAGAGATGCTATTAACCTGCAACCCTGTGACTGCATGGTACCACAAGCCTCTAAGATCTTTGAACCGAGTGACAGCGTGAACTCGTCTATCTGTGTGGGGCAACTAAAAGAGCTGAATGATGTTCGCCTTATCACGGCAGCATACAAATTAGGGGAGACTTCAAAGGGACTACATTTGCAGCATTTCAGACTTCTGTAAAGGTTTAACATCAGGTGGACACAATGCCTGTGAGCTACATTTAAAATGACCAAGTCCCAAAGAGACTGTTTTCCTCATCTCTCAACTCCAAACAGGAAGGAAAAGATTCACTCTGCATTGGTTAAACACTTATACACTTCAAAAGAACAACAGCGAACAGAGTGAGACCTCTTGTCAGTCTTACAGTCGCTTTGTCTCTGTGGTGGAGGCCCAGTTTTCCCATCTTGATCGAGATGCAGAGTATAACAAAATCCTGCTCTTTAATACAGTAAACCTCGGATATATCGGATTCAATTGTTCCCACTGGTTTTGTCCGATATAAGCGAAATCCGTTATATGCGTATTCCGTTTTACGCATATATCAGATTTATATCCGGTATATGCGTAAATCGGATTTTATCCGTTATAAAAAGGCACTTCCTTGACTATGTTTCCAATGTACCTGGACGCGCAGGCAACGCTGCAAACGCTGCAAATGACGTCATATAGCGGCCTGTCACGATTCGGCGAGTCGGAGCGCCACGATGCGGCCATCCGATATATGCGAGGGAAATTTAATGGAAATGCATTGGAACGGGACTGGAGATTTTGTCCGAAATAGGCGAAATCCGTTATAAAAAATCCGATATATGCAATGAATTTTTATTGGAAATGCATTACAGAAAAATTGGTTCTTTTTTATCTGTCCGTTGTGAGCGAATTTCCGATATATCCGAGTCCGATATATCCGAGGTTTACTGTACATTTGAAAATCCGGCATATCAAGAAATGCTGCAAACGTTTGACAGACAGTACGAATGGCCTCTGGGAATTACAGGTCACAAATGGCAATTCCACAACTATGCTGCTTGTCCTCATTAGGGTCGCGGGTATGCTAGAGTCTATCCCAGCTCACTTCAGGATAATTGTATGGATAAGTTAGAGTTGCTATTTAAGCTAATATGCATGATTGGGGGATGTAGGTGGTAACCGCTTGAGGGGAGCTGGAGCCAACAGTCGACCACGACCAATCACAACACAGCTGAGGACATCTTTTGAAATGTGAAAATGTAAAACGACAGCTCCTCCATTAGCCGGCTTCAGCTCCATTGGCCCAAGCTTCGAGAAAGCATATTTTGACATTGATTGTGACAAGGACAACGAGGGCTAAACACATCAGCTTCAAGGTGAGCAGCCACGTTGCTGTGTTGATCTCAAGAACACCTGATGGCTGATAACATACGGAAGGTAGCCTAATTTAACCAGGCATAAACTGGCCCCCTTTTTTAAGACGCCTTTTCCCTCTTCAGTGCTTCGCCATTCCCAGGAGAGATTTACTTCCTGGTTTTCACTTCTTTCAGCCCTAATTGGCTTGAGGGATCAGAGAGGATTTGTGGAGGGGTGGAGCTCAACAAAAAGGTAAAGTCCCGTCACTTCGCAGCAAGGCGTGGACACAAATCACATTAATGCAGCCTCCTATCTGTAACTACACCATGGAGGCCTTTCACCCTATTACTGCCTCTGCTTTGCTTCATTGGACAGCCAAAGCTTTTTGGGAGATACATTACAAGCACAACTTCTACTTTGACACAAATGTAGCCATATATATTTAGCCAAAATATATAAACAACTATGCCAATACATAAACCACACAAAAAATGATTGTTTTACACAAAGATAACCATGTATTTACAAATATAACCCCATAAACTATTTACAATTTTCACATTCGGATCACAACTGTGTGTGCACGCGTGTGAATGCATTTAAATTTCCCCACAATCTCTTCTGTGCCTTTTCACTTCCTGGTTGCTGTGCAGCTTGTATTACTATAGGAAAGTTGCAGGCAGAGTTCTTATAAGAGGCACTTCTGTCATCTTGTGGCCATTTTTCCGGCTTAAAACTGCACCAAATGTGGTCTCTTTTATTGTAGAGTTGCATCATCACCTCTTGTCTCTAGCACAAAAAACCTAAACGACGTATAAATACGTCTTTGGTGGTTAATGAGTTAATAAATCATGCTGTTCGATGCTTAAACAAATTGAAGATGTGATGATATGTAGGCATTCATTCATTCATTCATTTTCTACCGTTTTTTCCACACAAGGGTCGCGGGGGTGCTGGAGCCTATCCCAGGTGTCTTTGGCCGAGAGGCGGGGTACACCCTGGACTGGTCGCCAGCCAATCACAGGGCACATATAGACAAACAACCATTCACACTCACATTCATACCTATGGACAATTTGGAGTCGCCAATTAACCTAGCATGTTTTTGGAATGTGGGAGGAAAGCGGAGTACCCGGAGAAAACCCACACATGCACGGGGAGAACATGCACACAGAGATGGCCGTGGGTGGAATCGAACCCTGGTCTCCTAGCTGTGAGGTCTGCGCGCTAACCACTAGACCGCCGTGCCGCCCCTTGTAGGCATTCATAAGATATTCAAAAGATGTGTGTTTTTCCGGCTTAAAACTGCACCCAATGGGGTCTCTTTTATTGTAGAGTTGCATCATCACCTCTTGTCTCTTGCACAAAAAACCTAAATGACTTATAAATACGTCTTTGGTGGTTAATGAGGTTTGATGCCTAAACAAATTGAAAGATGTGATGATATGTAGGCATTCATAAGATATTCAAAAGATGTGTGTAGTTTTCTACACTGGTCACTAGGTGTCACTAATGTTACCATAATGTGTGGTGAGACACACAAGCACCAGACTTGATCGCCAGAACAACAGGCTTATATTACAGGTTTGAATGATCTCACAACAGAAACAATAAACACTTATGGCCATAACACACTCCAAGCGAAAACTCAACTCTGAACCCCTGACGTCACTTCCTGTCCGCCCACAACTCAAATCCAACTAGCACCGGAACACATTTACAACACATTTGTTCCTTATTGTATAAGCATCTAAATTATCTTTTAAATGTCTTATTTTATCTTATCATGTCTAGTATATTGGATAATAAGTATATTTCATGGAAAATTCACTTATCACTGTCGGGTCTGGAACCAATTAAACACCCTGAATGTGAGTGACACGGGAGTTAATTTAAACATAATTTAAATGTAAGATCTTCATTTCATTTTCACCAAAATTCAATTTATATCACATTCTAGGAAGGAAACTTGTACATAAGCCAAGAACCACCTGTAAATATTAGCAGAGTGAACCAGTGGCGCATCGGAAAGAGCAACCTTGATCATAAACTGTCACTAAAATGTCAATCTGCTCAGAAATGGAGGTGGAAACATTCCGCTTTGGGGATGTTCCTCTGCAACGGGTAAAGGAAGATTTCACTGCCTTGAGGGACCGATGAACGGGGTCATGTACCAAGAAGCTCAGGTGAAAATATCCTGGTTGTGGTTAGGTCTTCCATTACGACACATGAATACTGATTTCATGTATGTACACAGCACAAACCAGCGAGAATATGAGTCCAATGTGCCGAAATAAGTAAGGATGACTTCATTAGCAGCAAATTTTTCACATAGTGAAATTTGAAGTTGTTGTCCCGCAATAGGGAAGGAAATTCTGCATCCCCGGTGGTGTAATGGTACATACTTCTGCCTTTTATGGCAGAGGGCATTGGTTCCATTCCCGTTCCCAGGGGATCCAACGTGAAAGCATTCATGCATTCAGCATTCATTACAAGTGAAAGCTGAAAAAAAAGAGAGGAAAAATTGTGGAAATTCCACAGATATTACAAAATGAGCACAGAACTAACAGCATTATACCCTCCTGAGAGCCAGCCATTACCTCGCAATGAAATGTTTTTTGGGGCAGAAATGTGAAGCCAAAACTGACGAGTCTTGTTGGATCAGAGGTAAATTTTTTTATTCACAAATGCTAAAAATATAATTTCACAAGAAAACTAAAAAACAACTAGAAAAAACTGCAGCATAAATTATGCTGAGGTTCTCATTGGGAGGGACCAGGATGGATAGGATGTTCTCCCCATGCATGCAAGGGTTTTCTCCAAGGACTCCGGTTTCCTCCCACATTCCAAAAACATGCTAGGTTAATTGGCCACTCCAAATTGTCCATAGGTATGAATGTGAGTGTGAATGGTTGTTTGTCTATATCTGCCCTGTGATTGGTTGGCCACCAGTCCTGTACCAGTCCTGTACCCCGCATCTCGCCCAAAGACAGCTGGGATAGGCTCCAGCACCCCCATCGACCCTCGTGAGGAAAAAGCGGTAGAAAATGAATGAATGAATTCACAAATTATAAAAATAGAATTTCACAAGAAAACTAAAAAAACAACTGGAGAAAACAGCAGCATAACATTATGCTGAGGTTCTCATTGGGAGTGACCAGGATGGATAGGATGTTCTCCCCGTGCATGCAAGGGTTTTCTCCGAGGATTCCGGTTTTCCATTCCAAAAACATGCTAGGTTAATTGGCGACTCCAAATTGTCCATAGGTATGAATGTGAGTGTGAATGGTTGTTTGTCTATATGTGCCCTGTGATTGGCTGGCCACCAGTCCAGGGTGTACCCCGCCTCTCGCCCGAAGACAGCTGGGATAAGCTCCAGCACCACCGCGACCCCCGTGAGGATGAGCGGTAGAAAATGAATGAATGAATAACCTCCATCTTCCTCAAGCAGACACCCGACATGCATAACTGGGCTACTTTTCTCCAAACTACACCACAAACAAACGCCCTCTGCAGAGGACACATGTATAGGCTGCCTTTCAGGACAATAGATGCTATATCTTTTTTTATCAAAGTTTAGTATTCCTGTTTTTGTAAGCGTCTATCCTCTGATTCCTCGTCTTCCTGCCAGCCTCGTTGCACCGTTGCATTGCAACCACTACTCATTAGTTCTTCAGTAACTACTCTTAACGTGGTTAGGTCCTCAGTAACTACTGTATTTTTGTGTACCTTATTGTAAAGTGAGACCGTCATTCCTTCACTCCTGCCCTTTGCAGAAACGTACCGAACCATGATTACGGTCGATTACACCCCTACGAAAACCCTACCATCCTGAAAATGACCGATATTACATGTAGCGGACTTAAATGTGGCGTAGTTTGGAGAAAAATCCACATCCAAGAAAGCCATTCCACTATCGCAGTAAATAGCAGAAGTAATAGTGAAGTCATGTTCAAGACTGGCAAGGCTGAAGAGGCACACCCTCTCCCAGACAGATGATTATCTACAAGCAAATTGGTGCGGCTCAGGAAGACAGACTAAATTCAACGGACAGGAAATGAAGATTGTTCTACTCAAAACAGGAAAAGGAGGAGGAGCGCTAAATACGCTGCAGAATGTCATCTGCTTGAGAAGGAAGGCTGTGATATTTTACTCATATTTGTGGTAAACAGCAGTAACAAGTGCCTCGTTTGGCTGCTGAATGAACGCATACTCACCTTCCTGCAACAAGTGCTTGAAGGTGATATTGTGCTTTCTAACACTTCCTCATCATTCACCAATAACAGCTATGGTGCATTTACAAACACTGGAATTCGGGACATCACCTATATTTGCTAAATAGTATTTATAACTTATTACTTTGACAGCGTTTTGTTATTCTATTCAACTTGCACATTCATTCATTCATCTTCTGCCGCTTTTTCCTCATGAGTGTCGCGGGGGGTGCTGGAGCCAATCCCAGCTGTCTTTGGGCGAAAGGCGGGGTACACCCTGGACTGGTGGCCAGCCAATCACAGGGCACATATAGACAAACAACCATTCACATTCATACCAAACTTTGAGAATGTTGAGGACTGTGAGGAAAAATAATTTCATTTTAATATTTTAAATTTTAATTGTTTTATGACAAACAAACAAAAAAATTTATAAAATTTTTGGAAAATTAGCTTGCGGAAAAAATTTAAAATGTTACCAGAATAAAGTCAGAATATTATTGGGATGAAGTAATAATTCTGTGAAGAAAATTCACAAGAAAGTCGAAATAGTTGGGGGATTTTTTTTTTAAACTATGGGAAATAGTTGGAATTTTTTTTTATGTACAAAAACATCTCTAATTTTATGAGAAAGTGAAAACATTAAAAGGAAGAAACTGTATTCTAACCAAAAAAATGTTGTGAAAAAAATATGTCGCAGGGGTGCTGGAGCCTATCCCAGCCGTTTTTGGGCGAGAGGCGGGGTACACCCTGGACTGGTGGCCAGCCAATCACAGGGCACATATAGACAAACAACCATTCACACTCACATTCATACCTATGGACAATTTGGAGTCGCCAATTAACCTAGCATGTTTTTGGAATGTGGGAGGAAACCGGAGTACCCGGAGAAAACCCACGCATGCACGGGGAGAACATGCAGACTCCACACAGACACGGCCGAGGGTGGAATTGAACCCTGGTCTCCTAGCTGTGAGGTCTGCGCGCTTAACCACTCGCCCTCAACTTGCACATGACAAATAAAAAAAACATTTTTGGGGGACAAAAAGTACCAGTTCAGGCACCATTTCAGCATGCAAAGTGGTGATTTGGCACCTATATCGGATAATATTAAACAACACTCAACCCTAAAAGGTAGGTGAAGCGAGGCTGTTGCGGTAAACAACCTTCAGGATCGACAATTCTTCAGGGGAAATATTGTGGTTTATTTTCCCTTCTAATTAATTCAATACACAAACACCAGAGTGACACTATTTCAGTAAAATAATTGGATTTTATGAGGACGCTGTTTGGTTTGGCCTTTGGTTTTCTGCAGCCGACCTGAACTGAATAGGAAGTAAACTCGTCAATTCACGGGCTGGGATGAGAGCATCATGGCGAGCACAGCTTATAATCAAAGAAGAGCCCATTTGTGTCCTGAAAAAGACATTTTCCCCAAATGCCACAAGTCCAAAGAGCATCTCAGTCACATGTTCTACCTGCCATAAGAACTGTTATCTACATCTCTTACATGCTGTTAAGAGTGTCTAGTGCTTACAGTCACACTGCAGGATATGATGGCCAATTCTGATTTTATGGTAATGGTAATATCATTCATATCGTCATTACTACTATTACCACTAATATGTTTCACTGTTTCATTTCAGTAATATCACTGTGGCTGTTTAATACTTTGTCCTCTCCATTCTGACTCTTAACTTTATAACCATCATTGACATTTGTTGATGTAATGGTAATGGTAATGGTAATGGTAATGGTTTTATTTCATTTGAACATGCATCAGATTACAATTGAGTGCATCCCATAATCAGTTCCCAGTTCCACATGTCCAAAAGGAGTAGGAAGAAGCAAAGATTATTAAATCCTACCCCTCCATCTGGTACTTTTACAATCAGTAATTTGTTCACTTCCTGCTTTCCTAATATATTTAAGTTTTTTATTTTTATTTTTTTAAACCAAAAAATGTGAACACGAATATACGCATATACGCATATATGGTGCCGTGTGTTTACAGAAGTAAACACTGCCACACTTGGTGCTCTCCTTGGTGCCTTTGTGGCATTGTTTTAACCAAATGATTCCACGTAGAAGAGGGCAAGACTTTTGGTCATGGCAGTTTATGACCAGGAACCACTTTTTATAAAGAATTTTCAGTTGACGAGAAGTAGTTTTGCCAACATCTGTGAATACCTTTATCCAAGTCTTGCGCTAGAAAACACACCTTAACGATGACATAGCCTGACACTTGATGATCCATTTTTGATGATTTTGACTGATTTTTCAAGTCACACAGAATATTGTGTCCTAGGGTTATATAAACATGGTGTGTACCAAAAGAAAGATTATGACCTTTCATCAGGAAAAAAAGTTTGTTTCTACGTTCTTTAGTAATCAGCAGTAGAACATAGGTAAGTTAAGGTAAGTAGTTCTCAACAAAAAAGTGAGAAAAAAGGATTTTTGTAAAACGATACATTTCAAGCTCTTTCAAGATTTTGTCATATACACTTTGGCAAAATGTCCAAACAACCACGCCACAACATAAACAACACAATAATATAATTTTGGTTTACAAATACAGTAAACCTCGGATATATCGGATTCAATTGTTCCCACTGGTTTTGTCCGATATAAGCGAAATCCGTTATATGCGTATACCGGAAAATGTCTGTTTTTCGCATATATCGGATTTATATCCGGTATATGCGTAAATCGGATTTTATCCGTTATAAAAAGGCACTTCCTTGACTATGTTTCCAATGTACCTGGACTGAGCATTGAAAAGAGACGTAAGGTAATGAGAATTGAACTTTATTGGACTCTGAGCATAACAAATTGTTAATTAAGCTAGGCCCTGTTACGCCCATCAGGCCTACATTATTTCCAATAGTGAGGTTAAGATCTCATTCACTGCTGTGCTAGTATTATTGACGTCACTCACTTTTATATTTGTCCTAAATCTGGAGCCAGGAGAAAGACAATAGCCAGTGACATCAACAAGATTAGCATAACGATGCGGCCATCCGATATATGCGAGGGAAATTTAATGGAAATGCATTGCAACGGGACTGGAGATTTTGTCCGAAATAGGCGAAATCCGTTATAAAAAATCCGATACATGCAATGAATTTTTATTGGAAATGCATTACAGAAAAATCGGTTCTTTTTTATCTGTCCGTTGTGAGCGAATTTCCGATATATCCGAGTCCGATATATCCAAGGTTTACTGTATAACCATTTCCAATTTTCTGAACTGCATGTGTGCACATGTCAAAATTTCCCTTCAGTGCGTAACCTCTTCTACGCTACACGGCAAGATGCCTTTTCACTTCCTGGTTGCTGCGGAGAATGTATTTGTATGGCAGAGATGCATGCTGAGCTCTTCTAAAATGCAATTCTGCCACCTTGTTTCAGCTTAAAAGTGTACCAAAACATGTACCAAAAACTGGACCAAACATGATCTCTTCTTTGTGCAGTTCCATCATCGCCTCTTTGTGTCTCTCATGCAATAAAAACATAAAAGATGTATAAATAAATCTAAAAGATGTATAAATACATCCTTGGGAGCGAGCAGTCGAGTTGAAAAAAATCGTATGAATGCATCTTTCGTAGCATATGAGTTATGTGAGACTAAAATGGCAGCGACCCAGGGCAGCAACAACTGCAATTAAGCATTTGCGATAACTCGCAATGAGTCTCTTAAAGCGCTGTGAGTGAATTTTGGCCCATTCATCTTTGCAGAATTGTTGTCATTCAGCCACACTGGAGGGTTTTCGAGCATGACGCACCTTTTAAGGTCATGCCACAGATCACAGGTCATGGTGTCCAAGTGAATGTAGTTGCTTCGTCGTCCAAAATCATGTCTTCCAACAAGGTACACGTAACCTAAAATGTTCATTTATCAATTTTATTCCTCATTTCTATGCATTTCATGTGTTTTCTGTGTGTAAAATGATAACTGTGAAATTGTAGACATGTGTTTTGTATTAACATTTGTGACTTTCTGAAGCAGATTAATTGGATTTACATTATTTCTTAAGGGGAAAATACATTTTGGTTAGAGTAGGACCTTCTGAAACAGATTGACACTAACCAAGGTTCCACTATATTTATAAATTATGACCAACATATGGTGAATGAGATCCTATTTTCTGAGAAACCAATTTTTTGGGACCAAAAGATATGCACATTTTCTAGGCCGTGAATGCTAAATGGCGAATGCGTAGGAGTCCACTGCCTTGAAAGAGGTTGTGTGGTTTCCAATTGCATAGTTTATGTGTGTTAATGTGACCTTTAAAAAGTCCAACATGAGTTAATTAAGGTATTTAAATGTGTTTTATGAAGCTACTGGTTGACTTTTCAGCTCTGCTCCCATCTTATAAAGTCACAACAATCTCTTTAAGAATGACACAAATCCATCCATTATTTTTCTACCATTTATCCCGTGTCAGCTCAACTCGAAAAATGTCAAGTTGTAGAAAAAAATATTTGAATGTTGACACTGAGCTGAAGTACTAGATTTTAATTAATGACAAGGTATCCCCTGCTAGCGTGCAAATATATAATATCTCTCTCCCAGGAGCAATGAAATAATAGTGCGAGCTGACCGAACACCCTCCATGACATTTTCCCCACGTCTTTTATCTCCTTGCTGAAAAATATTTTCACAATATGAAATAGGACTGACTGAAGTATTAGCTCGCTTCATTCCCTTTCAGTTCAACGTGAACCGGCTGTGCAACCCAGAAAACTCTTCATTTGGTCAGTTGCTGTGTCTGTCGGGTGTTTCCTTTCCGCCGGTCTGTTTGCAGATAGCCTGATCTGGTGACTAGCGACGGAGCAAGGAGCAGGTGATCGCAATCGTTAATAAGCCCTGCATCAGGAAGATGCCAGATTATTCCTCGAGGTTTCCATCATTTACCTGGACTTCTATTCTGTGTCACTACAGTCGCCCCTCGCACTTCAAATTTCGTGGCTTTGCTCTATTTTGGTTTGTCAAGAATACATCAATTAATAAATCACGCTGTCTATAATATTTTGATCGGATTTCTCATTTATTCTACCAGGCAAGATCAGCAAAGAACAGCTATTCATTTACAATGATGACCTGGCAAGACGCCCAGCAGAAGGTAAAACGGCCTTGGCCTGCGTGGGACGGGGTTTACTGGGTGGTAGGAGGCAGTCCTTCTCCTTTCATACATTCTCACTGACAATTACACAGCCACACATATGCGCATATACATGTACATACACGCCAACACAAATACACACATCCAATATACACACTCTCAGTACATAAGTACTTCCCTGCACAACCAACCAACTTATCCATGATGTCATTATGCAATTGCTAATATATAATATAATGATGCCAGCAATGAGATTGTAGTTATTACCATTGTGTGTCATTCTGTTTACTATCATGGTTCATATTGTCATTGCTACTATTACCACTAATACGTTTGACTGTTTCATCTCAGTAATATCACTCTGGCTGTTTAATACATTGTCCTCTCCATTGTGACTCTTAACTTTATTGTTTGATTTGTTGATGTAGTCCTGTTTGTATCTGTTGTTCCGTTATTGTCATTGCAATTGTTGTTGTTTTTGTCTCTCTCTCTATTGTACCCTCCTGCCCCCGTACTCCCTAGCCAGTTTTCTTTTTTCTTCCTTTCTATCCCCTCCTGCTCCAGACCGACTGCTACGAAATTACATAACAAAAACATCAAATAAAGCCAAAAAGTTCTGATTGGGGGAGATGGTTCCAAAACATAACTAACATAACATTCATTCATTTTCTACCGCTTTTTCCTCACAAGGTTCGCAGGGTATGCTGGAGCCTATCCCAGCTGTCTTCAGGCGAGAGGCGGGGTACACCCTGGACTGGTCGCCAGCCAATCACAGGGCACATATAGACAAACAACCATTCACACTCACATTCATACACTGTAAAACATAAGTTGACTTCACTCAAAAAAAGTATGCAAACTCGTTGCCTCAAAAATTTTAATAAATTTGACTTAAACATGACGAGTAAAGACAGTTTAGTTATTTGGAGTGTGCAATACTTAACTTACATATTTTGTTACGTTCAAGCAACTTAACAAAATTAAGTTATCATTCATTCATCCATTCATTTTATACCGCTTTTCCTCACGAGGGTCGTGGGGGTGCTGGAGCCTATCCCAGCTGTCTTCGGGCGAGAGGCGGGGTACACCCTGGACTGGTGGCCAGCCAATCACAAGCACATATAGACAAACAACCATTCACACTCACATTCATACCTATGGACAATTTGGAGTCGCTAATTAACCTAGCATGTTTTTGGAATGTGGGAGGAAACCGGAGTACCCGGAGAAAACCCACGGGGAGAACATGCAAACTCCACACAGAGATGGGGTGGAATTGAATCCTGGTCTCCTAGCGTGAGGTCTGCGCGCTAACCACTCGACCGCCGTGCCGCCCCACTAACATAACATAACATAACTAAATGCTCTACCTCCCATTCACTTATATGAGGAATACTACTTAGCGGAAATTTGCTTATCACGGTCGGGTGTGGAACCATAAACGAGGGATTACTATATAGATGTTTTCACACAAGGAGCACACTTCTGGTCTCTTTTGACTGTTTTCATTTTTCAAAGAAAAACATCAAACATTTGACCTCAGCTCCATCAAACAACTATCAAATATGTTCTTATATATTTTATATCCGATTCTTGTATAGCTGTCTTGGACTCACGGGGATGTTAAAGTCCAGTCCCCCATGTTGCAACAGAGGGGGTACTTAAATTAGGCGGGAGGATGAGGCAACACTTTGTAACCAGGAACAAGCCTGTCACTTCCACGATGGAAGTTATGACTTCCTGCCGGCGGCTCGATGAAGGCACAAGAAGGAAGAAAAATGGTCTTATTTGATGCTGATCTGTAGGTAGCACACAGTACACACCCTCCAGTGCTTATTCACGCTGACCTTGATGGGAGCAAAGCAGCAGTAAGAGGGTTGTGTTTTTCTACTACAGTCTCACACACCAACACACACACACGCCAGAGTCACCGTATAAAATAAATATTATGGCATATGCTGTAAAAATTTATTTTCCATGTAGCTCACTTAGACTTACGTAGATCGCCATCCTCACACACACAAAACTGCACAGCCACAAAAAAGCAACAACAAAATCACATGGATGCTACGTATTTGAAATAAAAGGGAGGAGGATCTTGGTGTTTCCCCGAGGTTTACAGCTTTGGCAGGGCGGGGATTTGAGGCTCATCAACTCAAACACTGAAAACGTTCATTATAGTAAGCAACAGAAAGAGTCCCAAATAATCCCCAAAGCTTACTTTGCACTGAACAGGAAGTCACTGTGTGCAGGCTGTGCAGCTATGTTGCTGTTGTTATTTTGGGGACTCAACCATCTTCGGTTGACTTCCTTGCATTCCCCAAAATGACAACAGCAACATAGTTGCACAGCCTGCACACAGTAATAAATAACACAGTAACACAATAAATTAAAAAAACAGCAAAAAAAAACCAAAAAAAAAGTGAACAATGATCTGGTGATGGCGATTATGTGTGTGTCCTTATTTCAAAAGAGGATCATGAGGAGAGCTGAGCCGAGCCAGTGTGGCAAATCCCAGCATGCACCTGTGGCCTGAGACGCACCGCACAAACACACACGTCCGTCACTCCATCCAGGCCCGGTGGCGCTTTAGCTGTGTTAAGCATTCTCGCTGCGGAGAGTCATTTAAGCACTGCAACACAACTCCAGAGGCGCCTGGGCTGGTCCACAAACATTGCATCGTGATACAGGATCACCACGGCAACACTAGAAACAATATTCAGCAGTCTCTCCTCAAGGTTCACTTTTTTAGTGTCGTGCCTGATCTTTGCTGTGTGTTTCACAAAAGCACTGTAAACAAATCGATTGCAGTTTTTCCCTAGTTATTTATAGCCGCCCGCCACAAATACATTTGGACCGCTACAGATATATATTTTTTAAATATTTAGTGCCGTGCCTGATCTTTGCTGTATGTTTCACAAAAGCACTGTACACAAATCGATTGCAGTTTTTCCCTAGTTATTTATAGCCGCCCGCCACAAATACATTTGGACCGCTACAGATATATATTTTTTAAACATTTAGTGCCGTGCCTGATCTTTGCTGTGTGTTTCACAAAAGCACTGTAAACAAATCGATTGCAGTTTTTCCCTAGTTATTTATAGCCGCCCGCCACAAATACATTTGGACCGCTACAGATATATATTTTTTAAACATTTAGTGCCGTGCCTGATCTTTGCTGTGTGTTTCACAAAAGCACTGTAAACAAATCGATTGCAGTTTTTCCCCTAGTTATTTATAGCCGCCCGCCACAAATACATTTGGACCGCTACAGATATATATTTTTTAAACATTTAGTGTTGTGCCTGATCTTTGCTGTGTGTTTCACAAAAGCACTGTAAACAAATCGATTGCAGTTTTTCCCTAGTTATTTATAGCCGCCTGCCACAAATACATTTGGACCGCCACAGATATATATTTTTTCAACATTTGGCGCTACCCTTGCTCAGAATCACATAATAATAGGACTGTTTGTGTCGATTGTTGTTACATTGCCTTACAGTAGCTGGCATTGTAACTGGCTGTCAGGCACATTTCAACCAATCAGAAGACAGAAAATTCTAGTTGTAAAGTTTACAGTATATTTTTTTTATTTTTATACTGTATTTATACTTACAGTATACAAGAAACAACCATTGAACTTGATTTAATGAGATTACATTTACTCAAGGGATGTCAATTGATGTTGATTGATGTAGGATTAATCATGATTAATCATTCATTCATTTGGATATTCGTTTTGGAAAATGTGGGAGGAAACCGGAGTACCCGGAGAAAACCCACGCATGCACGGGGAGAACATGCAAACTCCAAACAGAGATGGCCGAGGGGGAAATTGAACTCTGGTCTCCTAACTGCGAGGCCCGCGTGCTAACCACTTCACCACCATGCAGCTGCCTGCATCATTCAATTATATTGTAAAAACAGAAAGTATTGGTCTCAGTATCAATAATGGTTATACTTTAAATACTTTAAAATGTGCAGTATCGCCCATCCCTAGCAAGTATCAGCGTCGGGAAACGGATACTGATACTTTCTATGTTTCAGGATCATTCAAATCCATCAAATCCCAACAACAAAATGTAAATGTATCGACAACACAACAAAATGAGATATTTTTGAAAATAAAAATGACAATAAAGATGACATTATGCTACTATCGATCAAACAGTGGTACTACTTTGGTATCGATACTATCGACATGTGAATCGACCCCCCACCCAGTAAATAAGACAGATGACAGACGGTGTAGGCGTACCGCGCACGCGCACGTTCCCGCGCAGCTCATAAAGGTTGAATGACAGGCTCTCGTGAGATGAACGCCTGTTGCAAATAAACCAATCAACATTCCTAACAACATGGAGTTTATCCTGTGAGGAAATCTGCGCACTTGTTGGACTGACAACGAAAACACACACGCACGCACACGTTCCTCTTTTTCCTACCTGAGCAAGGCGCCGCTCCATGCCCGGAACATCTCGACTGATTTAAACCCGATAATCATGAGAAGCGAACTGACCCGAGAGCTGTCGCTTCGAATGGCGCCTTGTGGATAATTTGCTAATCACCTTTATTGGAGACAATGTTCGCGAGGGTGAGAACGGCAGCGAGGGTCTGAAGAGGAGCAAGTGCACAACTAGTACTGCTCAAGTCCTGGTGCCGTTGACTCCTCCTACGACGGACTGGGATCCTCTCTCTCTTTGGATTGGACAAGAACTCCATCTTGTCCCCGTCCACTACCAACAGATAAAAGTTAAGACAGTGCCCACTCAAAATGCCACTGCTTGTTTAAACGGGGCATTACGGTAAATAGATGATTGGGCGAGTTTCAAAGTAAGAGCTTCATTATTGGTACAGCACTTTGGTTTCAGAAGAGGATATCCCCCTGTTGTCTAGCAGGATTACCTGCTAGATAATCCCAGAAGGTCACCAAGGAAGTTTCACCCAAATGTGATATGTTGAATGCCAACAAAATTATTATTTTTTATTTCTAGTTTGTATTTTATACAAACTTTTATCATATTTCAGAGGGCTTTTATTCTGAAATGTCACTTCAAAATCCTCGTCACACAAATGCCCTTTCCGGAAATAGCACGTCTTGCTAGGTAGTAGCATGCTAGATGTTAGCATCGTAACATTTTAGCCATTATTGTCATATTAAATTGTTTATATTCCGTTGACTTGCTTGCCTCATTGCTTCATTTTAGCTATCTTAAAAAAATGAAACTTGACAGATATAACAGAAAAGTGAAGCTTTCCAAATTGTGTTATTACTAGCATTATTTAGTTGGATTGTTATTTGTGACTTTATTATGGGTCTTACTTATTGATAGTAGATATTGTTGTAGATATGTAATTTTTGTCAAATACTGTATAGGTCATGATTTTTTCTCACAGGGCTGTGTGGGTCTGGAATTTGTTTATGCTAATAAAAAGTTTCATTTAATTTTATGTTCAGTGGTGTCATCACTGACTTTTTGTTTGTGTGACAAACATGCAGAAACATTAAAAATCAGGAAGTGCGTAAACACTTTTTCTGTGGTTCAATATGACAAAACAATTAAAGCAAATGTTATTTAACATATTTTGTGCATAATTTAATTAATCCCAAGCATAAAAATGGCTAAATGAAGTAAAATACAATTAAATTGTGAATGTAGTACTCTACATTGGTCACTAGGTGTCAGTAATTGTTCAGTGAGACAAGCACCAGACTCAATCACCGGAGCAACAGGTGTTTATTTCAGATTTAAATAATCTCACAACAGGCATAATAATATAACAATCATAATATTAAGTTAGTGTTGTGGCTGTAATCCAGCTAAAACTAGAGAAACTAAAACTAAAAACTGTAGTTAGAAAATTGTAAACAGGTTTTCTATGCCATAACTATGAAAATATTCCATCTATAAAGAAGGTGCCCTATTTCATGGAAATTCACTCATCTTGTTTGGAAATAATTACCCGTGATAAACGAGGGACTACTGTATTGGATATTGGTAAGAATATCGAGCATCTCTAACCCCTTAACCCTCAACTTTGACCCATATTTTTAACCCAAAATATATCCCTAATCTGTCATTTTAACGCAAAATCTTACCCTAAAACAACTCTATAATCCATAACCATAACTTTTCATGTGAGTAGGATGACTATGATTTGAAGGTCAAATGACTCCATGTGGTTGCTTTTGGGACTCATTACCCATAGTAGGCTTTTAGCTTAGAGGAAAGTCTTTCGTCCAACATAAAAGGACTACGAGTAGACAGTCTTTAGGGGTTAAACATGCTATAATTAACCCTCCTCACATAGGAGTACATTATGGTTAAAGACCGCAATGTACTGTATGTGCCAACCTCCTTGTTTTCATGAGAAGCAACTGCCTCGTCCATCATCTCCAGCAGCTGAGTAACTCTCAGTCGGGCACAAGCTAACATATGTCGTTATTTACCACAATCACAAGCGTCATTAAAGTGCCTCCATTTGTCAAGCAGCTCTGAGAATGCCAGGGTTCCATGCCCACTCACTGGCTACAGGATCCCATTGTGAAGCAGGGATTGGTTTGTTTCCTCCACCAATGTGTGTGTGTTCATTAGCGGGCTTGACAGATAGTAACATGACCGGACCAGCTGGCACAAAGTAACCACAATCTGCTGCTTCCTTTTGCTGACACAAACATACACACATAAATACTTGCAATGTTAATGCGGGTTGTCCGGGATACGCTGACTGGCCATTTTATTACATACATGTCAAAGATAATAGCAATACGCACTTCTCACCGTCATTTTATTTGTTTATTGATCATGTTTTTAGGTTATGTTATTTATCTACATAATAACTAATACAGTAGAGAGTAGTAGACACTGTACTTTTAATCAATTAAGGACAAGTTTTACATTTAAAGCAAAATATTACAGAATGTTTGATGAATTTAATGTAGGCCATTCTGGATGAAACATTTCAGTCTGTTTTTTGGGTAAATAAAGGTCGATATCCGATATCCGAGTCAACATGATGTGCAGCATTTGACCCAAGGGTAGATCAGGGCTGTCCAAATGTGCCTCAGCGGCAATTTTCATCCTTGCTTTGTCACCTACAAAACTAAGATGTGGTTGTTTTATTCAGATAGCTTAGCATATATTAACTCGGTTGACTTGACTCGGTTTTAGCATCTTTAAAGTTGAAAATTTATTAAAAGCCCAACTTTTCCTCAGGCTTTTGAAAAGTCCCACTATTAAAATTACTGGGTAAAACATTTTCCCCTAGAAAGGAGATATAAACTAGATTGTGGTGTTCCCCAAGGTTACGTTTTAAGTCCACTACATTTTCATCTCTATATGCTGCCACATGGCAACGTTCCCAGGAGACACGGAATACATATTTACCGTTATGATACTTTGATAAACTGGATTGTGGTGTTCCCCAAGGTTACGTTTTAAGTCCACTACATTTTCATCTGTATATGCTTCCACATGGCAACGTTCCCAAGGAGACACGGAATACATATTTACCGCTATGATACTTTGATAAACTGGATTGTGGGTTTCCCCTAAGTTAAGTTTTAAGTCCAGTACATTTTCATCTGTATATGCTGCCACATGGCAACGTCCCCAGGAGACACGGAAAACATGTTTACCGTTATGATACTTTGATAAACTGGATTGTGGTGTTCCCCAAGGTTACGTTTTAAGTCCAGTACATTTTCATCTGTATATGCTGCCACATGGCAACGTCCCCGGGAGACACGGAATACATGTTTACCGTTATGATACTTTGATAATACTAAGCTCGACATTACTGCGTCTCCTGGTGACCCAGGATCAGGATCTTCTTTTTAAGTGTATTTTTCAGACTCAGAGACTAAGTCCGGATGGGTATAATGCTGCCGGATGGCTGGTACAGTTTATCAAACTTGTGGTATTTGACTTGGAACCTCCAACTTTCATCCTTGATTAATAATGCAAGATGAACAAAAAAGATGAACGGAGCAGAATTATGTTTGTAATTATGTTTGAATGCAGCCTAAACAAAAAGAGATTGTCAAAACATCAATGTGTGTGGATAGTTGTGGGACATAGAGGTATAAAAAGTGACATCACTTAGCACTCCACTGCTTCCACAGAAGTGTCTCCTTCATGACTCCTGACAACTCAACTATGATAAGTGAATTTTAATTAAGGCAATATTGAGAATTGTAATAAATTATTTTAATGGCCTGCAAATGGGTTTGGTTCTCCATGGTGAGAACGACTGAGAGAGAGTGAATGTACAGTATGTGAGTGTGTGAGTGTGTGTGTGTGTGCCAGCTGTCAATTAAAGTCAAATGATGATCTAATGAAGTCATCACACCTTCTCCACAAATATTCTTAACCAATAAACTTTTACCGATGGAATAATCTGAATAACAAAAACAAACACGAATATCAAATATCACTTTTCTTTGTCAGCTTTGTCATATAAAACCTGCAGAGGTAGGAGGTAGTCTCAAGAAAGTCTCAAGTCTTTAATCCCAAATCTTGAGTCAAGTCTCAAGTGAAGATGTGCAGGTCCAATTTAAGTCTCAAGACTTGACTTAACATGACTGGTCAAATTTTCACAGGCGTGAAATTTTTGAGTCCTTACAAATCATAAGCACTGTTTAGCGTTTACCAAATAAATTGACTATTGACAAAACACAGTGCTGACACACAGTATCATTCAAGATTTAGTCAGGATTTAGTCAGGATTTGTTGTCATGAAGACATTCAAGATATATGAATTAACTCGCCTGATTGAATGTCAATAGATGCAATCTAATGACGCCCAGTTTGTGGCAAAACGTGTTGTCTTGGTGGAAATGGAACCATCAGTTGAGTACTTTGAATGGGGAAACATTTTACTCAACACACTCACTGAAAATCTCAAGTATTGTCAAGTCATCAGACTAAAGTCTGAGTCAGGTCTTGAGTCATTGATGTAGAAGTCCACGTCAAGTTGCAAGTCAGGTCATCAAAATTTGGACTCATCTTCTCTGAGCTGCTCTGACAGTCCCTCGGCATACCGTAATGGCATAGAAGTTTCAGAAAGTAATTATTGATCTGCCCAAACAGTTTGTGACTTATGGTAGTTCCTAAGTCCTTTGAAAAGCAGGGCAGGCTGGATTAAAGAGTGGAAGTGGAGCCGTAGTTTGTCATCTCATGAAACTCACTCAGCTCATGAACATTGAATATGGTCGTTGAATACTAAGACAGTGGATATTACACAAAGCTTTATTCATCATAACTTCATGAACTATGAGAAGCAACATAAACATGAATTCTGTCTGCGGATACATTGTAGATTTGCTGCATTTCTGAGTGCAATTTTGCATGTTTTTTAACAGTGTATGAACATGCAATGCGGCAGTCGAGTGGTTAGCATGCAGACCTCACAGCTAGGAGACCAGGGTTCAATTCCACCCTCGTCCATCCCTGTGTGGAGTTTGCATGTACTCCCTGTGTATGCATGGGTTTTCTCCCACATTCCAAAAACATGCTAGGTTAATTTGCGACTCCAAATTGTCCATAGGTATGAATGTGAGTGTGAATGGTTGTTTGTCTATATGTGCCCTGTGATGAGCTGGCGACCAGTCCAGGGTGTACCCCGCCTCTCGCCCAAAGACAGCTGGGATAGGCTCCAGCACGGCCCGCGACCCTCGTGAGGAAAAAGCAGTAGAAAATGAATGAATGAATGAACGTGCATTGTGTTCTATGTGCTTGTGGTGTATTAGAGCATTCTACAGGTGCTCTGTTGTATGTTTCTTATTGTATTTTATATTGCTAACCAGTAGTTGAAGAGTGTCCAGACATGTCCAGTTCATCTTAGTATGTGTAGCCAGCCACAACAACAGTCCTGATTTGCTAAAGGTGAACCCGCTAATTGTGTTCTGAGTTCTGATTGACTGTAGACCATTGTCAATCCATCTCCTTTATACACCACTGCCATGTTTTCTCTTTTCTAACGATCAAAGTTGCATAAACCATAGGGTGCCACTATGAGAAGAAGAAGGAGTAACAGTAACACTGCAACAGCAGCGATGTGTTTTAACAAGGATACAAAAACACTACAGTCAAACGGCACTGGGACCAGGCACGTCAAAGGAGTGAATGTCCCTTGATCCTGAGGCATCCCCAGGCCAGCTGAGAGACATAGTCTCTCCAGCGTGTCCTGGGTCTTCCCCCGGGGCCTCTGAAAGGTTGGCCAGGCCCTGAACACCTCCCCACGGTGGTGTCCGAGAGGCATCCTTACCAGATGCCCGAGCCACCTCAACTGGCTCCTCTCAATTCAGAGGTCCAGCAGCTCTACTCCAAGTTCTTCCAGGATGACAGTGCTTTTCACCCAGCCACCCTACAGAAGAAACTAATTTCGGCTGCTTGTACCCGAAATCTTGTCCTCTCGGTCATTACCATAAGCTCATGACCAATGGTGAGGGTAGAAAAGTAGATCGAGCACTAAATTGAGAACTTTCCCTTTCGGCTCAGCTCCCTCCTCACCACAACGAACCGATGCAGAGTCTATATCCTACCTTAGGTACTTAACGTTCTCCACTTGGGACAGAATCTCATCCCTGACCCACAGATGGCACTGCACCCTTTTCCGGGCGAGAACCATGGACTTGGAGGTGCTGATTCTCATCTTAGCTGCTTAACACTCCGCTTCGAACATGGTACTCGGTGTCACAAAAATAAAGATGTGTCATTTAGTTCATGTGATCACTCCTCTACAGGAGGAGGAACATTGACATTCCAAACAGTCCCTGCTCCTAAAAGTACAATAAACAAAATGAACGTGACCTGTGCATGCCCTGCTCATGGACGGAGAAGGACTGCATGTAGAACCAGTAAGAAAATGTCCATCCTTGGGGTCGATTAAGGGATTATCATCATGGTCTTCTTTTTACAACCGTAAAAACTTCAACTCCTTTGGTTGCATTTATCAAGCCTTATCATTTGGTCCCTTTTGACTGTAAAATGAGGGATTAGAACAGCTTAATTGTAGTCGGTAAAATGTTCTCCATTTTGGCTGACACTGTTCAAAAAAGCTCTTTTCCTCCAAAAAGGTCGTCCCAAACACCAGAATGGACTTCTCTTGTAGTCCCATTTGTGACAACAAGAGGAAGATGGCACCTTGCCATTCAACATTCAACGGGGGAGTCCTGGTCTTTCAGGAGATCCCCACATGGAGGAACGGATGGTGAAGCGGTGGTGCTAGGATTTAATTTAGATGCTAATTATAACACAGCGTAGACGCGGCTAAACCTAGAGGCTGGCAGGAATTAGCATAGTGGAGTGATTATGATTAGACCCGCCCTGGACGTGAACAGCAATTAACCGCAATCAGAGCCCGTCCCTTTACTCCCCCACCACTCCCTATTAACTCTCCTCGCCCCCCCCCTCTCTCAGCCTGATTACACTTAGAGTCCATTCAAAAATAGTCAGAGAGATTCGGTTTGATTTGGTGTGGAACGGTTCACACTGTAATACTGTCCCGTCACATTACAACACAGTATTACAATTACAGTATTGGTATGATTCATTCATTCATTTTCTACCGCTTTTTCCTCACGAGGGTCGCGGGGGGTGCTGGAGCCTATCCCAGCTGTCTTCGGGCATGAGGCGGGGTACACCCTGGACTGGTGGCCAGCCAGTCACAGGGCACATATAGACAAACAACCATTCACACTCACATTCATACCTATGGACAATTTGGAGTCGCCAATTAACCTAGCATGTTTTTGGAATGTGGGAGGAAACCGGAGTACCCGGAGAAAACCCACGCATGCACGGGGAGAACATGCAAACTCCACACAGAGATGGCCGAGGGTGGAATTGAACCCTGGTCTCTTAGCTGTGAGGTCTGCGCGCTAACCACTAGACCGCCGTGCCGCCCAGTATTGGTATTAGCGCTGTCAAATAATTTTAATTAATCAATTTTATAATTTGTAATTATTATTTTTTACTATGTGTGAAATGTGAAATATGCAAATTTTTGCTGTATTTTACGAACCTTTCAGCAGGAAGCACAAATCCAAAGAAATACAACTGGAATAGGTGCAGATTCTGGGAGATCTGGAAAGTTTTCTGTGCTGGTTATTGTGTGTAACTGCTCTATAGGAGTCCACAACTCAATACAAAGGGTAAAAAAAAATTAGATAAGACCAAAACAGTAAAAGAAGGTGGACAAGCAATGTGTTGCATTGGTGTTGTTGTTGGAAGATCTACAAAGTGTTCTGTGCTGGTTATTGTGTGTAACTGCTCTATAGGAGTCCACAACTCAATACAAAGGGTAACAAAAATTTAGATAAGACCAAAACAGTAAAAGAAGGTGGACAGGCAATGTGTTGCATTGTTGTTGTTGTTGTTGTTGGGAGATCTAGAAAGTTTTCTGTGCTGGTTATTGTGTGTAACTGCTCTATAGGAGTCCTCAACTCAATACAAAGGCAAAAAAAATGAGATAAGACCAAAACAGTAAAAGAGGGTGGACAAGCAATGTGTTGCATTGTTGTTGTTGTTGTTTTTTATTTCTAACTTCCATCCCCGAGGCAGGCAATTTATCCCGGAACCATACCATGTTCCTAGACTGCCTGTTAATATTCTCCTTCATCCAGGACATTGTATTCTACAGTCATTGAATCGATCGGAACCATACTGTTGTAGAAGACATTTCACCTCACATCCGAGCAGCTTGTGGCATATAATTATACAAAAAAGTAAATAAGACATGTTTCATGTTCATTGTATACGATGCACCACTAGACCATGATTTAAAATGTATTTTTAAAACTGCCAGACACCAGTACACCAGTGCACCAGTACACCAGTACACCAGTACAGGGGTCACCATCTCCTAAATAGCCAAAACTGGCACACCGCGACATGTTTTAAAAGTTGACTTTTTAAGTCTGCTTTTTAGGCTTTCCTCATAAATTCACACAGTCGGCGGAGGGACTCTGCTGCCATCTTCTGGCCGTAAATTAAACTACTCATGTCTCATGCAATTTGAAGCCTTTAGCATATTTTATTTTATGTTCCATCTATTGATGCAGATGTTACCATTCAACTGTTCTATTAGAATTTTTTAATTAATTGATACAAAATAATCTAGGAAAATATCAACATAGGGCTTGAGACCTTGCAAAAATGTTCATAAAGTACTCAATGGAAACACTGCAATAAATACATACATATATATATATATATATATATATATATACACACACACACACACTTTTTCCACTAAGGACACATACTGAAAAATGAAAGGGCCACATTGTTATTTTGTAAAGCAACACATGTAAATATGCTAAGAAGTTATATATTATATATTTCAAGGATATGGTGAAAAACAGAATTATTAGTATTCAAGTTCTGCCTTGGCTCTTTTCCCAATTTTTGCTGTCTTATTGAAAATATATTTCATTTTTTTCTTCAATAATCTTATTTTTTTATTATTTTAAAATTTTAATTTTAATTTTCTTTCTTTAATATTTTTACTTTGTTTGCATAATTGTTTCTTGTAAAAATTTGATTTTTTTTTTTTAAATGACATCTTGTTAGATTACAACTTTTTTCTCTTTATATTTTTATGCATGTAAAATTACTGCTGATTTTTCGATTGTTGCTTCTGTTATTATATTTTTGTTTTCTTGATAATTATATATATTATTATTAGGTCCTTCAATCCCACATATTTTTCAAAAGACAACCCCTTCTGTATCGGCTGTTTTTGACCATTTTGAAATATTATGTTCAATGGCGATATAAACTTGGAACATACCAAATTAGAAATATTAGACTCCCCTCTTTCATCAGGAAAAAAAAACATTTATTTTTTTAGCTTTTCCCGTTCTTTAGTAATCAGCAGCATGTTGAGTGCTATAAATTTGTACATATTGTTAGATCTGCATTAAAATGAAAGCCTCTCACAACCCCCCCGGGGGGCCCGCTCCACAATCTCAGAAGCACTGGATTATCTAACTATCAAGCTAACTATCAAAAAAGCTAATATTTGAATATAGGTTCTTTATGTAATCAAATTATGACTGTGTTGTCAAGAAATGACATCACATGATGTACCAGACATTATCTTGCAATGTGGAATGTGAAATGTCTGCTTGATGGGGGGGGACGCTGGGGGGTACGCTTGATTTAGCAACCAAGCGACGAGAGCCTACTTGGGTGGTCAAAGATTAAACAGGGAGGGGCAGACGACACCACAAATCAAAAAAGAAATGACGTTTTTCTCCTGACAAACCAACCAAAGCAACGAGAGACAAAAAAAGGACACATGGGACCCGAAGGAGGCATGAATAAAACGATGGAGGCAAGGTGGCAAACTCCCAATAAGCTATCTGACACCACACACCAGCAGTCCCACAGGCCAGCTGACTGCTATTTCCAGCGTGAGATGACCCACCAGCTGTAGCCGTGGAGGTCGGCGTTGGAGGAAAGAGAGAGTGAGACAGTCTGTCTACTTTTTACCAGGACGCCATTCAAGGACGGACACCATTTACAAGTTCTAAAAGAGGATGGCGTACCTCACCGCAACATGCCGCCATGGATTGAGTATCTGCATCACACAGACCTGACTTCACCAGCATCACTCATGCTTGTGTCAACAACTTGAAATTTTCATAATGTGTCATGCAAAACATTTCCATCCCAGCATTGGGTAAAGAGCGTAACGCCATTGTCACGGTTGGGATGTACCATTTTATGTACAGTAGGTGGGGTTGGACCTCGTTCTGCTCTGGAGTTTCAGCAGGGGCGTGGCATCGGGCTGGTGTGTACTTACTACTACCCCCCCCCCCCCCCACCCCCCAGAGAGGAGTTGGAGAGCATCCACACTAGTGACTCCATAACAGGGAGACTGTCGGCAGGAACAGTCCCACCTGGAGGGGCGTGATTGGGAGAATCGGCCTCTCCAATCTAAACCTGAGCGGTGTTATCTGGTTGGATTTCTGCGCCATTTTTGGACCATTAAGTGGGCCAATGGGACCCTAGACCAGATCATCAAAGTTGCGTCTTCATGTTTTGGACGAAGGGAGGAGGAGAGGGGCTTAGCTATCAACTGATCACCACTTGGTAATGAAGTTCATTAAATGTTGGGGTAAGGACGGGGTAAGGACGAGGTTAGGACGGGGTAAGGATGAGGTAAGGATGAGGCAAGGATGGGGTAAGGATGAGGTAAGGACGGGGTAAGGATGGGATAAGGACGAGGTTAGGACGGCGTAATGATGGGGTAAGGACGGGATAAGGATGGGATAAGGATGGGGTAAGGACAGGGTAAGGACGAGGTTAGGACGGCGTAAGGACGGGGTAAGGACGGGGTAAGGACGGGATAAGGATGGGATAAGGATGAGGTAAGGATGGGGTAAGGACGGGGTAAGGATGGGGTAAGGATGGGGTAAGGATGGGGTAAGGACAAGGTTAGGACGAGGTAAGGACGGGGTAAGGATGAGGTAAGGATGGGATAAGGACGGGGTAAGGATGTGATAAGAATGGGGTAAGGACGGGATAAGGATGGTGTAAGGACAGGGCAAGGATGGAGTAAGGATGGGATAAGGATGAGGTAAGGATGGGGTAAGGACGGGGTAATGATGGGGGTAAGGACGGGGTAAGGACAAGGTTAGGATGAGGTAAGGACGAGGTAAGGATGAGGTAAGGATGAAGTAAGGACGAGGTTAGGACGCGGTAAGGACAGGGCAAGGATGGAGTAAGGATGGGATAAGGATATGGTAAGGATGGGATAAGGATAAGGTGAGGTTGGGATAAGGATGGGGTAAGGTAAGGTAAGATAAGGATGAGGCAAGAATGGGATAAGGATGAGGTAAGGACGAGGTAGGATGAGGTAAGGACAGGAAAAGGACGGGGTAAGGACAGGGTAAGGACGAGGTTAGGACAGGGTAAGGACAGGGCAAGGATGGAGTAAGGATGGGATAAGGATAAGGTAAGGTTGGGATAAGGATGGGGTAAGGTAAGGTAAGGATGAGGCAAGGATGGGGTAAGGATGAGGTAAGGACGAGATAAGGATGGGGTAAGGATGGGATAAGGATGGGATAAGGACAGGATAAGGATAGGGCAAGGATGGGGTAAGGAAGATTGTCATGAGTGAACTGCAGAGTGCCAGGAGTCCAAAAGGGGCCAATGATGTCACAGGAATGTGATGTCATCAAGGTCAAACCACTCAAGCAAAACAAAGCCAAGTGCATTGTGGGATTTGTAGGAAGCTGTTCAAGGCAAGCATCAAGTCAAAGGTGCCCAAACTTTTTTCCAATGAGGGCCATGAATGGGAGATAATATATGTGTGTTTATATACAATATAACACTATAACACCATAACACATAGAGGGCATACTATATATACTATATAATATATAATATTATATATAATATTAAATACAATACTATATACGTATTTATATCATTTACATTTGAAATAAGGTTCATTAATGTGTTGATGTTATTTTTTCCATCAGAAATTGTAATTATTGTAATATAATTGTAATTGCAATATATTTCCTAATTATCCTAATGGATAGATAAGTCAAGCAAAGTCAAATATGATAAATATGATATTTTTTATAGTCAGTTAAAGGGCAATTATGAATGATGGACTGATGAAGTTGATTCATTTGCAATTTTAGTTCAATAATTTGTGAATATGCACACTGATTTTTTTTTTCAAGTATTAATAAAAAACGTCTTACTCTTATCTTTTCATAATATGTCATGGTCCCCAAATGGCCCCTGGGCCGCACGTTGGACACCCCTGCTTTAACGTCTTAACAAGTTTCTAAACAAACACAAACACAATGAAAGTGATCTTGGTCTACCTGATCGACACTTGATGATCTCCCCGAACTCGTCCTCCACCGCCTCGTCGCAGTAGTCCTCGGGGCGCACAGCCTCCGCCATGGGTCTACAAGGAAACCGGGTCTAAAAGGCCCCCTTTGGGTCACACAGCCGGGTAGTCCGAGTGAACGTTTGACGGGTCGGGAAGACCGAACACTCCGGAACTGACAGCCGCAGACTGGAATGGAACGGGAAGCGCGCGCAAAGGAGGGGAGCTCCGCGGAGAAGACGGGGACGAGGAGGAGGTGGACCCGGTTTAGTCTGTCAGACCCGAGCAGATGGAGGCGAGCAGGTGTACGGACCGGAGGGGCAGGGGGTTGTCGCAGCATTCCCATCTCGAAATAGTAAGTTGCCTGACGGTTCTGGTCTGCAGACGCCATGCGTAAAAGCCGCGCCAGACGCGTCACGGGAATTCTCTTTCCCGTCTTTTAAACAGGAAGGGGCTGCTCACCTGTCAATATTTGTACTTTCTGGGGGGAAAAGGAAATTGTGGTGTTGCCGCAGAAAAGGGGGGAGAGACGTGGTGGTTTAAACACCCAGATGCCGACTGTGGTGTTACGTATTGCTGTGCTTTTATTGTGAAGTCCTGATATGACCTGCTACAGGATGTGGTATGCCGGTGAAAATCACGGCTTGGCAGGTGTACCTGTCATGTGAAATAAAATAATCATTTCAACTAAATACGTCTGTCCTCTGGTTTGTGCTACAATGTATAATTTTTTTTCCAATTTACGCTACATTTCTAAACTAATTTTTAACAAAAATGTGTGCTATATTATTACAATCTGTGCTTAATGATTACCTTTTTAAATTTGAGCAAACTTGTAGAAGTTTTTAAAATTTTCAATTTTGATTTTTTTTTAATGTACTTCGTTTCTCCATTTGTGCTAAATGTTGGAATTTGGCCACATTTTTCAATTCAGTAACATTTTTCAATGCAATTTGTGCTAAAACTTAAAACATTTTGCTACAAATTTTTCTAAGTCATTTTAAAAATGTTTCTACATTTTACAATTTGGCTGCATTTTTAATTTTGCTAAATTTCTCAACGGGCTTTTATAAGTTCTGCTAAAAGTTTTTAATTCTTTAAATGTGTATTCATTTTTTCAATTTTAATAAAGTATTTTAAAAATTTAGCAAAATCTTTTAATTTCGCTGTATTTTTGTAATTTTGCACAATTTGTCAATGCACTTTTAAAAGTTGTGCTAAAAGTTTTACATTTTTTAAAATGTGTATTAAATTTTTCAATTTTAATAAAGTATTTTTAAAATTTAGCAAAATATTTTAATTTGGCTGTATTTTTGTAATTTAGCACAATTTGTCAATGCACTTTTAAAAGTTGTGCTAAAAGTTTTACATTTTTTTAAATGTGTATTAATTTTTTCAATTTTAATAAAGTATTTTTTAAATTTAGCAAAATGTTTTAATTTGGCTGTATTTTGTAATTTTGCACAATTTGTCAATGCACTTTTAAAAGTTGTGCTAAAAGTTTTACATTTTTTTAAATGTGTATTAATTTTTTCAATTTTAATAAAGTATTTTAAAAATTTAGCAAAATGTTTTCATTTCGCTGTATTTTTGTAATTTTGCACAATTTGTCAATGCACTTTTAAAAGTTGTGCTAAAAGTTTTCAATTTTTTAAATGTGTATACATTTTTTCAATTTTAATAAAGTATTTTTGAAATTTAGCAAAATCTTTTAATTTGGTTGTATTTTTGTAATTTTCACAATTTGTCAATGCACTTTTCAAATGTGCTAAAATTATTTTTTTTCATTTCATTTTCATTAATTTTTAAATTGTGTAAAAAAATTGAATGTGGTTGCTTTTTCCATTTTTTCCTAAATTTTTAAAGCACTTTTAAAATTTGTGCAATTTTTTTTATTGTGCTAGATTGTGTGTAAAATATGTATTTTTGCAAAATTTTAGAATTTGGCTTCATTTTTCAATTCAGCAAAATTCTTTAAAACACTGTTAAGACTAAGGCTATATTAATTTTGCTAGTCAGGGTGGATGCCACAAATATTAAAATCAAGTCGATACCAAGTAAACAAAGGGCCAATATATATAATATTGCATTGTGGACATAGCGGGGGTGCACTTACTCAATACAACCAGCAGTGGGCAGTATTGCTACAGTTTTCTACGCTGCACTTAAAACACACATTTTTAAGACAGTGTGAATATTGTATGAGTTTGTTTTTTTAGAAGAATAATTTTTATAAGACTAATGCAACAAAGTAAAGCTATTTTTATACGGTTAAACAAGTACATTAAACAGTATATATTATATATCTTTACATATAGTGCGTACGTTTGTTTTTTACTGATTCTCCTCTAATTTCAAGTCCATTATTGACTTGATTTTGTGCTTTTAAGTGAAAAGTGGGCCAAAATAAATAAAAGAAAAACAATAAAAGACAAGCTGAGTCTGTACAGATCTTTAATGTGTCAGTGTACAAAGAAATGCTAATTGATGACATCTCTACAAAGGCATCTAAAACATGCCAACGCACACACATGCACATGCATGCACACACTCCGCCGTCACTCAAGCCCACTCCCACACACGCCTCCTAAATCCCTGGGCACATCATTAGACAGTGTTACTCCCCAGCCGATGGGGAGTTTCTGCATAAAAGCATAATCCTCGCTCACAATTTCAAACCATATTCATTACCAAATGATCAAATGACCTGAGCTAAAACATACAAGATGTCGGCACCCACTGACGGGCCTTTCATATTGCCTTTTTGCATCTGAGGAACGTGACATAGTTCCAAATCAAAAGTGACGGGTTCAGACACCTTATTTCTGCCAGAACCTTTTTGAAGTGCGTAATTAAAAACCAAAGCATGTAGGTCATTCTTAACCCGTAGGAACCCACAGTGACACACTTTATGTCCTAAAAAGTAACTATTACACTGTGAATGTAGTATCCCTCCCCAAAAATACACCCCCAAAACTGCACCACGCAGACAATTCGGGTGTCAAAACACCCAGAACCAGAATCAGTTGGAGTGTCAAAGGCTGATCTACGGCCCTCCTAAAGCACGCGTCTCTAGTCTCACTGAGCTGTGACCAAATTCATCACTGTCATGGTGTCAGGAGAGTGTGTCTATCAAGTGATGCCGTCTTTATCCGTGACCCCCCCCCCCCCCCAAACCCACCCCCTCAAGGCATCTGCGGCATGTGTCAAAGTGATGAAGGTTAGATGAGAAAAACAACATGATGATTGGACTTACGACTAACTGAAGGTTGACTGCCATCAATCACGGTAGGATTCGTACCTTGAGACTCCCATAAAAATGCTGTGGTGAAAACTCCACTGTGGTACAGAATCCCTCCAAATGTCCTGGTCTGTGTCATGGTCTCCCGAATCCCGCTCCATCCTCCCAACAAGACCCGGAGTTATTTAAACTCCTCCACTTCTCCAGGATCTCAATCCAGATCCAGAGACAGCACTGAATTTTCCGGGTAAGAATCATGGACTTGGACACGGAGGTACTGAATGTTGGCTGTGTCCATGTCCATCTCGGACCAACTCTAAACCAGACCTTGAGGGACCGTCTCAATCCACGTACTCGGCGGGGTTGCCAAGATTGACAGACCCATTAATCGATAATCCCTCTAAAATGTCCTGGTCTGCACCAAGGACGCCTCCCAGGAAGTATCCGGACAAGATAGGAACCAGGAAGGAGCATCGACTTGACTCAGACCTCCCCAACGATGACTTGACAACAAGATCCCAAGATACTTTACTAGGGTGAAACCTCATTCCCAACCCAAAAGGTTCAGTCCACCCTTAGAATTCTGTCCGAGAACCAGGACCTCATCTTTGGAGGTGCTGAGTCTCATCCTAGAAGTTTCACAGTCGGCTCCAAACCGCCCTTGGTCTACAAATTCTGCCCAATTAATGAACAGAATCTGCGACACAACCAACATTCATTGGGTCATCAATATAGTCATCCATCTTGGATCCGATGTTGAGTCATGGGGGCGGCAGAGGAGCCCAGACTTCACTGTTCCCGGGTACTTCGCCACTTCCCGGTGGATCCCGAGGCATTTCCCGGCCAGTAGAGAGACACAAGCCATGTTTACATGGACCCAAACGGAAAGAACCAAACCTTTGTATGCACCTCATTCCGAAAGAAAAGTGCCAATCCGAATGAATATAAAATCGGATTCACGGGGGTGGAATATTCCTTTCCCCAATCCGATTGAGGTATCTTGTACCGTTAAAAAAAAAGATTGTTTTTTATATAAAAATATAGTAAATACATATTTATAATTATTTTTATAATGCATACATTTGTATATTTTTAAATACAAATTATTTTATTAATTCATAATTTGATTTTATTCATTCAACAATGATGATGATGATAATTATTATGATTATTATTATGTTTTATACATATTAGTATATTTCAAATGTTTAAATTGTCAAACGAATATATATATTCTAATATAGATATGTAATTAATATTGACATTGACATATTGACATATGGACATATAATATTAATATTATTTATATATTTTTATTTAATTTTATTTATATATTTTTTATATTTTTATTTATATTCCAACGTAATTTTAAATCATTTAAATCATAATTTACTTGGAATTATTCTTTGAAAAAAATTCATTAAATATTTTAGGGATGCCCAATAATTATCGGCCCAATAGCAGTATAAAATGTGATATCGGTCTATATCGCTTTCAGATTTTTTCCAGATCATGAAAAACAATATTTGTGTTCATTCCACCACGTGACATCATGATATATGTCATGTTACACATATTGGTATGGGCTGATATTGGTATCAGAAATTTAGAGTTTTTGGCAAAAAAGCCAGTATCGGACATCCCTAATATGCCCAATGGCGGAAACTCATATCGGCCGCTTGAACCAAAGCATCGGTGAGGGTAGGAACATGAAAGCTTTGCCTTCCGACTCGGCTCCCGAATCCCATTCCATCCTTCCAACAAGACCCGGAGGTATTTAAACTCCTCCACTTCTCAAGGATCTCAATCCCGACCCAGAGACAGCACTGAATTTCCCGAGTAAGAACCATGGACTTGGACACGGAGGTACTGAATGTTGGCTGTGTCCATGTCCATCTTGGACCAACTCTAAACCAGACCTTGAGGGACCGTCCCAATCCACGTACCCGGCGGGGTTGCCAAGATTTACAGACCCATTAATCGATAACAGAGATAGCGATCTCCTGACCCTGATGATGGTGGAACCATAGCACGTTTTCACCCCCCGCGGTAAAAATGACGGTACGATGAAAGTTTGTCACATGACTATGCAGTAAGAATTGGTGTGTGCCACCATGACGCACCCCACCCCCGGGCCCCAATGCTGGGAAAACATGCCGTTCAATAAATACATCCCAGTCTGAAGTCTTCTTTAAGGATCGATTGGTTTCTTTCGGCACCACGGAGGCGGACGTGTCAATTTGGTGCAACAATGCTTGAGTTCAAGCCCCAAACCCTAATCCCACCACCCCCCACCCCCACCCTAGTAGTATTCCTCATAGCTCTTTGGGTTGAGGCAGTAAAGAACGCCGGCGCCGAAGGAGAAGATGGTCCCGCCCCAGGCCAGGCCGTAGCCCCAGTTGAACTCGTGATAAATCTTCAGATTGCTGCTCTCGATGAACTTCACGGGGTACAGGACCAGGCCGCAAGTCTGCAGGACCACTAGGGAAGGAAAACAGGTTACTGTCAATATCGGATCAACCGTTACATAACCGGGCATTCAGACCGGGACCTGGTAGGAAGGCACTGCAGGATCTCAATCAATGCCAACTGTGCTCCCAACTCCCTTGACATCATCAACCAACCTGTCATTCTGGGCTGGGATACTATCTACATATACCTGTATACAAACCTGTGGCTAACAGCATGAACGCGACGGGGCCGTAGAATCGCCACCTGGTGCCGATGCACACGGCCACCAGCGCCACCAGGAACGACATCAGCACCAGGGCGGCGCCCCCTAACAACAGCGCCAATGTGACCAGCTGCCAGTCTGGAAAAGACACACAAGGAAATAACATTTCGTGGGAATTTCTAAAACACTAAAAAACATTCTCTGAACCTTGGTGACGCCTAATATAGCCAGTAGTACATTTAAATATTTATACTTCATCTATGGGATTGGTATCGATCGGTATTGGTATCGATTTCACTCATGGTGGATATAAAACATAGTATCTGGATCGGCAACATCAAACTCTATACACTGTATAAATATTTTTATTAATTATTTCATGCTGTAGTCTGGACACCTAGCCCAAGATGCTAATACTGTAGTGTATGTTTAGATTTATACACATTTTAATAGTAAATTATATAAAAATATAGTAAATAAATATGTATAATTATTTTTATAATGCATAAATTTTCATATTGTTAATTAAAAAATATTTTATTTTATTTTTTTATATTTTATTATTTATTAATTCATAATTTTATTTATTCATTCAACCATGATGATGATGATAATAATAATTATGATTATTAGGATTATTAGGATTATTTTATACATATTTGTATATTTCAAATGTTAAAATTGTCAAACTAATATAGATATATTCTAATATAGATATGTAATTAATAAATATTATATATTATATTAATATTGTCATATTGATATTAATATTAATTTTATTTATATTTTTTATTTCATTTTATTTATATATTTTTTGATTTTTTTATTTATATTCCAATGTCATTTTAAATCATTTAAATCAGAATTTAATTGCAATTATTCTTTGAAAAAATGTCATTATATATTATAGGGCTGTCCGATAATTATCGGCTCGATATCAGTATAAAATATGATGTGATATTGGTCGATATCGCTTTCAGATTTTTTCCAGATAATGAAAAACAATATTTTTAAAAATGCTGTATACAACACATGTGTTCATTCCACCACGTGACAACATGATATATGTCATGTTACACATATCGGTATCGGCTGATATCTGTATCGGAGTTTTTGGCAAAAAAAGCCAGTATTGGGCATGTATTATAATTATTATTATCCCTAATATGTTGTATTATGAGGTGGGGTACACCCTGGAATGGTGGCCAGCCAATCACAGGGCACATATAGACAAATGTATTAGATTATTATTAAATATAGACACCTTGTATTTTAGCTTTCTGTGTGTTTAATGTGAACACAGGATAACTTAAGTTTTTTACTTCATTTTTTTTTTCATTTTTGCTGAAGGTTTTGAGAAAAGCGACATCGGTTTCGAGAAATGTTGTTCTAACAATCTGAGGAAAAAAAAGTAAGTTGCTTCTTGAAGAACATTCTGAAATTGGTCCAAAATAGATCATCGCAGCTCTAAAAATAAAACAACGAATCCACACATGATCCAAAGATATCTCATACCTGCAACACGGATGCGCATCAAAAGCAATAAAGCGGCAGCCGCTTCAAAAATAGAAGTGATGTCGGGAAAGAAGTGGACAAAAGTGCACGGAGGCGAGGAAATGACAGCAGGAATGAGGCGGGAATGGAGGATTCTTTTGATGACGAGGAGGCTGCAGCATGGAAAGCTGAAAATGAAAGCGGCAGTGAAGTAGGAAGAAAATAAAAGAGTGGATGAAGCTGAGTAAAAGTGAAAGTGAAAATGAAGAGCGGGTGCACTTAGTACACCCAAGTTGACAAAAAGCCTGCACTAAGGAAAAAGCTGTGCTTGCCATATTTATAGATAGTAGCAGTGTAGATGTGCACTTAAATAGCACTTGTCCCACATTGCTACATCCTTTTTGCTCCCTCTTTTCTCCGCCCGCATCGAAGCAAACGCAAGCCGAGATGTGCTGGACGTCAGTTGATAAGAAAACGATCATCTCTATGGTCTGCGTATCACAATTTCTAATTTTTATCTCATTTTAGAATCTTTCCTTCAATGAGATCGTTCTCTTATTCACGCCAAATGCCCTTTAAGGCCGCCGCCTAGTTGGGTCTGAGTAATAGCCCCCCTGCTGGTTGCAGCCCAGCAGTAAAAGTACAATTACTTCCCTTCCTGAGTTTTTATTTTTTATTTATACTTATTTGTCAAGATTAAATGAGATCTATCAAATGTATTTCTGAAGCTTTAGGACTCCAGCAAACCACAGTGAGAGCCATTATCCACAAAAGGTGAAAACATGGAACAGCGGTGAACCTCCCAGGATTGGTCAGCCAACTAAAATGGACCCAAGAGTGCAGGAAGATTCATCCAAGAGGTCACAAAAGTCCCCACAACAACATCCAAAGAACTGCAAGCCTCACTTGCTTCAGTTAAGGTCAGTGTTCATGACTCCACCACAAGAATGACACTGGACAAAAACAGAGTTCCAAAGCCAAAAACCACTGCTGAAGATAAAGAACATTAAGGCTTGTCTCAAGTTTGCCAGAAAACATCTTGATCATCTCCAAGACCTTTGGGAAGATACTGGTCTCATGAGACAAAAGTGTGTCCCATTACATCTGGCATAAAAGCCACCATTTCAGAAAAAGAAAATCATACCAATAGTAAAATATGGTGGTGGTGGTGTGATGGTCTGGGGCTGTTTTGCTGCTTCAGGACCTGGAAGACTTGGCATTTCTAACGCTTTGGGACTCCAGCAAACCACAGTGAGAGTCATTATCCACAAAAGGTAAAAACAGTGGTGAATCTTCCCTAGGAGTGGCCGGCCAACCAAAATGACCCAGAGAGCTCAGTGACAATTCAGATAAGAGGTCACAAAAGACCCCACAACAACATCCAAAGAAATGCCGGCCCACACTTGCCACAGTTATACCAACAGTAAAATATGGTGGTGGTAGTGTGATGGTCTGGGTTTGTTTTGCTGCTTCAAGACCTGGAAAACTTGCTGTGTTAAATGGAAGCCATTTCTAAAGCTTTGGGACTCCAGCAAACCACAGCGAGAGTCATTATCCACAAAAGGTAAAAACGTGGAACAGTGGTGAATCTTCCCTAGGAGTTGCCGGTCAACCAAAATGACCCCAAGAGTGCAGTGACAACTCATCCAAGAGGTCACAAAAGACCTCACAACAACATCCGAAGAACTGCCGGCCCACATTTGCCACAGTTATACCAGCAGTAAAATACGGTGAAGGTAGTGTGATGGTCTGGGTTTGTTTTGCTGCTTCAGGACCAGGAAGACTTGCTGTGATAAATGGAAGCCATTTCTAAAGCTTTGGCACTCCAGCAAACCACAGCGAGAGTCATTATCCACAAAAGGTAAAAACGTGGAAGAGTGGTGAATCTTCCCTAGGAGTGGCCGGCCAACCAAAATGACCCAGAGAGTGCAGTGACAATTCAGATAAGAGGTCACAAAAGACCCCACAACAACATCCAAAGAACTGCCGGCCCACACTTGCCACAGTTATACCAGCAGTAAAATATGGTGGTGGTAGTGTGATGGTCTGGGTTTGTTTTGCTGTTTCAGGACCTGGAAAAGCTTTGGGACTCCAGCAAACCACAGCGAGAGTCATTATCCACAAAAGGTAAAACATGGAACAGTGGTGAATCTTCCCTAGTAGTGGCCGGCCAACCAAAATGACCCATAGAGTGCAGTGACAATTCAGATAAGAGGTCACAAAAGACCCCACAACAACATCCAAAGAACTGCCGGCCCACACTTGCCACAGTTATACCAGCAGTAAAATATGGTGGTGGTAGTGTGATGGTCTGAGTTTGTTTTGCTGCTTCAGGACCTGGAAGACTTGCTGTGATAAATGGAAGTCATTTCTAAAGCTTTGGGACTCCAGCAAACCACAGCAAGAGTCATTATCCACAAAAGGTAAAAACGTGGAACAGTGGTGAATCTTCCCTAGGAGTAGCCGGTCAACCAAAATGACCCCAAGAGTGCAGTGACAACTCATCCAAGAGGTCACAAAAGACCCCACAACAACATCCGAAGAACTGCCGGCCCACACTTGCAGAGTTATAGTACAGTTATACCAACAGTAAAATATGGTGGTGGTAGTGTGATGGTCTGGGGCTGTTTTACATGGAACCATGAATTCTGCTCCTGAAAGAGAATGTCCAGCCATCTGTTGGCGACCTCAACCTGAAACCAACTTGGGTTCTTCAGCAGGACTATGATCCTAAACACACCAGCAAGTCCACCTCTGAATGGCTGAAGAGAAACCAAATGAAGACTTTGGAGTGGCCTAGTCCGAGTCCTGAGATGCTGTACCATGACCTTAAAAAGGCTTCATGCAAGAAAAGCCTCCAATGTGGCTGAATGACAACAATTCTGCAAAGTTGAGTGGGCCAAAATCCTTCCACAACGCTAAAAGAGACTAATTGCAAGTTATCACTTGATTGCAGTTGTTGCTGCTAAGGGTGGCCCAACCAGGTATTTATTTTGATCTTTTAAAAGAAAGAGGGATGGCACAGGAGTCGGATAAGGAAATATTAGATGCAGAGGAAGCTGGAAATGACAAAAAAGAGCCTTATTTTGACATGCACACATTGACAGGTATGGTTTGAAATATAGTTCATGTACCCCTTTGATGGTGAAAGGGAGAACGTACTCATATTTACTTCATTTGCGCTTGGCAAAATGAAAGATCTCAGGTTGTTTCAGCACCATCAGATGCTGAATGTAATCTGAATGTTCCTCGCTAGTTCTCTTTCCTGTTTGCCACAACTGAATGCAGCCTCATTTCCCATACAAACAAATACAAACACCCATCTCTGGGGACTTGGGAGGGAGGGAGGGGGTCTCTGATGGAAATGGGAGGGGGAAGAAGGGGGTGCAACCTGAGGGATGCAGAGAGGGAAGGAGAAGAGGGATTGGATTGGTGGCCCTAAAGTGTGGACACATGACCAAAAAGGCATACATAATAGTTTTAATTATGTTGTATTAAAAACATGAATCAGATATTAATACATTTTTGTATAGTTGTTTTATTGTTGCCCTGTGATTGGCTGGCCACCAGTCCAGGGTGTACGCCGCCTCTTGCCCGGAGACAGCTGGGATAGGCTCCAGCACCCCCGCAACCCTCGTTAGAATAAGCAGTAAAAAATGAATGAATGTTTTGTTTTAGGCTGCACTGTGGTCGATGGTTGTTTGTCTATATGTGCCCTGTGATTGGCTGGCCACCAGTCCAGGGTGTACCCCGCCTCTCGCCCCAAGACAGCTGGGATAGGCTCCAGCACCCTCCTCGACCCTTGTGAGGTTCAGCGGCAGAAAATGAATGAATGAATATTAATATTTTCATATTTTTCATTGAAATGTTCTAATTTAAACCTATTTTTATTTCTATTGTTGCATATTGTATTATCTGTGTGTATGCTTGGGAATAATTGAACAGATCGTGCGTGTGCAACAACAGACATAAGAGTGTGACATGAAATATTCACATGGCCCTCAGAAGAGACTGTCCGCAAATAGGTCAGCTCTAAGTGGTCACACACATACACACACACACACACACACACACGTAGGATGCCAGCAGTAGACAGTGTTGACATATCTTGCGTGAAGTGTGCGTGTGAGTGAAATGCCTCCTAAAATGAACTTTATGGTGTCCTTGTAATTAGCCCCCAGTGTGCAGTGACAGTAAATTAAGGCTGTAACTAAAAAGGCTCACAAACTCCAGATGAAGCATCTCTCAACCAATCACAGAAGAATTAGGAGAAAAAGATGCAGTGGAAGCCATCCCAAAATGAATCCTTCTGATATTATCCATCCATTTTCTATGTCGCTTATCCTCATGAGGGTCGCCGGGGTATGCTGGAGCCAATCCCAGCCAATCACAGGGCATATAAAGATAAACAACCATTCATACCTATGGACAATTTGGAGTCGCCAAATAACCTAGCATGTTTTTGGAATGTGGGAGGAAACCGGAGTACCCGGAGAAAACCCACACACCCACGGGGAGAACATGCAAACTACGAACAGAGATGCCAAGTGGGGAATTGAACCTGATATCCTGACTGTGTGACCTGCATACTAACCACGGTGCGGTGATATAGTATCAATAAATAATAATCAGAATGATCTGAAGTTCTCATGCAACCAATAATCCAATCAGTCGGACCCGCTGCTCGTTGAGAAGAGCCATACATGCTTTCGTAGCAAACTCGTTTTCACCGTGGGTCACATCGAGAGTGGCCTGTAACTCGGAATCGCCTCGTGATATTAGACATTTGTTTATTATTATTATTATTATTATTATTATTATTACATTAGACTTTTGTTTTTTATTATTATTATTATTACTACATTAGACATTTGTTTTTATTATTATTATTACATTAGACATTTGTTTTTATTATTATTATTATTATTTATTTTTATTGATTATTTTTATTTTATTATTGATTTTGTCTATTTTGTTTCAGTTTCATGTAAATATATATTTTAATGTAAATAAAATCAAATGAATCATAATTATGAAATGAGGTGCGAGTGTGGGTATAAATGTCTATGCATGCATAGTTGAGCACGTGTCTGTCAGGTTTATAATATTTATATAATATTTATTTTTAAACATATTCAAATATTTAGAAATATATATCTTATAATAATTTAATGGGAAGGGGTGCCCTTTTTTGTCCCTCTTTTAAATGTTCGTGCACGTGCTTGTGTGCAAGTGCGCAAAATTAAGTGTTAAAATGTTCGTGCACGTGCCCGTGTTAAGTGTGCATGTATAAGTGTGCAAGTGCGCAAAATGAAGTGTCCTTCCTTACCTGAGCCGAGCGTGCTGCTGCACTGCCACTTGTCGGTACCGGTCGGCTTCCAGCAGGACTCCCACAGGGACAGGTAGTACTGGTCGTCCGCCGTCACCCACGCAGGACTCATTACGGCGCCTATGTCCAGGCACAACGCCAGGAAGACGCACACCAGCCCGACCAGCTTGATCGGCGTCAGCGTGGAGCGGCGCGCCGACTGCTCGGTGTCGGTGACAGCAGAGGACATGTCCGGGCCGGAGAGGCGAGGAGGTGAAGAAAAGTATTGTTTTGTTGTTTTTTTTTTTTTGTGAGGGGGTGTCTTCCTCCGCTGGGTGACGCCGCACCCGCCTTGCCTTGTGCGCCGGACGGCAGCTATGCCTTGTGGGCACGCCTGGAACCGAGCAGGGGTGCTCCGGAACAGAAGCCGCTGACGTCACACGTCCTCGGGGACCAGCAGGTAGCACTGGGTCCTAGAGGGAGAAAAGACTAATTATCAGCCTCTGGGATCTTTCACGGATCTTTACGTCACGTTTCGGAAACTTTTCATGTAAACCGCATACATAAATATAGATTTGCCTGTAATTTATGCCACCTTTTCCCCATTTAAGTTGCAAGTGACATAACCATGTTTATGTACCACTCCCCCCCAAAAATGATCCTTCCGGGGGATTATTATTACCAAAGAAGTCAATCATCTCAAGGCTTTACTGTAATAAAGAACATTAAGCACCATTTCATATAGTTTACCACTTTAATACTCACATCTTGGCTGCACGGTGGACGAGTGGTTGGAACGCAGGCCTCACAGCTAGGAGACCCGAGTTCAATTCCACCCTCAGCGATCTCTGTGTGGAGTTTGCATGTTCTCCCCGTGCATGCGTGGGTTTTCTCCGGGTACTCCGGTTTCCTCCCACATTCCAAAAACATACAACTCCAAATTGTCCATAGGTATGAATGTGAGTGTGAATGGTTGTTTGTCTATATGTGCCCTGTGATTGGCTGGCCACCAGTCCAGGGTGTACCCCGCCTTTCGCCCCAAGACAGCTGGGATAGGCTCCAGCACCCCCGCAACCCTGAATGAATGAATGAATAATAGGTTTAATTAAAAAACAGCATTTTTATTCAGCTGCACAGCAGAAAGTGGTTGGTGTGCAGGCCACACAGCTAGGAGACCCAAGTTCGATTCCACATCTCTGTGTGGAGTTTGCATGTTCTCCCCGTGCATGCGTGGGTTTTCTCCGGGTACTCCGGTTTCCTCCCACATTCCAAAAACATGCTAGGTTAATTGGCGACTCCAAATTGTCCATAGGTATGAATGTGAGTGTGAATGGTTGTTTGTCTATATGTGCCCTGTGATTGGCTGGCCACTAGTCCAGGGTGGACCCCGCCTCTCGACCGAAGACAGCTGGGATAGGCTCCAGCACCCCCCTAATGATGAACAGATCCAAGAACAGATGCAATAGGTGTCCCCGTAAGTTTTGACTTTTGTGTCTATGATGCATTCAAGAACCATGGAACAAAGTGCGAAATCTGATGAACACTGATGAAAAACACATTCAGTGAAGCATAAAGATGTAAACATGTAAGTGTGTGTGTACGTATTCTATACATTTTACCCTTAGGAATTACGACCGAATTACATGGTGAGTTTTTTTCTGTGATATCAAAGGAAAAAAAATGCTGAATCGCTAACGTGAGGGGGATCCACTCTATAGTCGTCCATCGCCATGTTGCCTTTCTTTGCACCTTCACTCTATCATGGGAATGAATAAAAAACATGGTTGAATACTAGTTCACATACTATTACTAGTAAAAAAAAATATTTTTGGCCTATATTGAAAATTTTCAAGTATGAAAATGGTTAAATGAAATAAAATAATGCATTAATTTCTACTGTCAGGAAAATATAGTTTGTTATTAGTATAAACGTGATTATGGGGTTGTTATTTCATGTCTAGAGAGCTCTAATGATGTTAAAAAACAACATTTGTAAACACCTTCCGTCAATGTGGACACTTCGGACACCCCAGCTGCGGCTGCTAACTTCCATCCTCGGACGTCGAACATGAAAAAGCGCTTTATTCATTTCCATCAAAGAATATGAGCACCCTCTGCATACTAACGCAAACATGAAGCAGGGAGACGAGGCCAAGGAGGAGAGCGGGTTTAATCAAATGCTGTTTGTTTATTCATCCAGAAACAAAAGGAAGGATGGAGAGACTTGATGGAGGAGGGTTTGTTTACTCCGCTTAGGGATAATAATGAGCCGTGATGAGAGAGCGGCATGGGGGTGATGCCAGGAAGGTGAAAAAAAATGTCCTTTTCATAACACTCGCTGAATGATGCTCATCCACGTGTTAATGACTCATGCAAATGTTTCCGCTGTCCTTCTTGGGATGGAAGAAATACGCTTTATTGCCTCAAACACGACAATATAAACCCCGTCAAGGACATAAGTTGTCCCCTGTCCTCCTTTTATGGCCCAGTCATCCTGTCCTGTCTAGCGCCTGTCATACTGTATGCTAAGTTGGGTATGTATGTGTGTGGTGTACCACGGGATTAAAGTGTGCTCACCTTAGCCAAACCATCGAACTCCAGGTCTGAAGTACGGTAACTCCAGGGACGGTACGATTGGCCTGGTAAGAAGTAACATTTTTAGCAATATTAAAAGTTCCACAAGTGTAAAAAATTACTTCTTTACAGTCAAACTTACCTTGGATGAGTGACTGGTGAGTCTCTGGGGTCAGATGTTTCTTGCATACACATCTCAGGACCCCAAATACTGAACGCTTTGAGGCTGTCGCTTGGCAACTCAAAGTGTCTGTATGGGATTAACATGCTTAACATGCTACTTCTTGAGCCACTCCTTTCTGCCTTGATCGTATGATTTGGGTCGCCCAGGCATAGTCAGTCAATAAATAGTACTGTATGTCTACTCCATTTAAAGGTGAAAACAACATGAAAACCAAGGATGCTGTATGAATCAGTCATACCTGAAGATCACTTAGAAAGTTGGGAGTCAGTGTCAAATCCGTAGATGCCCATCTTCACCAGTCAAAATGTGTGCCCTTAAGTGTCATTCTCAATCTACTGTATATCGAGGGGTGTCCAAAGTGTGGCCCAGAATGGCTGCGGCCATTCTAAAAGTATGAATTAACAAGAAAAATAAACTAAAACAAAAGTTTTACATTGAAAAATCCACAGTAATTTCACAAGAATAAAGTCAAAACACTAACAAAAAAGTTGTAATATAATGAGAAAAAGACAAATTAAATAACATTGTAATTTTATGAGGAAAATGAAAGTCACTATAGTAGCATAAAGTTGAAATAATAAAAAAAATACTAGAGAAAAGTCGTAATATGAAAAAAAAAAATACTTTTTGGGAAAATTAGGTTGGCGAAAACATTATCATATTAAGAAAACAAAATTTCCAAGAATGAAGTTGAAAAAGTTGGGAGTTTTCTAAAAAAAAAAAAAAAACAACACTAAAATGGAAAAAATCAGTCGTAGTTTGACAAGAATAAAATTCAGCACACTGATTTCAGCGGTGGTGCCAAGCTGACGCACGACTGTCGGCATTTTGTCTCTTCTCCGGGATGCCGAGGGCACAGAAGACGAAGTCGACTGCATCTGCGCTTCAGAAGGCAGCAGATGCGGCTGGAGGGACCCAGCAGAGGCAGGCAAACCTGCATAATGAATAATGTAAAAAGCCTAGAAATAAATGCATTGTGAAATAGAAAAGATGAGTTGTGGATACCAGCTTTTTGTTCATGTTCTGGTAAAACAAGCATATTAGCTTGTTTTAAGCTATGAAAATAAATATAATAATAATAATAAAGGCATATTATTCTACACCAAATGATACCCAACACAACAGGTCAGAAGTGACCGGGGTTAAGTTAGAGGACGTTTCATTTTAACTGATGAGTGTTTTCCAGTTACATGGCTACATAGCATGTGTATACTGATACCAGCATAACATAGCAGTCCCCAGAGGAGCAAAAAAACCTGCTTGAATCGGTCGATTTGGCGTCCTGATGAGCTATGTCGGAATCAAGAGATGAATTATTTGCGGGCTTTCAGTGGAGCTGAATTGGCCAGCGCCGGGACTCGCAGATTCCTTGCTACAAAGTTGGTCTGACGTCCACCGGGCGTTCGTACCGGACGGCTAACATTGGCAGGTGAGACACTGAGGGGCGGGGTTGTGCCAATGATGTAATACGTCCACTGCATGCCTGACGCCTGCGTCGATAAGAGTAACAGCACTTCTATAGACCAGCATCAAACAGCGTGTGACGACTTCTGGCTCAGCGTACCTTGATGCTAAGTCTGGCGTTGTGTCTCTTATTGGCGACGTTGGGGGTGAAGAACACATTGATGAGGGCACCGCTCGAATCAACAGGCGGCAACATTCCCGAGGCGGGGGTCACAGTGAACTCATTGCTGCTGCCTGGCTGGAATGTTGCCACGAACGGCTCAGGCCGTCTGAGAATTTGCACACATTTTTGGGGGGAAAATGTCTCATTTGTTCATTGTTATTCTTACATTGTTAAAAAAAACAACACACACCTGGTGGTGCTGGTAAGGTAGAAGCCTACTGCTGACGTTTTACCAAACTCAGTGGTTTCCGTGTCGATGACATCATCAACATGAGGCTCGTTGGCGATCACGTGGATGGGAAACTCCCAAATGTGTCCAGACACATGCTGGACCACCAGGTCTGCAGAGTACCTACACACACACACACACACACACACACACACACACACACACACACACTTTGGGTTGATACATCTTGGCCTCCTTGCCTCGTCAGTGCCAATATGGCAGGATAGTATTGGATATGGAGTGGGAAGTGTTCTTCAAGCAGAAGACATTAACTCTGCCAGGTATTGATTCTGCATCATGAATGGCCTCTGAGCAGGAAATCAAATGCAATGTACAATCAGCAAGACTAAACCAGAACTGTAAAAATTAATCTTTTAAAAAATTATTAATCATTTCACAGCGTCAGCATTAGATGGAGTCATACAATCAAACAATTCTTCATTTTAATCTAATTTTATTTTGAAATTAGATATACAGAACCTATTTAAAAGTAGTTCATAATAAAACATATTTATATGTACTATTTCTTTATTTAATTATAAACTTCCTGTGTAATTTTAAATTAGTAAATTATTAAAAAGCATTACAAAAAAATAAACATTACAAAGGATGTAGACCGTGATACTGAAAACATATATATCAAAAAGTTATGAGAAAAAAGTTGATGCTAAATTCATTGTCTACTATTACTTTCCTCTTTGTGCACCCCCCCCCAAAAGGGAAAAAAGTAGAGAAAAATACATTGGCCTATAAAATATTTTGATCGTATTTCAATAATCAAGAAATGTATGAATAAAAATGATAGATATGATAAAAATTATGGGATTATTTTAATACATTATTAATACATATTTTAATTATTTTAATATTAGTACATTTCTTGTTTTAAAAAATTGTTAAAATATTTTAACAAATTTTTAAATCAAGAAATGCACTAATTAATACAAATTAATTTATACGAGGAAAAAAATAATTGAGAAAAAGCAATTGGTAAAATATTTTAAAATATTTTAATAATCAAGATATTTATTAATTAAAACTTCAGATGTAAAAAAAATATTGGCCTATGTAGTATTTTTATATCATTTCTTTAATTAATAAATTTATTTATTAAAATTTTGCAAAGGGAAAAAATGTATTGGCCTATAAAATATTTTCATAATATTTGAATAATCATAATAAAACTTATTAAGATGTATCCCATTGGATTTGTGCTAAAAGAAATGTCGTCATCACTTGTTTCGTAGTCTGACATGTTTACTTTCACTATCCCAGCAGTAAAACGGCAGAGAAAACGCCAAGCGATTTGTGAGGTCCATTTTATGATGCAAATATATTCTGCTTTTGAAGGCATATTGTTTTCAGAAGCCAAAACTCCAGCAACTACCTGGAACTACTTTCCTCAGCACCAAAATCCCACCAGAACTCGGCTCAGGACACAAAGTGGGGAGCAAGTGGCTGTTGACGGACTTCACTGCTTATGGGGGTGTCATACAACTTCATGCCAAAAAAATCCCAACTATCCCTTTAACTGCCCACCCCTGGTCTTCCTCACCGCCTCCCCACTGTCAGTGTACATAGAACCTCATCCTTTGTTGGCTTACCTGGTTTTCTTGACCGGGTTGTGGATCAGCCTCAAGGTGAGCGTTACGACACCAGTCTTGGGATCCCTCCGCCCTGCTTCGATGGAGGTCGTCAGGCAGTCGTCTTCGCTGTCTGTACGCACCTCACATTGGAAGTCTTCGACAAGCACTGTGGAAACTGAACAAGTCAAACACAAAAAAGCCATTGTTTGTGTATGTGTATATAGTGTATGTGTGTATAGATAAAAATAGATTTAAATGGGTAAATATTGTAATATTTTATTATATTATAACCTACTAATACACAATTTGGCTATTTAATTCAATGTAACTTTTGACATGTTTGATTAATGATTAAAATTGATTTCTTTAGGCTTTTTTGTGATTGTCTCATATCATAGGGTTGATGCTCATACCCGTTGAACCCCCACTCTTCTTTGTATCAAAGCATGCTTTTCAAATCTCACAATATTAAGATGTTTTTTTTATATTTAATATTAAGAAGGGGCTGCACGGTAATTGAGTGGTTAATGTGCGGGCCACACAGATAGGAGACCCAAGTTCGATTCCCTCCTCGGCCATCTCTGTGTGGCGTTTCCATGTTCTCCCTGTGCATGCGTGGGTTTTCTCCGGGTACTCCAATTTCCTCCCTCATTCCAAAAACATGCTAGGTTAATTGCCGACTCCAAATTGTCCATAGGTATGAATGTGAGTGTGAATGGTTGTTTGTCTATATGTGCCCTGTGATTGGCTGGCCACCAGTCCGGGGTGAACCCTGCCTCTTGCCCGAAGAAAGCTGGGATAGGCTCCAGCACCCCTGCAACCCTTGTGAGGATAAGCAGTGGAAAATGAATTGGAATCATTGTTTAGACATATATGGCTAAATTTGTGTCAACGTGTTGAAAGTTTTCCTCCTATTTTTGTTGAGAACTGATATTTTCCTGAAACTTACTGATGTTCCACTGCTGATTACTAAGGAACAGAAAAATGTAGACACAATTTTTTTTCTGATATAAGATGAGACGCTAATCTGTCTTTTGGTACATACAATGTCTATACAGCCCATGAACATAATATTCTGTGTGCCTTGAAAAATTTGTAAAAATCATCAAAAATGTTCGGTACCGAGAGGGACGGTTTTTCAAAAAAGCTTTTCAAAGTGCTGGACTCAATGAGGAAGATCAACAAAGATCCCAGAATGAAGAGTCCATGTGTCCGTACCCCTCTAGAAAGTGAAAGTTAAGCTTGTGTACGAGAAACTGAGTGTTGCGCAACTGTACTTGTGCTATGTGAGCTGGGTTGTCATGGAAACAATCATAAGGGCAGCTATCAGACTGAAGCTAAAAGTGTAATAATAATAATATGATTATCTAAGACTAACACATACCTTCATTTCCACTTGAACTCTGCACTCCGGGCATGCATCCAGTGAGCAGCACATCAAGCGTCTTCTCCAGCTGGCAGCCCGCTTCACACTGCAGCACGCAGAGCGGTGAGTTGTCATCAAACGTTTTCACAGGAATCCCGCAGAGAGGATAGATCCAACAGATGGTCGACAGCTTCTGCCCTGACCTGTTTAACACACACGTGTGGAGAATATGTTATACTTCACTACAGTGGAACGCGGAAAAGCTGATATCACTCAGCATGGCTGATTTATATCCATGTAAGTGGTTGTCGAAGTAAATGAAAATTAACACTGACTTGTGACTGTGGCCAGAGACAGAAGGACAATAGGAGGTAATAAAAGAAACGTCGGAGAAATGACTCAGTTCTGCCCTTTGCTATATCAAGTTAAAATCATGACTTGTACTGTTTTAGGGCTGCACGGTGGACGAGTGGTTGGTCGAGGTATGAATATATATTTAACACAAACACACTATTTTACTATTTTACTATTTAACGGTCCGCCTTGAATTATTAGTCTAATTTTATTTGTAAAAGTGTAATGCTATAAGCTATCTCATTTCCTTTTTTTCAGGAAAAAAAATATATATAAAAAATATATATATATATAAAAATAAATAAATAAATAAATATATATATATATATATATATATATATAAATTATATATATAAATATATATATATAAAATATATATATATATATTTTTTTTTTCTTCAAAAAATTTACAAAAAAATTCAAAAAAATTAAAAAAAATTTCAATTTCGTACTTGTTTAAAGTGTGTTTTTTTAAATTTTTTGAAAAAATATATATATATATATATATATTTTTTTTTCAAAAAATTTAAAAAAAAATTCAAAAAAATTTAAAAAACTTTCAATTTCGTACTTGTTTAAAGTGCTCCTGAAAAAAAGGAAATGAGATAGCTTATAGCATTACACTTTTACAAATAAAAAAAAAAAAAATATATATATATATATATATATATTTTTTTTTAACTGAATAAGACATCATGTTAAAAGTTGAAATACTCCAAAATAACTGGCAGGCCAGATTCAAATGCTTGGTGGGCCGCATGTGGCCCCCGGGCCGTAGTTTGTCCACCCCTGTAATAGTGGTTGGATTACAGCAGCATTAAGTGTATTTTTTTTTTGTTTTTTCAGAAACCAATTCAATGGCGGGCGAGTGGTTAGCGCGCAGGCCTCACAGCTAGGAGACCCGAGTTCAATTCCACCCTTCCTCCCACATTCCAAAAACATGCTAGGTTAATTGGCCACTCCAAATTGTCCATAGGTATGAATGTGAGTGTGAATGGTTGTTTGTCTATATGTGCCCTGTGATTGGCTGGCCACCAGTCCAGGGTGTACCCCGCCTCTCGCCCAAAGACAGCTGGAATAGGCTCCAGCACTTCCCGCAACCCTTGTGAGGATAAGCGGTAGAAAATGAATGACTGAATGTACTGTTTTAAAGCAGCACACAATGCACAATCCTGCAGGTATACAAACTAGACACCGTTTCTTGCTTGTCGGGACATGGAGGGGCTTCATCGTGATGCACAGCCAGGCTTGTTGGGGGTCCATGGACTTGGGCGCAAACACCACCGGCACATCCAGACAGTCCCCGCCGCTGATCTGTACACCTGCAGCAAAGATCATAGCGCCATCTTTTACAAATATATACTACTTGATAAATCATGCGGTTTTGTGCTTGAATACTGCCTATTATATTAAAACATAGTCACAGTATTTAAGCAGATGTTATATATTTACTATACATTAACTAAAACTAAAAAATATATGTCCTTCAGGAGAAAGATTCAAAGGTATTGTGATGATCTACACTGGTCACTAGGTGTCAGTGATGTGACTGTAATGTTCAGAGAGACACACAAGCACCAGACTCGGTCACCGGGAAAACAGGGTTTTATTGCAGGTTTGAATTATCTCACAAGTACAATACTCCCTTATAAAAAATCCCTCAACAAAACACAGGCTCTTGTTATGGGCGAAACATAACTCTGAACCACCGACATCACTTCCTGTCCCATCTGTTTCTTATTTACCATCATTATGTCTATTATATTGGGTAATAAGAGTGTAAAGGTGACTATAGGGGTGTTATTGCATGTCTATAGGGCTCTAATAATATCATAACCTGTATTTAGAAAGTTATAAAAAGGTTTTCTATGCTATACCTATGAAAATATTCAATTTATAAAATATTTGGCGAAAATTCACTTATTATAGTGAAGAAGCAGTTAACCGTGATAAACGCGATTAATGTACTGAAAACATATGCTATATTTTTTGGTTTCAACAAAATCTCATCTCAAACCAGATTTCAGTTTTCAGCCGTACGATTGCTACTGAAAGCCTAACAATGATAACGATAAATTGTCGGTAAGTTCTTAGGATCATACGCATAGGCATCGGCATCAATCCTTCGGTGTCTACCTACCTACCTTACCATCATTCACTGACAAATGTGTCGGACGTGGGAGAGATCTGTGTTTTTTTTTTTGGTATTAAATTGCATAGTCAGTGAACGCGACCAGTCCAGGGTGTACCCCGCCTCTCGCCCAAAGACGGCTGGGATGGGCTTCAGCACCCCCCGCGACCCTCGTGAGGAAAAAGTGGTAGAAAATGAATGAATGAATGAGTCAGTGAACGTACCTTCAGCTTGGCTTAAAGACAGAGAGAACACGCCCTTGTCAGGAGTCACTGGGCAGCAGTCAGGCGCCCCGCTTGGATCCTTTTCTATGACACACAAAGACACAGCAGGAAGTCATAATTATGTGTGCATTTGCATGAAGGATACGTAACATTCCATTTATATACTGTATCTATAGTCACACAGTGGAACCTGTTTAAGTCTGACTGGTGTCAACATAATCGAAATTTTCTTCCAGAGACATTACGAGGCTGAGTGATAATAAAGTGTGTTTGCTTGTTGACATGGTTTTTTCCTCCATTTGTGAGTGTAGTTGCGGTATTTTGTCTTGGCTAGAATTAACAATAACGATTTATATATGCGCAAAAGAGATGCTCATTAAAATATCTACGTCGACAGCCTCCCCAACTCACGGTGCAACCAAAAATAACATGTGGAATACACAAAATAGACATAAAAATGCGATATCGTTTGTTATCACATACTACAGTATTAATTGGCCCTGTACCCTAGAAGCCACCCATGAATGATACGGGAAAAGGCCGAAATGATACTGTGTCAAAGCCCAGGGCAGTGATACTGATAAAATATAGAGTTTAACCATGTCCAGTATCAGCCCCCGTAGCTGTCCACTCAGAGCGCGCTGCTCTGGTATTGTGCCCGTGAAACAACCAATCAGAGAACAGAAAATTTTCGGGAAACAAAATGGTCTTTTGATTAAATAGTACGTGATAATACGGTCAAAAATAACATGCGTGCCAGTATCAGCCCTCCCTGGCCTGATACCAGACAAACCATGTGATAACCTATAAATATCAGTGTTAGATTCTCGATCATGAAAACCGAAAAATGCTGTATACAACACATATGTGTTAATTCCACCACAGGCAATATGTCATGTTACACATATCGAAATGGGCTGATATCGGTATCGGAAATCAAGAGTTAAACAATATCGGCATATTTAACAAAAAAGCCAATATTGAACATCTCTTATTGACACACGCAAAACAATATTATGCTTGTTTATAACCCACAAGGCATGCTGGGAAGCCCACATGCACCGGTCCTCAGCAGGAGGACCTCGGGGGTAATAAATAACATTGTTTTTCATGTACGTATATTAGTGTGCAAGTGTATTTTTTTACTGACATAGTGTGTTTTCACACAAATTAAGAGAAAATGTTTTCATAAAATGTGTGAATTTGCAGGTATCTATTGTATATATACTATTTATGACACGGTCCTGGCTGGACCACACATTAAAGAAATGAAACTGAACCCCATCGGGAGCACATTGTGACCTGTGAGCGTGATGCGAAGCGTCGCCACGTCCTGGGTGGGGTTTCTGAAGGGAATAGTGATGGACTCGCTGGAACCAACAATGCAGGAAATGCTCACAGGTTCCTCCCGGCTCGGCATGAGACCGCAGCCAAACAACAACATGCACCATTCTTGCATCTACAGTAAACCAGTCACATGGGGCGGAGGATAGCAATGTTATTGAGCCAAGATCGGTGGTAATAAAGACAAATAAAAACAGTAAAGCTGCTGTTAAGACAGTGAGTAATGTGTATATTTGTCAACACCTGAGGGCACGTGAACGTTATCTTGGCGACGTGGTTACCCTGTCCTATGGATGATGGAGTGAAACGGACCCCGAGCTGAGTGGCGGAGTGGGGCCCCACAATAAGCTGAAACACACACAAGCAGAAGATAAACCAAAAGAGCACCAAAATCCTACATTGATACCCTTATTAACCTCAGTCATTAAGTGTGGAAAATCATGGAAAAATCATTTGATTACAATTTTACAATTACAACTTTTGCACTACAGGATCTTAAAGGGCACCTATTATGTTTTTTCCACTTTTCTGACCAATAAATGTAATTAAAATGTTGTATTGTCGTGTTAAACAATGCCAAAGTTTGTGGAAGTGAGCCCTGAAAAACGTTTTGGATGGTTCTGAACACTCACATTCAGAGAGCGTTCTAACACTGGCGATGTGTGATGTCACAAATTGGCGGGCTTCCTTATATGGGCATACGCTGTAGGCTAGATACGCTCTCTGTACTCTGTACCGCTTCTCTGTTTACGTGTCTCTGTGTTAGCAAAGGCTCCCAGGAAATGTTTTTTTAGGTGTAAGGGAAAGCTACTGTTTTCACAGGATGTTATGCATGTTATGGGCTGAAACATAACTCTGAACCACCGACATCACTTCCTGTCTCATTTGTCTCATTTTATTTACCGTCATTATGTCTATTATATTGGGTAATAGGAGTGGAAAGGTGACTATGGGGGTGTTATTTCTTGTCTACAGGGCTCTAATAATATAATAACCTGTATTTAGAAGTTTATAAACAGGTTTTCTATGTATGCTATACCTATGAAAATATCCCATCTGTAAAATATTTTGCGGAAATTCACTTATCACGGTCGGGTTAAGAAGCAGTTAACAGTTATAAACGCGATTACTGTACTGAAAACATATGCTATATTTTTTGGTTTCAACAAATGTTCATCTCAAGCCAATTTCCAGTTTTTTTTCCAGCCGTACGATTGCTACTGAAATTGATTGCTACTTTTGTAAGATTTCTTAGAACCTCCTTAAGACCCAACAAGTGCAACAAGTGCATGTAAATTCTTGCATTTTTTCAACTGGTCTTGAAATTTTCACCAGGAGTGTATTGGGTATATGCCATTGAGGATCAAGGCTAAGGTTAACCCTAGACCAGGGGTCTCAAACACGCGGCCCACACTAGTTTGAGGCCCCCGCCTTGATATGAAAGTTTAATGTTAGTGCGGCCCGCGCAAGTTTGATATGCTGTATGGTATCATGTACCCAGAAAAAATTATTACGTTTGATTCATGTTCATGTTAAATCTTAAATAACTGTTAATAGTTATCCTCCCCATCCGTGTGGAAGTGGTAAGTTTTTTAAGTTATTTAAGTTTAAAGGAAATAACTTGAAGGCTACCGTTTAGCTCGCTAGCTCTCTAGTTTGCGAGTTAGCAATGTGTCTCAAGACCCTGCAGTTGCGCAATATGTTGTAAATAAAAAGAGTATAAATGTGACTATAGTCGTGTTTTGTCATGTCTACAGGGCTCTAATAATGCTTTGTTCATTTTAATCTGAAAAAAATCATTTGTCTACCCACCAACTATATGTGGTTTCTTAAGTTTTTATTATTTGCCGTTTTATTATTATTATTATATTTATTTATTTATTACTGATTGATTTTCTTCATTCTTGATTTGTTTATTTATTTTCCATCTTATTTTGTGTAGAAAAATAAAAAGTAAGATATTTGAGAACAGTGGAATGTTTTATCAGAGCTTTTCTTGTAGAAAATTGGAACCAAAGCAAAGTTTTAAATTTATTTTTTTTTAATAAATGCGTTTTTTTTGGGGGAAAACCTTATGTGGCCCAGTCTCACCCAGACCCGAGCTCCAGTGGCCCCCAAGTAAATTGAGTTTGAGACCCCTGCCCTTGACAGTTTGTCTATGGAGCATTATGAGCAGTAGAGCACAGGGTTTCGGTTTGGATGAGAAAAATGAAGGCTTACAGTATTTCCTGAGTCCATTTCCAGCGTATAGTTCCTGGGGTTACTGTTGGTTACCATCAGCTCCACCTTCTCTGCCGTTGGGTTGACCACCGGAATGGACTGTCTGGTCCATCTGAGACATACCACACTTCTTCATAAATCCCCCAGAAAGTACAATTCCCTTCCAAGTGCATTTGAATGTTGAGAAATGATAAAGCCAAGGCACTGTATCATTTTTTTGGTCTTGTGTTTCCTTGAGTCACTCACTCAGTCGCTCAAATATTAATATTCATTCATTCATTCATTTTCTACCGCTTTTTCCTCACGAGGGTCGCGGGGGTGCTGGAGCCTATCCCAGCTGTCTTCGGGCGTGAGGCGGGGTACACCCTGGACTGGTCGCCAGCCAATCACAGGGCACATATAGACAAACAACCATTCACACTCACATTCATACCTATGGACAATTTGGAGTGGCCAATTAACCTAGCATGTTTTTGGAATGTGGGAGGAAACCGGAGTACCCGGAGAAAACCCACGCATGCACGGGGAGAACATGCAAACTCCACACAGAGATGGCCAAGGGTGGGAATTGAACCCTGGTCTCCTAGCTGTGAGGTCTGCGCGCTAACCACTCGACCGCCGTGCCGCCAAATATTAATATAATAAATAATAATAATAAATATTGACATAGATTCTATGTGCATATTGCCTCTGTAATCACCCAATTACTATGGTCAACACTATGCACAACTAGCAACATAAGCAATATGCGGCGTGGCTGCGTTGGTACCTACTTGCCCAACTGACAGCAGACTTGTGGTAGCGTAACAACTGGGGAGGGAATGGCATAGAACTCCAGCTGGTACCAAAACTCTCCGCTTGACTCCGACTGGAATATCACGCTGAAACAAAAACAAAACAAAACACCACCACCAAACCAAACACCGTAAAATAATATTTATCATGCATGTTAAAATTTAATTTATAACAATATTAAAACTTCAAATTGATCACAAGGTTAGTTTTGTATGGTGTAATTACAAGTAAAATGCTTCCCAAACAAAAGTAAGGAAATATTTCTTGTTTTAGGTCAGAAGTGCCATGCATTTTGCTGTATTGTCGGCGTTATGTGTGTTTTATGGACTTTATGAGTGCTACTCCTGTAGAACCTGGTAGTCCGGGACACTTTGCTGCTGACTATCAATCTGACAAGGGAGTCAAACTTTATAATTGATGTGCACATCAAGTGTATTTTTTTGCAGTGTTTAATCACCTGCACATCATAAAAACATGTAAAAAGATAACTATACAACGTAAAAGTAAAGGACCATGCTCTCACAAAACACTTATGTCATTGATAACAGTCATGATGATTGGACACCACATGATACTTTAGATACATAATTAACATGTGGTTTTATACTGAAGCAGCTGATGTGTGTTAAGAAGCAAAGCACAAGGTATTAATTTAATTAACGCGTGTGATGACGAAGGACACCAAAGGTAATGGCTGTTATTAGATTTCAGTATTACCTGTGTTACAAAAGAGAGAAATTCTCACCTGCCTGTGCTCTTCCCTATTTTGCCGGGAGAAAACGTGACTTTGTAGGCGAGGGTCTCCTGCGGCGGCACCGAAACCCAGTCGGGTCCTTGCAAGTTGTCTCCTTCCAGGGCTACGCTTAGAATGAGCAGTTCTTTTCCTGGGTTTGTGACGGGGATCTCTATGACGACTGACCTCTGCAAAGGGGTAACGTTGCACAGAAAGAAAAAACGTAAAAAAAAAATTTTAATATTTTTTTTACTATGATTGATGTGATGGACAGCGGTTTGTTGAGCTTACATGAACAGTGCATTGCACAGTGAAGGTGCTCACAGGTGTTGCAGGTTCACAAAGGATCTCCAGCGTGTAGAACACCTCATAGCGTCCGACGACATCACCTACAAGACATATGCACATACAGTGGATGTATACTGTATATCAAATAGTCTGAAAAGAAAAAATAATTTTAAATATTTACCTTTGTCACCGTCTGACTTATCATCACCCTCAATGAATGATACGCAACCTGTGAGAAACATTAGACTTTTTATTTATTTTTATTTAACTGCTTGCATCCATAAAATTATAGAACACAGGAATAGTCACATGACAATCACATCATGCATTCAGCAATGACCTGATTGCTGTCCTTGTTTCCGTGGTGACACCGCCATGATGTACACGCTGCTTTGGCCAGGTTCAACCTCCAGGGATGAATTGCCACTTACGACTGATAGGTCTGTAACTACCTGCACACACACACACACACACACTCATGCTTATTTAATTTTGCTGACTCGCCGTATTTGTTAGACTGATTGCATGAATGCCAACCTGAAGTGACCGTTTCGTTTGACTGTAGTTGGGGACACTGAGTTCCACCATGGTGGTCTTGCCCACGGGGCAGTGCAGTACCACATGATCCACGGGCAGAGGGCGCTCGCCCACCCCTCGAAGGGTAAACACTTGCTCAATCCCGTTGCGGTCATTATGCAAGGACAGCTTGCCCTGCCGGAGTCGATGGCAAGTTAGTGATATCATCAATTACGTGCTTTGCTACTGAAGAGAGGAGTTCATTAGGCACACCTGGGAGCACAATCTAATTAGATCCAATACAACATGAGGGTGGGTCGGTTTTTATTGGCCCCTGGGGAATATTCCCTACTTAAAATGAAACATAATGAAGGAGGATTAAGGCCCCCAAAAATAAAAATTTTAACAGTTAGAACCGTAGTTGTGTACTCGAGTCAGGACACTTGGTGTCAAGTCAGACTCAAGTCACACTTTTGATGTTTTTGGACTCGACTTGCCTGTATCTTCAAAGACTTGCAACTCGACACTTTGACATCAAAAACTTGTAACCTTGTTAGTGAATGTGTTGAGTAAAATATGCCCCCATTCAAAATATTCACCTTTTTGAATATTGTTTTTATGTAAACATATTTTCCCTTTAAATCTGCCTTATTTCTAAAATCAAAAATACTTCAACTTGCTGATATAGTTCATCTTCAGCTAAAATAATGCATAAGGCTAAAAATAAGCAATTACCTAAAAATGTCATCCAATACTTCTCTACAAGAGAGGAGAAATATGATCTCAGGGAAGAACTACATTTGAAACACTTATATGCTAGGACTATGTTAGCATTAGCATAGCATTTCAATATGTGGAATCAAACTATGGAATGGATTGAGTAAGGAAGTCAAACAATGCACAACGATGAGCCAATTCAAGAAACAATACAAGCAGTTGATGTTTGCTAAATACAAGGATGAAGAGTCTTGAACCAGTCATGATGTGCTATATATATCACTATATTGACACTTACTATGGTACCCATTATGGCATTGGATGCTCATATCACCTCCTACTTCAGTATGTGACAAAAAAATAAAAATAAAAATAAAAATAAAAATAAAAATAAAAATAAAAATAAAAATAAAAATAAAAATCAATAATAAAAAATCAATAATAAAAAATAAAGTAAAAGAAATAGTAAGATAAAATTAAAAATTTAAATTACATTAGGAAAGCAGGAAGTGAACAAATGTAACAGTTACTGATTGTAAAAGTACCAGATGGAGGGGTAGGATTTAATAAGCTTTAATTCTTCCTCGGGGCGGCACGGCGGTCTGGTGGTTAGTGCGCAGACCTCACAGCTAGGAGACCAGGGTTCGGTTCCCGCCCTCGGGCCATCTCTGTGTGGAGTTTGCATGTTCTCCCAGTGCATGCGTGGGTTTTCTCCGGGTACTCCGGTTTCCTCCCACATTCCGGAGGCATGCTAGGTTAATTGGCCACTCCAAATTGTCCATAGGTATGAATGCGAGTGTGAATGGTTGTTTGTCTATATGTGCCCTGTGATTGGCTGGCGACCAGTACAGGGTGTACCCCGCCTCTCGCCCGAAGACAGCTGGGATAGGCTCCAGCACCCCCCGCGACCCTCGTGAGGAAAAAGCGGTAGAAAATGAATGAATGAATAATTCTTCCACCGGTCTGGGGCTTTGGACATGTGGAACTGGGAACTGATTATGGGATGCACTCAATTGTAATCTGATGCATGTTCAAATGACATTAAACCATTACAATTACCATTACCATTGAATGCATCTATCAATGACCAACCAGGTTTAAGAACAAACAACAAATGTGAGGATTACATGTCTGTGCAGACTAAATCCTGAATGTTATGTCAGCGCTCTTTTTCTGTGACTAAGTCTTTTCACACCGGTCTGGGGCTTTAGCTGGAACTTTTTTGTGATAATAAGAACTGGGTGGACTAGGACGGGTCCCGGGCTCCATTGTATAACAAGTGAGTTAAATTGGCAAAGGGATGTGAAAAGACACAGAGAGAAACAACAAAACAAACATTACCATGACGACGCATTGTGAGGTGGGATGAAAAGTCAGAGGGTAACATGTTCTAGTCCCCGCCGGTACAATCAAAACCTCGGGGCCATGGAAGTCTTTACCGCTCAACTCAGCATGCAGCATCCAGTCTTGGAGTGTCTCATTGTGCTGCGATACAATGATGCACAATTGTATGTTGTTGTTTTTTTCATCTTCTAACATCAATGCAGAATTACTAAAGCAACAACTCACCAGAGGTATGTCTTGTGTGACTGAATGCTGAGCAGGTGAACTAAAGTCCAGGTGGACAGATCCTCCCTGTAGGAACAAATTACATTTTTTTTTTAATATTTTGTTTTAGTTCACACAGCAAACCTATTGAACTGTAGTAGTCTTGTGTTAGTAGTGCCATTGCTACTATTGCTGTACAAACAAATATATAAACATTACAGTACATACTTTGACGTCTGCTCAACTAAGTACTAATGAGTTACGGTGAGCACGACTACTCCACACAGAGATGGCCGAGGGTGGAATTGAACTTGGGTCTCTTAGCTGTGAGGCCTGCGTGCTAACCACTCATCCACCGTGCAGCCTGTGCAACTTCATAATTTCTGATTATATACACAAAACTCATTCATTCATTTTCTACCGCTTTTTCCTTACGAGGGTCGCGGGGGTGCTGGAGCCTACCCCAGCTGTCTTCGGGCAAGAGGCGGGGTACACCCTGGACTGGTGGCCAGCCAATCACAGGGCACATATAGACAAACAACCATTCACACTCACATTCATACCTATGGACAATTTGGAGTCGCCAATTAACCTAGCATGTTTTTGGAATGTGGGAGGAAACCGGAGTACCCGGAGAAAACCCATGCATGCACAGGGAGAACATGCAAACTCCACACGGAATCGAACCCCGGTCCTCCTAGCTATGAGGTCCGCGCGCTAACCACAAGACCGCCCCTATATTTGAATTAGTTTATGAAAACAAAAAAAAAATACACTCAATGTTGCTGTAATCGAAGCACTATTACAGGAGTGGGCAAACTATGGCCCGGGGGCCACATGCGGCCCACCATGCGTTTTAATCTGGCCTGCCAATTACTTTCGGAGTATTTCAACTTTTAACATGATGTCTTATTCAGTAAAAAAAAATAATAATAATATCGTACTTTGATGTGGTGTGATGTTTAAAGTGCTCCTGAAAAAAGGGAAATGAGAACATTTAGCTGATAGTATTACACTTTTACAAATAAAATTAGACTAATAATACAAGGCGGACTGATAGAATTATAAGCGTAAAATAGTGTGTGTGTGTTAAATATATATTCTGGCCCCCGCCACAATTTTAACTCAACACGGCCCACAAGTCAAAAAGTTTGCCCACCCCTGCATTATTATTATTATTATGCCATTGGAGCATCTCTTATTGGCAGATGTCACCTTCATGGGGGCTTTAACATACTGGAGAAAACAGCAACTTCATTACTTAGGGGGCCCATTATGCTCATTTTTGGACCCTTTGCATTGAGTTGTGGTCTCCTATAGAGTAGCTACACACAATAACCCGCAGAATCTGCACCTATTCCAGCCGTATTTCCTTTGATTTGTGCTTCCTGCCAAAACGGTCTGTTTTAATGTATTCCACCCATGGCCCGCCTCTGGGAATGCCCACTCCGCTGTGATTGATCACACGCCCAAAGTGCTTCCTAACTATGAACCATATAAGGAAGTCCGCCCCTCTATGACATCCCTTACTACATTTATAGGTCAGAAAAGTGGAAAAAGACATGGCACAAAAGCAGCTGTACCGAGCCCACTTTAGGACATTTAAAGATTAATCAAAGTGATCAATTATTGCTTTTCCTGATTAAAACGCTGTCAAGACGTACCGGTGAAGCAACCAGCGCCTCCATCAGGTAGACTCTGGTATCAAAGCAGGACCTCAGAACCATCTTACATGTAAACTGGCCGACACAGTCCGCTCTGAAGCGTAGGGGGAGTTTCACACATTCCTGATCTATGATCGACATAGTCACAAATGAAAGACTGAAGATTTCCATATGAAAAGTATATTACATCCTACTTGTGTGCATACCTGTAGGATTCTTCCATATGTTGACATCTTTCTTCAGAGGGATTGTAACAGTGTTGGGTACACTGAAGTACAGAGGCAACGAAACCTCCACATTGTACTGGATGCCTTTACTGTGGTCAACACCCCTCAGTTGGACCTAGCGGGGGCAACACATGAGGACAATCAACTCCACGTTATATGCCTTGACAATGCTATTGTAGTTGCATTTTTTATCATAATATTTCATAAAATAATACATTAGTATTTATTAATTACCAAAATCACTGTAAATACCGTATTTTCTGGACTATAAGTCGCTCCGGAGTATAAGTCGCACAAGGCCAAAAATGCATAATTAGGTAGAAAAAAACATACATAAGTCGCACTGGGGGTGGCACGGTGGTCTATTGTTTAGCGCGCAGACCTCACAGCTAGGAGACCAGGGTTCAATTCCACCCTCGGCCATCTCTGTGTGGAGTTTGCATGTTCTCCCCGTGCATGCGTGGGTTTTCTCCGGGTACTCCGGTTTCCTCCCACATTCCAAAAACATGCTAGGTTAATTGGCGACTCCAAATTGTCTATAGGTATGAATGTGAGTGTGAATGGTTGTTTGTCTATATGTGCCCTGTGATTGGCTGGCGACCAGTCCAGGGTGTACCCCGCCTCTCGCCCAAAGACAGCTGGGATAGGCTCCAGCACCCTCCGTGACCCTCGTGAGGAAAAAGCGGTAGAAAATGAATGAATGAATGAATGAAGTCGCACTGGAGTATAAGTCGCATTTATTGCTAATTTGGTAATTTTTTGCATTTTTTGGTAATTTATTTGACAAACTACTTGACCAAAACAGACATTATGTCCTCTTGGAAGGCAAGTTCTAACAATAAAAGAATAGAGAACAGGCTGAATAGGTGTAAGATATGCTAACACAATGGTTATTCAGCTACACAAAAAATAAGCATGAACACAAAAGGTGTGCAGTGTTTATGGAACAAACAGTTTTTTCATTTAGTCGCTCTGGAGTATAAGTCGCAGGAACAGCCAACCTATGAAAAAAAGTGCGACTTGTAGTTCAGAAAATACGGTAATTTAACAAGGAAATGAAACCAACAACAGCAAAAATGAATTTTTTTTACAAATTTTTTACAAAATTTTACAAGAATGAAGTGAAAATATAATCTAATTTGTGCAATTTTAGTAGCAGAAAGTTCAATATTCAAGTCCTAATATTATGAAACACAAACAAAACAACAAATACAGTTGCAATTTTTAGAATATGCGGGAAAATACTGCGGGAAAATGTATACCGTATTTTCTGGACTATAAGTCGCTCCAGAGTATAAGTCGCACAAGGCCAAAAAATGCATAATTAGGTAGAAAAAAACATACATAAGTCGCTCTGGAGTATAAGTCGCATTTATTGCTAATTTTTTGCATTTTTTTGGTAATTTATTTTCCAAACTACTTGACCAAAACAGACATTACGTCCTCTTGGAAGGCAAGTTCTAACAATAAAAGAATAGAGAACAGGCTGAATAGGTGTAAGATATGCTAACACAATGGTTATTCAGCTACACAAAAAATAAACATGAACACAAAAGGTGTCCAGTGTTTATGTAACAAACATTTTTTTCATTTATAAGTCGCTCTGGAGTATAAGTGGCAGTAACAGCCAACCTATGAAAAAAAGTGTGACTTATAGTCCGGAAAATACAGTATATTATTTGTATTGATCGCATGGTATACCTGCTTTTTGGAAAGCATACACGCCGCCATGCTAGTCCTCACTGTGCTGCTGTGCAAAGTGTACGTCAGCATCCGCCTCTGAAATTCAGTGGAGCTCATCCTGTGCTGCGCCCACATAGCCAGGCCGTTTTCCCAGGCCATATTGGTCAGGGGCAGACCAATGACCTCGTCACACATCTGGCCCACGGTGCAGCGCAGGCGCAGCACTGACACGCAACCATCCGCGTTTGCTGAAGGGAATAAATACACTACTGCTCAAAAGTTTGGGATCGCTTGCAAATTTCTTTGAAAAAGAAAATTTTCATGCATTTCACAATTTCTTTTTTCAATTTCACAAACAATTAAAATGAATCAGATGATTATCAAAGAAGGATGTACATTTTTGCATAGAGGCCTACTATCAACAACTGTCAGTCCTCTGCATCAATCTCCTGGTATGGCTGCTAATCCAAGTTCATCATTTTATAAGGCTAATAGATTATTAGAAAACCCATCTAAAAATATCTTACCATGCTGTTAACTACTCCCTTCAGAGAGCAGCACAAACTGGGTCTAACAAGGACACAAAAACGATGCACAACTGTGCAAGAAGACAAATATCTGAGAGTGTGTAGTTTAAGACAAAGACGCCTCACAGGTCGTCACCTGGCAGTTGCACTAAATAGTACCCGTCAATCACCAGTATCAGTATCAACAGTGAAGCGGCGACTTCAGGATGCTGGACTTGATGGCAGGATTGCCAAGAAAAAGTCATATCTCAGACTGGCCCAAAAAATTTCCAAGTGATCCCAAACTTTTGAGCGGTAGTGTACATGGATGCGATTACCTCATCAAAAACAGAGCTCAGAATGATAACAGTGCAATTCTACATCACTGTGATGACAACCACAAAAAATCCACTTCTATTGTATTACATGTGGGCAAGTATCTAATATCATGGCGGGTAAGAGTGCACCAGGCGTTAGTACAGTAGCGTAGCAGGGTGTCCAAATCGCTTGTATAATGCACAGTGAAATAAATTAATATAAGTACAAATGCAATTAAAACGTAAAACGTTGAAAAACGTTGTCAGGTTGCCTTTAGCGTCTTTAAAAATGTAAACAAATCATTTGACCTGACCCCTGAAGCCCAGCAGCCTGTTGGTTCTCTTACCAGAGTTCCCGGGGATGTTGAAGATGTTTGCACTGGGCTTAACGATAAAAAGCGAAGGTAGAGGCAAGTCCGCCGTTGCCTTCACCAAGTAGACCACATCACCCAACTGGAACAAAGAGGAAAAACTGAATCGTGAAACACCTGCATACCTTATTATCAACTCTCCCAGGGGAGCTACTTTTCCATCGCCCCCCCAACGTTCCCCATACATTTCCAGGATTGCCAACGTCAATACGACTCTTCTTGGGTGACATTTCAAATAGTTCAGGTGAAAATTGATGAACACACACATACGTATAAATACTCGCCTCCGGGCAAACAAGCAACACAGCACAGTATTTAGTTCCTGGACAGAAAGGAAGGAAGTGGACGCTAATAATGTCTGACTGGCCCGGTTTCAGACTAAGGCTGCTCGCTGTGCTGAGGAACTCCCGGCCGTCATCATCTGAAAAAGACGCACAAAAACACACATGAATCACACTGACGCACACAAACCCATACCAGTGTTTCCATCTGTGGCGCTGGGTTACGCAAATTCCCAATTTATATATGAAATATTTTCATAGGTACGAGAATAGAAATTACTATATGACCTTGGAAATACTGACTTTAACATTATTAGAGTGTTCAAGACATAAAATAACACCCCTAAAGTTGCCTTTAGACTCCTATTATCTCAAATAGTTGAGATGAAAATAAGCCATTAATAAGCCATAAGCATGTGTGTTGCAATAAATGTCTTCCAGATTTGAGGAGGACAGGAAATGACGTCAGGGGTTCAGAGTTGAGTGAACTTTCGCCGCAACATTAGCCCGTGTTGTTTCTCTATGCCGCTTATTCTCAATAGGGTTGTGGAGGTGTGCTGGAGCCTATCCCAGCTGACTTTGGGGTGAGAAGCGGGGCCCACCCTGGACTGGTCGCCAGCAGGGTGCATCACAGGGTGCACAGAACAGGATTATTATTTTAATGTTATTATAATGCCTGTTGTCCCTGCAATCAGGTCTGGTGCTTGTGTGTCTCACGAGACATTGTAACAACATTACTGACACCTAGTGACCAGCGTAGAATACAAGCTGCAATTTGAATGCGTCTTCTTAATGCCTTATATTAGTACTTAGATATTTTTATGCTTGAAAATGCCTACATTTGGGCAAAAATATGTACTATTTGCTTAAATATGGATATTTTTAAACCAAAAATGAGCCAAATTTTAAAAATATATATTTTTAAACTACAAATAGGTCATATTTAACCCACGAACCAGCATGAATTGTTTTGCTAAATGTTGCTATACTCTATAAATGTTTTTTTGTTATATTTTTGAAAAAAACGACTGTACAACAACTACACAAGGGTGACCAAACGTCCTATTTTCCCAGGGCAGGACATGAGAACATAACTTGTTCTGTGAGACCATGCAAAACATGAGTGAGCATATAGCTGCAAATACTTCTGTGGCGGTCTAATATTAATTGCGGCGGGCCGCCACATATAAACGGATGCGGTTGTGTGCTTGCTTGTTCCAGGAAGTGCGTCAAACTACAATGAAACCTTTCCTTCCATCTCCTCCTGACAGCTCATCTCTGAAGTCATCTTCCCATCTTCCCATTCCCTGAAAGAAAGCACAAGAAAGAACGATGCCTTGTGTAAACACGGGTATCAGACTTATATCTATCGACTATATCTGGATTCTGTACTTAATGACGTCATCCTAGGACAGGGGGTGTCCAAATTGTGCCCCAGCTGTTTTTTTTTTTATTGTCCTGCGGCAAATTCTAAAAATATAATTTAAAAACTAATAGCTTTAAATTAACAGGAAAAACTGAAAAAAAAACTGAAAAAAATGGAAAAATCAGCTGAATTTTTACACATACAAATATTAAGACAAAAGTTTAAATCTAGCAAGAATAGGTTAATCTATTGTATTTCTTATATTATGAAGAAAAAATAATATCATTTTAGCAGCATGCAATTCAAATGTTGCAAAAATACATGTTAAAAGTTGTAATATGAAGATCAAACAAAACAACAAATAAAAAAAATTAGGTTGCAAAAAAAGTTATGTTGCAAGAACAAAGTGAAAATATTATGAGAATAAATTCAAAATTACAAAAAGAACATTTCGAAAAAAAAAAGCTGAAATAGTTGGAAAATCAAAACCAAACAACTGCAGAAATGGAAAAACGGCCGTAATTTTACAAAAATAAAGTCAAAATATTCACAGAAAAAAGTTGTATTCTAATGAGAAAATAATCGTAAATTTACAAGAATAAACTCGGAATATAGTGAATAAAATAATGTCATTTTGGTAGCATAAAATTTAAGTAATAAAGTCGTAATAATATGAGAAACAAAACAATATTTGGGTAAAGTTGGTATTTTTTAAGGGTTTTTTTTAGGTTATAATATTAAGTTAATAAGTTATATAAGTTTAACATTAAGTTAACATTATTATGGAATAAAGTCATATTACAAAAAGACAATAATAATAATATTATGAATAATATTAATAGTAATATTATTATTAATACTACTACTACTACTACATATAATAATAATCACTCATTGGAAAAAGTTTGGACACCCCTGTCTTAGGAGGCAATGACAAAGCGGAGGCAACAGTCTGTGTTTTTTTTAAAATAAGCTATTTTGAAGTGATGCCGATATCCAGCTGCTTCCCGCAGACTAATATCAGGTCACATCTTACGTACTGAATGAACACATTTAGTGTGATGCATTTCATAAACAGTTTCATAAACAGACCTTGACATTGTCAAAAATAATACCAACACTGCAATATGTGAGTGAACTTGAAAATAACTCCAGGCTGCGGTTAGACTGAGCGATACCCGCTGTGTAAAAACTTAACAATCCCAATCGTCCCGTAAACATGAAATTGAGAGTGTGAGCTTGTGTTGTGCTGGCGTTACTTGGCTTTGGAAGACGCCTGTTGAATGAGACTCTCCATTTCCTTTTCCGATTCCAGCGGGTTGACCGCCATCTCCACCAGCATCACCCTAAACCCACACATGCATTTATCATTTATCACGACTCAAATGGACATGATGCTAAACACCTACCTGAAGTTTGCTTCTTTCTCGAACGGGTTTGTGATTGGCAGTTTAATCACTTTAAGCACGTAGCATGGAGATATGCATGTGACACTTTTCTAGGAGGATAAAAAAAGAGATCACGCAAGGCGCTGTGGTGAGTATGTGCGTTGTGTGGAGATCATGTGTTAAACACTTGTTCATTGTATATACATCATTTGTAACATTCGATTCTAAATGCGTTACGTGTGTTGGAGAAGAGAAGACCTGAGAGAGGACCTGCTGCCTCACAATCCCAAAAGTGTTATATAATATTGACGATGATTTTTATATTTTGCATTTATGTTTTGCAAAATGAACTGAACCGCTACTATTTGAACATGCATCAGATTACAATTGAATGCATCCCATAATCAGTTCCCAGTTCCACATGTCCAAAAGGAGTAGGAAGAAGCAAAGCTTATTAAATCCTACCCCTCCATCTGGTACTTTTACAATCAGTAACTGTTACATTTGTTCACTTCCTGCTTTCCTAATATAGTTTTTTTTCTTTCTTAATACAGTTTTTAACATTAGGGCCCTTATGACTTAAAAGAACACACCTGTAGTACACTCATATGACCCAATATAGTGGATGTATTAGCAGAAAATAAGCCATTTAAGACATAAAACCACAAACACAAAACAAAACAATATCATCATTACTGATTACATATCACTGCAACATCTTTGAATGCCTTATATTTGTATTTTACTTCGTTTAATTTGGCAATTAGGCATAAAAGTAAGATTAAATTAAATATGTATATTTTGGACTAATATGGTATGTATGACAGCATCATTTAATCAAAATTTTAAGCACAATGTGGCCAGGGATAACTGTATTAATAAATTATTGCTTCAACGTTTTTTTTGTCTAATGCGCGTTATATGTGTATATGAAGAGCTTGCAACCAAAAGGCGCTAAATCCAATTTTCACTAAGTTGCATGTTTTTCATGAGTTTAATAGACCTCTGTCATGTGTATCCAAATCACATATTTTGGTCTTGAAATCATTTTTAAAAATATGAAAAAAAGTGATATGAAATTTATGCTTTCAACCAAAAGGCGCTATTTCCATTTCAGATTTCAACCAAAAGGAGCTAAATCCCTTTCTTTATTCTTTATTCTGATTGGCCCAAGTTTCCCATCTATTGATAACACTGGGGAACACTCAAAATGTTGCATTTAAAGTAAGACTTGTTTTTAGTCAATTTAAGTGTGCTGAGTTCAAATCTGAAGTTAGTTTTTTTCTGCAAGCTACAGATTTTATGCAATCTTTAATTTTTATTAAAAATAGAAAAAAATCGAGCATTATTATAGGATATTGCAATGTCAGCCACAAATCAGTATATTTAACAAGGCAAAAGAAACAGAACATTAAAATGTGATTTTAGATTAAAGTACACCATTGTTAGAAGTGCCATATGTTTTTCTGGAAGCGTTTCTCAGAAAACAGTCTTTATCGCAACGTGAGATAAGCATAATTTACAACGTTCTTCAGATAAGAGTCAATCACAGCTAATAACGCTTATCACTTTCTGTCAGTACAGTATTTTAGTCAGGCAGGAATTTGCGTTTGTAACTTTTGCGTTTGTACACTTCATCTGGGCAATCTCGTTTAATACTCCAGCAGTAGTCGGCCATCATACTTTTGTCCCAGCGACCTTGGTAGCGTTCTTCCATGATCTTTAGGTCTTGGTGGAACCGCTCTCCTTGTTCGTCACTCACAGCCCCCAGGTTTTCAGGGAACTGGTCAAGGTGGCTGTTCAAGAAATGAAGCTTGATGCTCATGTTGCACCTGAGAGCACGAAAAGCGAGGAGCATTCTGTTCACAAGTTCATTGTAGTTCTCTGCCTTGTTGTTTCCAAGGAAGTTCTAAACGACTGCCACAAAGGATAACCATGCTGCCCTCTCCAAGGCGGTCATCTTGGCAACAAACTGATCATCACAAATGAGGGTTCGAATCTGTGGGCCATTAAACACACCTGCTTTGATCTTCTCGAACGACAACATTCACCTTCGGTATCCAGTGCCTTGACAAATTGTTTCATCAAACTTAGTTTGATGTGCAGAGGAGGAAAGATGATCCTATCTCTGTCAACAATTGGGTCATGTGTGATATTTGGCATGCCTGCTTCAAAGGTTTCACGAACAGGCCAGTCCTTCTGGACCCAGTGTCTGTCTCGTGCTCGACTGTCCCACATGCAGAGGAAACATGAAAACTTGGTGAAACCTTTCTGTTGACCAAGAAGGAAGTTTACCATTTTCAAGTCTACACAAATGATCCAGTTGTGCTCACGATATTTTAAGAATTCCATGACCATTCTGATGTCATCATAGTCTTCCCGCAGATGAACTGAATGACCTACAGGCACTGCCCCGTAAACATTGCCATTATGCAAAAGAACACACTTGAGACTGCGTTTAGAACTGTCTATAAAGAGCCGCCATTCAGTTGGATCATAGTGAGGAACACCCAGTTCTTTGAGAAGACCTGGGATATCATGGCAGTAAACAAACTGTCTGTCTTCAGAAAAGAAGGTCACAAAAAGCTGGTCGCGCTTTCTGTAATATGACACTTTAACAGTGTGATCAACAAGATTTTTGCCTTGTAATCTTGATGCCAAAAGCTCAGCTGCTTTCTTTGAAAGACCTAAATCCCGAACTACGTCATTCAGTTCAGTTTGGGGAAGAGGCTTGGGGTCTGGGGGAGATCCAGTCTCTGAAGAACATTCCTCGGATCAGTTTCTGGCAATTCATTGTCACAACTGTCTTCCTCGTTCGTATCACGTCCAATGTCTTTATCGTTTAATGAAGGCAAACCTTTGAAAACTGGAACAGGAATGGAATCTATGTATATAATCTCAAAACGCATAGATTTGGGTTACGTAAGTTCATATATTTAGACTATTTCATCTATCTCAAATTGCATGAAAACTAGAGCTTATGGAGAAAAACTAATTTCAGATTTGAAATCAGCACCTAAAAATCATTCAGAATCAGTTAAAAAATCCAATGCAACAGAAAGTTGAAAAAATATTGTTCCCCAGTGTAATCTGACCAATCAGAGAGAAGAATACAATTGGCACTGCACATACAGAAAGCCAGTATCAGTGCGCATCCTGTTTGTGTACATTTTGATCGAATACGAAGTCGCAAAAATACTGCAATTTATACAATCCTAGTGCAGTTTTACCATGAATGAGCTAGCTGATATAACAAATAACCCAAGGAAAAGACAGAAGAATGAAGGAGAATGGAAGAAAAACAAGGCTAAAAGGAGATCAAATAGCGGTGAAGGTGAGTTGAAATTTAGTGTTTGATTCAGTCCCATATGTGCCATTTGGTGTTAGGGAATTGATGTGCGTGTGGCTGTATGTTGATGTGAACATGAAAATAAGAGATATTCTTGGATGTTTAATTTTCTATTGTTGAAATTAATTAAATTTAAAATGTTATCAGTAACAGTGTACTAGTGGTAGGTTATAACATTTTGTTTCTGTAATGTGTGAAGGTGAACGAGTGCATGTGTGTGTGGGTGGGGGGGTGTATTGTATGTTGAGAATGGCTTCTGTGTTGTAATTATTTTATTAGCATAGCACATTAAAGCACCTTACATTCTTTTACAACAATGCCATTGAAGAAGTTAAAGGTGACTTCAAATTTATTTCAGCCAAAAGGCGCTAAATCCATCATTTCAGCCAAAAGGCGCTAAATCCGAAAAAAAAAAAAATTAAAAAAAATATATAAAATACATGGTGTGTGCAGGATTTTTATAGCATGTATTTTTATGACCTATATTGATAGCTCTTTCATTTGCAATATAGACTTGATGACCAAATAGATTGATATGTACGTAATTAAAAATCATTGATTTTCTCGAAATCAGTCAAAATGGATTTAGCACCTTTTGGTTGCAAGCTCTTCATATGTTATATGTGTATAGTATATTATAACTCCAGGGACACCCTGTGTAGAATCATCATAAATGGTTCACTCACTGTGGGTTTGATTTGGCTGACGTGGATGTTCACGTTGAAGACCAAAGTGGCGCCATGCCGGCCAGAAGCTGAGGGTGAGATGAGCAGAAGGACGGCTTCCTTCGTTTGCAGGGAGGAGCAGTAGTGCTGGATTGTCACTTCCGTGCTTGTCCTGTGAAACCAACAACAAGCTCTGTGATTAGTGAGTGTCCCTCATCAATGTTAAGGAAGTGACAGTGATAAATTGGTGCTGAGATTCTGCATAATGGCATTACCGTCCAAGAAAGGTGAAGCAGTCACACAAATACTTGCATATTAAAATACTTGCTGTGTAAATGTTTAGTTTTTGCACCATTTTATGCATGTAAAACTATTTACAGTGCTCAGTTGTTCCTTTGTGGCTCTTTTGTGGAATATTTTTAGTCCAATTTCAGTGCTGTAAAAAACAGTTTAACGCTGTCACAGGCCGAGCCTGGCAAAAAATTGCATTGTGGGAAGTTGAGTGTTGTCGTCTTGTAGGTCCTGATTGGCTGTAGACCATTCTGTTGTGGTCTTGGCGTAACAAGGCTAGCAAACTAGCTAACCGTGTGAGCAGTTTGCACTAATATCCAAACATGTGACTCGGAATGCTACACGGCCGCAAGTTGTCCCACACTAACAACAACCATAACGCCGTCAAAACACACTGCACCAAAATGGCAAATGGTCGGACCCCCAAGACGTGCCAATGAAAAGCTGAAGCAGCACTCCTGGTAGTAATTAATCCTCAGCTCACCGAGAATGACACAGACGCAACACGCTTCAACAAGGACACAAAAACGCCACAGTTTAGTTTAGTGAATAATTTTTTGTGTCCAGCCAAGAAGTTTCTTCGTTAAAATTCTAACAATTTTTTTACTTTGAGAGCATTTAAACAAGAGATAAATGTGAGGAAATGTTTATACCTGTCGAAGAAAAGTGTATAAAGTGTATGGTGACGGGTTTTTCAGCCTTATAACATATATACTGTAATGATTGTAAACAAATATAGTTGCCTACTTTTGTGGGATTTCACTTATTGCAGGGTATTTTGGGAACCTATACCTCGTAATAAATGAGGGAACACTGTATTGTATACAAATGTCTTTTGTGTGTCTGGAACGGATTAATTGGATTCACATTATTTTCTGTGGGAAAATTTGCTTTGGTCAGAGTCCGTTTTGGTTTGAGTTTGACCTTCTGGAACAGATAAATGGCGTTAACCAAGGCAGTATTTGATACCATCCTTGCACGACCGCTAGCCATGACTCCGGCTACCTAGTAGATGCAAGACAGCGAGGTACACTTCCGGTCCGTCACTTTTAATGTGTACTGAATACATGTATTGTTACACCCCATTAGCATTTAAGAACAAATGTGATTGGACTCCATTCATGCTTACTTTGAAGGAATGGTGACTGTGGGACCACCAGGCAGAGAAAACAGACATGCATCCACTCCGAGAAAAAATGCCCGGTATTTGACAACGCAAGTAGAGGGGTTTGTCAATTGCACCTGAAACACACACAGTGGGTTACTTCAAGTACACAGCAATAGAGCAAAATGATAATGAAGACAGATAATATAATTTGTTAGTCTTTGTATTTACCTGCTTGCTCAGATTGCTGTGCAGGCTTCCAGTGAGAGTGATGGTGTTTACGGGCCGGTATTGCGGCAGCCTCTCATATAAATGCACACACAGCATCAACATTTGCACAGGGTTGGGATCCGATAAGTCTGTGGGCTGCACACACACACCATCATTTAATATAAGTGTGGCCCATCACAGTAAAGTTGTATACTGTAAATACAGTAATCCTACCTGCAGATCCATGTTGAGAGAAAGTGTGGTTAAGGCCTGGATCACAATGATGTTGTTGTGCAGAATCTGCTCCAGGGTGGACGTTGTTGTGTACATCCTTTGAAAGTGGCTCAAGATCTAAAAGCAGCAAACATCGATTGATAAAACACAAACTTTACTCAGGAGAATCCAATATTCAGGATGGTACAAAAGCCATGTTTACCCTTGCATGCATTTTGTCCCTGCAGTGGTGCGTGTTTTTTTGCGTGTCAATGAGTAAAGTGGTAATATGCATGTGTGAAGTATGTGCGAAGTATGTGCGAAGTATGTGTGAAGTATGTGCGAAGTATGTGCGAAGTGTGTGCGAAGTATGTGCGAAGTATGTGTGAAGTATGTGCGAAGTATGTGCGAAGTATGTGCGAAGTGTGTGCGAAGTGTGTGCGAAGTATGTGCGAAGTATGTGCGAAGTATGTGCGAAGTATGTGCGAAGTATGTGCGAAGTATGTGCGGAGTATGTGCGAAGTATGTGCGAAGTATGTGCGAAGTATGTGTAAACTGTTCAGGTCTGTGCACAATTTTTTTTTACTGTTCCAAATTTGTGGCACATGTAATTTTTTTTTATTAGTCGTGAAAGCACCGTAAAACACACCCTGACCTATGCAGTTTTTTATAATTTTAGATATCCGTTTAGCTTCAACTTGTCAGTATTTTCTACAGAAATCTTGTTGTACAAGATTGATTTATTATCGTCGTCTGCAGTCGCATACAACTGCAATGTATGGGATCACAGCATTGTGGAAAAAAAATTGTTCAGATCAGGATAATGGTGCAAACAGAGGAATTTATTTTCACTTCGGTCACAGCAGCTCAGAGATTAAATCAATCCCAAGTTCATTTATCTACCAAATTCAGAGATGGCCAGGCCACACACACTCACCAGGTATGGGCAGTAGGCGGCGAGCGCAGCAGCTAGCACCAGTCCATCCGTCAAGTCCAAGTCAAAATTGACGATCCAGCGCACTGGTGGGACACAGCCTGCGAGTAGAAGGAACAAGATAACTTTGCAAACGAATCAACACGACTACTAATCAACCAATCCTGAGCTTTCAGTGCACCAACAATGAGCTTGTAAATTTTTTAATCATGGTGTCATTTTACGAAGAACACTTTACTAACCATACTAAAAACATCACGCAGCAACTAAACACCCCAATTGTATATCTCAGAAATATACAAACAAGTACAAATCATTGCAACGCATTCATTGGGGCACTGCAATGATGTCAGCCTCCCTCTGGGCTCCGGGTCTTCTGGCTCCCTCAGGTGGACAGATACAGCATTGCAGCACCATCCACCATTTTGTATGCTGCTTGTCCTCCAATTAAATAGTTTTGCTTTCTGCTTTTTCCTGAATTAAACGGTATTCTCAAACAAAATGCATTAAGGGAAAACTTCAAAATGTTTTTTGTCATGGTAAACCATATTGTTAGATGTTTCTATGTTTGTATACTGTTTCTACACCATTTGAGTATTAAGTTGCTGTGTGATGAATGTAGTCTTGGTAACTTTTTCTTCCTAATATTATGATTTTCTAATGCTGATAGATACTGTTACGAACTCATGTGATTTCCAAATGGGTCGACGAGTGACGGTTGTGAGTACACTGTCAAATAAAGAGCATTCATTGGGGCACTGCAATGATGTCAGCCTCCCTCTGGGCTCCGGGTCTTCTGGCTCTCTCAGGTGGACAGATGCAGCATTGCAGCGCCATCCACCATTTTCTATGCTGCTTGTCCTCCAATTAAATATTTTTGCTTTTGGCTTTTTCCTGAATTAAATGGTATTCTCAAACAAAATGCATTAAGGGAAAACGTCAAAATGTTTTTTGTCATGTTAAACCATATTATTAGATGTTTGTATGTTTGTATACTGTTTGCACACCATTTGAGTATTAAGTTGCTGTGTGATGAATGTAGTCTTGGTAACTTTTTCTTCCATATACTATGATTTTCTAATGTTGATATACTGTTACAACCTTGTGTGATTTCCAAATGGGTCGATGAGCGACAGTTGTGAGTACACTCACTCACAAAACTTTTGCGCGCCACCATTTTAAGAGGTGGACACAGGAGGTCTATAAACCAAAATTTACCGTACAAATGTATCTGTACTGTACACCCTGAAGTCTGAAACCAAATGCAACAAAATGGAGAGCAGTAAAGCATGCACGCATATTCAAGAGTCAAATTTCATGCTGAGTATGTCAAATTCATACATGTTGGCAAGTCTGCACTCATATTGAATGTTCCCCCGACAGTTCACGGCACCACCAACCAGGGGGACCCACCCCACTATTGAGAAGCACCGGTATAAAACAAGATTATTTTAAATGCCGATACCTGAAGCCCACACTGTATCCCTCATGCACCGATAGTGCAGGTTGAGCCACGAGAGCAGCTGGAGTTCATGGCGAGAGTAGAGGTTACTAGGGAGTGAGTGGATGTTCAGGATACTGTCGTCGTCTGCACGACATCTCTGCCGATGTACATTTAGACTGCTCTCCGAAACGCGTGACAACACCAAAACCTGGGTAGAGGAATCAATGGACTCAATGCTCCTTTTTCCATTAAAACATTATTAAACTAAATATTGCACTATCCAGCAACAAATTATGTATTTCTGACCTTGTAGATCTGCAGCAGCATTTCAGTCCAGCATCGTTTGCTCAGAGACTCATAGTTGACACAGCGGTAGTCCACACCAGGTTCTTCCATATTAGACTGAAATAAAAGCATGAAATACACCTTATATTACTCTTTACATTTTAATTTTGCCCAGATTAAGAAACAAAAAAAATACAGGAAAAAGAAAAAATAACTAAAACAAAATAACACTGTTGATAAAGAGGACTCCCATTGAAATATGCTGAAATTAAACTGTTGGTTATATTCATTCATTCATTCATTTTCTACCGCTTATCCTCATGATGGTCACGGGGGTTGCTGGAGCCTATCCCAGCTGCCTTATTATTTATTATTTATACATAACTGTCCCAAAAACAAATACTGTATCGCATGGAAAAAGACTTGTATTTGGATTATTTTATTATGGAATATGGATTCTTTTAGGCTGCACGGTGGTCGAGTGGTTAGCACGCAGGCCTCACAGCTAGGAGACCCGAGTTCAATTCCACCCTCGGCCATCTCTGTGTGGAGTTTGCATGTTCTCCCCGTGCATGCGTGGGTTTTCTCGCTTTTTTTCAAAACGCTTGGTGGGCCGCATGTGGCCCCCGGGCCATAGTTTGCCCACCCCTGTAATAGTGCTTCGATTACAGCAACATTAAGTGTATTTTTTTTGTTTTCATAAACTAATTCAAATATAGGGGCGGCACGGCGGTCTCGTTGTTAGCGCGCGGACCTCATAGCTAAGAGGACCGGGGTTCGATTCCGCCCTCGGCCATCTCTGTGTGGAGTTTGCATGTTCTCCCTGTGCATGCGTGGGTACTCTGGTTTCCTCCCACATTCCAAAAACATGCTAGGTTAATTGGCCACTCCAAATTGTCCATAGGTATGAATGTGAGTGTGAATGGTTGTTTGTCTATATGTGCCCTGTGATTGGCTGGCCAGGGTGTACCCAGCCTCTCACCCGAAGACAGCTGGGATAGGTTCCAGCACCCCCGCAACCCTGAATGAATGAATGAATGCATTCTATTATTTATTCATTTTTATTTAAAGGGGACCTATTACACTTTTTCCACTTTTTTGACCTCTAAACGGAGTTAGAATGTTGTATTCTTGTGTTAAACAATGCCAAAGTTTCAGGTAATGAGGTTTGCGCATTTGGAAGTGAGCCCTGAAAGAAATTTGGGATGGCTCTGAACTCTCAGTTTCAGAAGGAGCACTCAAGTAACATGGGTCAGTGTTTATACCTGCAAGGAGCACCAGTAGTTGAACTCGGCCACATCAAGTAGGTACTCAGCTCGGATGTGACCTAAACAAGCTCCCTGGACTCTGAACACACAAGTACAAATCTTCTTTGTTTTTCTGTATTTGTCATTATTTCAACTTGCAGCCTTCAAAGGTGACTTAACGCCAAGTGTTGCAGCGGGACGTCTACCTGAGAAAAGCAAGTATGACCCCATGTTGGTGGAGCAGCTGCTGAGTACGCCGGTTTATATCCGTGGAAAAGGTCTGACAATGAGGAACATCGGGAATCCGTCTTCCGGCCAGATAATGAATCATCTCCACTGTAGACCTAGGAAAATAGTCTATTAGTGTGCATTATGTGTGCTTTATACAATTTTGGGAGTAACGGCATTAAAAAAGGTGCTATTAACGCCATTACTGTTTTCTAGTTACAGGTTAGTCATTGAATCAATTTCTATTGTAGGAGTTGTGGTTGCTAACGCTGCCCACATTATTTCTTATTATTTTATTTCCTCCTATTATTCCCTCAATTCATCTTTTTCCTTTGTTTTATCTTTAATATCTCTTTCATTCAAACATATTTATATTTAATAATAAATATTTTCTATTTATTCTCATTTTATTCACTTTTATTCTGAGCATTTTTTATTTAATATGCTGATGTATTTGAATTTTTGTTTATATTTATCCTAATTGTATTTACTCCCATTGCTCACTCATTCATATTTTATCTTACACCTTTCATTTTTGTTATCTTTAATAGCTTTATTTATTTGAACTTAGTTCATATTTTTATTTACATTTTACATTCACTAATCTTTTTTAAAATATTTTTTATTTTTGTTTTATCTTTATTAATATATATTTAATATATGAAATATTTAATCATATTTATTTTCACTTTATTAATTCATTATGCACTCATTTATCTTTTTCCGAGCTTTCCATTATTGTTTCTATTTATTATTTATTCTCATTTTATTTACTCCAATTATTAATTCATTCGTCTTTTTTCTTACACTTTAAATTTTTGCTTTATCTTTAAAATAATTTATATAATATAATTTGAATTATTATATATTCTAATTTTATGTGCTATATTCTTCATTCTATTTTTCTGAGTTTTATTTTTAATATCTATTTATTTTGTTTCTATTTACGCCTATTATTCACTCATTTACTTTTTTATCCTTTTTATTCCTCTCTTTTCTTTTATTTAATTTAATTTTATTTATTTATTACTCCTATTTGCTTACAATTTCTATGTAGCCATTAATATTTATTTCTACTTCATTAACCAGTGCCTACCACCTATTACTGTATGAAGGTAACTTTTTCAGCTTGTTTGAAACCACTAAACCATTCCCATAATGTTTTTACCTGGTGTCTTTACTTATGTTGACACGTTTCGTCAGTCCGACGGTGTGACTCAGCTCAACTTTGGACACCGTTCTGAAAATAAAGAAAATATCAAAGTGACAAACAGGTGACATTGCCACATCCAACGTGACCCTAAGAAAAACAGCAGATACCTTCTGAGCGTGTGCGGTATGGAGATGGGATGCGTCCCACTCGGCCAGCCAAAGAGGCTAAACCACCTCTCCAGGGCTAATAAGACGTCCTGGTAATATTGGCCCTCTGGTGAGGTTGAAGAAGGGAATTGTGGGAGTCCAATATCAGGCCGTGGGGTGTCTATGTTCAGACAACTTTGGCTGCTGACCTGACTCCCGCTCTCACTTTGTGGAAAGGAGTCTAAACAAAAACACTTCTTGCAGCAATCATTCTATCATTATTTCATTTGTGGCTTACCGGGACATTTTCTGACCTGATGACGAGTCCTTAAGTGTTGAGCCACTGAGTTCAAACGGTGAGGAGGAGGACGTCGGGCCAGAGGCAAGACTCGGCGTGTGATGTGAGATGGGTTCAATAATTGTGGCTCCTGAGTGTCAAACATGCAAAAACATGTGATTACGCCCAAGACAAGATAAAATGACTACGCTACCGCTCAAAAGTTTGGGATTACTTGGACATTTTTTGGGCCGGTCTGAGATATGGCTTTTTCTTGGCAATCCTGCCATCAAGTCCAGCATCCTGAGGTCGCCGCTTCACTGTTGATACTGATACTGATACACTGGTGTTTGATGGCTACTATTTAGTGCAGTTGTGAGGCAATTTTTGTCTTCTTGTACAGTTGTGCATCGTTTTTGTGTCCTTGTTAGACCCAGTTAGTGCCTTATAAAATGATGAACTTGGATTAGCAACCATACCAGGAGATTGATGCAGAGGACTGACAGTTGTTGATAGTAGGCCTCTATGCAAAAATGTAGATCTTTCTTTGAAAATCATCTGATTCATTTTAATTGTTTGTGAAATTGAAATAAATGTTTGTAAAATGCATGAAATTGTGTTTTTCTTTGGAAAACTACAACATTTGCAAGTGATTCCAAACTTTTGAGCGGTAGTGTATATGATGGTAAATGTGAACCGAGTAATAATAGAATACCGGCCCGAAGAACTATCTGTTGCATGGAGCGTTGAAGAGCCATTTGGGGCCACACAGTCAACAAACTGTTGTCACTTGTAGCACACAGCTTCATTTTAAACCTGATTTCAAATCAAATTGGTTAGAAAATAACAGCTCGAAATACCTACACATCATTACTATGAAAGGCCTGACTCTGACCCTGATGATATTCTATATTGAGGTTTGATTATCTGTTAAGCTAATAAGCTAATTTTAAGCATTTTTTGCCCAACTTAAACATTTTCAAGCCACAAAATGACTAAATGAACTGGTCATTTGGTGTCAGCAATGTTACTTTGTTGCATTGATGTGTTGCCGCCTGAGTGGGATGGCATGAGTGAGTCTTGATGACGCGGCTTTATTGCGATGATGAGTTTCAATAATGATCAGACCATACCAGGATAGCAGACGCTTGGTGAAACGGCAGATGGCGTGCAGCAGTGTAAGGAGTGTGAACAACTGGGGGGTATAATATGTACAAAAAATGTGTGCCAAGACGGTTAATAAAAATTACAGCTTCCTAGCTTTCCTCTCTCCTACCCCCTGCACAAGCAAGTGCGCGCCCTTTATGGCTTCCGTGTTCGTAAGCACGCACACCCACCTGCGCCCATGTGTATATTATGTCTTATTTTCTATTATCATGTTGGGTAATAGAAAATTGTGTAAAAGGAGTGTAAAGGCAACTATAGGGGTGTTATTACATGTCTAGAGGGCTCTAATAATGTTCAAAAACTGTATTTAGAAGGCCATAAATGGGTTTTCTTTGCTCTCACAAGCAAAATATTCAAGAAATTGGGTCTGGAACCATTTACTGTGATAAAGGTGGGATTACTGAATGTCAAAATTTAAAAAAAATACTGTGAGGATGTACTGAAATAAATAAAACTCACCAAATCCGGATGAACAATGTTTATTTAAAAAAAAATCTAAATTTTTTGAATGCTTTTTAAAATGTATTTATATATTTAAAATATATAAATTTAATATATATTACATTATTTATATTTATATGATTACATTACATTATGTAGTATGTGTATATACTGTATGTCGTTCCCCCAAAACAGGCCTTTTATTTCTGTATAAAACACATTTAATTTACCCTTATCTCCTTAAATTAAATAATATTTTTATGTGCTAAAAAAAGAGAAACAAAAGAGGTTACCTGTTGTTCAGGTGGTCAGTGAAGGTGACGCTTGTGCAAATGGAAAGAGAGACGGTAGAAAAGAAAGACACTCTGCAGATCAGCGAAGTCACGGCGGCTGCCTGCTTTCACGGGAGACAAATTGATAATGTCAATGCATCAGTCACACGGATGACATGTCAATCAACATCATGGTCAAAGTCAGTCAATGGTGACCTTGTCCTGAGCGGGGATGGTGTTGCCCTCGGGGAAGGTGACACAGATTGGCTGCACCTTGGTTCCATCCAAAAGTTCCACCTCATCCACATCTGCTGATAAACTGGTTCCACTGCAAAACATACAACATGTATGCCAACATACAACATATGTAGCTGGGTTGTGTACTGTACATACAGTAGATAACATCTCAATGAACATATTAGAACAATATGGCATCAGGGGTGCTGCACGGCGGATGAGTGGTTAGCGCGCAGACCTCACAGCTAGGAGACCAGGGTTCAATTCCACCTTCGGCCATCTCTGTGTGGAGTTTGCATGTTCTCCCCGTGCATGCGTGGGTTTTCTCCGGGTACTCCGGTTTCCTCCCACATTCCAAAAACATGCTAGGTTAATTGGCGACTCCAAATTGTCCATAGGTATGAATGTGAGTGTGAATGGTTGTTTGTCTATATGTGCCCTGTGATTGGCTGGCAACCAGTCCAGGGTGTACCCCGCCTCTCGCCTGAAGACAGCTGGGATAGGCTCCAGCACCCCCGCGACCCTCGTGACAAAAAAGCGGTAGAAAATGAGTGAATGAATGAATTTTGTCTTACACCGCCTTCTTGCTTTATCATATTGTGGCTCTACTTAAAACCTCATTAAGGTCCAAATTTGCATAATTCATATTCTAGTGACTGGTCTTAAGATTTTGATCAGGTCTATGGCAGTTGACGCCCCCCTTTAAAAGGTGAAAGTAAAGTTTGTGGACAAGTGAGGAATATGCTTGTGCATGTTCTCCCCGTGCATGCGTGGGTTTTCTCTGGGTACTCCGGTTTCCTCCCACATTCCAAAAACATGCAAAATTGTCATTTAGGTTAATTGGCAACTCCAAATTGTCCATAGGTATGAATGTTAGCATGAATGGTTGTTTGTCTATATGTGGCCTGTGATTGGCTGGCCACCAGTCCAGGGTGTACCCCGCCTCTCGCCCGAAGACAGCTGGGATAGGCTCCAGCACCCCCGCAACCCTCGTGAGGAAAAGTGGTAGAAAATGAATGAATGAATGGCATCAGGGGGATGGTTTCGAAACTACTTAACCAACACACATCTCCATGTCGAGATACAGGCGGACCTCGTGTTATGACAAAAAAAAGACTATGTTAAGGTATAGAACAATGTCACTTTTGTTGTTGTTATGCGTCAAAGACACAAAAAGTGCAAGTGCAATGAAATAAACTTGCCTCATGCTGGCACACATTCTTTCAACATCATGAAATGTGCAAAGTTATTGGCCACCTTGTATATCCTGACAGCAGTAGGTTGAGTCTGGCTGTGATGCTGCTTTCCAGGGGGACTGGGGTCAGGAGCAGTTGGGAGGGCGTGATGGTAACATTGGGCAGCTGGCGGACAACTGTGATTGGCAGCTCTTTGTACGGCTCACGCATCTCGCTTTCGGTGTCTCCCAGATAAAAACTGAGGGTAAGTCTCTTCACTGCACCTACCAGGACAGAAAATGTAAAAAAAAAAAGAATAAATAAAAGTGACCACAGAGATGAATGTGAATGTGTTTCCTGATCATTTCTCACAAGTTGGGGTAGTCTCGGGCATGATGCTAACTGCCAAGCAGATTTCCTGGCCAGGCGCAAGGCAACCCGATGATGGAAACACAAACAGACGAGGCTGGCCCTCCGCGATTTCGTCCGGTGGCGATGTCATTTCAGTGCACTCCAACCGCCAGCCTAAGCGCTTCCCGTGGATGTTGATCCAAGCGACGCTGTCTTCGCACGCCGCTTGCAGCTTCAATGTCTGTGGAAGACAGGACCTTTATTGAGTGGCTGACAAATACACATCACATCAGGCATTCCACAGTCATTTCAAGACTACTTGACACACACACACACTCACATAGCACAATAAAAGTGCAACACTTAGATATGACTCATGGAAAAATACTGGGAGACACACAATAGATGCATTGGTCTCATTCACACAAGCATATTCCTCACTTGTCCACAAACTTTACTTTCACTTTCTAAAGGGGGGCGTCAACTGCCATAGACCTGATCAAAATCTTAAGACCAGTTGCTAGAATATGCATTATGCAAATTTGGACCTTAATGAGATTTTAAGTAGAGCCACAATATGATAAAGCAAGAAGGGGGAGTACGTAAGTAAATTAATTAATTGGGGGTGCTGGAGCCTATCCCAGCTGTCTTCAGGCGAGAGGCGGGGTACACCCTGGACTGGTGGCCAGCCAATCACAGGGCACATATAGACAAACAACCATTCACACTCACATTCATACCTATGGACAAGTTGGAGTCGCCAATTAACCTAGCATGTTTTTTGGAAATGTGGGAGAAAACCGGAATACCCGGAGAAAACCCACGTATGCACGGGGAGAACATGCAAACTCCACACAGAGATGACCGAGGTTGGAATTGAACCCTGGTCTCTTAGCTGTGATGTCTGTGCGCTAACCATTCGACCGCCGTGCCGTGAGACAAAATATTTATTAAAATAACCTGAAATAGGGGCTGCAAGGATGACGAGTGGAGACCCGAGTTCAATTCCACCTCTGTGTGAAATTTGCATGTTCTCCCCGTGCATGCGTGGGTTTTCTCCGGTTTCCTCCCACATTCCAAAAACATGCTAGGTTAATTGGCGACTCCAAATTGTCCATAGGTATGAATGTGAGTGTGAATGGTTGTTTGTCTATATGTGCCCTGTGACAAGCAGTAGAAAATTAATGAATGAACTTTAAATAGGTCCCACTGTTGTTAGTATGGAAATGTACCTTTGTATAATAGTGAGGCTGTTGCTGAGCAGGCCCCACCAGGAACTGGAGACTTGATGGGGACAATTCCAATGGGGCACACAGCACTATTAAAAAAAAAAAAATAATAAAAGAACTTAACTCTGCGATATTGTAAACATGCATCACCATTGTCATCACCTGAGGGAGCCCACCTGTGGCTTGTATCCGTGGTTGTTGTGTTTTCATGCCGACGGACCAAGGCAGCACTCTCACAATGGTCTTGCTGCATCCTGATGATAAAAAGGTGGAGACGGACGAGGGGGAAGGCGGCGGGGAACCAACAGGCCACATCATTCCACTCACAGTCAACGGCAGGTAAAAGTCGTACTCGGCCGGCTGTGGTGAAAAACATCTTATTTTATTATTTTTATCAAAGGTTTTCCTCATTGTGTCTAGATCGTAGGTCCTAGGTCTAGGTACCAGTCATTTCGAGCTTTAGTGCAGGTCAGAGCTTTAAAAGCTTTAAAAAGTAAGAACTCTACTTTTATCCCTGTGGTTTGTGTTTCGGGAGGAGACCACTAAGCTGCTTAGTTATCACTGTCCATTTCATAGGACACATGTTCAAAAATACCACTTTTATCCTTCTTGATGGTCACAATCGTCCAACGGTGTGTATCAAGCATGCGACCAATGTTGGTTGGCATTTTTCCACCGTCTTTGAGCATGTTACAATGTCGAATTTGCACTTTCACTTTACCGAAGAGTCTTCTGCCTGTGTATTCTTCCATCAAATACATGTAACTTGTTGTCTTCTTCTTTTAGTGCAGTATTAATCATTTATAGGAGTGTCTCGTAACACAAGGACCGCCTGGACTGAGCTTCTTACCTCGGTAGGGGAGAGGACAAGAGAACAGCTGACTGTTTGGTGACCTTGTAGCTCCAGAACACTCACACCGTGAGTCAGCGTCTTTTCTTGTAAAAAATAAGTACAAGCGCTAAAGAGCCAATATGAAAAGGCGTCGTGTCACGGCGGAGGGTGGATCGGGGTGCGTACTTGCAGGGGACTGAGGAAGACGCAGAGTGAAGTCGGTGTATTGCGACAGGTCGAAGGTGATCCGAGCAGCAGCCGATGAGCGATTCGTCAGCTTGAAGGGCGCCACTCTCTGAGAGCCAACATGGATGCCGTGGAATTGGAACAATGACTAAGGAGAGGTGGGTAGAGTTCCCTTAATATTTGGACTCTATTCTAGAAAAAATATATCTATTTTTTTATATATTTTTTATACGTTTAGTAGAAAATAATTTAGTATGAGTGAGAGATAGAGAGTGTGAGAGATAGAGAGTGAGAGTGTGAGAGATAGAGTGAATGAGTGAGTGATAGAGAGTGAGTGAGTGATAGAGAGTGAGTGAATGAGTGAGTGATAGAGAGTGAGTGGGTGATAGAGAGTGAGTGAGTGATAGAGAGTGAGTGAGTGATAGAGAGTGAGTGAGTGGGTGAGTGGGTGAGTGAGTGATAGAGAGTGAGTGAGTGGGTGAGTGGGTGAGTGAGTGATAGAGAGTGAGTGAGTGATAGAGAGTGAGTGAGTGATAGAGAGTGAGTGAATGGGTGAGTGATAGAGAGTGAGTGAGTGAGTGAGTGATAGAGAGTGAGTGGGTGATAGAGAGTGAGTGAGTGATAGAGAGTGAGTGAGTGATAGAGAGTGAGTGAGTGGGTGAGTGGGTGAGTGGGTGAGTGAGTGATAGAGAGTGAGTGAGTGGGTGAGTGGGTGAGTGGGTGAGTGGGTGAGTGAGTGATAGAGAGTGAGTGAGTGATAGAGAGTGAGTGAGTGATAGAGAGTGAGTGAATGGGTGAGTGATAGAGAGTGAGTGAGTGAGTGAGTGAGTGAGTGAGTGAGTGATAGAGAGTGAGTGAGTGATAGGGAGTGAGTGATAGAGAGTGAGTGAGTGATAGAGAGTGAGTGAGTGATAGGGAGTGAGTGAGTGATAGAGAGTGAGTGAGTGATAGAGAGTGAGTGAGTGAGTGATAGAGAGTGAGTGAGTGATAGAGAGTGAGTGGGTGATAGAGAGTGAGTGAGTGAGTGAGTGAGTGAGTGAGTGAGTGAGTGAGTGAGTGAGTGAGTGAGTGAGTGAGTGATAGAGAGTGAGTGAGTGATAGAGAGTGTGAGATAGTGAGAGAGAGTGAGAGAGAGTGAGAGAGAGTGAGAGAGAGTGAGAGAGAGAGAGTGAGAGAGAGTGAGAGAGAGAGAGTGCGAGAGAGTGAGAGAGAGTGCGAGAGAGTGATAGAGAGTGAGAGAGAGAGGGAGAGAGAGTGAGAGAGAGTGAGAGAGAGTGAGAGAGAGTGAGAGAGAGTGAGATATAATTTGATAGAGTGTGATAGAGTGTGATAGAGTGTGATCGAGAGAGATAGAGAGATAGATAGATAGATAGATAGATAGATAGATAGATAGATAGATAGATAGATAGATAGATAGATAGATAGATAGATAGATAGATAGATAGATAGATAGATAGATAGATAGATAGATAGATAGATAGATAGATAGATAGATAGATAGATAGATAGATAGATAGATAGATAGATAGATAGATAGATAGATAGATAGATAGATAGATAGATAGATAGATAGATAGATAGATAGATAGATAGATAGATAGATAGATAGATAGATAGATAGATAGATAGTCAAGAAAATAAGGGAATGCTACTATGCAAAATAGTATAGTAAAATAAAATAATTAAAATGAGGTACAAATAGCAAATACAGTAGAGCAAAAATATAATAGCAAAGCAAGCAAAATACAATGCAAAAATTTTATGCACTGATATCTACATCAACGCTTCATTCCCAATTTGTTCATGACTACTACACATCAGAGTGGTGGTTGCTCATGGTCAGGAAACCCTGATAACTAATTACTTTTTAAAAATGAATTAATTCCAACAATAACAAGAACAATTACAACACTGTTATATTGCATATTAAGAAACTTGACATAAAACTCACCACGCTGACGTCAACATTGGGAGCCTCCACTGATCCACCAACACGGAACAAAATGGACTTCATGTTCCTGATGGCTATCTGTAATAAATACAACTAATTATTGTGTTGAATAGTATTTTTACTATACTTAAAAAAAGAGTATGTAATTGTATTACGGCTGACATTATTTTTACTTGATAAATTAATAAATTGCCAGCAACTATCAATCCATCCATTTCTGGTACAGCAACCGCATTACAGCACTTACTTACTCACTCTGCATTACTAACAAAGCATTGAGCACACTAGCATAACAATCCAGCGATTCTGAAAGGGGACCTATCATGCTCATTTTCGGCACTTTGTGAACTCCTATGGAGCAGCAACATGCAATAAGCTGCACAGAAAGCTTTCTAGATCTTCCAGATTCTGCACCGCTTTCTGCTGTGTTTCTATGGACTTCCTTCTTCCGACACAAACGGTCCATTTAATCTACTTCACCCATGTAGGCCTACCCTCTAGGTAGGCCCACTCTGCTGTGATTGGTCACCCTCCCAAGTGCTCCCGAGTACTTCCGGACACATATAGCTCTGTGTTTACTAATTCATTTCAGCTTTTTTGCTGTGGCAAAATAAACATGTATAGGCTAATAAGCATAAATTCATTCATTCATTTTCTATACCGCTTATCCTCACGAAGATCGTGGGTATGCTGGAGCCTATCCCAGCTGTCTTCGGCACCCTGGACAGGTCGCTGGCCAATCACAGGGCACATATAGTCAAACAACCATTCACACCACACTAAAAAGCATAGGTATGACTTTATAATTAATATTGTTCAATCCATGTCATAGTTTTCTTTTAAGTCATTTGGTCATTCATTCTCATTTTTCCCCTAAAAATTTTTTTAATGAACTGAACTTTGAACTGGGCAGCACGGTGGTCTAGTGGTTAGCGCGCAGACCTCACAGCTAGGAGACCAGGGTTCAATTCCACCCTCTGCCATCTCTGTGTGGAGTTTGCATGTTCTCCCTGGTTTCCTCCCACATTCCAAAAACATGCTAGGTTAATTGGCGACTCCAAATTGTCCATAGGTATGAATGTGAGTGTGAATGGTTGTTTGTCTATATGTGCCCTGTGATTGGCTGGCCACCAGTCCAGGGTGTACCCCACCTCTCGCCCGAAGACAGCTGGGATAGGCTCCAGCACCCCCCGCGATCCTTGTGAGGAAAAAGCGGTAGAAAATGAATGAATGAATGAACTTTGAACTAGTTCAATATTGAAATGGTGAACTGTGAACATGAACTATTCATATGTATACTGTGTGAACTGAAGTTGGAACTCGTTCATGAGAACTAAGAACTTGCACAACACAGCTCCTGGAATACTTTTGCAGGGACACGGTCAAATGCCTCTTCCAGTCCACAAAGCACAGATAGATCCGTCGGGCAAACTCTCACACAAACACATTGCACCACTTGTAACCAAGGTTCAAGACTCTGCTTTGTCTCCGGAAGGTATGTCGGTGGGATTGAAAAGGACTTCAAGAATTCCTTCCGCCGAAGGCCTCCGGGCCAGCCACTATATATTCATCTTTTACAAGTGTAGATTATTTTCTCTTCCGTGTGGCCCTATTCATCCTTTGTAATGTTTCCAATGTTATTTTTTACAAGAATATGCCGCAGGCTAACAAAAGAAGTGTCTCCCGTGTCGGACGCTGGGCACCCCACTCTTACCTCAATGCGAGTGTCAAACTTGATGACAGAATCGGGGTTGAGTTGGATCTTCAGGACAGTCTTTCCCCGACTGGGCACGACACCCTCGCACGGGCTGACTAGCATGCATGGCAGAGGACACACATCAAGGACCTGCAGACAGACAGATCATTTCAATGTACGCACAAACACTATGCCACAACTCCAACAGTGTACTTACTCTGTAGTATGCATGGTTATTTCCTTTATTGTGTAAGATTGCCGTTCGAATAGAAGGCATATTGAGAGGCACGGATTCAAACATCAGCCGGTCCTCTGATTGCTCGACGCTTGTGGTTCCAATCTAGGAAGACATGATCAAAAGAAAATCATTCAATTCAGGAAAATGTCTCACCCGGAATGATGTCACATACTTAGATAGATCAAAGCACAGTAGTAATAATAAATAATACATGGTCAATTAAATAATTATAATCTTATTAAATTGTTTTTTAAAGTATGTAATGCATAAAAAAATATATATTACATTTTATTTAATTAATTAATTATTAATTATTAAATTTTATTAATTTAATTTAATTATTTATTAAACAATGGGTAGTTTTCTATACTAAATAATTATAATCTTATTAAATTGTTTTTTAAAGTATGTAATGCATAAAAAATATATATTCAATTTTATTTAATTAATTTATTAATTATTAAATTTTATTAATTTAATTTAATAATTATTTATTAAACAATGGGTAGTTCTCTATACTAGAAATAGTAAAAAATAAAAAAATATTAATAATAAAATATTTCTCATTTTATTTTTACTATTTTGCATAAAATAGTATGTCCATAAAATCATATGTCCATCATATGTTAGGGACACCCTACCCTAATAATTGGTGACTGTGGAATTGCCCCTGACTCCAACCAGTACTGGACAAGCCTTTTTTTATACAGAAATTCTGATGGATTCAACCCAAAAACTCAATAATTTGTTTAGATTTCCATCAGTTAGTCACGAAAAAATCATACTTATAACTTGAAACCCACTGTGATGACTAATTTTGTTGTACGCCATACTTTTTCTTGATTCAGATGAACTTCAGATGAAGAAATGTTAACATTGCTACACTGCTAAACCTCTTTTCTTTCCAAAAAAAGTCCATATTTTGCACCCCATACATTGGCTAAGAAATGAAGTACTAATGAAGTAAATGTAGATGAGAAGTTTTCATTTGAGACCTCAGCAATGCAGTGAAGGCGTTGAATGTTGCCATCAATGACAAAGAGGTCAAAGTCTCCTTCCTGAGGGGATGAGAAAGAGCTGTGCCACACCACCTCACATTCTAGTTCCCTGTATGCCTCCACTGTACCTGGGGGAGAGAGAAAGACAGGAGCCAGTCTACTTAAACGAAAAGAATAAGAACAAGTAATCCGAACAGAAACACGGTCAGAACCTGTGGCAGGTCGAATGGAGAAGAGGATGCCGCTCTCTGGAACAATGGGGCACCATGTGAATTCAGCTGATTGGTTACGTGGGTTCCGAAGGGTAATCCAGCTCCTGTAGCCTGATGAGGCCAGCAGGTTCCGGGTGGGACCCAGTATCAGCAGGTGGGTGGACAGTTCCAGGTAATTTCGGACAACCTGGGCTTTGACCAGAATCTGACCAGGATGTTGCTGATTCACTGAGTAGGTCACAGGTCTGCAGATGAAAATAAAATATTAAAACCAACCTGTAAAAAAATGAAATTAAGGTTATACCTGAACCAGCAAAGATTCTGATCCTAAGCGTGGTTATGTGTTCATGAATCTAAACTTATGAACAAAATGTTAATTTTAAATCTAATTACTAATTTTAAATGTAAAAATTCAACCTAAATCCATCCATTTCTATACCGCTTCTTCCTTAGGTTCACAGGTAAGCTGAAGCCTATCCCAGTCCACTTTAAGCAAGAGGCAGGGTACACTCTGAACTGGTCGGTTAAATCTAAACTATATATATATATATGTTAAATATCAATATTAATGAATCTAAAAATCCCTTTAAAAGATGCTAAATCAAAATTTACTTCCTAATGAAGGTAAATTAAAGGTAAAAATTAACTTAAAATATAAAGAATAGTTAAAAAATATAGTTAAATATAAATTTAAATGCAAATATAATTTCCATATATAAATGTTAAATCTAAATTTTTGAGAAATTTCTAATATAAATACAAATGTTAAATATAAGTATCCAGTTGTCCTTTGCTACATTGAAGTTTGAAATCGGTCCCTGAATCTATCGCTGTTTTTTTCAAAACTTTATAAAAAGTGATCACTGTTCGGCAATTATTCGTAATTGATAATATATTATATTTTATATATATACATACAACCATGACTGACTCCATGCAGTGTCATGTATACAGTCATGGCATGTCCGACCTAATAGAGCAAAAATGTGTTTTCCTCCCATTCCTTGTGGAAGTGGTAGGTTTTTGGCTTCTTTGTCTTTTGTCCCAAATCTGAAATGTGTCACAAAGTGTAATATATATATATTAAATAGCAACGCCTCTAAGTGTCCACAGATCCACCCACATCTCTGACCAAACATCATTTCCTCATTGCTTCATCAAAATGCTCCAAATGTACCAAAGAATACTAAAAATATATATATTTATTGATATAATGAAAACTACAAGTGGACACAAAGCTGTTATCTCCTCCCACCTGTAGAAACGACCCAGCCCTTGGCTTTGAAAGGTGAGTGGTATTTGGTTACGGGACCACGGTGGGAGCACATGAGACAATGGGGATGATCCTTGCAGCTCGGGGCAGTCCACCTCCAACTGGACCCTCACAAACACTGACAGATGATTGATCAGCTCCAGGTTCTGCACACACACAGAATCCACACACACTTCGCCGAAATCCACCAATGCTGGACCTTGTCAGAAGATGAGACAGCACATATAAATATGCATACATATACATATCACTCTCATTACACTTACACCCAAAATAGTGAAAACCTACCGATGACAACCTGGTAAAGCTCCTGAGCTGTCAAAGTCCTGTCACAGTCTGCTACCTCCTGGCTAGTAGCTGGAACTGCATGCGATTCCTCTGACAGCTTGATAGGAGATACAATATTAAGCAACATGAAAATGCAATTCAGTTCTTCCCTGTCCCATGCTACACCCTCCCGACATGTTTTGAAGTGGTGTAATTTTGTATATAAGTATGCTACAGGAAGTTACCAGGATACATCATCATTCATTCATTTTCTACCGCTTTTTCCTCACGAGGGTCGCGGGGTGCTGGAGCCTATCCCAGCTGTCTTCGGGCGAGAGGCGGGGTACACCCTGGACTGGTCGCCAGCCAATCACAGGGCACATATAGACAAACAACCATTCACACTCACATTCATACCTATGGACAATTTCATTCATTCATTCATTCATTTTCTACCGCTTTTCCTCACGAGGGTCGCGGGGGGTGCTGGAGCCTATCCCAGCTGTCTTCAGGCGAGAGGCGGGGTACACCCTGGACTGGTGGCCAGCCAATCACAGGGCACATATAGACAAACAACCATTCACACTCACATTCATATCTATGGACAATTTGGAGTCGCCAATTAATCTAGCATGTTTTTGGAATGTGGGAGGAAACCGGAGTACCCGGAGAAAACCCACGCATGCACGGGGAGAACATGCAAACTCCACACAGAGATGGCTGAGGGTGGAATTGAACCCTGGTCTCCTAGCTGTGAGGTCTGCGCTCTAACCACTCGACCACTGTGAGATTAAGGCATGTCTTAATCTTAATCTTAACATATAGATGACCATGTGTTATGGCACTGACCTGCCCAATGCCGGGCATCATGCCATGGGACGGCCCAAAGGAAGCATGCTTTGGCCTCCTCTTGGACTTCTGATTGGCGTCTATGTCACTCAGGAGAATCTTGGGCGGTACAAGGCCTTGAGAGGATATAAGCCCAAAGTTGTCCTCTTGTATATCCTGTCTTGTAACCAAACAAATATTCCATTAAAATCACTTTTTTTCCATATTGAAGTCTATAGGACTATTTGATTGACAACTACTGCAGATGTAGACACTTTGCAAATAAATTACATTTACAGTAATAGTAATTATCTATTTGTATTTTACTTGGTCTTGATCTTCTGCAGGCGTGCTTCTCTGAGTTGCCTGAAGAAATCGGCGTAACCCTGTCGATGTTTCTGTCTTTGCGCCAACTCCTTCCAAGTAAAGGCATAGTCTGAATCCACATAACTATACCGGTGTACTCCGGTGAAGATGGTCCTGTAAGCATAACATCAAGAGGTCATTTTCGTGCGTCTTGTGTTACTTATGTGTTCCTAACGTTTACCTGTATTGTTTTTGTGGCGAGGACGGGCGGATGCTGCTGGCTCGATCGTTAGGTAAAGCCATAAAAACCTCACCAGGTGAACTCTGACCTTTCTTTCTGCGATGCATGTGGAAGGATGTCTTGCAGGCGTTGAGCACGGCAGCACGCACCATGCCGTAGCAGTGGGGCAGCTCGCTGGATGTAACGTGAGGACGTGAACCGATGGGATTTGTCACTTCTGGTGTGATACCTGAAAAAGCAAACGATTGTGGCAGCGTTTGAACCGCATATAATAATTTTATTCCACTAATAATGAATGAAAATAATTACAGGATTTGTGGAACGCTACTACGTGAGCATGTCACCTGTTGTGTTTATTATTTTGTGGGGAAATAATTTCTATACGCAGCCAAAGCGTTGTCCAAGTTGGGATGTGGTCCTGATGATCTCATAAAGCCGTGACCTTCAGCGTTTACTGGGGTCATTCACAGCTGAGAGTGAAGCACCATGCTTCTCAGGCAGAAATGGGTGGATTGCAGCCTTTGGGCTGGGAGTGGCATCTTTTTGATTGACAGGTCAATCAATCAAAGTTTATTTGTAGAGCACTTTTCATACATAGAATGTAGCATAAAGTGCTTTACATGTTTAAAAAGAGAGACAACAACAAGACACATGTACACACACACTCGCACAGACACACACACACAAGAAGTTTGTTTGCCTGAGTACAGAGGAACCAGTTCAGGAAGCGCTGCCATCTGCGCTGGGGGTTGCCCACAGCCCAGGCCATGATGCTGCAACTCAGGGGGCCACCGCACAACAGGTAGGCAGGGGACCCGCAGCGCTGCAGTGGGGCACCGCCACAGAGCTCCCAGCCACCCTCGTCGGTAAGCCCCACAAGAGGAGACACCCCAGCCCCCAACCGAGGACAGTCCCCAGCGCAGAGAGCGCTCACTGAGGAAACACTGGATATATGGGATAAGAAATATAAAAACATAAAATAAGAATATAGAAAGTATATATAGAAATAAACATAAAAAACATAAAAGTGAAATATAAAAGAACATTAATAAAACCTAAAATAAGCATGTGTAAAACTACAAAAACATTTGGTTAAGATCCAAAACAAAAGCAATAGGGTATAAAATAATCATTAGATAAAAGTCAAGTTCAAAAGTTAAAAAAAGAGTAAACTAGAAGCAAGAGTTAAAAGCTAAATTAAATAAGTGGGTCTTGAGCCTATTTTTAAAAATCTCAACGTTCTCTACGACAGGTGGCTCAGCGAAGCATACTGTGCTGTGGGAGAGCTTAGCCAGACGCCAAAGGTCTGGATTTATCGGTGGATCTACATTCCTGCCCTTATCCATAAAGCCATGAGCTTTGGGTACCCACCAAAAGAGCAAGATCTCAGTTTCCTTTGTAGGGTGGCTCACTTCCCTGGTGAGGTGTTCTGGGCATGCCCAGCTGGGAAAAGGCCCTGGGGCAGACTTAGGACACGCTGGAGTGATTATGTCTCACAGCTGGCATGGAACGCCTTGGTGTCCTCCCGGTGGAGATGGAGGAGGTGGCCGGGGACCGGGAAGTCTGGGCTTCCCTACTGAGACTGCTGCCCCCGCGATCCGGACCCGGATAAGCGGAGGAAAATGGATGGATGGGTGGCTCAACTCACCCTAAGAGGAGCTTAGAGTAGAGCCACTGCTCCTCCACATGGAGAGGAGCAGGTCCATGTGACTCTGGCATCTAACACAGAAGTCTCCTGGACGCCTCCCTGGGGAGGTGTGAAGTGATACGGGCATGCCCAGCCAGGAGGAGGATGCATTATGTCTCACAGCTGGCATTGGAGCTGGAGGAGGTGGCCAGGGACTGGGAAGTCTGGGCTTCCCTACTGAGACTGCTGCCCCCGCGACCCGGACCCGGATAAGCGGAGGAAAATGGATGGATGGATGGCTCAACTCACCCTAAGAGGAGCTTAGAGTAGAGCCACTGCTCCTCCACATGGAGAGGAGCAGGTCCATGTGACTCTGGCATCTAACACAGAAGTCTCTTGGACGCCTCCCTGAGGAGGTGTGAGGTGGTACGGGCATGCCCAGCCAGGAGGAGGATGCATTATGTCTCACAGCTGGCCTGGGAATGCCTCAGTGCGCCCCCCTGGTGGAACTGGCAGATGTGGGAGGAGACTGGGATACAGTATATACTCCTGTATACTCCTCATCACAGGGGAACAATGTGGACTAAGGACAAAATTCTCATGGGTCTAGTTTGCATTTAATACAATAAAGTAATTACTTACCAGGATTTAATTTAGGCAAAGCCGGTATCATCTCAAGTTTGCAGGTAGCTGATAAATATAGAGCGAGGGTGTAGAAGCTGCCAAACTTGAGCTCAGCATCATCCTCACTGCCGCCTTTATTCCCTCTGGGAATGACGTATCCCAAAACATCAAGTTTCTGACACATTTGGAACTTCCCCTGCTGTCGTGCGCTGAAATACAAAACTATTTCCTGCGGAAGCAACAAACGGCTCGCCAACACTGCGCTCCATTGTGTAAAATAACCGCGGGTCTTACCTGATGCTGCCCAGGGGCGATGGTGCCGGAGGAGGGCTCAGTGCCAAAATGCGCTAACCTCCGAAAGCGGAAGTTGACAGAAAGATGGGGGCATAGGTTCTGCAGCACGCAAAGGCGCTCCGTGCGATGGCCCACGTTGCAAGTGGAGAAGTCGAAGCTATCTGACGGACTTGGAAGCAGAGCCACGGGCAGCCCCGAACCTGTCACCGCTAACTCCACAATGCTGTTTCCTGTGAGGAGACAAGCGAAAAGAAAATATTTCGGTCATCAAAACAATTCAGGACCTTGTTCAGATGTTTTTTTATTTACAGTGGTTTGAAGAAGTGTTTGCCCCATCCTAATTTCTTACTTAGTTTTTCACATTTTAGATAATCAAATTTATAATAGTTTATTTATTTATTTATAATTTTATATATATTATAAATAATTTTATTTATAAAAACTTTTAATTTATAAATATAACTTTTAATCGGAGAAAAAAAATCCAAACCTATGTGGGGCATTTTGTGAAAACGTGATTGCCCCCTACCCCGTTAAAACATAACTGACATGAACCAGAGAAGCCCTTTCTAAAGCTTTGGGACTCCAGTGAACCACAGCGAGAGTCATTATCCACAAAAGGTAAAAACATGGAATAGTGGTGAATCTTCCCTAGTAGTGGCCGGCCAACCCCACAACAACATCCAAAGAACTGCCAGTCCTCACTTGCCACAGTTATACCAACAGTAAAATATGGTGGTGGTAGTGTGATGGTCTGGGCCTGTTTTGCTGCTTCAGGAGCTGAAAGACTTGCTGTAATAAATGGAACCATGAATTATTCTGTCTAATAAAACATTCCTGAAGGAGAATGTCCGGCCTCCAATTCTGCAAAAATGAGTGAGCCAAAATTCCTCCACAGTGCTGGAAGAGACTCATTGCAAGTTATCATGCTTGATTGCAGTTGTTGCCGCTAAGGGTGGCATTTAAAAACTGCATTATAAGTTGTGTTGTCATACTATTATTGACACATAATTGAATATATTATAAATATTTGTTTGATGATCTGAAACACTTATAAGTGTGACAAACACTTTTTCACACCACTGTATTAAGATTATTGTGTTTTATTTTATACTCTTAGCTAACAGAGCTGCTGTGCTAATTTCGTTGTAGAAAATGCAAACCAAAGAATAACCCAACCCAAAAGTACTATTAGTACTGTAAACTTTGTAATTTGCGTACCGTTTGGGTGAGTGAAGCCATGTTTACTTTCAACTGTGTCGAAGTGCAGAAAAAGACAATAGTCCTGCCGGCTTACTTGGTCACCACGCTTTTTGGGATGTAATCTGAGGAAAGGAAATTAAAATAGGTGAATTTCATCACTAAGGTGTGGTGTGGTGGTGCATACAAATGTTGACTTTTTTTTTTTTTTAAACAACATATAAATGCATACTTTACCACCCCAACTACTCAATTTCAAGTTTACCTGTGGGCAATGGGACTGAAGCGTACAGCCACTGTAGTTTTCTTATATGGACCCAGGTGGCCTTGGTTTGGAATACACTGTAATACGGAACATTGGATGGCGGCGTCTGGACTGCACTGCTCCATTCTAGCCAGCAGGGCGGCGTCTGTGCTCTTGTCAAGATTTCCTCCCTACACAGATACTTCACATTCATTTATTCATTTATCCTTCCCTTCATTTCTATATATACATATATATATATATGTGTGTGTGTGATATGAATCAAATGAATGTATATATTTTAGACATAAAATACAGAGAATAAATAGAGAAAAAGCGCAGAGTACCTTTTATAATAGTTATAATTTTCTTAATTATATTTTAATGATATATATAATTTTCTATATATATCTATTATATTATATGTAATTATTATAATATATTATATAATATATCTATATATTATATTATTACATATTATTATATATTGTAATATATATTATATAATTATATATTATATTATTATTATATATAAGAATATATCTAATAATAATATATCTAATATATAGCATATCTATTATATATATATATAATTTTATATATTTTTTAATATAATTAGATATATAATTTTCTATATATTATATATAATATTATAATTATATATTATATGATTATATATTATAATATATATAATTATATATTATATTATATATATATATTCTTAGATATAATATATCTAATATATAGTATATCTATTATATATATTTTTTTAATATAATTATATATATAATTTTCTATATATATCTATTATATTATATGTAATTATTATAATATATTATATAATATATCTATATATTATTACATATTATTATATATTGTAATATATATTATATAATTATATATTATTATTATATATAAGAATATATCTAATAATAATATATCTAATATATAGCATATCTATTATATATATAATTTTATATATTTTTTAATATAATTAGATATATAATTTCTATATATTATATATAATATTATAATTATATATTATATGATTATATATTATAATATATATAATTATATATTATATTATATATATATATATATATATATATATATATATATATATATATATATATATATATATTCTTAGATATACTATATCTAATATATAGTATATCTATTATATATATATATATATATATATATATATATATATATATATATATATATATATATATATATATATAATTTTTTCAATATAATTATATATATAATTTTCTTAAATATTATTATATTTTCTTAATTATAAAAGACCAATATCTGTCCCTTACTAGTTCGGTACCAGCAGCAGAACTCTTCAGCAGGCAAACCCAGTCACATGCGTCGGGTCCGTTGTTGTTCAAGACCACACGCTCCACACGAGATGTCCCAAAGTAGACGGGTCCGAACCACAGACAGGATAGCGAGACTCCCTGTAGAATGTTGCACAACAGAGAGAACCACTAAGTGTATTGGCACGACTATTATAAAGACATCACAGGACAACACAAGAACTGAATGATGTACCTTTGTGTCCAAGACCTCAAGACGCTGGTCCACCACCTGAGCCCTTATACTGAGAACTACAGGAGCCTGGTTTTGGAGCTTCACCCTGGGGAAGCAGAATGCAACTCTTCTACAAAGACAGTCTTTCGTTCTCATCACATTTTGTTACAGATTCAGTTAATGTTGAATATACAAGATTTTCTTTTCCTTGAATGAATAATGGCCTGTTTACTAATAATCAGTGTCACTGTAGTCTATTTGTTAATCAACATTGTGTGTGTCACTGTAGGTCAAACTAAAACAAAATAACGTGCAGATTCCACTTGAACTACAATGAAAAGCAAATCTTACATCGCCTTCTCGTTTACGTGTCTGGGTTTGTCAGCATGCAGTTCAACATTGAGCCACTTGGTGGCACCAGCCGCGATAACTCCAGTGCCGGGTGAGAGTCTGACAAAAGTGTCTCCACTGTGAAGTACTTGGAATACACCTATAATAAAAAAAACACACACATCTTTTTCACACTTTTTCGCATGTTTGTCGCACTTAAATGTTTAAGATCATCAAACAAATCACATTTTCCACACAGGGCCGTGTAGGTTTGGATTTGTTTGTTCCTTAATCAGAAGTTTCATTTAAAAACTGCATTTTTTGTTCAGTTGTGTTGTCATTGACTAATATCTACATTTGATTTATGACGCTGTTATTTTTGGTTGCACCGTGAGTGAGGGAGGCACATGAGTTGATCAAGCTGGTTCAAGACTGGGCTAGGGGGCAGTTCCACATGGTCATATATCCCTCCATTATAATTTTGCTTTATGCAGACATGGGTCTAGGTTCTTATGGGTTAATATCATCCCAAAAGATGACATGAATAATAAGAAAACCGTGTATTCTGAAGAGTTTATGACAATGGATCATTACCTGATGCTGAGCCTTGATTGCTTATGGGAATCTGTCGACTAATCATCTGACCGCTGGCGGAAAGAAAGCCAAAGTCCAACTCCAAGTCCATGAACAAGGCGCAAGCCCTTGGGAAACTAGACGAGCACAAACACAACATGAAATGTGAATACAGGAAGTTCATTCATTCATTCATTTTCTACCGCTTTTCCTCACGAGGGTCGCGGGAGTGCTGGAGCCTATCCCAGCTGTCTTCGGCCGTGAGGCGGGGTTCACCCTGGACTGGTGGCCAGCCAATCACAGGGCACATATAGACAAACAACCATTCACACTCACATTCATACCAATTAACCTAGCATGTTTTTGGAATGTGGGAGGAAACCGGAGTACCCGGAGAAAACCCACGCATGCACGGGGAGAACATGCAAACTCCACACAGAGGGTGGCCGAGGGTGGAATTGAACCCTGGTCTCCTAGCTGTGAGGTCTGCGTGCTAACCACTAGAGCGCCGTACAATACAGGAAGTTATTTGGCAAAATGAGATATAGTGGCTTACACCCGGACAGGCACTTCGATGGTTTGTACGACATCTATATGAATGTTGATGCAGTCTGTGATCTTCTCCTCCCTCTGTGGGGTGAACTCCAGCACGCCACTCACAGACAAACCCGGAGCTATATTCCTTGCACCTCTGGGTGCTGAGAATTTGAAAATCTGAAGGAACAAAAAGAAAAAATATATAAGATATTTGCACAATTCTAAATGCCTTACCAACTCTAAACAGTATTAACTGTTATTGCAGTTGTTAACTACAGTTCCTTTATCTGTTTAACCTTTAATGTTATTAAAGTATATGCAGTTTATTAAGCAAACTATGCCTTACCTTTCGTTTGGGCCTTTCAAACCATATTTCCTTCATGGTTCTACCAGCATTAGTGGCCGTGATACCAGTCTTGTAAACCTGGCCCACTTGCACGTCTTTGAACTCAACAAATGGCGGAGTGACTTGAACGCAACCTTCTGCCATGATTGACACCTGTAATGCATAGTTTTCCTTAATGTAGTTGTACGGATGTCAACGCAATATTACTGGACTTTTTTCCCCCCATCTGTTTGCCGTCCGAACTGTTTGCGTCGCCATCACCATGGTAACATCAATAACGTAACTGACGTAACGCCATAAATGTTCGAAAGAAAGCGCCTCACGTTTTTATTGTCGTTAATATGCGAGTTAAGTGAGACGATTTTTTTTGTTTTCGCGTCTTACTTGTGGGGTATGTCGTTTCGTTTGATTAAATAGCTAAAATTGTTCAAAATTATTGACACTGGTACATTTGTTACAATTTTTGCTGTAAAATATGTCACGTCAGTTTTGCCGCAGTTTTAAGCTAACGTATACGTCACGGAGACATTTCCCGAAGTTGTTTAAGATTAGAATCATTCAATAAATATAGTCCAAACAGTTTAACTTCAATATTTGACACCGTATTAAATAATTACAATAGTCAAATTGGTTTAAAGTTACCTTCAGTTGCAAAAAATAAGCTTTTGGGAATGAGCTAGCTTATGGTTCTGCCATTTTGGGGACGTCGAGTGGGTTGTGAGTGGATACGAATATCGATGGTATCGATACCATGGATAGGTTAAATATCAGCTCGACACTAGTGTGGTAATATGGAGTTTTGTGAGTCTTTTTTTTTTTCACAAATAGCTGTTATTAATTTTGCTACGGTTTTGATATTCATTCATTTTCTACCGCTTATCCTGGGATAGGCTCCAGCACGCCCGCAATCATTCACACAAACCTAACATGCATGTTTCTTAGAATGGAACCACCCGGCCATTTTGTGGCTATATACAAATTGCTTCCTATAAGTCACTTCTACAGTAAACCTCGGATATATCGGACTCGGATATATCGGAAATGCGCTCACAACGGACAGATAAATAAGAACCAATTTTTCTGTAATGCATTTCCAATAAAAATTCATTGCATATATCGGATTTTTTATAACGGATTTCGCCTATTTCGGACAAAATCTCCAGTCCCGTTCCAATGCATTTCCATAAAATTTCCCTCGCATATATCGGATGGCCGCATCGTGGCGCTCCGATTCGCGGAATCGTGACAGGCCGCTATACGACGTCATTTGCAGCGTTTGCAGCGTTGCCTGCGCGTCCAGGTACATTGGAAACATAGTCAAGGAAGTGCCTTTTTATACCGGATATAAATCCGATATATGCGTAAAACGGACATTTTCCGGTATACGCATATAACGGATTTCGCTTATATCGGACAAAACCAGTGGGAACAATTGAATCCGATATATCCGAGGTTTACTGTATATTTATACGTTTATGTACAGTATATCATCATGATATTTAATATATAAAAACAGTTTTGGCACAATTGGAATGACAAAAATTACCTTGTTTGGATCTGAAAACATTTATTTTTGGAGAAAAAGATAATACATTAATTGATGTACTTTCCAAAATATAAATCAGACAAAATGATGATTGAAATTAAGGAAAATACTGTAAGTCTGAATTGCTCCACTAATCCATAAAAATAAATTTGCCATATTTCATCACTATAAATGTACACTTTCATGGCGTGCAGTTAAATGATGGCTGTTTTGGGATCTAGTAGTTGTCAACCTCTACAACCCGCTTGGTCACTCGGTGGTTACCCACAAGCAATCTGGTCACCATGGACCACTTTTCCATCTGATGGTCCATCACTGGCTTTTTGTGGTTCACGACCAGCACGTTCACTGATTGGTCACATGGTGAACCGAGGCCAGTTTGGCCATCTTGTTGTCGTCCAGAGCCAGCTCGGTCACTCGCTTTGTCGCTTGAAAGTCTATAACACGCCAGTCAAGGGGAAAATGGGTGACTAAAGTGAGCCAGCGCATTCTCCGGCAAGCAGCGGTTAACAGTAATGTTTATTTCTGGGCTCTCTTCTGCGCTAATTTCCATGTCTTGGACTCCTGGACTAGTGGCGGCTCTGTGAAATGTGGCCACACCGTTCACAGACATCTCTCACCAGCAACCGAAGAGGCAGACAAAGTCCTGACTTCCTCTGATGGCTTTCCATTCGTAACTTCCTGCCTTGTGTCAGTCCCCGGCTTTACTTCAGGTTGGACTTTGGTCTTAAAGAAGTTGCTTTGGACTACGTATCGAACACACTGCAGGAGGATGTTCCTCTCGTGGCGGATATCGGGGGCGAGGAGCTAGAACAAATAAAACACAGAAGCTCCAAGTCATCTCAAAATTGCTGGGGAATAAAAAAAAACAAAACATGGACGCTCTACACCAAGCAGCTCCTCACCATCTCAAGGAGAGTGGGTCGTCGTTTCTGCAACATATCATTGTGTCCGCCTCGGCCGTGCCTTCCTCCTCGACCTCCTCTGCCTCCTCGTCCTCTTGGGTTGTTGGGACTATTACGAGCAGACCAGCTGTGGGAGATACTGGAAGGTTGTGCGTCCTGCTTTAGCAAAACCTTGTTTTCTTGGAGCAGTTCTGCGGTTCTTTGCATTGTGGATACTGAAAGAGAGAGAACCCCTTGATTAGAACTATAATAAACAAAACACTTAAAGCAATACTACAACAACTACGACTGTTATTTATTTATTCCAGACCATTTTTGATGCAATTCCAACATCAAAATAGCAGTAGCATGCTAACTGTTAGCATGTTTGTTTTAAAAATGGTTTAAATGTTATTGTCATGATATAAAACCGCTACGCAACTGCCATACCACTTTTAGTACTCAGTGCCATCTTGGTAGGCAGTAGCATGCTAATTGTTAGCATGCTCGCCATTTGAAATGGCATAAGCCTACATGACATGGTATAAAATGACTACAGGACTCACTTTCAGTAGCTAGGTCAATCTTGCTTGGTGATAGCATGTTGGCAGTTTAGCCGTTTGAAATACTTAGTCCAGAACTCTGCGGCACGGCTTTTAACAGAAACGAAAAAGGGTGAGCACATCACCCCAATTCTGGCCTGTTCGCTTTAGGATTGATTTTAAGATTTTATTGTTTGTTTGTCCAACTTGTGGTGCCCGAGACGAGACTTAAGACCAGTGGGGACCGAGCCTTTTCTGTGGTTGGCCCCGAGCTATGGAACTCTCTCCCCTCCCAAGTGAAAAAGGCCCCCAACATCGAAAGATTTAAGTCTCATCTTAAAACCCACTTTTATTCTCTGGCTTTTAACTCGCAGTGAGTCGTTAGGGTCCTGTGTCTTTTAGTTCTTTCTTTTTATTCTAATTGGTTTTATTTTTATACTTTTATTGCTTTGCTTCTTGTTTTTAATATTTTAATATCTATTTTACTATTTTAATTCTGATTTGATCTTTTAGTTTTGGATTAAATTCAATTTGTACCTTTATTTATTGTATTTTATTTTTACTTTTTATTTTACTAGTCTGTGCAGCACTTTGGAAACTCCGTTTATGAAATGTGCTATATAAATAAAGTGGATTGGATCGAAATGATTACAGAATTGCCTTGGCACTTCTTGGTAATGTATGTAGTGCTATCTCATTAAGTGCTACCATGCTCACTGTGAGCATTTTAGCCATTGTTGTCATGGAAATGGCATAAACCTACATGGCAAGTTTATAAATGACTATAGAACTGCAATGGCACTATCTTGCTGATAGCGCGTCCATGTTAACTATTAGCATGTTAGTAATTTTGGTCATTTGATATGGTTTAAACTTACAAGTTCACTATAGAACTGTGGTACTACCTGCTGTACTTAGTGCTATCTTGCTATTAGCATGCTGGCATTTTAACCAGTTGCTTCATTTAAAATGGTTTAAAAACTTATAAACTGCTGTCGAGCTGTGTGTGCTCGGTGCTACCTTGCTAGGTGCTAGCATGCTAACTGTTAGCAATTTAGCCATCCTGGCCATCGAAAACAGTAGTGTCTCATAGAAAACGGGGAAAGCCAACCAATAAACCACAAACTAGCTTAGTAAATCGCCGTGATAAGTGGTAAACTCACCGTGTGCTCCATCATCACTTTCACTCTCGCTCAAGGAGCCGTAGTTGGCCACAAGGGACCCCAGAGCTGAGCTCATCTGCTTCGGGGCCACAACGAGACCAGGGCCCCTGGAGTCAGTTGCTGCATCGTCTTTGTCAGAATCTGAAGTAAATGCGAGGGAAGACGATTACGATAAAACACAAAGTGTCAGCAGTCCACGAATGTGAAAAAGTACAAAAGAATGCAGACCTGGAATTTGAGCACGGCCATTGTGTTGTTCCTGCACTTACCATTGTCACTTTTGGCCAACGCTCCCAGTGGATCGCTATCCTGGCCAGGCCGTGTGAGGGGTGGGGGTCTATCGGCTGCAGCGCCGCTATCTAAAGGACTTGGGGGCTGCTGCCCCCGGAACCCTTGATGACCTCTTCCACGCCATTGCCGACGTCCTCTGCCTCTCATTCGTCTACACATCAGAACATATAATAAGGTATATAAATAGTTTAACTTTGGCAGAGGTGCCATGATTTTAATATTGTTGTTGATATGAATATCACAATTAATAATGCAATTTGTCTTCTATAACACAAAGCTAACATGAAGGCTGTTTTTTCTACATGAATTGGTTTTCCTGTTTACAAAATTCAATATATCAAAACAATGTCAGTGGAAAAAGTGTGGACACCCCACGTTAAAAAAAAAGTAAAAACTACCCAAACTGAGCCGTCTCCAGAACCGCTCCAGTCTGTTCTCGGCCTGCCATCAGTTTTTTTTTTCTTTCCACATTATCCGCAGTTGGGTAGTTCCTGGAAATAAATGGCAATGAGGTCAAAATATCCAAACGCAACATTTGCGAATACCAACCTGCGTCTTTCCTCTCTCCACTTTGCAATCTCTTCAGGGGTGTCCAGTTTGATTCTTTTCTTTCCTGGTGCATGTGTCTACAAAACGGCACACATTTTACCAAACATAATGACATTACATCATTACATGATTCAGCATTACTTACATTTCTCCAATGGATGCTGACTATTTTTTCATGAGCCGTGAAACTGCAGTCGGGTACAGAACACTACAGAGTGGGGTACATAGTATATGTAAGGGTAGTTCAAATACAGCACTGCAACAAAGACCTTACCTTGACGTGTTGAGCTACGTGCTCCTCATACTTCTCCTGGTTTTTGAAACCTCGGTCACAGGTGTCACAAAAATGCAAAAACTCAGGTTCTCTCTTGTTTTGATGCTGCGTGAGTGAAAGACAGATGCATTTGCAGTGTGCAAAAAAGAAAAACAAGCGTATTGGTGGGAAGTGATGCAAATCAGTCACATATTTACCCTTTTCCCATGGTTCCCTGTTGGCTTGTAACCTTGATAGCCAGCTTGATACCATTCATGACCAGAACTCTGTCCTACATTAATAAATGAAAGTAATTTAGTCAAAGTGAGGTGTTATAATTAGACAACAGAGGCCATGTTGCAATTCACACACTTTCATACTTACACTTCAAAATGTGTACTTAGTCCAGGAAGGGAGGGGGGCTAATTTTAATAGTTACTGTCCACCTAACAGTCACATTATTTATCCACTTCCTCTTATCTCAATTTTAATAGCGAATAGCAACCATTGAGAGTGAGTCCCTCCACTTTTCTTAGTAGCCAAGATGGGGATGGATGCACACTAACCCAGTGATTTTCAACAACTGTGCTGCGGCACACAAGTGTGCCGTGAGAAATCGTCAGGTGTGCCGTGAGGAATTATTCAATATTACTTTTTTAATTAACATGTATTAATAATTTTCTGCAAATATTATGTCATTGTCGCGTGTCATTGGTGTAAAGACTCAGAGCAATGTAATATTCGTCCGTGTGGCAACACGTAGCTGTTTGCCTCGTTCCTCCAATGCACGTGAGAGGTAGTGTAACATTGTTGGTTAAATTAGTATGCGGATCAAAAGAATCTGCTGTGGCGAGTCCGTAATCAAGAAAAAGCTGAAAGAAGCAAATAATGTTGGTTATTGGTGCGCCGCAAAAAATTTCCAACGTAACAAACGTGCCGTGGCTCAAAAAAGGTTGAAAAACACTGCACTGACCTTTTGGGGATAAAAAATATATGTGCAACATCCGGGTACTGACAGTGCACTGCAGTTTGTGAACTCACTTAACCACTACAAATACCAATTATAACTACGGAAGTGTGTGAATTGAAACACATAAAACGGTAGTACTTGAACATTGAAGCTGACCATATGAATACTGAGTGTTCCCCGACGCCGCCCCATGGTTCCACCAGCCGGACTCGGAGGGTCCCTCGTTCCAAGTCCACATGCTGTGATGGAAACTGCTTGTGCGAGGCGGCTGCTGCTGCTGTTGCTGCGGCCATGTCAGTTGTATGGAGTTCGGCGGAGGGCATTCGAAGTTCGGTGAAGGGTAGTGGCCCCGTTTATCCATGCCGTACACCCCTCGGTCCCTTCACGAAAATTGAAATAGATAAATGTCGGCTCCTCGCGCTGGAATTCTCACATGTGGTTGTTTTTGTCGTAACCCTTTACGTCATTTCCGCTTCAACCGGACATGAACTTCGATGGGCAGAGAAATAAATAATAATGCAAGATATTAAAATATAACGGAGCAATATATAAAATACTGTAATTATACACCAAACACACCTATTTTTAATTCCAAATATATAAAAAAAATTCGTGTGGAAGGAATGACCCTTGTCTTTCAGCTACATTTTTGTCCAACAGAGGGCGATATTACAACCAAATGTCACCATGCGCCATTAGGAAAATGAAGCGAAGAAGAAGAAACAGGCAACGTGACAGAAGTAACTCCTGCGAAAGACCCCACAGCAGACCATTTTGCAACTTTACCTGAATGGTCATCAAATAAACCGCACTCGGGTTTTTAAGGAAAAGAGCAGCCAAAATGCTCGTCTTATTTGAGACCGCTGCAGGATATGCAATTTTTAAAGTAAGTCTCCCCACACTTTTCTCCTTCCTATCATATATAAACGTGGGTTAGCAACATGAGTTAGCTTAGCATCATTGCTACTTTCTAATATGTAGTTTCGAGCGCAACTTTTTCCCGTGAATTATTATCTGTGATAACAAATATGTGAATTAGGCACTGGACATCCTTTATTTGCATTCTGTACTCCGAAAATTTTGTTAGTTGGCTTAAGTTGAACCGTGGATCGACAGGCCCTCCAACCACGTGTGTGAGCTCATATGGCTGAAATGCTAACTATCGTCTTGGCCATTTTTACACTTTCCACACACATTTGATCTTTTCTGTTAGTTTGCATATCAATGTTTATATTGATTCCTTTTAATACGTTGATTTTTAACCAACTGAGCGACAGCGTGCTCGGTGTCAAGTCTTCACAATTCGCCTTTTTTCACCTCCCAGGTTCTCGATGAATCCAAACTGCAACAAGTCGACAGTCTATACAAGGAGTTTGAAACCCCCGAAAAAGCGAATAAAATGTGAGTCTGGTTGCTGCATGTCATAATTAGCACAAAAAAATCTAGCTCTTGAGCTTACCGAACTGTTCATTTCTTTTCAGTCTGAAACTGAAGCACTTTGAGAAGTTCCAAGACACGACAGAGGCCTTAGCAGGTACTGACACCCCAGGCAGTGAAACCGCCGAGTGTTTTAGTGTTTCTTATAAATGCTTTTATTAGTGGTAAATCATTTGGTCGCACTGGTATTCATTGTAACTCTCCATCAAATTCCCACATGGTACACGGATGCTGTTTCTGATGATTGTGTACCCCCCACCCCCACGTCTGTTACCTCCTCCTTTCAGCGGCCACCGCCCTGGTTGAGGGTAAGATCGGCAAGAGCCTGAAGAAGGTGCTGAAGAAGGTGGTCGCCAAGGAAGCGCATGAGCAGCTGGCCGTCAGCGATGCAAAACTCGGTGGAGTCATCAAAGTAAGTTAGTAGACTTGTAGTCCTATTACGAAGAAGCTGCGGTTTTACGCCTCGCCCGAATCGCATGCCTGGACGTGTTGGTCGTTGGGAAGATGAGTTTGTCCATTGTCATTTACAGCAGCAGAAAGGACACGCACCAGCAAATACAAATAGACGATGTAGACATTGAAAGGGTGAAGGAAAATACATTTCTGGGGATCACAATAGATGAAAATATGAGCTGGAAACCTCATATTACAAATATACAACATAAGGTGGCCAGAAATATTTCAATATTGAACAAAGCAAAATTTGTTCTCAATCATAAATCACTCCACACTCTTTATTGCTCTCTGGTTCTACCATATCTTACTTATTGTGTGGAAATAATAACTATAAAAGCAATCTTCACTCGCTAAATGTACTGCAAAAAAGGTCAGTAAGGATAATTCATAATGCCGCCTGCAGAGAACATACTAACTCCTTATTTCTAAAATCACAAATACTTCAACTTGCTGATATAGTTCATCTTCAAACAGCTAAAATAACGCATAAGGCTAAAAATAACCAATTAGCTAAAAATGTCATCCAATACTTCTCTACAAGAGAGGAGAAATATGATCTCAGGGAAGAACTAAATCTGAAACACTTATATGCTAGGACTGCGTTAGCATAGCATTTCAGTATGTGGAATCAAACTATGGAATGGATTGAGTAAGGACCTCAAACAATGCACAACGATGAGCCAATTCAAGAAACAATACAAGCAGTTGATGTTTGCTAAATACAAGGATGAAGAGTCTTGAACCAGTCATGATGTGCTATATATATCACTATATTGACACTTACTATGGTACCCATTATGTCATTGGATGCTCATATCACCTCCTACTTCGGTACGTGACAAAAATTAAAAAAAAAAAAAAAATTAAAATAAATAAAAACAATTTTAAACTATATTAGGAAAGCAGGAAGTGAACAAATGTAACAGTTACTGATTGTAAAAGTACCTCAAATATTTGTAAGGTTGCAAGTAATGATTATTTTTAATAACCAATTAATCACTCGATTATTTTTGGATTAATCGCATGAAATAAACTTTCAACTCCCGCCTCTTAATTTAGAAAAAAGTTTAAACGTTTGCATATCACCTCATACTTCAGTATGTGACTTAAATTAAATTAAAAAATAATTATATTAGGAAAGCAGGAAGTGAACAAATGTAACAGTTACTGATTGTAAAAGTACCAGATGGAGGGGTAGGATTTAATAAGCTTTGCTTCTTCCTACTCCTTTTGGACATGTGGAACTGGGAACTGATTATGGGATGCACTCAATTGTAATCTAATGCATGTTCAAATGAAATTAAACCATTACCATTTAAACTCATATTTGATTTTATATTTTCCAGGACAAACTGGACCTGAGCTGCATCCACAGCCCTGCTGTAGCCGAGCTGATGAGGTGCATCAGAAGTCAGATGGAGGCCCTCATCACGGGGCTGCCACAGAGAGAAATAAGCGCCATGTCCCTAGGTTTGGCTCACAGGTGGGTGGTTGGCGCATTTGGGGTGGCGTCTAATGGAACTGTTGTCTATGATTACACCTTGCTGTCTGAAACACCACTGTAGATTTATTTCAGCATTCGTCACTACCACTGAGATAGCAGCTTCTCCTGTGCAAGATTGCATTTAGGCGAGTGCCTTGTTCCTCACTGTTTGTTTTGCTCCTTGTTTCCCCAGTTTGTCCCGCTACAAGCTGAAGTTCAGCCCAGACAAAGTGGACACCATGATTGTGCAGGCCATATGTAAGTTGCATCATTTGTTATGAGGCGTTGCTGTGTGTGTGCGCATGTACAACCCTGGATTTCACGTGTTGTTTCTGCTCTCCGCTTTTTACATTAGAAATATGACAACAAGCAACATGGTCATTGTTGGTGTTTGGATTCTTTGCAGCTCTGTTGGACGACCTGGACAAGGAGTTGAATAATTACATCATGCGCTGCAGAGAGTGGTACGGTTGGCACTTCCCGGAGCTGGGGAAGGTCGTCACCGACAATTTGGCCTACTGCAAGACGGTCTGCCTGGTCGGCGACCGCACCAATGTGTCCAGCAGCGATCTCTCCGCCCTACTCCCCGAGGAGATCGAGGCGGAGGTGAAACTGGCGGCCGAGATCTCCATGGGAACCGAAGTGTCAGAGCAGGACATCAGCAACATTCGTCACCTCTGCACCCAGGTATGCGTTTCTACGCCGACTGTTTCCGGGATTCCAGTGACTTTGGTGATGATGACGACAAATGTCTTCTCTCAGAAACATAATGTTGTTTTTTTCAGTCACTACCTCATCTGAATGGTCATGTGACAACTTTTTGTGGGAAACCAGCCGTTTGTCCCTTTTTGACGGCCTCATTTATTTGTAGGTGATTGAGATCACGGAGTACCGCACCCAGCTATACGACTACCTGAAGAACCGGATGATGGCCATCGCGCCCAACCTGACAGTAATGGTGGGCGAGCTGGTCGGCGCTCGTCTCATCTCGCATGCTGGTGAGTGACACGGAAATGGCCGACCCAGACGAAGCCGGCGCTGTGATGATGTTGACCTTGTGTCGCCTTCCTGATATTTGTGATGTCTTTAAGTCACTACCTCATCTGAGCTTTTTGCTGGAAGTGAACCTACCACGGGAGCTTCTGTTTTGGTCCCAAATAACTCGTATGTTGTTTTTTTTTTGGACCCAGGTTCGCTTTTAAATCTGGCAAAGCACCCGGCCTCCACGGTTCAGATTCTGGGGGCAGAGAAGGCACTCTTCCGAGCCCTGAAGACCCGCAAGGATACACCAAAGTACGGTCTCATCTACCACGCCTCTTTGGTCGGCCAGACGACTGCCAAGAACAAGGGCAAGGTGCGTTCAGGGTAGCAAGCATAACTAAAGTAATGAGTTAATTATAAAAAAAATTATAATTTTCCCCAGATCTCCAGAATGTTGGCAGCCAAAACATCCCTTGCTATCCGCTACGATGCCTTGGGGGAGGACACAAATGCGGAAATGGGAGCGGAGAACCGAGCTAAACTGGAGTCAAGATTGCGACAGTTGGAGGAGAGAGGAGTAAGTATTCCCTTATGTCAGGGGTGTCCAAACGTTTCTCAGCAAGAGGCCACACATTGAAACATGAAAGGATGCATGGGCCGCTATGGTATTTGTAAAATTCATTTCTGTTTGTTCCCTCGTTTATCGCGGGACTTGGTTCCAAAAATGGTCCGCAATAAGTGAAGTCCACAAAGTAGCCAGGAGAATAGACAGACGGCCACCTTGTGCTGAAGCACAGAACTCACTCAACGTTGCACAAAGCAATTCTTCTTAAAGGGCTCGTTTTGGCCTGTAACAACATTCATATATATTAAAAATAATAATTTTTAAAACACTAAAATTGCTGTAACTGCGAAAGGTGAACTGCAATGGAGTGAGAACACTACTTTTCTACTTATGAAATTCCAATGATTTTTCATTTCTGCTCTTTTCAAGTTTCCAAGTTTCTTCTTGCAAATTGTATTTTGAATGCCCATAAAGCCCATAGAATTTTGACTTGATTCTCAGAACATAACTTTTTCTGCATCCTAATTTTCCAAAAAATATTTTTTCCCCATATTAATTACATTTAAATAAATAATAAAATTAAATATTTGTAGTATTTTTTTAATGTCATGCTACTAAAAATGCTTTTTTTTTCTTTTTACATTTTGCAAAATCACCCAATTCTCTTGTTAAATGACAACTTAATTATTTATTTTGGGCTTAATCTTGTAAAATTACCACATTTTAAATTTTTTAGCAGTTTTTTTTTCTTTTTCGAATGTGCTGCAAGCCAACAAAAAAAACCATGGGTTACAAATGACCCCCAGGCCCCACTTTGGACCCCATTGCCTTATGTTTACTATGTGTATGCACCAATGTTTCCCCTATCATGATATTGGTATTTTATTTTGTACAATTTGTCAAGTGGTGAATACATTTGAATGTTTTTTTCTTTTGTTTCTTTTAGATCAGACGAATCAGCGGAACAGGAAAAGCGATGGCAAAGGCAGACAAATACCAGCACAAAAGGTAACTAGTGTGAGGGTTTCGACCCCTCGGGCCAGTGAGGTTGCATTTGTGTCGCTGTTAACGGTTAAGATTCTGGCCTCTGTATCAGCAGAGGTTAAGATTTTGCTAAAATTAAACATTTGTAAGCCCTTTCAGGCAGAAAACACACCTTTTTGCCTTTTGTAATAAAAGCGAATCAGCCAAAATTTGAAAATGACTTGCAAAAGCACTGCCTCTTACTACTTTTCCGGACATTTAGGCGTAAAACTGCACATGGAAAAACATGTCGTGTGTCAAAACTAATGCTGTCATCTAAAATAATTTAAAAATGATTAATTTAATGTTAATATAACTTCAGATTATGGTTTACTCATGCAATTCTGGACATTTTTCAAAATTTAAAACCCTTCACCAGACATTTTAGGTTATTTTGACTGAAAGTTTTTGCAAGTATAAACCTTTGCACTCTACAGTCCACGCTTCTCAACCTGGTCCTGCCTGGTGAGATCTTAACGACGCACTTCTGCCACCTTGTGGCCATTTTCATGGCTTAAAACTGCAGTGGCAGTGACTTCCATTAGTGTGCAGTTGCAAAGATGACACATTATCTCTGGTAATTTAATGAGTTCAGATATTAAAATGATTATCCAAAATCCATTGGTTACTAATTATTAAATTACATTTGTTTACATGTATGAATAAGGGCGTAAGCATATGTTTCCTCAACAGTGAAGTGAAGGTGTATGATCCATCCGGGGATTCTACAATCCCTTCCACATCAAGAAAGAGGACATTTGAAGAGGTCAAGGATGAGGATGAGGAGTTGCTTTCGACACCTGCAGTGAAGGCCAAAAAGGCCAAAACGTCACCTGAAGCTGCAGGTAAGTACATTCTGACGGGCAGCGTTAAATAATTTGCCCCCTATGAATTTTAAATCACGCTTACATCTTATCAGCGGCAGAAGAGGAAACTGCGGAGCCGCCCAAGAAGAAGAAGAAAAAGAAGCAGAAGGAGGTGGCCGAGGAGCCAAAGGAGGAAGAAGAGCCTGTTGAGATCCCAGAGGTACAACACCGCTTCAGGTCAGCTTTTTAAAAAAAATATTTTTAAAGTTAAACTAATGTGAATGTTTTCATCTCTAGTCAACAGAGAAAAAGAAAAAGAAGAAGAAGAAAGTCAAGGAGGAAGAAGACTGAAAATGACACATTGTGTTTTGTTTTGTTTTTTTTCCTATCGCACACTTACGTTATCTTGAAGAGGGCAAAGTTGTATTTAGTGCCTCATAGAATAATCTCATGTATCTGCAAATCGATAGTCTGCAGGTGACTGAAAAAAACACGATTGAAGTTTTAAATGACCCCTGATTTCATTTTTATTTGAACATCCGTATACATTTGTTTCAGTGCAGACTTTAAGATGACATATCTGAAGACTGTAAAGACATGGAATAAATGACTTTTGCAGAAACTGTTCTCTTTTTATGGCATGATGACCCAATAGAATTCTAATTTTCCAGTTTCAGTCAGGTGGGAAAAACTGAAGGATGCGGACGCTTTGATACATTTAGTGTCATTTAAAGATGCTGAAAGCAATCCAGTGTTTATAAAAATATGCCAAACTAGCTCAGGACGAATTATTTGCAGGCTGAAGTGATTTTAAACTTTATGGCATTAAACGCAGATGATGTACTGTAGTATCGTAGCCTGCAACCCTAGTGAGAATAAGCTGCATAGAAAAAGGATGGATGTAGTATGGTAAGACATTACAAGATCAGCACATTAGGTAGTATTTTAGTCGAGACAAATTACTGTAGAATTGTACCTTAAAACACATTACAATATTTAATATATATATATATATATAATTTACACTACTATAACTATCGAATTGTAATAACTTAGCTGTGACAACTCTGCCCATGCATTTTTCTTTAGCGACAGTTATACAGTACTGTATTGCATAGTGCTGGGCTGCAGTTCAGGGTTTGGGCTATAGATGGCAGTAAAGTTCTTCATGCTGGTTGGAGCAAGCTTTTGGTGTCCGTCGAAGTAGAGAACTAGGAAGTATTGACAGTTTTTGTTTTTTCCGGTCACTCTGGTTTCGCCAGAAAAAAGCTTTTGGAAAATGAGTCCGTGGAAGAGAACTAAGTGTTGAGTTTGTTAGCATCTGCATAGTGTAATACAAATAAAAGGCTGATATACAGCCACCATTACAATACAGTACTACAAATTGATGTGTTCACAAATATATTTGTTGATAAAATATGTCGTTTGACTCAAATCACATTTGGGCTCTGATTAGAAACACAATCAACAAATTAAAGGCAAATCATTCAAAAAATACACTAAATTGTGTCGGTACTGTATTTACTTGAATACGACTCGTCAATTTTGACGTCACTTCCCACAATGCATTTCGCGTTCGATTCTGCTGCGCTCGATTGCCATTCCTTCATGCTAGCACATGGCGAGACTACTGCAGTACATGACCGGGAAATGAAACGCTTGAGTCTTGAAGTAGTTGATAATTTAGTCGTCTTCCACACACGATAAGTTAACAAAATGTCGCAATTACAGGCGAGGTTTTACACAGAAAACCCAAGGTAAGTTATCTAACACAAACACAGACGAGCCAGACGAGGATAGCTAAGTAATGTAACCTACAGTGACATATTCAATTAAAATTCTAATACGTGTACCATTTTGTTGTTTATGTGAATGTTTACTGTTTTTGGTTTTAGGTACATCATAGATGATGTTCCATTCTCCATCCTGGCCAGTTCTGAAGTGCAGGACCTCAGCAATGTCATCAACATGTTACTGGAGGCCAAAAACGGTTAGATATGTCTTTATTGTGTGCTTTATTGAGTATTTCACATGGTAATACGTCCGGCTAATGTGTTTTTGTGCTTCTGATGGTTTCCACAGCATCTCATTGCAAGGTGGAGTTCGACTTCCTGGTCAGGGGTCAGTTCCTGCGAACGGCGCTGGTCCATCACATGGAAACAGAAGGCATATCCACGGTATGGCCGATCTTGGCGCTTCAGCTGAACATTAATTTGGTTCTAGCATTTATTTTCACGTTTATTACGTGTGTGTGTATAACAGGAAGAGGTCGTCGAGATAGAGTATGTGGAGCGGATCACGGCGCCAGAACCCGAGGAGTGTATGATGCACGACGACTGGATCAGCGCTGTGGACGCAGATGCCGAATGGTAAGATGATGGATGACGCTGTGGTCTCTGTTCCACCACAGTGGAATACTGCATGTTGTTGTTGTTGTTGTGGTGCTGTTAGCGACTTGTTTTGCGGTGTATCCTTGCAGGATCCTGACCGGGTGTTACGATAAGACTGCCAGTATCTGGTCTTTGGAGGGCAAGGCTATGACCAAAGTGACGGGACACACAGACGTGGTCAAAGACGTTGCCTGGGTTAAGAGGGGTAAGTACATAGAAGTATATGGCTTGGCCATTAATTTTACCATGAATAAATGCAGAATATACAATACCATAATTAATAGAGATGTCCGATATTGGCTTTTTTTTTTGCTGAAAACAGATATGCCGATATTGTCCAACCTTCAATTTCTGATACCGATATGTGTAACATGACATAACAGTAATAATAAGTACAGGAGTAAATTCAAAATATATATAATATAGCAATTTAGAAGTAAATGAAAATAAAAAATGCATAAATGGAACTTAAAAATAAATAAGAGATTCAAAATAAGTGAATAAATAACAAACCTAGGAGTAAAGAGTCAGAAAATGTGTATAATGCAGACTATATAAAATAAAGAACTGACATTTTAAGATGCATGAAAATAAAATAAATCAGATATGAATAATATCTCTAATAATAACCAATGAATGCAGCATATTGCTTGATATTTTTTGGTTTGTTTATGCAGAAGGCTTGACTTCACTGCTGTTGACGGCTTCGCTTGACCAAACCCTCATCCTGTGGGAGTGGAACTCGGAGAAGAACAAATTGGAGGCCAAGCATTGTTGCAGGGGACACACGGGGAGCGTGGACACGGTCGCCACAGACCCCACCGGTTCCAAGGTATTGGCAGTACTGCCAATTTCGGTGGAAAAAGCAGATTCATTCAAATTGTGGTTGGATTCTTTCAGTTCTGCAGCGGCTCTTGGGACAAAATGTTGAAAATCTGGTCAGCAGGTGCGTTGAATAATTAAATTTATATTTTAATTAATAACAAAAACAAATACACTATTATTTTTGCTTTTCCAGTTCCCACAGAAGAAGCAGACGTGGTGGAGGAGACCGCCGACAGACCCAGGAAGAAACAGAAGACTCAACAGCTGGGCCTCACCAGGGTAACACCTTTTAAAGGCGTGGTTGCATTTATGTTGCTATGGTAACTGCTATGTGACGCTCGTATCACTATGCACTTTATAGACACAGACAACAAGCAAAACGAGTTCAAATGTCAGCTACTCGCCACCAAGCGCTTCAAATTTGAGTCAATTTCAAGCATCTAAACAAATAAAGTAAAATGCAAATATAAGGCATTCAGAAGAAGCAATCAAAGATGGTGTGGTTATATGTAATATTTACACTGATCACTAGGTGTCAGTAATGTTACTGTAATGACACACGGTCTTTAACAATCCCTAACAGGTTAGTGTTGCGGCCTCAACAACGTAACCTCAACTAGAACCTGACGTGATTTCCTGTCCGCCCACCACTCAACTCCCCCAAGGGACGTTTTTAGCAACTCACAGGCACAAGTTTTTATTTTTAAAAAAAATATTTAATACTTTATTTTTATGTATTTATTTTTAAAAACAAAACGTCAACAGCAATACAAACACAATCAAAACAAAAAGGTGCCACTGGACATACACAGCACACAATTTGGCTATCCCACATTCCCTGTCATGGTGCAATTCGAGTCATTTCCTTGATTTTTGTCCGTGAACATTGTCCGTTTCACCCATTTTTCTCCACACATGTCTTTTTCAGTCCTCAATCTATGTGTCAATAGTTCCATGTCATGTATTGTGTCCAGTACCGGGGGTCTTGGATTAAGCCATTTTTTGGTAATGGCTTTTTTACCTGCTACCAACATGATTTTATATAAATACCTATCTTCTCTTAACACAAAGTCTCCCACCAGGTGGCCCAGATATAATGTCTCATTATGAAAAAGTCACACTGTAACCCAAAATCCTCTCCATGGTTTTACATACCCTCTTCCAAAAATTAATTATATTTGGACAGAACCAAAACACATGTGAATGGTTGACATTGACTGTACCACACTGACGCAAAGCATGGCATAAACATAAGATATTTTTGTTTAATTCCTGGTGTAATGAAAAATCTAATTATATTCTTCCAGTAATGCTCCCTCCAAACCCGAGTTGATGATGTTGTGGTGTTTTGGGTCATAATCATATCCAACCATTTAGTTTCTGTAATGTTTGTTTTGAGCTCCTTTTCCCATTTTTCTTTAATATAATGAGTATTCGCCTTTCCCTCCATTAAGTTTTTATATAGTGTGGATTCAGGCACAAGTTTTCATTCATTCATTTTCTACCGCTTTTTCCTCACAAGGGTTGCGGGGGTGCTGGAGTCTATCCCAGCTGTCTTGGGGCGAGAGGCGGGGTACACCCTGGACTGATCGCCAGCCAATCACAGGGCACATATAGACAAACAACCATTCACACTCACATTCATACCTATGGACAATTTGGAGTCGCCAATTAACCTAGCATGTTTTTGGAATGAGTGAACCGGAGTACCCGGAGAAAACCCACGCATGCACAGGGAGAACATGCAAACTCCACACAGAGATGGCCGAGGGTGGAATTGAACCCCGGTCTCCTAGCTGTGAGGTCTGCGCGCTAACCACTAGACCGCCGTGCCGCCCCGGCACAAGTTTTATTTTCTTTTATTATGTCTACTTTGTTTGTCTACAGGATTGTAAAGTTGACTGTAGGGGTGTTATTTCATGTCTACGGGCCTCTAATAATGTTAAAAAGCATATTTAGAAAGTCGGGTTTTCTATGCTGTAACTCTGAAAATATTTATAAATAAAGAATTCTACTTGGCGGAAATTCACTTATCACGGTTGTGTCTGGAACCAATTAACAGTGATAAACAAGGGATTACCAGATGTCTATCTGGGACTTGAGATGTTAAGAGCAGAGCCTTCAGGCTTTGTCATCTGAGCTGACGTGATCTTTACGCTTTGCAGACGCCGCTCATGACGTTATCTGGCCACACCGAGGCTTTGTCCTCCGTGCTGTGGTGCGACAGTGAGGAGGTCTGCAGTGCGTCCTGGGACCACACCATCCGCTTGTGGGATGCAGAGACGGGAGAGATGAAGACAATCCTGGTAAGTGGATGCATAGACACGGAGAAGCGTTAAAACAGGACGTCCCTTAAAGTTGCACGGATCATCCCACAGAACGGGAGCAAAGTGTTCAACAGCATTTCCTACTCGCCGCTATGTCGGCGGCTGGCGTCCGGCAGCACCGACAGACACATCAGGCTGTGGGACCCTCGCACTAAAGGTATTAGCTCCTTTTTGGACCAGGTCCTGTTCTGTTATCCTAACTCTCGTCCTGGCTTTCAGATGGCTCGCTGACGCTGCTGTCACTCACCTCCCACACTGGCTGGGTCACCGCTGTCAAGTGGGCGCCGTCGAATGAGCACCAGTTGGTTTCTGGTTCCCTGGATAACCTGGTCAAATTGTGGGACACCAGAAGGTGTGACAAGTCAAACTTTATTAGCACATACAGAACACACTCATGCATAGCACCTCGGCGCACCTCGGCGTGTGGCCTGTGTATCTTATATAAGCATATTTCAATGTTGTTATTGATTGAATTGTGCTATATATATATTTTTTTAGCTGCAAAACTCCTCTGTATGACTTGGCAGCCCACGAAGATAAAGTGTTTTGTGTGGACTGGACAGAAAGTGGGGTAAGACTGTTAAACATAGCGACGTTTACACTTGCATACATTTTTCTCCCGCAATTTGCCGTGGCAACGATGCGCAGATTTATTTATGGCACGCTGGAAAAGTGTGAAAACGAGTTTGCGTTCTCTTTATGAATGAACTCCCAATGACGCTCCCGCACCTTGTCAAGTATATATAAATACAATAGTTTGCATGATGAAAATGGTTATGCATTGTCATCACCACTTCCCGCATCCGAGAAGTGTCCCACGTGACGCCGTCCCCTTAGTTTTATTAATTTCTCCATTTGCAAGGGACCTAGAAGATATTGAACTCCCTATGCATCTATCAGGAATGTAACAATTAGTTCTAATAATGATTCAATTCAAATCATGATTTGTGGTAGCCTATTCGATTCAAGGACTATATTGATTTATTTAGAATGTTACAATCCAAAACAATTCAGTAACTTTAAATCGATTCAGTAATTTTTTAGCTGAAAATTCAACCAGTGGGACAGTGAAATAAATACCCGGATACTGCAGGTGATTTCTTTGCGTTATTTTTTGTAAGGGAATCTTGTATAAATTAATTATGGCTATAAACAAACATCGATGAAGTAGATGAATTGTTACACCCTGGGAACAAATTGCGTGCAAGTGTAGACTCTATTTAAGACTGTAACCTTTAAAAAAAAAATGTCTAAATGTATATTTCTTTTTCCCTCCCCTGACAGTTGATGTTAAGTGGAGGAGCGGATAACAAGTTGTACACCTACAGATACTCGGCTTGCCAGACTGATGCAGGGGCATAGCATCAACATTCATTTGCCCACACCCATTTTATTTTCACACATTTCCAGTATTACTCATGTAATTCGTCATGCAAACATAAATGGATTTAATCTACCAAGTGTTGTCTCTTTATCTCAAACAAAGATGCAAAAAAAAATTTTTTGAAGTCCTCTTAAACGTCCTTTCAGCTAGCAGTGAGTCTCAATTGATGCACTTCCATACTTGCACGTTGAAGTATACAATTTTTTAAAAAAACTTTATTTTAATGTGTACAGAACAGTACTGTACTTACCACGCTCAGTAGTTGCTATATTGCCTCTGTAGCAGAAGGGGAGGGGCTTGAAAATAATGGCGAATGAGCCCCCCCCCCCCCCCCCATTATTTCTTTGCCCTTTCGATGTAATTGATTAGCGATTCTATTCTAAACCATAAAACCGTGAGTATAAATAAAAAAAAATGGTTTTGTCAACTAAATTACATTTTTCTCAAAATATTAACGTTTACAAAGATGTATCCTATTAAATTCGATATAAAAATGTCATATCTTATGAAGACTGCATTCTAACGTATATTTTCAAATACAATAAATTTATATTTTGCAAGAGTTGGGGCGTTACATTAAATGATTTTTATTTATTCTGTTTCTTAACAGACGTAACGGACATTTTCTCGTCCAACAGGTTGGGCCCAAAGATGCAAAAAATGACATGTGTGCTTAGTGTGTATCGAAAACGTTCTGTTACTACAGAATCATTCCATTATAAGTTTCTACTATTATTACTGATATTGAGTTTTTACTATTACATAATAAAATCCATAATGTGGAATTTTGCAGTTTATATTGTATAGTCAATGCAATCGATACTATATACGACTGTACATAAAGGAGGGTAGACGTGGTACAGCGTTGTAAAATAGACGATCTTCGGTGTGACCAGTATCGTCACTACTAATTTTTGCATATCCTGTTTCTCTGACTCACGCTTTAACGAATATCGCGAGAGTAGACTACCTGCTGCTGTCATAGATGCTGGCACTATGTGACAAACATAAAACAATACAGAAACGTTTGATTTAAATTGACCCATGACTCGCATATAAGGACTGATACGCTGTATTTAAGGTAAGTTTAAAAAAATCCTCAAATCGCGTAAATATCGCTTGCTAGCTAAATAGCTCGCTAGCTGGTAGAGCGAATCTACCACCATTACTGGCAGGCGTCGACAACTATTACTCTATTTCGTGATATCATTAAATGTCGTTAAATGTAATTCCTTTACTTTACATACATATATATATATAATTTGTGGACATATTACACTCATATCCACGCCGGAAGGACTAATTTGTCCCAGTGTTGGTGAAGCAGGGTTTGTTTGGCAGCCAGCTGTTGTCCTTGCTTTAGTAGCAGGTGCTCTAATCTGTGCTTTACGTCAATGTATAATTAACTGATAAATATGAATGTACTTATTTTTATTTGTGTAGGATGTAGTGAGACTACTGAGGTTTTCAACCCTCGTAACAAACAGGAAAAGAAGTCAATGTAGCCTACTACGTTTTGAAAAATATACCACCTTTACAACACATTATTAAACAAAAACATGTATAGGTTTACTGGAGAGCAGAATGGTTGAGAATTCTGTGTGTCCGCATTTGTGGACATTTCCGTGAATTAATGGTCTACTTTTATCATTGCAGCCTGGTAGAGACTGATATCCAGTCATGGAAGGGTAAGTGAGCATTCAACTTCAAAATGATAATCATTGCAGTGTTTCCCAAAGGACTGCAATCCATCTGTGGCATTGGGTTCCTCTGTGTTTTGGCCTTTCAGCCACGTTTTAGTGTTTAAAAACTGAGCATTTGCATCACTCCCGTCAGAGTAGAGATTTTTAAAACATTCAGCTTAAAAAAAAATAAAATAAAACATTCGGCTCAGTGTGTGTATATTAGTGCAGTGAGAGTGTCAAAAGAAATGTACGAGAGAAGCTGATGTTTTTAAAACTGATTTAACAACAATATGAATGTCATTGGTTACGCTCCCAAGTGCTCCCGAGGACTTCCGGACTACTGCCGAACCCTACTTTCTAATTTTGGTCGATATAGGAGTTGATTAAAAACTGAATAAACCCTTTGGAGAGCTACTTGAAAAGCGTGTAGGAGCTACTTCTGATTGGCCAACATGTGCATAACAGTCGGTGCATGTGTTTTTATACATGCATATGATACATACTTTGCATAGTTGTAATGAAAGCTGCGCAGCCAGTCCCATAAAAAAAAGACTCACCAAATGTATTTGTGGTGGTCCAAATGTATCTGTGGTGGGCTTTTTGTGTCTTTAAAAAAATGTTTTTTAGATGAATTGGGTATAATCTAAATTAGTGGAGGCTGTGAATAAGTTGACCTTAATGGTTTGGCAGCCCGAGTAATTAAAAAAAAAAAAGTCAAAATATTTCAGTCCAACAGAAGGTCCTAACCCTTTCCTCTTGCCACAGGTTTGTTGGCGACCTGCTCGGCGAGGACAGCTCAGTGGTGGCACGCATGCAGAAGAAGTTCTGGAAAACCAAGCAAGTGCTCATCAAAGTTACTGGCAAAAAAGAGGACGAGTACGTGGTGGCCTCAGACGCTGATCTGGACGCAAAGCTGGAGGTTGGACAAGACCGACAATCGGTCTACAAATTTTTGGACTTGATGTGCTTCGTAGATAAAAGTGGCTAAATCAAATACATTTTGATAAGATGAACTAAAAATCAGTTGATCACTGTGCTGGTTAGCTATTGCATTCAATATATTTCATGATATTGTTTTACATCTAAATTGCATCAGTTTACAATAGATTTTAAAATTATATTTATTTTCTGAAAATATTTAAAAGGGACCTGTTATGCTCATTTTCGACCCTTTGTATTGAGTTGAGGACTACTATAGAGCAGCTACACATGGTAATCCGCACTTTCTAGCTTTCTATATCTTCCTGAATCCACACCTATTCCAGCTGTATTTCCTTAGTTTTCCAAAAACGATCTGTTGTAATTTATTCCTCCCATGGCCCGCCTCCGGGCATGCCCACTCCGCTGTGATCGGTCCCACTCCCAAGCTCTCTCGAGGACTTCTGGACTACTGCCGAACCCCACTTTATAATTTTGTCGGTATAGGAGTTGATATGAAATGAATAAATCCTTCGGAGAGCTGCTTGAAAAGTGGTTGGGAGCTGCAGACTGGCTGCAGACCTTACCTTGTATGAACTCAGAGTGGTTATGTAGGTGCGCTTTTACTGCGTGCAGACAATCTTGGCACATCGGTTGTCGAAATGTGGCCATTACAAGTTTTTTGCAGGACTAACCGTGTTTAAAAAAAACTCTGGTAGATCCGTAGCTTGTACCTGGCCGCACCCATTCAGCCGATGACTTCTCACAAGGCTCACTGTGAGGTCACAGTCAGTGAGCTGAAACCGAGCGTTCAGAGCCATCCCAAACTGTTCAGGGCTCATTTCCAAATGCACACATCTCATTATCTGAAACTTTGGCATCGTTTAACGCCATAATACAACATTCTAACAACATTTATAGGTCAGAAAAATGGAAAGAGCATAACAGGTTGCCTTTATGTTGCATTTTATCTGTCAAGAAATAAACAAGAAATATCCTAAGTCATTAAGTGATTGACTATTGCAAGCTAAAGTATCACTTAAAACAACAAAGTCCCCTTTATTCAGTATCTGAAGGACACTTTTGGGCTTGTCTCTTCTACTCAGCAGCAGGGTTATCACATCAAACATCACAGGTCATCCAACAATAGTCAGTGTAACTTCAACTTTGTAGGGTTTGCCACCAACTGCTTATAATGATCTGCCTTGGAAACTCTGATGCAAAAGTCAATTTCTTCTACCGTTCATGAAATTTCTCTACATGCATGCATTTTGTCAACTTCCAAAAGAGATTTCCGCGATAAAAAAATAAAATAAATTTATGTCAAAACTCTAGACATATTAAAATGAATGTATTGGAATGTGCAGACAGGTTTTCAGATAGAACTGGTTGCTTGTAGACACACTGTACATTCTGATAAACTCCCGTTTTTGTCTTATTTTGCGTATTTCCTGTTTTGACCCAATACTGTATCTTATAAAATATAGCCAATCTGCACTTCTGACTTAGATTTGGACCCGTTTCAGCTAAGTGGCTTTCATCTGGAAGCAAAATAGAACCACCATAGGCAGGGCACACTGTTTATTCTACAGTTAATCAGTTACTTTCCATTTGCTCGGGTGGCCTCACTTTGTTTTATTTGCCCCCTCAGTTTGTCCGCCCTCTCATTTAACAGTCATAGCAGAGTTATAAGCACTTGGAGAATTGTTATTAAATATTAAATGTCACCTTTTGTTTGACTTGCTTTAGGTTATAAACCAGGGGAGTCCAAAGTGTAGCATGTGGCACATTCTAAAAATATTAGCAAAAATGAAAACATTTTATAAGAATACAGTCAAAATGTTAAGAGGAAAAAAGTCGTAATTTAAGAAAACAGCAAAACCTGAAAATAAGAGCATAGACCCAAGATCATAGTACTAATAATGGCCTTTTTCAGCTATATCACAAAGCTGAGATGCAGGTTTTTCTTCAAATATATACTGTATTTTTACCATATCTACACGTGTTGCTTTACAAAATATCAAAGTGATCCTTTCATTTTTCACTATGTGGACCTCGATGGAAAAAGACTGGACACCCCAGTTATAAACTGTCGTCATTACTTATGTTTCATTTTGTCTTCCACAGTTCTTTCGCTCAGTTCAGTCCACCTGCACCGAGTTGCTGAAAGTGATCGAGAAGTACCAGCTTAGGATCACACGTGAGTCCCGAAATCTTCGATGATTTTGACCGATCGCAGAGGATTGTGTTGTATGACTGCATATTTGTCACACAAGTATGTTTAGCTTTTGGGACAACTCAAATATCTAAACAACACAAAAATGGGTTGTTTTACATTCATTCATTCATTTTCTACCGCTTATCTTCACAAGGGTCACAGGGGGTGCTGGAGCCTATCCCAGCTGTCTTTTTGGGCGAGAGGCGGGGTACACCCTGGACTGGTGGCCAGCCAATCACAGGGCACATATAGGCAAACAACCATTCACACTCACATTCATACCTATGGACAATTTGGAGTCACTAATTAACCTAGCATGTTTTTGGAATGTGGTTTTGGAAGCCACACATACAAACTCCACACAGAGATGGCCGAGTGTGGGATTGAACTCGGGTCCCGGCCGAGTGTGGGATTGAACTCGGGTCCCGGAGTACCCGGAGAAAACCCACGCATGCACGGGGAGAACATGCAAACTCCACACAGAGATGGCAGAGGGTGGAATTGAACCCTGGTCTACTAGCTGTGAGGTCTGCGCGCTAACCACTCGACCGCCATGCAGCCCGGTTATTTCACATAAAAATAACAATTTTGATAAATTGATTAATGAACAGGGGCTGCACGGTGGTCTAGTGGTTAGCGCACAGACCTCACAGCTAGTAGACCAGGGTTCAATTCCACCCTCGGCCATCTCTGTGTGGAGTTTGCATGTTCTCCCCGTGCATGCGTGGGTTTTCTCCGGGTACTCCGGTTTCCTCCCACATTCCAAAAACATGCTAGGTTAATTGGTGACTCCAAATTGTCCATAGGTATGAATGTGAGTGTGAATGGTTGTTTGTCTATATGTGCCCTGTGATTGGCTGGCGACCAGTCCAGGGTGTGATAGCTGGGATAGGCTCCAGCACCCCCGCGACCCTCGTGAGGATAACGGGTAGAAAATGAATGAATGAATGAATGATTAATGAACATGTAACATCAAACACCTTTATCAAATAACTCTCGCTCACAACTTTGTTTGGCCCCATGGTGGTTTGTTTAGCACTCACACTCAAACACACACAGGCAGTGAGTCAGCAACGCGGGCAAATTGAGTAATTTGTTGCCACCACGAAAACCGGGACGTTCCAAAACCGAGGTTGCCATGCACCTTATCTGTAAAATGAGCGTTCACGTGGGACCCAGCAACCATCACAAATGCTCTTAGTTAAATCGCTTATGCGTGTTATGATTCAAATGAATGCATGAGTGAAGCTAATCCATACACTCATAAAAAGAGCTTTTTTTCTGCTCTTAATAGAGCTTAGATTATACTGCTGCACGGAGGCGCCCCTGCACACTAAGATGGCTCACTCCTCCTCCTCCGTAACCTCCTGCTAGCAATTACTTGTTGGCCGTATACAGTAATCCCTCACTTATCATGGCTAATTGGTTCCAGTCAATTTCTGCCTCATTTATAAATGGAGTATTTTATAGTTGGAGCATAGAAAATATCTTTACGATTTTTAGCATTATTGGACATGTCAATGTCCAATGACCCCCTCGGGGGGGTCCTCCACACTGGGGGCTGTGTCGGGTCTGCTGAGGGGGTGCCATCCTTGGGTCCCATCGACCTGGCCGGCTGAGGGTTCCTCCCTTTGATGTGGGGGTCCGCCCGTCTGTCGGAGTCGGGGGGGCTCGGGTGCTGGTCCCCCGATGGCATGGCCTGCGGCTCCTCCCAGTGTGGACAGCCCCAAAGGTGGCGTTTCCTTGATCCTTAGTGCCATGCCATGAAGTGCTCTACAAATAAAGTTGATTTGATTTGACATGAAAAAAACACCCTTACAGTCACTTTTACCCTGGTATTACCCAATGTAGTAGATATAGTCAACTTGTTATTGTGATTATTTTGTATATTATATAATTGTTATGATTTTGGCTGTTGTGGGATAATTTAAACTGCAATAAAATCTTTCTGAAATAAAATCACTTTTTTAGCCATATATATTTAACCAAAATATGTAAACAATGGGGCGGCACGGCGGTCGAGTGGTTAGCGCGCAGACCTCACAGCTAGGAGACCAGGGTTCAATTCCAATTCCATCTCTTTTGGAGTTTGCATGTTCTACCCGTGCATGCGTGGGTTTTCAGTGAAAGATACAAGTCTATTCAAGAGTCAAATTGTTTGTTGCACGGTGGTCGAGTGGTTAACATGCAGGCCACACAGCCAGGAGACCCAAGTTTGATTCCATCCTAAGCCATCTCTGTGTGGAGTTTGCATGTTTTCCCCGTGCATGCTTGGGTTTTCTCCGGGTACTCCGGTTTCCTCCCACATTCCAAAAACATGCTAGTTTAATTAGCGACTCCAAATTGTCCATAGGTATGAATGTGAGTGTGAATGGTTGTTTGTCTATATGTGCCCTGTGATTGGCTGGCCACCAGTCCAGGGTGTACCCCGCCTCTTGCCTGAAGACAGCTGGGATAGGCTCCAGCACCACCCACGAACCTCGTGAGGAAAAAGCGGTAGAAAACGAATGAATGTAAACAATGACACTGCAACATTCATTTTCTACCGCTTATCCTCATGAGTGTTGTGGCCGTGCTGGAGCCTATCCCAGCTGTCTTCATGCAAGAGGCAGGGTACACCCTGGACTGGTGGCCAGCCAATCACAGGGCACATATAGACAAACAACCATTCACACTCACATTCATACCTATGGACAATTTGGAGTCGCTAATTAACCTAGCATGTTTTCGGAATGGAGGAGGAGAGCGAGGAGAACATGCAAACTCCACACAGAGATGGCTGAGGATGGAATCAAACTTGGGTCTTCTGGCTGTGTGGCCTGCATGTTAACCACTCGTCTACCGTGCAACAAGCAATTTGACTCTTGAATAGACACACAATGACACACAATACCTCACAAAAGCGAGTACACGGCTTCCATTGATTATGTTTGTCATGACGCCATTCACGCTAACCACAGGAAGAGCCATCGCTCTGTTTTTTCCCTCCATCAGGTTTGTCCCAGGAGGAGAACGAGTTGGGCCTGTTCTTGCGCTTCCAAGCTGAGCGAGACCGCACCAAGGCCGGCAACATGATGGACGCCACCAGCAAGGCGCTGTGCACCTCCGCCAAGAAGAGGTTAAGACGGCCGCCGCGTCGATGAAATGCACGCCGCCGTGCGTTCTAAACTCTTGCGTTTGCTGTGCCGCAGGATGGTGCTCAGCCCGCCGCTGCAACGTTTACACCAGGAGGTGGAGACGTTCAGACGGCGCGCCATCGCCGATACGCTGCTGACCGTCGGCCGCATGGAGAAAGCTCGCACGGAGTACAGAGGAGCTCTGCTCTGGATGAAAGACATCTCTCAAGAACTCGACCCGGACACTTATAAGCAGCTGGAAAAGTTCCGCAAGGTAACACCACCATGCTAACTAAGTCTTGTAGCCATTTTGGCTACATAGGCTAACTTGAAATAATGGCTGAGGAGCAAACGGTCGTGGACAGAAGAAAGCTATACTTTCATGAATTGCTGTCTTGGCAGGTTCAAGGTCAAGTGAGGGCGACGAAGAACGAGTTTGAGAAGCTAAAGAACGACGTGTGCCAGAAGGTGGACATGCTGGGTGCCAGCCGCTGCAACATGCTCTCGCACTCACTCTGCAACTACCAGGTGGGTCCGACCGCCTTTGAGCGTGCGTTTACATATTTCACACACGTTTCCTCGGCCCGCAGACCACCCTGCTGCAGTTCTGGGAGAAGACGGCCCACGCCCTGGCCGACATCCACGATGCTTTTCAGGGACACATACCGTACAAGTTCACCACACTCAAGGTGGGGAGACGCCGCCTGGCGCACATATTCCATTTCCTAGCGTCGCTTTTATTACTTGTTAAATGCTGGTAGGACCTGCGGGATCCGCTGGAGCAAATGACTGAAGCACAGCAAGACGACGACAAGGGGAAGATTCTACAGAGCAACACGGACAGGTGAGAAGCACACCAAATTACCCAGAAAATTCATTCATTCATTCATTTCCTACCACTTATCCCCACAAGGGTCGCTGTCTTCGGGCAAGAAGTGGTGTACACCCAGGACTGGTGGCCAGCCAATCACAGGGCATATATAGACAAACAACCATTCACACTCACATTCATACCTATGGACAATTTGGAGTCGCCAATTAACTTAGCATGTTTTTGGAATGTGGGAGGAAACCGGAGTACCCGGAGAAAACCCACGCATGCACGGGGAGAACATGCAAACTCCATACAGAGATGGCCGAGGGTGGAATTGAACTCGGGTCTCCGAGTTGTGAGGTCTGCGCGCTAACCACTCGACCGCCATGCATCCCGACCCATAAAATATTACTTTTAATTGGTTTCAGACCTGAAAGTGAAGAGTACATTTCCATGTTTGGAATATTTTCATAGTTAGAGTATAGAAAACGGGCTGCACAGCGGTCAAGTGGTTAGCGCGCAGACCTCACAGCTAGGAGACCTGAGTTCAATTCCACCCTCGGCCATCTCTGTGTTGAGTTTGCATGTTCTCCCCGTGCATTCCAAAAACATGCTAGGTTAATTAGCGACTCCAAATTGTCCACAGGTATGAATGTGAGTGTGAATGGTTGTTTGTCTATATGTGCCCTGTGATTGGCTGGCCACCCGTCCAGGGTGTACCCCACCTCTCGCCCCAAATCAGCTGGGATAGGCTCCTGCGACCCTTGTGAGGATAAGCGGTAGAAAATGAATGAATGAATATTAAATGCAATAGCTAACCAGCACAGTTATCAATTGATTTTCAGCTAATCTTATCAAAATGATATATATCAAAAAATAAATATAAAAAATAGATAAATAAAAATAAATTCAATATGCGGTGTGGTGAGGGAAGACTGTATGTTCATGATGGTCATGGATGCTTTACAAGTATTCCTTCATTTATCACTTCTAGAACGACTGTAATACGTGAATTTCCATGAAATAGAATTCCTTATTGATAAATGGAATACTTTCATAAAGCATAGAAAACCTGTTTACAACTATTTATACATTTTCTAAACATAATTAGAGCCCTGTAGACAGGAAATAACACCCCTATAGTCACCTTTACACTCTTACTTTACACCATTACCCAATATAGTAGACATAATAATACTTTACACTATTACCCAATATAGTAGACATAATAAGACACAAATAAGACACATAACTAAAATATAGTAGACATAATAATACTTTACACTATTACCCAATATAGTAGACATAATAATATTTTACACTATTACCTGTGGTGACGTCATTCCAAAATGGTTGTGGTGTTATTAATGACTATATTTTTATCATTTTCCTAGTCTGGTGTGCCTGGATGACGGTGCTGCTGACACAGGTATGTGGATGTCTACTCTTGATAATCCACGTTATACTTTTATAATGACCACATTGTCTCCATTCATGGTCTGATTCCACAGGCCCCGCCCCCAGCAGTCTAGAAAGTGGCAGTGGTAAGCGTGTGGCCATCGGCTCACTTCCGTTCTTACGCTTAAAGTCTAAAGCAAGAAATGACCTGTCTAAGGTGTTATGGCGGACCCCACCGGCACGGGGCCGACGCCAGAGGATGAAGACGGCGAACGGAGTGACATGGCGTTCCTTAAAGACCTGCTCAGTCCGACTCCCGGCGCAGCCGACGACTTCAGCCGAGAGTGGCAGGACGCATTCGGGCTCTTTGAAGTCCCCAGCGTCGTCCCTGCAGGGACCCCTGCTCCGGTCCAGACTCCTCCGCAGCCCCCGTGCACCTCCCCGATCCCTACTGGCTTCCTACCTTCCCAGCTGCTGGACCACAGTCTCAGTTCCACAGGTGAACCTTCTGTTGGTACGAGCCCCCCGACCATGTTGTTGATGTTTTTTTGTTTACCAGGCTGGTCAACGCCACCTATGTTCCAAGTTCCGCCCCTTCAGCCTCCTGCCCCTCAGAGCCAATCAGCTGCTCCGGCTCCAGCCTCTGGAGCCAGTGGTAAGCTACCAAACTCAGCAAATGTTCTTATCGTCTTTCTGATATTGATTAGTAAAACGTGATGGGGGTGCTAGCTACCACAGGTGGATCCAGAGATATGTCTGCGTGGTTCAACCTCTTCGCAGATCTGGATCCCCTCTCCAACCCTGATGCTATCGGACGATCTGCAGACGAGCTGCTCAATGCCTGAAGCTGTTTTTGTGTGTGTGTGTGTGTGTGTGTGTGTGTGTGCCGCAGTGTAAGATGTTGTGATATCGAAATACACACACACACGCACATAGAAAATGACTGTTAGCACACGTCACTGACTGCTTTTTTCCTCTTTTATTCGTCATCTGCAGGACTACACACTTCAACAACACTTAGCTTTTATATTCACTTACACATGAGTGAAAATGGAATGGAAACATTTCACTGTGAATTATGTATACACAGATTTTGACACGCAATAGGAATGTTATGACATCTTCTACCACTTACATTATTACATTAGAAAACATATCTATCAAAATGACACTTATATGTGATATAACAAGACGACGGTTACATCAGGCATTAGCAGCCATAGAGACACGGAATGAAGTCTCCACATGTGTGCCTGATATACTTCATTCATCAATAACACTATTATTAGGATTACTACTACTGTATTTTACTTGATCACTTTTCCTCCCTTGAGCTTTACAGATGTTGTACAACTGAAGGAATATTTACTCATGTCACATTGTGTATACTACTGTTGACTCTTAACGAATGTATTTGTCTATTCTCAAACTGTTTTATTGCAATTACTTTATTTGAACCGACTGGGGGATCTGCTAAGGAATAAACTAGACAAGGAGACAATATACGTTGTGTGTTATATGCACACTTTTGTGGTTTAACTACAAAATTTACGTTAAATAAATATGTATAGATCGATAAACTGTTGGCAACCACACAAATACGCTCTAGTGATTGAAATACGTGGCGGACATATTTGTAGTTTCTTTTTGGACCAATCATACGTTGTGTTGTTAACTAATTGAGACCAATCATACGTTGTGTTGTTAACTAATTGAGACCAATCATACGTTGTGTTGTTAACTAATTGAGACCAATCATATGTCGTGTTGTTAACTAATTGAGACCAATCATATCCTGTGTTGTGTAATTGTGATGAACAGTGAACATTCTTCCCGCCAATCATACGTCACATTGTGGAACCTTTTTTTTGACCAATGATACGTCGTGTTGCTGACGGTGGTGCTACCAATCACCATTATAGTATCTTATGTCGACCAATCGTAAGCGGTGTTAGTATTGCTGCTAGTCATAGGTTGCTTTTTTTTCCAGTTGGGTTGCGGAATCATTTCGACCAATCATGTGCCGCTTTAAGTCTGTTGCTACGCGTCGCGTTGTTGAATCTAGTTTGACCAATCATACATTGTGTTGTGGAACCTTTCCTGTCGACCAATCATACGAGGCGTTGGTGCCTTTCGGCGCGACAGAAGACAATATGGTGGATTGCATCTTTACTGACATGGAAGAAATGAGGTCCCTTTGTTATCAGACGCTTTCTTCTCATGTACTTGAACACGTAATTAAGCTAAAGTATTGTTATGCGGCATCTTTGAAGATTACCGGAAATTGTTTTCATGTACACAATTCTAGTACATGTTCATTCACTCATGCATACAACAACGTCATTAAAAGACGACACATATTTGGAGCAATACAATGTATTTCTTGCTTGATTAAAAAAAGGGGGAAATGATTTCCTTAATTAAAAAAAATGCTGAACAAACACCTTCAGCTTGTTTAGTACCGGTTTCCATCATAAGGTGTTGACTGCGACGCTACACGCATAGTAGTTTTATTTTGAAGGGGAGGTGGGGGTGCACTCTGTTCACTACGACCTGAGATGGATGACGTCAGCTATTATTGATTCCATCCTCTCTTGATAAATAAATACATTACTATTTACAATAATGATAACATGTAATTCACAGTACTCAGCGGCGCCGTAGGGTAATTAATGGGGGGTGATGCTGTGGGTGGAATACGATACAATTGTTCATTGTCTTTCGTCATATAATGATACAATCCGGCGGTGCGCCTGTATTTACATCCAAGTACATTCCTATGGCACAAATATGGGGAGGTTGACTGGAGACATGATACGTCGAGTCGGTACACCATCAATTAACCGCTTGGTGGATTCAATAAGTCGTTTTTAAACTGTCTGACAAGTGTCGCCACAAGGGGGCAGAAGATTGCGGCTTTCGTGTACTGCGTAGCAATGAGTGCACTTCCGTATTTTCACTTGGGATGCGTTTCAAATGGAGTACTTCCGTATGTGCACGTGTGTGCGCGTGTGTACTCTTAGCGTTAGCAAATCCAAATGAATTGGTTAGCTTCGCCCCGCCGTGGGCGCTACATCAGATTTGTTCAACGAAGTGGTCTAAAATATTAGGCACCTTTTTTTCTTTTCTTACCCCCCCTTCAAGTTTTGCTACATTCCGGCAGCACCTTGGCCCTTCTGTGGTGGAAGGCATCTTTTCTAAGTATATATATTAAAAAAAAGATATGTCTTGTGGAAAGGCGTCATGGTATAGTACGATGAAATCAAGGTCTTTAGGCCCTTTTCCTTCCAAAAACGCTAAGAAGAATAAAAAAGAGGACAATGAAATGTGTTGTCAGAGGGGGTGAGGCAGTGGGAAGCGTCGTTTGAACAAAGCGCGTCTCGATGGAGACGCGGCTAAAGACATCAGAGTGCTTGCATGCTGAAGGCCGTTTTTTTTTTTGTTGTTGTTTTTTTTCTCGTAGGGAGCTTGAAAGTGTTGAAGGATGCGTGGAAAGGCCTCATTAGAAGCTCTCGGGCTCCTCCAGGAGGCAGGGCTGGGTGGACAGAGGCACCAGCGACGGGGACAGACTACGCAGGCCCACCCCGGGGCGGAAGTTAAGGTCCGGGGTGGGGAGCAGGGGCTTGAGGATGCTGACGAGGCAGAAGGCGGAACCGCTGTTGGGGATGAAGTTGACTTTGTTGCGGTCGGGGCACAGGAAGGGGGGGATCTCCTGCAGGGTTTTTGGCCTGGGAGAAAACAAACCTGATTCATTTTTGACGCTTTTTAAAAAAAAAAAAAAACGAAAAAAAAAAAACGTTTTGTACATACAGAGACTCCTCAGACACTTTGACTTTCTCGCAGCCCTCCGGAGGTTCTCTCTTGAACGTGTAGCTGTTGTTGGGCCGCGGCGAGGCGGCGTACTTTGGCAGCGGCGAGTATTGACCCAGCTCTTTTTCCTCAAAGGGGCTGCCGCCGCCGCCGCCGCTCGCATCGTTGAGGACGGTGAGGTAGGATGGCGAGATGGAGTCGGGGCGGCTGCTGCTGTTGCTGTGGCTCCCGCCCAGGCCGCCGCCCCCCGAGGGGGTCTGCGTGTCGATGCTGCGGGTGCTGCTGCTGCGCTGCGGGGGCACGGGCGGCGGCGCGCGGTGCCCGTCGGGGACATCCTGTGGCTGCCGCACAAACAACAACAAACGAGGTTCACTGTAAAAGTTGTCATTTTACAAGCATATTTAATATTTTAGCAGCATAAGGCTGAAATAATAAAGAAAAATATGTTTGTTTGTTTTTTAAAATACTCTTTATATGAGAAACAAAACAACAAATATGTAATTTCTGTAAAATTAGATTGTGGAAAAATTAAGAGAATAAAGTCAAAATACCAGGAATAAAATCGATTACCAGAAAAATGTAGACCAAGTTGGCAATAAGGTATTGAAAAATAATAATAATTATTCAAAATAGTCAAAATATGAATAAAAAGCTATACTCTAATGAGAATAAATTCTGAATATTATGAGGAAAAATTTAATAGATGAAATATTAATTATATTTGAAAAAGCTAATATAAGAAACAAAATTTTTGGAAAATTTGAGTGGGGAAAAATATGACAAATTGTATGACAATATACAAATTTACGACACACTTGCTCACGGTGCAACAAAACAAAACCAAAAGGCACCCACAGCAAGTTAACGCATCACATAAATCTACTACTACGTCGGCGATAAACAACGATAAAGTGCTAAAAATACCACTTAAAACTGCTACTTCCAAGTGCCTGCAAGGTATGCTGGGTAGTCCAGTGACAACAATATGAACTGTGAATAATAAAGCATTGGACATCTAGAGCATGTCAACTCCTTGCTTACTTTTTCGATGATCTCCCCAACAAACAATCAAAATGTTGAAGAGTACCACAAGCTACCCAGCATACCTTGCGGCAGGAATATATGGGTGTTTTTTGGCACGGGTCATGTTGCCGGCTACAAAAGGAAGGTGGCTATGCTTCGATCCATGGCGTCACTCACCACGATGGTCTCGTCCTTCTCGGGGGTGTCTCGGATGATGATGCGTTCGATCTCCTGGTTGAGACCCTCCACGCTGTTGCGGAAACGAGGGGCGGACGACTTGGATATCGGGATGGGTATCAGGATGGTCTTGGGAATGGGCGCCTGCAAAACACAAACACCCTGAAGCACACGATGGCAGGATTACAATAACACCTGCACAAAGTCAACATGGAATATTCATTTGTCTGCAAAATGGCGGCTATCTGCCCATTCGTGGCTTTGGTGGCCTGGCGGTGAAGGGGCGGGTCTTATTAGACTGATCAATGAAACTAACGTTACTTTGTCTTATTGTGTCTACTATATTGGGTAATAGCAGTGTAAAGGTGACTATAGGGGTGCTATATCATGCACAGAGGACTCTAATGTAAAAAAAATCAGGTATTTAGAAGAACACTTTTTCTATGCTCCAACTGCAAAAACATATGTAGCATTTATAAAGCAGGAATCCTACTTGGTGGTTTATGCTTTATGCTTTATTGATATTTTGGACACTTGAACGCACCATGGTCGTGTGCTGTTCCTCTTACATTGATTGAATACACATACGAGGTGTGTTTAGGGATTCAACCTGGATTGCGTCGCGAGTGAACAACGGCAATTGAAGAGCGGATGGGGGTTTCTGAACAGTCACTCTTATCGCAAATGTTGATGTGAAATCGGACATCAAGCGAGAGGGAGAGTTTGGAGGGGCAGCGTCTCAAAACATGTCAATCAATGGCAGTCCATCGTCATTTGCTTGTGATCATGTAACGCAACCCCCCCTGGTCCCCCCCCGCCTCATGAAGCCATTTTACTGCGACACTCCCACACACTGATGCTCACCTGCGACTGCATGATGGCGTGGTTGCCGCCATTGAAAGGCGATTTGCGTTCTTTGTCCCTGCGATGGCGACTGCTCCGCTTGCTGCGCTGGAGTTGCTGGCGCAGCTTGGCGATCTGGAAAACGTCGGGACACGAGCGTGAATTCTCCGTGTTCGGAGTGTGGCGGCGGAACTAAAAACAGGAAAGGGTGAAAATCACCTCCTTGAGCTGGTCGGTGCTCCCGCAGGAGGCCGATCGCTTGTGGGAGCCCCGCCTCCTCTCATCTGCCCAGGCCCTGGGGGTCTAACACACACACACACACACACACACACATAATAAACACAGTGGATGTTTCCTCCATCGCCGCCGGCAACGAGGCTCACCTGCGTGGCTTTGTCCCTCATGTAGGGAAGCTGGCAGTCGTCCTGAGGCCAAGGACCTGGCAGGTGAGCACCAGCGCTCGCACCCTGTGACGGCCACAGCTGGACACAATAGCGGGGGGCCGACAGGAGAATGACGGAAGGACGGGGGAGGTTAAGGCCACTGAGGAGGAGGAGGAGGAGGAGGAAGGTTGTCCTGGAAATGTAAACACATCATGTGTCAACACGGCAAACGAGACAGGATCAGCCCCTCTTATAGAGTCTGGGTCGGCTACCGGATGGATGATAATCCACCCCCCCCCCCCCCCCCCACTCTAACACCGTTTAGGTGGGGGAGGGGCGGGACGTACTGCAATTTTGGGATCCATCCGATACCAAGCTAATCCCATACTGTGACTGTTGACTGCAATGATAGACAAATAAATGATGCAGTATGTTGATTAAGTTTGTTTCCTATAATAATATTATGACTTTCATAAAGCCAAAAATTACATCAAATTACAACATTTCTTCACATTTTTTCTTTAAATATTTTGACTTTATTTTTGTAAAATTACTGCTGAGTCATCCTTTTTTTTAATTACAACTTTTAAAAATGACGACATTTTCCCCAACTTAATTTTTCTGATTTTTTGGTTTGTTTTTCATATTACAACTTTAAAACATATTTTTCTTTAATATATCAACTCCATGCTACTAAAACAACATTTTTTCCTCATAATATTACACATTTGACTTTATAATTGTAAAATTACTGCTGAGTCGTCCTTTTTTTGCATTTTTTTTATTACAACTTTTTAAAAATGATGACATTTGGTTTGTTTTTCATATTTTTCTTTAATATATCAACTCTTTGCTACTAAAACAACATTTTTTCCTCATAATATTACACGTTTTACTTTATTTTTGTAAAATTACTGCTTTTTTTTGCATTTTTTTATTACAACTTTTTAAAAATGATGACATTTTCCCCAACTTCATTTTACAGATTTTTTGGTTTGTTTTTCATGTTACAACTTTAAAAAACAACAACATATTTTTCTTTAATATATCAACTCCATCAAACAACATTTTTTCCTCATAATATTACACGTTTTACTTTATTTTTTGTAAAATTGCTGCTGAGTCGTCCTTTTTTGGCAGTTTTTTTATTACAACTTTTTAAAAAATTATGACATTTTCCCCAACTTAATTTTTCAGATTTTTTGGTTTGTTTTTCATATTACAACTTTAAAAAAAAAAACATATTTTCTTTAATATATCAACTCCATGCTACTAAAACAACATTTTTTCTTCATAATATTACACGTTTGACTTTATTTTTGTAAAATTACTGCTGAGTCGTCATGTTTTTGCAGTTTTTTATTACAACTTTTTAAAAAATGATGACATTTTCCCCAACTTAATTTTTCAGATTTTTTGGTTTGTTTTTCATGTTACAACGTTAAAAAAAACAACATATTTTTCTTTAATATATCAACTCCATGCTACTAAAACAACATATTTTTCCTCATAATATTACACGTTTGACTTTATTTTTGTAAAATTACCGCTGATTCGTCCTTTTTTTTTGCAGTTTTTTTATTACAACTTTTAAAAATGACTAAATTTTCCCCAACTTAATTTTTTGGTTTGTTTTTCATATTACAACTTAAAAATACATATTTTTCTTTAATATATCAACTCCATGCTACTAAAACATTTTTTTCCTCATAATATTACAAGTTTATTCTCATAAAATTGAGGCTATTTTTCGCTGTAGAGTATGACTTTATTCTCATAAAATGATAGCAGTTTCTTCCATTTCTCTTGTTGCGTTTTTATTATTTGAACATTTTCTTCCTGTAATTCGGACTTTATTCCCATTACATTTTTTCCCTTTTTTTTGCTACTGAAACTACACAAAATTACAAATGTAACTTTTTCCCATTAAATAATTTTTTCTCTTAATATTTTGACTTTATTCTGGTGAAATTATTGCAGATTTTTCCTTTTTTGCTGTTTATTTTTAATTATTTTTAATTCTAACAATTGTAACACTTTCTTTATTTCCAATCTATGCTACTAAAATGACATCTTCCTCATATATAATATTACAAGCTTATTCTTATAAAATTGTAACATTTTTTAATGTAGAATACCACTTTTTCCTCTTAATATTTCGACTTTATTCTCATACAATTACAGTTTTCCCCATTTCTTTTTTCAAATATTTATATTTTCTCGTTATAAATTTGCAATATTGTAATGAAATACAAAATATATTGTCATTTGTATTGGCATTTTTAATTGGCATCTAGATATTTTGACATTATTCTCATAAAATGACAGCTCTTTTTTGGGATCTGCTGTTGGTTGTTTTTTAATTTTCCAAATCTTTCAATTGCACATTTTCTTCTCGTAATTATGACTTTATTCCCATAATATATGTACTTTGTTCTCGTAACATCTTTTTTAAACCTAATTTTCCAATAAATTAATATTTTTTTCTTTTCATCATATTACAACTTTTAAAAAAGCATATTTTTCTATAATATTTCAGCTTTATGCCACTAAATGACACAATATTTCTTCATAATATGAGGCTATTCTTGTCAAATTATTAGTTTTTCTCATTTAGTTATATACTTTTTCATTCATTCATAAAATTTTAACTTTATTTTAGTAAAATAACTGTCCAATTTTGCTGCTGTTTTATGTGTGTGTGTTTTTCGAAAAAAATTTATTGAAGTATATTCTAGAATGTGCCGTGGGCCAATAAAAAAAAACTGTGGGCTGCAAATGGCCCCTTGGACACACATTGGACACCCCTGTTAATATAAAATTGATATTGCGCCAGTTACATGACATGCCTTTAACATAAACATAAATAAAAATGCACATTTGATGCCGCTCATGTATTAAAAGACGCCTTATGTTTATTATTGTTTATTTATGTTATGTTTATGTTATGTTATCTAGGAAGAAGAAGATGCTAGCTTCCGGTTTTGTTGCGTGAACGTGCATCCTTTCTCTCGTGCACTTTATGTTCCAGGTTTGTGTTTGAGTGGGTCATTTCTGCGTCGGTCGGCGTTACTAACTGCACACACGTACAAAGTATATGTATCAAATACTAGCTAGTATGCGGCAAAGCGACGTCACATTGAAAAAGAAATGTTTAAACGGCAGAGGGAGATGAATTACAGTACATGCACTAAGTCCCATGATGCTACAAATGAGGAAGCCCCGTCGTCACTTACCTGCAAAGGTGCGTTGTTGTCGCGAGGTGCGCAAAGCAGCATGGGAGCTCCCCGTCAGCCTGATTGATGCTGGTAGCCTCCTAAAATGCTAGAAAAAGCCGCAGAGGAAGGACGTTTCCTCTACGTCGACACGTATAAAACACATACACGCAAAAGAAAACAGGCAAATACGGGCGGGCCAAATGGTGAGGTGTTAAAATAGGCGTCGCTGGATAGGCGGGTGTTTTTCTGTCGCGATTGAGACGGCTAGCTGGAAAAAAACGCTTTCCGGTCGAAGAAAGAGAATGTGGAAGGGAATGGAGGAACTCTTTGCACCTGGTTGACTACCGGGCATATCGCGAAATAATAGAAAATAAACACAAGGACAGAGAAAACAGAAGGAATAGAAATAAGAGGGCGGTGATGCTCGGCTAGCTTCGCTTGGCACGACGGTTGGACCACTGTGAAGGTAGAGGCAATGTAGAAAACTTCCGGTGATTTCAAAATATTGCTCATTATAAAGCGCTTTAAATATGACAAACCAACAATCAAAACGACAACTCGTGTCTTTCTAATAATATTACACTAATATTTAGATCGCATATGTGTCAGCACAATACACAAAGCTCAAGTACTTGCCCGAGAAGCACAGTACATAAATAGTGTAGTTTTACTTTGGCGTCCTACAACGTGTTTCCGGTTAGACTTAGCTGAGGCTAGCTTGACTCAGTCAAAGGAAAGCTGACGTACCTCACCGACGCTTGCTCCTCGTGCTGATGCTGCAGTTGCTAGGGCGCACGAGCAGAGAGCGGTGAAGTAAACAGGCTTTTATAAACAAAAGGGGAAATGTCGCCCTCACGTGGCCAAATTGCAAACTGACGCCATTTTTAATGGCTTTGTCACGCTGTACTCGCGTAAAAATGTTTTCAGTCATTCATAAACTAAAACCTAAACAGACAAACGCAAGTTATTTCATACATTTATTGAGATTTATTTCTTCCATACTAACTTTTAAAATTTTTTACAGAAACTTTATTGAGCAAACGTGAAGCAACGGAATCAAAGGCCATCAATGTCCATTGACTGCAACACAGAATCCCATAAAAGTTATGCAATAAATGTTTCTTTTTGTTCTTGCATACAAATGACAGATTACAAAAACATAAATGAGACTTTTTTTTGTCGGTCCTGATGTGGCACAGAGAATACACAATGAGAACAAGCGTTGAGTGTATACAGCACTGGGCTCCAGCAAAGCAAATGAAGAAACACACAAACACAACCAACCCATTGAAATATCAAGCAATGTGACCAGAAGGAGCAGAAATCATATTCAGCGTGCTTTGGAAGGGGGTTGGTTTTCTTTCTTTTTTTTTTTTTGTTTCATTTCCAGCACAGTTTCCCAAAGAACACATACAGGACATGACGTCTCTGGGTTCGGAATTTCAGTCACATCCAGAAAGTTACACGCACAAGTCAGGTGACACTGGGACGACAGCCTTAAGATCATGAGCATTAAAAAAAAAAAAAAAAATGAAAATGCCATTGATGGTGTGATTGTGTGAAACGGGCGAGGGAAATTCCCGAGAAGACTCCTCCCATTCAAGGAACGTGATTGTTTGTGCCTTCCTTGGGAAAAAAAAGAGAAGGATTGTCATTTGTTGTCTCCTCGGGGCCGGCTTGACGATGTAGCGTGAAGCGTAACGATTGTGACGAATCATAAGTGCAAAGGAGATTGACATTTAAAATATGGGCTACAAACAATGGATGCTAAACGAGCAAAAGCATCTAAAATCTACATCCTATTGCACAATTAAAATGATGCAAAACATTGGATAGTCAAAGACAAGAGATGCCGCATACAAAAAAAAAATCAAGGAAATACAAATAAAAAGTCGGTTGTTGCGTCTTTTAAGACCGTTTCTTCCTCCCAAAACGGGGCCTCGTACTCGATTGTGTTTCGTCTTCGTCGCCTTGTTTAGAGACGGCGCGGCATCGCAGTCACGGCGGGACAGAAACGCCGATCTCATCGGCTCAAAGTGCACGCGGAAAAAAGAAAAAAGGCTTGGACGTGGACGTGTGACGCGGGGCGACAAATGCTGCATAGCTCGCATTCCGTTTAAAGCGACGGCGCCGTCGAAAAAGACGCACAGCAGCGAGACCTTTGACTGCTGTACACGATCGGACTTTCTCAGGCCACACCAGTCCCTTGTAGCTTCCTCTTGCTGATTCAGAGGGGCGCACAAACCCACCCCCCCCTCACCCACCCACTCCCGCCCTCCCCAAAAAATAGCTCAGTTTTGTTCAGTCTTCATGGATGCTCACACGTGCGTGTCGCCGCGCTCGCTGACCAAATCTCCGCCACGCAGGTAAATGGCCGAGGTGGACTTGGGCCTGTTGTGGCCTTGGTTCCGGGCAGACCCGTTGTTGTTGACCTCGAGCCCCTTGGTGTCTGTGGAGATGACCCACGTGGTCGGCCGCCATTTCTTCAGGGAGTACGGCGTCTTGACGCGCTTCTTGATCTTGTCGCCGCTGTCTGGCTGCCCCAAGCAGTCACCTGCAAACCACAATGAGAGTCACATGATGTTCAATACCACATATGCTCCTGTAGGGGTGCTACACATAGGATTAAGCTCTCACTCATTTGGGTTACCATGGTGATACAGCTTCGCTGATCAAATGTAAACACAGTAAAGTACAAGAAATCAGTAAGATGGATGCCAACCTAATGAGGTCAGGTCCTGCGTGGTGAAGGACAGGTCCAGGGAGTTTGGTCTCTCCGGTCTGCGAGCTCTGGGCTGCCTGAGCAGGGACTCCTCCCGCATGGTGACCGGGAAGTCCGACGCAGCGGAGCAAGGCCCGGCGCTTTCCGCCGTGGGGCCGCCGCCGGTTTCCCCGTTTTCTCCCTGCGCGCTCGGGTCTTCTTCCGCTCCCTCGCTCTCGCCGCCGCTCTCGCCGCCGCCGCCGCGGCCCGTGTTGCTGTTGTTGTTGTTGGCGTTCGGCCGAGCGGAGAGCAGCACGGCCATGCTTGAAGACGCGTCCCTCGGATCCGCCTGCTCTCGGCTCAGCAGCGGCTCGTGTTCGTCGGGGCTGGCTGTGATGACGCCGAGGCTGAGGCGACTGTCGTCAGACCGTAGAACTCCGGTTCCGTTCGGAATGATACCGGATGCTCCAAAACCTGTATCGCCACCTGAGGCCACAGACGGGATGGTGCTGCTGGTGTGACCGTTAACGGTGCCGTTTACGCCGCCGTTGGCGTGCGCGTCTCGGAGAGCGGGTATGTTATTTATCGTTGTGCCCCGGTGACCTTCAGCGGCCATGACCGGGCCAGGTACCGCGCCGCTGTTTATCTTTGATCCTTCCACCTGCCGTAGGTTGGACTTCCCGGAGCGTCCGAACTTGAATCTGAGTGACGAGGACGAGGACTCCTTCTTGGCGGGCTTGTTGCGCAACGACAAGCTGGACGGCCGTTTGGGCAGGTTCTGCTGCTTGGGAAGAGGGAAAATGGTGGCAGGCATGGAAGTGGCGGGGTCGGGGGCGCCCGACGCCTCGCTGGCCATCTTGATCAGCGGGTACAGCAGGCTGGAACTGCCGGGGCTCAGCGGGTCTGGCGAGCAGAACTGCTTTTGCGAGTGCTCCATCAGGTTCTCGTCTGAGCTCTCCTTCAGGTTCTTGTCCACCTCTTTTGGGTCGAGCTTGGTGGTCTCCAGATCTTCCTGAGTTAAGTGAAGGCAGACCGGGACTGAGGCGCCCCCGGTTGTCTCCTCAGACTCAGAAATAATAGTGGTGGTTGTAGTGGAGGCGGAGGGGCTCCCTCTGAGGCCCCCTCCAGCGCCGCTGGTGCTGCTACCTTCTGGGCTCGGCAGACGGGCGTTTGCTTGCTGCTGGCGTTCTTGGTTAATGGAGTTCCTGTTTCTCTCCCCGGCGCCGACCCCCACTCGGCCACTTGCGGAGCCCGTGGTGTCGGCTTGTGTGTTTTTAGCCACACCCTCGTTTTCTTCAATGTAGGTGGAGGAGAGGTCAGCATAGGGGCCAGACTTGGGCGTCACGCGGTTCCTGGATGGAAATGAAGGGTACATATTGAAGACTACGTGCTGGAAGGAAGTTCTGAAATGGGGGTTGTACCTCTCATTGTGCAGCGTAGTGGACATGGGGTTGAGCGTGGGGCTGACTGATTTGGAGCGGTCCCAAATGAGGAGCAGTTCCGCCAGCCGTTCTTCAGCACACTGGGCCGTGAGACGGGCCTCGGCGTCCTGGTCCCAGCAGTCCTCCATCGTCTCTTTTAGAGAGCGAACCGCCTGCCACGTAGGAGACACATACTTAACGGTACCCTGACCCGCTACCCTTCCGAAAGGGAACCTGTTTAGCATTTAGCAAACATACCAGGCTGTTCTCTTTCCAGGCCTCTGGGAATTTGGGCCGCTGTTTCTCCCTTGACACCAGCACCTGCATGTCCTCAAACGTTGGGTGGTTGCCGGCTTCCGCCTGGAAGGCCATCTGGTACTCTGGTACGGATTCGCCTAGATGTGATAGTGAGTCAGTGAGGGGGAGGAATGTAAAATGCTAACTAGTTCTACCCTTCCATGAATAATGCAGGGGGGGAAGCAAAAATAACTTACATATTTAAAATAACATATTAAAATCTTCCTCTAGGCTAAATTACATTGCTTGGCCATAATGCAACACCAGCTTTAGAGCAGCCCCATTTTGTTCTATACAGTAAATAATATTCATTATTTATACATTTTATATTTTTAGACCATAGAAACCCTTTTTATGACCTTAACATTACTGGAGCCGTTGTGCCTGAAAATGCTTAATTTATTATTTTTTTATTTGCTGTATTTGCTGTTTTATTGCTGTAATATGCAAGTTATTTGGCCATATTCAACGGCATGATGAATATATTTTTGAAAAACCGTGAAATTAAACTCAAAGCACAGAGTGGTAAGGGATTACTGTATTGTATTTTGTCATGTATTATTTCAACTTGGGCGGCACGGTGGGCTAGTGGTTAGCGCGCAGACCTCACAGCTAGGAGACCGGGGTTCAATTCCACCATCTCTGTGTGGAGTTTGCATGTTCTCCCTGTGCTCCAGCTATTTTCATGGGTAGACATATATACATTATATACAGTATACACTTAGCACTACCATGCTAGGTGTTAGTATGCTAACATTACCACGTTAGCATTACTAGCATTTTTGGTATTTTCATGGGAAGACACATACACAGTATATACAGTATACACTTAGCACTATCATGCTAGGTGTTAGCATGTTAGCATTACTAGCATTTTTGGTATTTTCGTGGTTAGACGCATATACTTTATATACAGTATACACTTAGCACTACCATGCTAGGCGTTAGCATGCTAACATTACCACGTTAGCGTTACTAGCATTTCTAGGTATTTTCATGGGAAGACATATACACAGTATATACAGTATACACTTAGCACTATGATGCTCGGTGTTAGCATGCTAACGTCAGCATGTTAATATTACTAGTATTTTTAGCTAATAACATAATAGGGGCTGCACGGCAATGAGTGGTTAGCGCGCAGGAGACCCACGTTCAATCCCACCCTCGGCCATCTCTGTGTGGAGTTTGCATGATCTCCCAGTGCTCCAGCTATTTTCATGGGTAGACATATATACATTACATACAGTATACACTTAACACTACCATGCTAGGCGTTAGCATGCTAACATTACCACATTAGCGTTACTAGCGTTTCTAGGTATATTCATGGGAAGACACATACACAGTATATACAGTATACACTTAGCACTATCATGCTAGGTGTTAGCATGTTAGCATTACTAGCATTTTTGGTATTTTCATTGTTAGACACATACTTTATATACAGTATACACTTAGCACTATGACGCTCGGTGTTAGCATGCTAACGTCAGCATGTTAATATTACTAGTATTTTTAGCTAATAACATAATAGGGGCTGCACGGCAACGAGTGGTTAGCGCGCAGGAGACCCACGTTCAATCCCACCCTCGGCCATCTCTGTGTGGAGTTTGCATGTTCTCCCCGTGCTCCAGCTATTTTCATGGGTAGACATATATGCATTATATACAGTATACACTTAGCACTACCATGCTAGGCGTTAGCATGCTAACATTACCACGTTAGCGTTACTAGCATTTCTAGGTATTTTCATGGGAAGACACATACACAGTATATGCAGTATACACTTAGCACTATCATGCTAGGTGTTAGCATGTTAGTATTACTAGCATTTTTGGTATTTTCATGGTTAGACACATATACTTTATATACAGTATACACTTAGCACTATGATGCTCGGTAGAAAATGAATGAATGAATGATTTCAACTCATTTTGACAGGGCGGCATTATTGACGAGTGGACAAGTTGGCCACATAGTCAGGAGATCAGGTAGACCTGGGTTCCAAATTGTCCATAGGTATGAATGTGAGTGTGAGTGGTTGTTTGTCTATATGTGCCCCGCCTTCAGCTGGGATAGGCTCCAGCATACCCCCGCCACCATAGTAGGATAAATGCTATCACACAGTGATATCACCTCCTCTAAATAGTCATGGATTGGAATATTGCCATCCTGGATTGGAATTCTTGGTGAATTGTGTTGCTTTCGGATCTTTATCTGGGTTATTTGAGCTGTGTGAGGTACTGAGTGTGCATCCTACTTCATTTCAGTTGCAGTTGTCATTTTTATGATAAAATTCCAATATATAATAACCTGTCCATTTGCAAAGTACTATTTATCAGTATGGCGCAATAGCAAGAGGACAAAAGCCGAGCGATAGAACTCCGTAATATGGATGTAAAAGTCCAAACCCCGAAGATTGTGATTTAGGCTACGTTAAACGTCTCACCGGGAAAAAGGTCGGTGCATCTCATGAAGGTCTCCCAGTAGACCAGGCCCAGGGCGTACATGTCCACTTGCTTCAACGCAGACTCGCAGTCCCGTAGGTTGACTGCTCCCTCCAGCACCTCTGGCGCCATGTAGCGGATGGTGCCCACCTACAAGAGCATCAAGAATGGGGGACATCTTTGTAAATATGATTTATATACTGTATTTCATCAGAAAAAAAACTCAGCTTTGTGATGTAGGTGAATTTTGTGATTTTATTCCCATAAAATAACTTTCCACAACCTAATTTCCCCCAAATTTTCCAATTTGACTTTTTTTTAAACATTAACGTAATTCATAAAATAATTAGGGATGTACGAGAATATCGGCCACTGACAATTATCAGCCCAATATCTGTCCCTGAAAAAATGTTTTTTTTAACGTATTTCAATACTATACTACAATATTCTATCCTCATAATATTACCAGTGTATTCCTATAAAATTAAAGCTGTTTATTTCCAATTATGCCTTTTTTAATTTTCCAACTATTTCAACTTTATTCTTGTAATTATGACTTTATTCCCATAATATTTTGATTTTAGCATTGGAATTTTATGATATTGTCTGCAACAATTTTCCAAAAATTACAACTTTTTTTTGTTTCTCATACAGTAAACCTCGGATATATCGGATTCAATTGTTCCCACTGGTTTTGTCCGATATAAGCGAAATCCGTTATATGCGTATACCGGAAAATGTCTGTTTTCTGACATCGGATTTAATCGGATTTTATCCGTTATAAAAAGGCACTTCCTTGATTTCCTCGTTTCCAATGTACCTGGACGCGCAGGCAATGCTGCAAATGACATCGTATAGCGGCCTGTCACGATTCGACGAATCGGAGCGCCACGATGCGGCCATCCGATATATGCGAGGGAAATTTAATGGAAATGCATTGGAACGGGACTGGAGATTTTGTCCGAAATAGGCGAAATCCGTTATAAAAAACCCGATATATGCAATGAATTTTTATTGGAAATGCATTACAGAAAAATCGGTTCTTTTTTATCTGTCCGTTGTGAGCGAATTTCCGATATATCCGAGTCCGATATATCCAAGGTTTACTGTATAACAAACAGTTATTTTTTTTTATATTTCCACACGATGCTCCGAAAATTATGTTATTTTCCCTCATTTTATTCTCATAAAATGTAAAATTTTTCTCTTTACGACTTTATTTCTGTTGATATTTTGATATTATTCTTGTAAAATTACGTCTGATTTGTTTTTCTTGCTACATTATATTTTTTAAATGTGGTCTGCGCCAATAAAATAAAACTTTGGTCACCCCTGATTTCTACGTATTTATTGCGGTGCACTGCTGACTCTATTGAGCTGTGGCAGCGTCTGAGAAGGCTTAGGTTCAATTTTTGCTTCTCAGCACAGCAACTGTGAGCACAAAATCAGTGGAGCATAAATACTTTCATGCAGCATGCAGCTGTACATTTTACATGTAGTATAACACATTTACACACGTTTAGCGACTTCACTCACCTCACTTATAGCAGCATTTTCCTCCTCGCCGTGCCGTGCGGGCCTGTTTCCCGTCAGCTTCATGGACAAGCCAAAATCGATGATTACACAGGTGCCGTCAGCCTTAACCAGAATATTCCGGCTGTTCAGGTCCCGGTGGGAGACGGCTGGCTTGTACATGTCTTGGAGGAAAGGCGGAAAGAAGGCAGGAAAAGGTGTGAGCAGAACAGAGCAGCGGAACCAGTATTTGATAAATGTCCCAGTCAAGCAAACCACTTCCTGTTCTCGGCAGGACTCTTTGTTCACTAAAACAGGAGGCGCTGTCATCAGGCGACTAAAGCGAGTAATCTAATTTACAACAATAGGATTATGAGCATATAGCCTCATATTCCCTGCTGCATGAACGGTACTGGCCAGCAGAGGGAGACATGGAGCACTTATGTCAAGGAAGCAGGGAACGAGGATGTAGATGATTGCACCAAATCCAGGGAAATTCTCATGATAGCCGCTCCACCTCCTCCGTCCCCCTTTGCGTTTTTGTCTGTCACTTTCTCGTCTAACTGCGTTTGTAACAACCCGCTCTTCCTCCGTACTTCTAAGCCTCTCTGACTGCCGTGACGTGCGCCCCGGCTGATGGAGAAGAATGAGGGCCACTGAAGGAGTGTCAGCTCCGTTTAGTTGTCTTGAAGAATGAATTCCACCGAGCCTCCGGGCTTAGTCATGTCAGCTCCATCCCCTACATCCCCTTCGCCTTTTCCCTTCGTCCTTCTCTTCATTTTTCGTCTGACTTGGACGCAGGCGAGAGGCCAGGATATAAATAACGGGAGAGCGGGCAGCGCACGCGGTGTGGAAACATGCGCTGGTCCAAACGCAGTGATGCAAAGCGCTCTCCAAGCCAAACAGATCCAAGTGGAAGTTGCAGAACGCAGGCTGCAGGCTGACGCAAGTGCTTGGTTGGAGGACAGGATGTAGGCTTTTAAAAGCCACAGTTGGGCAGCGTTGGTGTATTTGTGTTGTTATGGTAGCTGCAACATTTTCCATAGAGGGCCACATACTTACAACAAAATAAATAAACAAATCCAAGGACCAAGAGGCCACCTTGACATTTTTTTTATTTGTTGCTAGTTTTATTGTTGTTATTATGACCAGGGGTATCTGCCCCATGGCTGTTTTTTTTCAAATTTAACAAAAAAATAAAAAATCTGCCATAACATTTCTTATATTCAATTTTATGAGCATTAACTTATCATTAGAGAAAAAAAAGTTTGATTTTTTTTCAATAGTAGATTATTGAAAAGGGTACAATGTTAGGAAAATGAAGAGAAAATATCTAAAAAAATAAAAAAAAAACATCCGACATGGAAAGAACTATAATTTTAAGAGTCAAAATATTAATTGTAATTAAAAAAATGAAAAAAAAAATTAGGTTTATAATTTTAATTTTAATATAATATTAATTTATTTATTATAAATATATAATTTTTATTTAATTTAAATATAAATATTCAAGAAAAGATTACTAAAAAAAAGTTATATGTGAAACAAACACATATTATTATTCTATTATTATGGGAACAGCGTTGTAATATTACAAAAAATCTTCTTAACCAAGATTATTTAAGAACAAAACTGGAAAATAAAAAACAGCAAAAATGGGAAATAATGAGCCAAGTTGATACTATTAATCGTCTTTTTAAGATTAAGATTAAGATATGCCTTTATTCGTCCCTCAGTGGGGAAATGTGTTTTTTCTACCTATATATCACAAAGCTGCAATGCAGTTTTTCTTGAAATATTAACTCCTTGGATATTGCTTTACAAAATATCAAAGTGGCCCTTGCATCCTTTCATTTTTGGTGGAAAAAGTTTTAGCGCACAGATTATAACACTGCTTTTTTCTCACTTTTTCACTCTCCTTTTCCCATGTTTTTGTTTCTTTGTAGTTTTCTTGTTTAATTCTGTTTGGCCCTCCGGCTGCACTTTTGACGCCGCCAAATCAATTTCAGAAAAAACCAAAGCGCCAATTGGTGCAAATGTGGAAAACAAGCAAGCCTAAACCAGGAATAATTTGATAAAACAAAATCCGAATGCAAATCCTGACAATTTTGGGTGCTCACCTCCTTTGAAGAGTTCAGTGTGCAGGTACGCCAAGCCGCGAGTGACTGAGTGAGCAAGACGGCAACTGCTGACCCAGTCATTGGTCTGGACACCCAGGTAGCGGCTGAGGGAACCCTGGGGGAGGGAGACACAGGAAGTTATATAATAAAAAAAAAAATAGACAGCACAGTGACGGAGCAACGAGGGAAGTCAAATCAATCAGCAGCTTGGCTGTGGATGCGACATGAGAGGAAGGAGATAAAAGTGCAGAGCCTGTGTTTGCACATGACCAAGCGAGCTGCTGATTTTATACCATCTAACACCAGCTCTTCCAGGTGACTCTTCCAATTCCACAACCCGACTCACTTTTCAAAAATGTAATAAATCATGTTTCATGGTTGAATACAGCCTATTATTCATTTAAAAAAAATGCATATTTAAGCAAATTTGACATTTTTTTTGACTAAATGCAGCATTTTCAAGCATAAACATGTCTAAATGATGCTAAAATACAAATATAAGGCATTCAGAAGATGCATTTAAAGACATTGTGATGATATGTAATATTCTATGATGGTCACTAGGTGTCAGTAATGTTACTGTAATGGTCGATGAGACACACAAGCACCAGGCTTGATCGCCTCAACAACAGGCCTTTATTGCAGATTTGAATTATCTCACCAACAGGCTCAATGATACCCAACCACTGTTGTGGCCGTAGACCATGGCAAACTAAAACTGTGAACCCCAGACGTCACTTCCTGTTCACCCTCCACTGAGCTCCCCAAGCACCGGACACATACTGAGTCTTAAACAGCTTTTACACCTTAAACAGCTTATTTACTGTTGTGTGTGACAGGAGTGTAAAGGTAACTATAGGGGTGTTATTTCATGTCTACAGGGCTCTAAGAATGCTAAGGAAATGTATTCCGAAGGTCGTAAACAGATTTTATAGGCTCCAATTATGAAAATATTACATATTTATATAATATATTATATAATTACATATTTAAATAAATAAAATAATATAAAAATAATTTTTATAAATAAAAATAAATAATATATTTAAATATTATTTATATAGTATATTTATATATAAATATTTTTATAAATATATTTAATAATATAGTTATAGTAATATATTTATGTAATATTTATAGATGAGGAATCAGACTTTGCAGAAATTCAAGAATCACTATATATACGTATATATATATATATATATATATATATATATATATAATATTTATATATAAATATACTATATAAAATAATATAAAATATTTATTTTTTATAAATAAAAATAAATAATATATTTAAATATTATTTATATAGTATATTTATATATACATATTTTTTATAAATATATTTAATAATATATTTATAGTAATATATTTATATAATATTTATAAATGAGGAATCAGACTTCGCGGAAATTCACAAATCACTATCAGGTCTAGAATTGACTAACCACGATAAATGATGGATTATTGCATTGTTAACATTTTCAGAAATAATTCTGGTGATAAAAATATAAAATGTCATGTCACTCACATGTGGGTAGTAATCCATGACCAGCAGGTACTCGGTGCGTCCCTCCAGGCCCGTCCGCTCGTCGGCAGCCACAAAGCGGGCGATGTTATCATGCTCCAGCAGCGGCAGCCGGTAGATGGAGCACTCATTGAGGAAGTTCTGGCGGTTGTTGGCAGTAAAAACCTTGATTGCAACCGGCCGCTCATCCAGGGAGCCGCAATAGACGGCGCCATATCGGCCCCGGCCAATGAGCTAAAATGAGAAAAAATAAGACGTATGGTGAGAGAGTGTTGTAAGTTGGCGTAACATCATTCAAATGTTAAAAGTCCGACACGGGGGTGTCCAAAGTTACCAGAAAATAAAAAGGGCGCAGGGGGCCACACTTTAATATTTCCATAAATTTTAAGAAAAAACACTCCACTTTGCTTGTACACTTGACTTTTTCTTAACAATTAACAGTACAGTTAATATGTTTGCTGATTCATTTGTTCTCGTCATTATCTGCCCTTGTATTGTGACTTTATTCTCATACATTATAACTTTTTCACTAATATTTAACTAATATTAAAAAAATTGCTACTTTATTTTTTTAGTTTGTTTTTCATAAAATTACAGCATTTAATAATTAATAAATAATATTTTAAATTATTTCCCCCTTCATAATACAAAAATATTATTGTCAAATTATAGTTTTCCTATTAAAATTATGTTTTTGCCTTGATAGGACTTTTTTTTCTCGTAATAGTTTGACATTATTCTGATAAAATTACAACTACAACTTTATTTTTTGTAATTAACTTTGTCTTGATTCAACTTTATTCTCATACATTATAACTTTTTCAGTAATATTTAACTAATATTAAAAAAATGCTACTTCATTCTTTTTTTAGTTTGTTTTTCATAAAATGACAGCATTTAATAATTAATAAATAATATTTAAAATTATTTCCCCCTCCTATTACAAAATTATTCTTGTCAAATTATAGTTTTCCTGGTAAAATTATGTTTTTGTCTTGATAGGACTTTTTTTTCTTTTAATAGTTTGACATTATTCTGATAAAATTACAACTACAACTTTATTTTTTGTAATTAACTTTGTCTTAATTCAACTTTATTTCATAAAATCACAACTTGTTTCTAGTAAGATTATTTTTTAAAATTATTTTTATTTTATTTTATTTTGCTATTATGACTAGTTCCTTACTACCCCATTTTTGGTCTTATGACTTCATTGTCATAAGACAATAAATTGTATTTACTATTGTAAATTGTTTTTAAAAAAAATTCCACGCAAGATTTTTATCTTGATATTATGACTTTATTCTCCTAATTGTTTAACTTTGTTCTGATAAAATTAAAATTTTTGCTTGTCATTCTTTTTTGTTTAATATTATGGCTTTATTCTCCAGATAATTCAACTTTATTTTTGATAAAATTAAAACTTTTTTCTCGCAAGATTAACTTTTTATTTCATATTTTCCTAATATTCTTTACCTGATTCTATTGATCAGCCTATGGAACGTACCAAGCCACGGGCCGCACTTTTGACACCGTGGTGTAGAGAGAATGGTAAACTGTCCCCTCGCAGGCCCAGTGTGCTAAAAACCTGCATTTGAGTCAAGTTACAGGAAATGTGTTTAGTCTAAAAGCCCCCGCCTGGCTCTGCAAAGAAGAACATGAGCCCGCATTTGATAAGCACAAGGACGGCACAGAGATTTCAACTCCTGCCTGAAAAGATACCGGTGCATTTTCTACACGGCTGTCTGAATACGCAGCAACACGCCGGCTCCATAGCAACTCCTGCTAACCGTAGCAGCATCGAGTACTCTGGCAAATCTCGTCTTTTCCAATGTGGTTGTTTCGTTCAGGTCCCGGCACCGCTTTCAATGTAAGACTTTGATAAGCAGCGTGCACAGACTTGAAGATCACGCAGTGCTCCCATTTGGTCAGCGGCGTTATCGCTGTGGGTGATGGCTACGGTTGAATGCTTGGAGGAAAATATGCAAGTAATGTTTTCCAGAATGAGCTACAGTGTTTGATGTCTTTGTAAAGCCGTTCAGTGGTCTTGAAAAGTTTGGTTCCACTGATTCGACTGATTAATCGGCGATTAAAATAATTGTTAGCTGCAGAACTAGGAAAAAGTGTGAAGAGAATAAAGTCATAATATTATGAGAAGAAAATTTACAAGAAGTTGAAATGGTTGGAAAATTGAAAAAAAAAATATTTGCAGAAATGTCAAAAAAAATCTGTAATTTTAGGAGAATGGTCCAAATATTGAAGAAAAAGGTAGCTTCTTAATTTTACAAGAATAAAATCATAATATTATGAGGAAAAATAAAGTCGCTTTAGTAGCATAGAGTTGAAACTAAAACAATGAAAAAAATTGTTGTTTTTAAAAGTCGCAATATTAAAACAAAAGACATAATTTCAGGAAAATTAGGTTGGGGATAAGTGATGGGAATAAAGTCATAATATTACAAGAAGAACATTTATGAAGATTAAGAAGAAAGTCAAAATATTATGAGAAGAAAATGGTTGGAAAATTGAAAAAAAATATTTGCAGAAATGACAAATAAATTCTGTAATTTTAGGAGAATAGCCCAAATATTGAGGAAAAAGGTAGTACTCTTAACAAGAAAAAAATAATAATTTTACGAGATAAAATCATAATATTATGAGGAAAAATAAAGTCGCTTTAGTAGCATAGAGTTGAAACAAAAACAATGAAAAAAATTGTTGTTTTCAAAGTCGCAATATTAACAAAACAAAAGACATCATTTCAGGAAAATTAGGTTGGGGATAAGTGATGGGAATAAAGTCATAAAATTACAAGAAGAACATTTATGAAGATTAAGAAGAAAGTTGAAATATTTGAAAAAAGATAATACGAGATGTCGTTTTTTTTTCGTGAAAAAGCATATCTACATTTAAAAAACATCAAAATGGCCCTTCCATTCTTTCATTTTTCACTATGGCCCTCATTGGAAAAAGTTTGGACACCCCTGTGAGGGAGGAAAAAGCTTACAGTATTATCATTCACATTCTTTGGCAAAAAAAATGGCAAAGAAATCAAGTGTATGTATCAAGATGGCCTTAAAACGCCTTAGCTACTACTACAACAAACATCGATTTTGGTGCCGGGTTAGTTTGGAGGCACTTCCTTCTGACTGACTCGACATCACGTTTGCGTCCCATGTCTTGTGAGAGCCATGTCATTATGCCTCTCATCAGGAAACAACAAAAGGGTGATTGTGACCTGTGTAATTTGTTTATATGGTTGAATAAAAGCGAGGTAACCGCGGTCCCCTGTCATGATTAGCGGCCAGATTTTTCTTCCACTCATTATGTGAGGAAAGACTGCTTAAGAAATTCAAGCGCTTGTTAGCGTGAATGTAGCAGACCTCCAGGAGTTTGAGATTATCCAGGTCCAGGGAGCTTTCAGAGCCAGCAGCCTCCATCATGTTGAGATTGTGAAGACCTTGCTTACTGTCTCCTGCAAACACATACACACACAGATGCAGTTAATTATTGTAAATATATAAAATAAAATAAAAATCCTTTAAACAAAGTCCACACTGCTCCCACTTATTACAGCAATTACAACGGCAAGGAAACATTTAACACACTTGGCAAGCGAATGTTCTCTGCTCTTTGCTCTCGGCCCGCCACCATGGAAACTCACCGTGCATCATGCGGTAGCCAAAGAAAGCGGCTACTGCAACCACGGCCAGCACAGAGACGGTTGCCACGGCGAAAATGATTGGCTCGCCGTAGCGCAGTGTGTTAGGGTCTGCAAGGAGGACATAACAAAAGTAAAATCAAGTGCAAATAGACAGCCTCGTCATTACCTGCTGAATGCAATGCATCTGCAGCATAGCCTTTAAGCAAAGATAACATTATGATGAATTGAATTTGTGTCCTCTCGACATATCACATCTCAGAATATGTTGTAATTATTGTTTTCAACACTTTTCACCACTGCATAAGCTATCTATTGCTGATATGCTTTGAGTGCTTTGGAGGTGGAAAAGCGCCATACAAGTGAAAAACCATATACCATCAACATAGTGACCATTCAAAATGCATTGCTTCCTGCAGGACTACAATCTATCTGCGGTGATGGGGCTGCTGGGTAGTGGATAATGTAATGATATGGTCGTCAAATTAGCATAATCGGCCAGGGCAAAACAAATGTGTTTAGCACTACAAACGAACTTTGACAATATGTTTTAGCTAAGGGGGGGTAGGGGGGGGGGCACCATTGCAGCACCATTGCAGCACAGCACTGCTCACTGAAAGAAAGTGACACGTGGATAGATTAAAGGGATAGTTTGGAATTTCTGACATGTAGTTGTATGATGCCTATCAACAGTGTATTCTCTCAAAAGCGACAAAAAAATTATAATTAATATTATAATATTTAACTAATATTAAAAATATTGCTACTTTATTCTTTTTTAGTTTGTTTTTCATAAATTACAGCATTTAATAATTAACAAATAATAATATTTACAATTATTTCCCCCTCATATTACATAATTATTCTTGTCAAATTATAGTTTTCCTGGTAAAATTATGTTTTTGTCTTCATAGGACTTTTTTTTCTCCTAATAGTTTGGCATTATTCTGATAAAATTACAACTACAACTTTAGTTTTGTAATTAACCTTGTCTAAATTCAACTTCCTTAAAAAAAAAAAAATATATATATATACGTATATATATATATAATTATCAATCAATTATTATAACAAGCCTTTAGCTATGCTCAAAAACAAAATATGACACAAAGTGATCCGTTTAGGAAGAAATATTGAAATGTCAGCAGCAACTCAAAAATACTTTACTTTAATATTATAATAATATAATATATATAATAATATATATATATATTTTTTGAATGCAGAACCAAAAAAAAGTGAGCCCGCCACAGATAAACGTCATTCAGTTTGTGCATTCTAAATTGGCCACCGCTTCATCAAAATAACATTTTAATATTTTATCTTGTCTAGTGCCTCTCGAAGTCTCGCCAGTGTAATGACATAATAATTGCATCCTTGCCTCAAGCGTCCTCTTATCTACTTGTTTATTCAGCACACATCCCTCTTCCATCACACGATCCGACAGTCCCAATGAGTCTTGAGTGTAATGAGTAGTAATTTAATGAAGATTAACAAACATTTTTGTTTGAGATCCTGCTCTGTAACACAGCGCGAGATCTTACACTGCAGTGTGCAGTGGGGGCTATACTTTTGCTTTTATGTTCCCAAATAGTAGAATAGTAGAAACATCTCCAATGACAACAGTAGTAAGATTTGTCACGAGTCGCTTTCGGGAAAATATGCCACACAGACAGTTTGGAAGGTTGCCAGATCAAGCACGGAACACGGAAGGGGGGGGCGGGGCATCGACACACACAGCATAGCGAGATAGACCTCTGTGTCAAATCCAGTCTCCGTCGATATGAATGAATTTGTTTTTGATATTGTGCTTGAAAGAAATATTTTTAAAATATATATATTTAGCCCAGCCCTAACAGTTAATATAGTGCAATATCAAATACTGTACATATTCAGTTGCTAACCCAACTTTATAGGAGTATAGGATAATACTTGTCGATTTATCGTTTTTAAATGTCCACTTTTAACATACAGTGGTGTGTTAGATCCCAAATCCGATCTGGAAGTAGAGACTGGACAGTCCGAAGTTTCTCAAGATATTACTACAAGACATCTCTCAATGTTAAGTAGCTGTATTATTTTAGCATTAGGTTTTCTACAGCATCAGTCACGTATAATGTGGTCGTTACCCATTTTTTTAGTGACAATAGTAGTGTTTAAAACTCGGATAGAGCCACTGATTGTGGTAAGAAATGGCTGTTAGTAACTCCAGACTCAGTGAGCTTGTAATTTGCACCCCGTTTGCTGTATGCACACTCTATAATGCTACACAGACAACCGCTTTTGTTCCATTGCTTACACAAAATAAACAGTTAGGACATCCTCACAAAGGTCACAGGGGTGCTGGAGCCTATCCCAGCTATCTTCGGGCGAGAGGCGGGGTACACCCTGGACTGGTGGCCAGCCAATCACAGGGCACATATAGACAAACAACCATTCACACTCACATTCATACCTATGGACAATTTGGAGTCGCCAATTAACCTAGCATGTTTTTGGAATGTGGGAGGAAACCGGAGTACCCGGAGAAAACCCACTCATGCATGGAGAGAACATGCAAACTCCACACAGAGATGGCCGAGGGTGGAATTGAACCCTGGTTTCCTAGCTGTGTGGTCTGCGCGCTAACCACTAGACCACCGTGCCACCTACTGTACATAAAACAAACTGAACCCCACATTAGCAAGCTCTTGACAATGCAACCTCGAACAGAACCCATGCTCTGTGGGGTGGCTTTCTGTCTCGAACAGCTGATGGTTCCACAGCAGCAGAGCTGCCAGTTGGTGTTTGCAATCCAGTAAATGTCAGACTGGTCAAATATCCTCTATAAGAGTCTTCTAGTATATTTATGGAAGATTCTATATAAGAAGTGTTCTGCTGTTCACCGGGTATCTGATGCACTGCTCTAGTACATGAACGTACCTGGAAAAAAGCTCTCTCCATTCTCCCCTCACGGTGTCCTTATGCTTGTCAGACTATATCATTTTGCTCCCCGCTCTTTATGGAAATCGTCACGCTGTAGGGCATAGCTTGTATTCCGAACACACCAACATCCAGCATAATAGTCATCCTAGTTTCTGTGGTAATATTTCTTCTTGGAAGCCATTTCCCTGTGCTCACGTATAATTGCTCAGCCAGTTGATGGTGATGGTGCCCAGATAGCGAGCTGCACTCTGTGCACTTGTAGGCAAGCATACAGAGCTAGCCGGCGGAGAGGCGGGTTTTTATTTTGGCCGTCTTCAATTGCCGCTTCGGTGGCAATCTTCATGTCAAACATTTCCCTTTTTACAAATTGACTGACAAACTAAAGCATTTTATGTCCCCACAGAAACATCACAATCCATCAGATTTCCAACTTCAGTCGGGATGTCGTGAGACAAGTTGGCATCTCTACGAGGGAGAAACCTGTTAGCTACAGGGCTCCACCTTTCATTCTACCTTGAAAAAAATAACTGGAACTACAAGTAAATGTTAGCTCTTGGAGCGTGGGGCCTTCTCCTTGGTTGAAAAGGCACCGCAAGCTACTGATAGGAAACTCCATTTTTTTTACTCTTCGTCGAGAACCCGTTAGTCAGTGACACTCGGATCTTTGTAGAGAACCCGTTCGTCAGTGACACTCGGGTCTTCGTCGAGAACCCGTTACTCAGTGACACTCGAGTCATCGTCCAGAAATCGTGAGTCAGTGACACTCGAGTCTTTGTCGAGAAATCGTGAGTCAGTGACACGTGAGTCTTCGTCGAGAACCCGTTATTCGGTGACACTCGCATCTTCGTCGAGAACCCGTTAGTCAGTGACACTCGAGTCTTCTTAAAGAACCCATTAGTCAGTGACACTTGGGTCTTCGTCGAGAACCTGTTAGTCAGTGACACTCGAGTCTTCTTAAAGAACCCATTAGTCAGTGACACTCGGGTCTTCGTCGAGAACCTGTTAGTCAGTGACACTCGAGTCTTCGTCGAGAACCCGTTACTCAGTGACACTCGAGTCATCGTCCAGAAATCGTGAGTCAGTGACACGCGAGTCTTCGTCGAGAACCCGTTAGTCAGTGACACACGAGTCTTCGTCGAGAACCCGTTATTCGGTGACACTCGCATCTTCTTCGAGAACCCGTTAGTCAGTGACACTCGGGTCTTTGTCGAGAACCCGTTAGTCGGTGACACTCGGGTCTTCTTAAAGAACCCATTAGTCAGTGACACTCGGGTCTTCGTCGAGAACCCGTTAGTCGGTGACATTCGAGTCTTCGTCGAGAAATCGTGAGTCAGTGACACGCGAGTCTTCGTCGAGAACCCGTTAGTCAGTGACATTCGAGTCTTCGTCGAGAAATCGTGAGTCAGTGACACTAGAAACTTCGTCGAGAACCCGTTATTCGGTGACACTCGCATCTTTGTCGAGAACCCGTTAGTCAGTGACACTCGAGTCTTCTTAAAGAACCCATTAGTCAGTGACACTCGGGTCTTCGTCGAGAACCCGTTAGTCGGTGACACTCGGGTCTTCGTCGAGAACCCGTTAGTCCAGGGGTGGGCAAACTACGGCCCGGGGGCCACATGCGGCCCACCAAGCGTTTGAATCCGGCCCGCTAGTTGCTTTCTAAGTATTTCAACTTTTAACATAAAATGGCAACACAACTTGCAAGTCAGATGTCTTATTTAGTAAAAAAAACAAAAAACAAAACTGGAAAATTAAATTACATAGTTTGATGTGGTCTGATGTTTAAATGCACATGAACATACAGCTGATAGTATATCACTTTTACAAATAAAATTAGATAAATAATTCAACAAAAATTATAAGCATAAAATAGTGTGTGTGTTTGTTAAATATATGTTCTGGCCCCCCGGACAATTTTGTTAACTCAATGCGGCCCACGAGTCAAAATATTTGCCCACCCCTGCGTTAGTCGGTGACACTGGGGTCTTCGTCGAGAACCCGTTAGTCGGTGACACTTGGGTCTTCGTAGAGGTCCCGTTAGTCGGTGACACTCGGGTCTTCGTAGAGAACCCGTTAGTCAGTGACACTCGAGTCTTTGTCGAGAACCAGTTAGTCAGTGACACTCGAGTCTTTGTCGAGAACACAGTCAGTGACACTCGAGTCTTCGTGGAGAACCTGAGAGTCAGTGACAGTCAATTACTTGTGAGTCTGTGTCACTAGGGTTTTCCTTGAGTGAGTGAAACTCAGGTCTTTGCTGAGCAGCCGTGAACCAAGGCCACTCGAGTCTTCGTCAAGAACCAGTTAGTCAGTGACACTCGAATCTTCGTGAGCACCTATGAGACAGTGAAACTCAAGTGACTGTCAAGCACCTGAGTCGGTGAAGCTCGGGTCGAGCATCTGTAAGGTAAAAGCCAAAAGAAACAAACTAATCCGTGAACAAGTGACACTCGAGTCTTCATCAAGCACCCACAATGCAGCTCAGCAGGAAGAACAGTTCATTTGAGGAAAGAACCACATCTATTGCATTTTCCACAGGGATAATTAATTTATACATATGTTGGCGCAACAGTTGCACAATTAATGACATGCTACTTGGCTCCCTTTTTAATTTAGCTTGTGGTAGCACTGGTGAGTCAATGAGTCAACACCACATTTGAAAACCACAATATAATAATGAATGCAACATCCTGTATTCAAGTCGTTAGCGTCTCTCAGACTTCTTCCCGTGTTTGTTTTGTCACCAACCCACATGCAGACTGATAGTACAGATGCCTTGCATTCTGAGGAATGCAGAATGGCAACATGAATGATGCGTGTGCGTGTGAATGCTGGCTGAGATGCAGATGATGAGGCCACCTCGCCCTGGTCCCTCACACACTCAAACATGCACGCACGCACACACTGCGATTAATTAATTCACTGCTAAACCTTGAAGAAGGCATCTATGACAATCTGCTTTGCGAAGGCACCTAAGCCATCAATGCAAGCAATAACAATGCTGAGAAACATTCCGGTCTTGAATGCTTGTTAGTGCAAAGCAGCTCATCTCAACAATGTTACATTTTCAGTGTTGCGAATGTGCACCAGTCAGGTCAGATCTCAACGGTGAATGATAAAGAGGAGTCTAACAAAGTCTATTTGCAGAGGCGAAGGCAATAATGTGCTTTTATTCTGTTTACTTTACCTTTCAGAATGCCGTGGGTATGTGCAGTTTATCATTTGTTGTCGGAAAAGTAAATTGTAGGGATGTCTGATATTGGCTTTTTTTGCCTAAATCGATATCAGCCGATACAGATATGTGTAACATGACATATCTCCTATCTTGTGACGCTAGTGCAGGGGTGCTCATTAAGTCGATCGCGATCTACCGGTCGATCGCGGAGGTGGTACTGGTCGATCGCGGCGTGACATTAAAAAAATATCATCCCAGCATCAATGCCGTCACTTGATTGATATACAGGGCAGCCATTCAGATGACAACAGAATTTTGACCTTTAGGTCACCGCTCATGCGTAAACAGCGATGCAAAGTGCTAAGCTAGTCGGCGAATTGCGTTAGATTTTAAGCCCTCGCTAAAGTTTATGGTCACTAAAATGAGTGAAGTCGCTGGACCAAGTAAAAAGTAAAAACATATCACTTCCATACGGAATGGGAGGTGGACTTTTTTTCACAATGTCTTTTTCGAAGTGCGTTTACCTCATATGCCATTCTACCATCGCAGTACCAAAGAAGGGAAATGTGGAGTAATGTGGAGGTAATTACAAAAAATGTTAATTGTTAATTATGTGTGTTTTGCAATATTGGCTCATTTGGTTATGTAAGGTACATCAACATACATTGTACGTACAAATAATCCTCAATACATTTGAAAATAAATAGATGTTTTGCATTTTTGTAGTGGGTAGATCATTTTGACTCGGTCATTTTAAAAGTAGCTCGCATGCTGAAAAAGTGTGAGCACCCCTGCGCTAGTGGATAGAGCATCAGCAATTACCGCTACTTTCGTCTCAAACTTTGAACCCCCCACCTTTACAAAGGTGATGCTAATATGTGGCTTAAAAGTACATTTACGGCGATGCTTGGTGTGGTCATGTTCAAAACGCCTGACATCTCCTATACTTCAGAACTACTACTAATCGCTCATTTATTCATTCATTTTCACCCGCCAGCCTATCCCAGCTGTCTTCGGGCGAGAGGCGGGGTACACCCCGGACTGGTCGCCAGCCAATCACAGGGCACATATAGACAAACAACCATTCACACTCACATTCATATCTATGGACAATTTGGAGTCGCCAATGGACTCCTATAGAGCAGCTACACGCCATAACCAGAACAGAATGCTTTCTAGTTCTTCCAGAATCTGCACCTATTTCAGCTGTATTTCTTAGGATTTCATTTTGCTTCCTGCAAAAATGGTCTGTTTTAATTGATTCCACCTACTGGGTCTCTTGGCCCACCCACTCTGCCGTGGTTGGTCACACTCCCAAGTGTTCAGAAGGACTTCCGGTGTTGTGCTGTGAGTTGCTAACCCAACTTTATAGGAGTAGAGGATAATACTATATATATTATATATATAGTATATACTATAGTACTATAGTACTATAGTATATACTATATAGGATAATAGGCGATTTATCTTTTTTAAATGTCCACTTTTAACATACAGTGGTGTGTTAGATCCCAAATCCGATCTGGAAGTAGAGACTGGACAGTCCGAAGTTTCTCAAGATGTTACTACAAGACATCTCTCAATGTTAAGTAGCTGTATTATTTTAGTATTAGGTTTTCTACAGCATCAGTCACGTATAATGTGGTCATTACCCATTTTTTTGTGAGAATAGTAGTTTTTAAAACTCGGATAGAGCCACTGATTGTGGTAAGAAATGGCTGTTAGCAACTCCAGACTCAGTGAGCTTGTAATTTGCACCCCGTTTGCTGTATGCACACTCTATAATGCTACACAGACAACCGCTTTTGTCCCATTGATTACGCAAAATAAACAGTTAGAACATCCTCAAAGGTCACAGGGGTGCTGGAGCCTATCCCAGCTGTCTTCGGGTGAGAGGCGGGGTTCACCCTGGACTGGTGGCCAGCCAATCACAGGGCACATATAGACAAACAACCATTCACACTCACATTCATACCTGCGGACAATTTGGAGTCGCCAATTAACCTAGCATGTTTTTGGAATGTGGGAGGAAACCGGAGTACCCGGAGAAAACCCACGCATGCACGAGGAGAACATGCAAACTCCACACAGAGATGGCCGAGGGAGAAATTGAACACTGGTCTCCCCACTACTAATCGTTGAAATAAGTCATTCGGAAATGCTATTATCAAGCGAGTCCGTCATAAGGACAAAAAGTACAGTAAACAAAAGAAAGCCACCATTCTCTGTGTTTGCCAACTCTGACACTATGGTTCCAAACAATTGAATGAGCAACATCAATCACAGTAACCAAATTCTACACATTGCTGGACTTGGAATTGTTCAATGAGCACCATAAATATACTGCCAAGACGACAAAGTCTGTTATAATTCATGAAAACAAAAAGGAAATGTTACATATAAAATCGTACACGTACCTGGACCCAGGAGAACCGAGGTGCTATGATGACTCAAAGACGGACACAAATGTGCCACTGTACCGTGGTTCTTATGAAATACATAGAATACGTAAATCCATCAGAAATAATGTGTCCAAACATTATTGCAGCAATTTAACAAGTGACCGGAATGTACACGCTGTGCCTGGATGTTGATGAGTTCCACACATGCAGAAAAACAACCCAGTAGTTGCCTATTATGAAACGCATATGATGCTGTATTCAAGCTAAAAGCTGATTTAGATGACTACGGGGGAGAAATCCTTCACAAAAACTGACGCCATGTGAACACGAGACACGTCTTTCTGTGCATGACCAAATACGAGACACAGCTTGCGTTTACTTTCACTTTGTTCTGTATTATCGGGAGAATGAATATTAGCTGGTAAAATGTGTAATCAATTGACGACAGCATTCATTCATTCATTTTCTACCACTTTTTCCTCACAAGGGTCGCGGGGGTGCTGGAGCCTATCCCAGCTGGGCGAGAGGCGGGGTACACCCTGGACTGGTGGCCAGCCAATCACAGGGCACATATAGACAAACAACCATTCACACTCACATTCATACCTATGGACAATTTGGATTCACCAATTAACCTAGCATGTTTTTGGAATGCACGGGGAGATGGCCGAGGGTGGAATTGAACCCTGGTCTCCTAGCTGTGAGGTCTGCGCGCTAACCACTAGTCCGCCATGCCGCCCCTGACAACAGCATGTCACATGCTAAGCCTACATATATATATACATGCCAGCATTTGTGGCATTTTGCTCACATTTCAAGCTCATTCCGCTTTCTGTCATTTTTGTTTTCACGCCTGGCTCGTTTTTGTCCCACGTGCGAGCTACAAGCTACGATCATCATCGCAATTTGCTTTATTAAAGTGTCACTTAACAAGCTTGCTCGCTTTGTAAATAAAGTGCTTGGGAGTGCTCTCAGCCAACCTTGCTTCGTGTTCTGTTGTACTTGTTAAGTGAATAAGTTAATAAATTCATACAAAAAGTCATACAAAAAAAATTCCTGTTGAAGATGCAATGGCGGCAAGACAGTGGCGCCAGTCCACCCTCCCATACAGCGTTAAAAAATCCTAGAGGAAACCCACATTCGGTGCATTTTCACCAGTATCTGCATGCTCGCAAGGTTTGCAACTACATGCATGGTAAAATGTAACACAAATCTAATGCAGGGTATTTAGAACACTAGAACAGCAGACACCGCTAGGATTGGCTGACTCCCGTAAACATAAGCAGATGTTGACATAACCTAAACTTGACTTGTGACTTTGGCCAAAGACATAAGGAGAATAGATGATGAATTTGGACACAAACCAACGGGTTCAGTTTTCCCAGTCCACATACCAATCATTATTGTAGATAATTGTTAGAGTGTAAGGAAGTGTGTGTTCGAGTCTTTGCTCACGTACAGATGGGCTGCGCCGTGGTGGGGCTGGGTGACAGGAAATCCTCTGTGAAGTTGACATTGCACATGTCACTGCCACAGCAGCAGAAGTGGTACGTCCCGTTCTGTGGATGCAGGCTGTTGACCACGCAGCGGTCGTCACGACAACTTTGGTTGTCTCCAAGGTGAGTCCAGCAACCTGATATCAGAAGTGCGAAATTACACGGGGGAAAGTTTACATGGGTGTCTCCAACTTGACTTATGTAAACTTGGTAGGTGGGGTACTCAAACCTTGTTTGACGAGTCGCACTTCACCGGGTGGGCTTTTCTCCCATAGGCCAAAGCAGTGGCTGCCCTTGGCGCATCGGATGGTGGTGTTTTCTTGGGAGACCCGACCCTCGCCCCCCGCCACTCGCTCCACCTCCCACTGCTGCTGCTGGTCTGTGAAGGCACACTCTCGCTCCTCGCCTTGTGCCGCTGGAAAGAGACGAACGGTTTGTGAGTTAAGTCGGATTCTAGGATTTCGCAGTGTTTCGTCTTAACGTCACAGGCATATTCTTGTCTTATGATACAATACAATCTTCAGTCTGATCAGCTTGAACAAATCAAGTATAAATGTCATGTTATGTACAGTATATAATCCATGTCATTTGCTTACAGCTGTCAAACATGAGTCACCAACACAAAAGAAGTCTATGGGAAAAGACTGCTGCTGCCTACAAGCCAAAGATCAATAAAAATGAAAAAAAAAAAAAAAAGTCAATTCACATGTCGCCTCAAGGCCAGATCGCTTCCAGAGGGGTTGAACATTACAACACAATTCTTTTGTGACATTTCAATGTCAGATGCTGCTCATAACACAAATTCAAATCCCTCCCGTTTACAGTGCAATGGTTCCCCCGAGGTTTGCAGCTTTTGCTGAGGGAGTGGGGGGGGGGGGCGTGTGGCATAGATGACTGTAATGTGATCACTCCTCTACAGTTACATTTGGGCGCGCTGCACACGCGCGTGGCATGTGTTGGAGAGTTGGCCGATTGATGACCGATACACCTTCCTTTCCCTGAGGGCACACACCCAAGAGATCAATACATACCTAATGTAATATACAGCCAACTGCAATGCGATTGCTACTCCATAGTTGTATTTCTCAATCTTTCATAACAGAGAGCGTTGGAAAGACTCCAAATAAGTCCACATTAATTCATGCATAATTAAAGAAACATAAAAAAAATGTTTAATTCCGTCTTCAATGCACAGTTCAAACAGTAGGACCTCTTTTATTGGCTGCTGTGACCCGTCTTGCTGTATCCGTCTTGAGCCAAAATCAGTGTGGGTTTGTGTACACGGCCTGCATCGTGGCTAATCTCAGATAAGAAACACGATATGCCAAGTTTGTAGGTCCGACACGCAGCTCCTCCCTTTCCTCTGTTTGGGTGGCGGACGCCTGCTGTGGAGGGAAGGGTGGTTGCGTCCTGCCCAAGGTCAGTTAAGCCTGAGTGGACCGAGGGTGACGTGGGAGATCATTTGGGCAGGGTGCCAGTTATTCTCTCGTGTACCCATACACATATAACACAGATTTGGACACTGTGGACCATTGCTACCTGACTGTTTACACCAGGGGTCTCAAACTCAATTTATCTGGGGGCCACCGGAGCTAGGTTCTGGGTGAAGCCGGGCCGCATCAGGTTTAAAAAAAAAAACCCCAAAACGCATTTATTAAAAACTGGAAAAAAAATCAATAAAGAAACTATCTTCAATGCTTTTGCTTCTGCTATACCTTCAGTACTTTGGTTGCGGTTTTCCACACCAAAATATCTGATTAAACATTCCACTGTTCTCAAATGTCTTAATTTTTATTTTTCTATACACAAAATAAGATAACAAAAAATAAATAAACAAATTAAGAATAAAGACAATAAATAAATCAATCAGTAATAAATAAGTAAAATAATAATAAAACAGAAAGAAAAATGTAAGAACCACATACAGTTGGTAGAGAAATTATTTTTTTCAGATTCAAATGTACAGTATTAACAGTTATTTAACCTTAACATGAACATTCATGAAACTTAATAATTTGACCCAATTAGCAAGTTAGCATCGTACTCAGTTCCATCTGGGAGCAGCGTCGTAACTTTAACATGTTTGATGCGATGCTTTATCTTGACGTGTATTTTCCGTTTTATTCCAAATCATTTCCTGCATTTATTTGTACCCAGCGTCATAAGCCTTTAGCTTCATTGCTAATCCAAAGCAAAACAGGGCGGGGTAACAGGGTAGGGTAACAGTATGGGCGGAGCAAAATCATGTTAATCGTGTCCGGTGTGCACACAGCTTTAAGCTGTCATTTCAACATTAAACTTTGATATCAAGGCCCGCGGGCCGCAAGTTTGAGACCCCTGGTTTACACTAAGTCGGCCACCGGTGTGACCCCCAGTTTGGGGCCTTTGTGTGTGGATGACGACGAGCAAAATATACAACACTGACAGAATTAAATCTAGCCAGAGAGACATAAAAGGCTAATTATCTTTTCTATTTTGGTGTTTTTGCATTGCCGCAGAGAGAAAATCAACTTTGACTGAGGACAGTGACGGGAGCTGACGTCAATCAATTACATGTATCATGTATGTACGGATGTCAATAAAATACACTATACAGTAAAACCTCACGTCGAAATGAGCAGCCAGCATGACCAAAAATAGCCATTATTTAGATTTTTCAAACTATGGCAGTCTGTGGAAACATAAAGGGATGCATTTAGTTTCTTGTGGAAAGGGGGATGAAAGAAGGAAGGGATTTTATGGGTATTTATTACTTTGGCTATAACAACAAATCTGCTTAAAAAACGTGCAAGCGATATTAATGAACCCGACAACATGTGGACATAAATGGACCCATTTTTCATAGAAATGAATCATTTGTGTCTCAAAAACAAAAGTGGTCAACCATGCAGTCGACGTCGGCACACAGTAGACCGGAATTTGGTGTGTTGGTAGACGAGACAAGACCAGATGAGATGAGCTAAGTTTGTTGCTACCAGTTTGACGTTGCTCGTAAACACATTACGCTGCACCTGGTCAGCCAGTAAATAAGAAGACAAAGCATGAGGGATCTGTGTTGATAATTTTATTGACTTTGTCGCTAAATTTAGCGAGTAGTCAGACCCCTGTAAATATTATTTTTCAAACAAGAAAACTACCAACAAATCTAGTGAAGAGACTTTTGGACAGTGTGACATGAAAGCTAGTATCGCATGGTCGTAGCATATTTTGAGTTTTTTAATGTTACAAAATCAGTGGTTCCGAGGGCTCCAATGGTACGCAGTACAATACTGGACTGTTCGGTCCACAGTGCATTTTCCAGTACTATTGTATGTACTCTGCATGCTTCAGCATTTGCATTGACTTCCAGTGTTAAAAATGAAGTCACGGCTTTGGCAGCCCAGACAACGACAGCTTACACAAAAATATTTCCTTCCTGGAATACACTTTCTTTGGATTTACTGGAAATATCCTGTAGGACGGAGCAGAGGTAGGCATGAGGACACAAGCTGCAATGGAGGAAACGTACAGGAACAATAGAAGGAAGTGATGACCACACCCAGAGACAGGCTGACTTTGTTAGCTACGAATGGTTTTACAGAAAACCCTATTGCCACATCCTTCGAGCATATCCAGTATGTGTTTGTGGAAAAAAAAAAAAGATGACGCACATATCGGAGCATGGAGAGCATTTGTCAGATCTCAGGAAGTTAACTAAAGGCAGTCGAGTCAGGCATTTCTTGGAATACGAACTGCATTATACTGAAGGTATCATGGTTTAATTACGTTGTACTTGATACCAATGCGCTTATGCAGGAACATTGAAGAGAATGCGACAAAGCAACAAAAGAAACAATAGAAAACAAAGACTAAACTTGCAATTTTGTCGCCAAGAAAAAACCTATAGCAACCTGAACACAGTGACGTGTTTTCGTTGTAAGGCATATAAGGTTCTTATATGTTGCATCGTCTCCCAAATGTAACGGAAGATCCTAGACAAAGTTAAATTACCATAGCGCAAATCAGTCAGACGTCCAAACATAATGCTAGCTGTGTGCAGGGCTAGCGTTCTCTCAATTATGACTACAAAAACACAGCAATGTGAGTTAAGAAAATTGGGGGGAAAAAAAACAAACATTTTAACTCACCAATCAATAGCTGCTCAATTATAGGAGACAATACTATGTAATGGAACAATTTACTTTGAACGGTTAAAGCTTTAAAGCTTCTTATAAAGAATATGTCTTATTTCTAGTCAGCCATGTACAATGTACAGCCATCAACATAATGTAATATATAATTTAGTCTTAATGTTTTATTAATGTAATTATTATTGCTCTCCTTTTCTAGTAAATAGTCCAGAATGGATATATTCATCTACAAAAGCACCATAATGTAGTCCATCGCAGGGTTTTTCACAAGCTCATAAATGCAAACAATTATGAGCGCAGAACAAATTTTTTTGCTTGCATTTATTTTTTCAGTTTTGGGCTCACAGGCCTGCAGGCCGCACTTTAGAGATCCCTGATTTACATATTTCACAGGGAGTGATAACAAATGAGTGTGTCCATGCTGGCTTCGGAGCACAGGCTACTGCAGGCTTCCACAGCACTGCATATACAGCAGGCTTGTGGAGGCGCGCTCCAGCCTCAAGCGTCTCCTTACTGCTTGTTAAGTAAATACATGACAAAAGAAACACTTCCTCGCTTTCTTTTTGAATGTGTGCTGCGTAGGAATTGGAAGCGGAGTTACCAATGCAAAAAAAAAGTATTGAGTGGGACAGCACACAGCAAATTTAAAACATAAAACAGCCGATTGTCCAAAAAAAAATAAACAAATTGGTCGTCTATTATTATGTGAAATGCTTTGTTTTCTCTTGTATATTTATAATTGCACTTTAACCAACATGTTTTTTCCCCAATTACTGGAAAACATTTTCAGTAAAATACTCCATCCGTCCGTGCATCCATTTTCTATGCCACTTATCCTCATTAGGGTCTTGAATTTCATAGTCAGGTGCATACAATCGTCTAATCGAAAATGGGCAACATGGGGTACTCACAACACCTGACAAATGACCCGAAAATGAAAAGTGTACAACATGATGGTTTATGGGAAGGCCATGAAAATGCACTTTCCACTGTGAGGGACGTAATGAGGAAATGGAAAACCACAAACAGTTTTTTGTTCAGGCCAGGAAAATCATTATAGGCAATGGCGTAGGATGGTGAGAACAGTCAAAGACAACCCACAGACCACTTCCAAAGAACTAAAACATCAACTTGGTGTAGATGCTGTCACTGTGCATTGCTGTGACTAAATTTGATTTGACTTTTGTCAAAACATCATTCACTCTCAAAGAGTGGGGCTATGGGTTATTTCGACATGGACCCAGTGTTGTGCTTGAACAAATTCAAAAGAAAGCGTTCATTGAACACGTTCATTTTTGAAATCACGTTGAACTTAACACAACATGCTTGTGAGTGCAGAACTTTGCGTGAGAATCAGCGCCACTGTTTAGGTCCAGTTATTACGTTTGACAGATATCTGCATTCCCACTGCAACAGCATGTTATTGTTACCGCCCACATTTTACTAGTGAGAAGCGGTACTTCAATTCCTTCACACTGCATTACCCACAAAGCGTTGCGCACACTAGCGTAACAAACCAACTCTGCAAAGGGACCTATTATGCTCATTTTGGAGCTTTTTATTGAGCTGTGGACACCTATAGAGCAGCTACACACAATAACCCGATTGATTCTGCACCTGTTTTTGCAGTATTTTCATGGACTTCCTGCTTTGACACAAATGGTCTATTTAATTTACACGATCCCCGGCACTCTTCTAGGCACGCCCACTCCCACTGGTTCCTGAGGTTCCCATAGGTCAGTGTTTAGTGAGTGCAGGCAATCTGCAGCCTATATAAGGAATTATAAGGAACGGGATTGTACTGACGTCAGTAGAACTCAAAACTGAAGTCGTTTTCTATAGAAACCGCATCGGGGAAACAGATGAATAAGACAAAACAAATGTTGGTTCCATTGTGCACACATTTGTTCCATATGCAATAACCTAATCCATGTTACGTGATATAATTTAAGGTCCAATATAATTTATTTCATTGCATGAAACATTACTATAATTTTTTGTGGCTTTTGTTTGCTGGGTAAGAAATAAACATGCATAGGCTAAAAAGCACAAATAAAGAACACAAAAAATCTTCAATATTGTTCTACAATTCCACTAGGAGGTCAGCAAGACCCAGCTCCAGAGCCACATGTGGCACTTCAGCCTCTTTTTTTGGGGCTCCTTTCGCAATGCTCAAGTATTTTTAACACCCGAATCTGGAATATACATATCTTTATAAAAACTGAAAAATCTGACTTTCTGTGAGACCCCGAATGAATCCTGGCTGAGTTCTGACTAGTGATTGGATGAGCTTGAGGAATGGAAGGGAAGCGGGTGCTGCCTGCTTTGGTTGGGATGTTAAAAATCTTTTCCCAATGCAGTAAACCAACCATGAATATGAACTATGAACGTGAACTATTCATATTTATACTGTGTCAGCTGAACTCTGAACTGGTTCATAAGAACTATGAACTTGCACAACACTGGCTCCACCCACTTTACCACTTTGGTGTCGTCTTAGAGCAAACACACACGTCAAGGTAAAAGGCAGTAAACTCAAAATTGTAATAAGAAAAACATCCCGGTGCTCTACATCTCGCAACTACTACTAATGTTACAGTGAGTAGCAGAATAACGCAAGAGTGGAGTAAACATTAGTGCTAACTCTGCTAGCTCGTAGTACCGCCCAATATTTGAAAGAAGGCTGCTGATAATGTTGACAGAGCGCATTAAAAAAACTCAATTCACTTGTTTTATTGGAAGTTGGATTGGGCGATATTTTTATGTACAGTTATAGATTCGGTTTAAATGATAAAACGTAAACAAATGCAGTCATCGTGAGGAGAAGGAACGTTTGTGTGTTTATTTACTCGGCAGACTGCTCAACGGTGGCACAAAATCAGTATAAACACTGAACAATCCCCTCCGAACCAAAACAGGTTCAATTGGCTGATGCGAATGGAAGCTAGCAGGCTTGTGTGGTTGTAGTATGCGCGCTACTTGGGCTCGATGAGTATATTTTCACCATATTGTGATTTACGGTTTTAATGTAAGGAACGTTTTTGAGTGCCCGGTGACTACAAATATCTGAGTGAAAAAATACGAGAAGCACGTTTATTTTTGAAGGAGGCTCGTTAGCTAGCGTAGCATAACATTAGTTTGCTGGTCTGACTCTGTTTAAAGGCTCGGTAGCCTATGTATTAGCAATGGAGAGAATGTATGTCATGTGGAAAATAGTGTGTGTTTGTGTGAAAGTCTCATGAAAAATGATGATGATACTGAACCATCAGTCGGTAAATGTGCTAACTGTGCGCTATACAAGCAAATGGCCATTTACGTCGACTACAATAACATAACGCTAAGCTTTGCTAACTCATAGTCTTGTGAATTATTTGAAACAATGTCGTTGGTAATATCAATGCAGAGCCTGCCCGTGTGCTTGTGAGCATGGAAGTATGCTAAGATGAAGGCTGAAAACATCCAGGGTCAGTCAGTCATTATATAAGTTTTTATTTAACTTTACAAGAGTTGCTGCTGAGCTTGTTAACTCCATGTACTTTTTGTTGTGTCTGAGCTTGTAACAAAGATAAGTTATATGGAAATATTACTTCACCTACTGTGGAAACGTTTCGGAGAGCTATTTATTTAAGTTTTTATTCAACCTCTAAGCGTCTTGAGTCTAGGAACTCCATTCTCTCCTTGAGCTGTTTTTCTATTAGTTTGGTGAAACATGCTTTAGGCAGTTAAAAGAAATGAAGTGTTTGCATTATTCAACGTTTTAGGCAAATTTTTACACTTTTACTGCAAATGAATGTTGGCTCCAATTATCGGTTATCGGCCTATTTAACTACTAATAATATTTATCGGACCTAAAAAACCCAGACTTTTCGATCTCTAATATATTCTGTATATATACAGACATACTAGACAGGGCTCGACAATAACGAAATTCGGGCAAGTAAATCCAATCAGTGATATTCCCGTCGGGCAAGTGTACTTTGGCATGCCATACCGCGAAGAGTTTTTTTTAAAAGCGTTCTCGTTGGGTGTTGGTAAAACACGAACTGCGTAATTCCAGTGGTAATTTGCAAACCAATCCTTGCAAATCTTAAAATGGACCAATCAGAATCATTTAGACTGCGGTCCGCGGCCCGTAGTCCACAGTCCGCGTTTTACCCACACTTCTTGTTCGTGATCAACCAATCAGCGATCGTTTGACTAGGAAAACATCTATCATGGCGTCCCTGTCAACATCGTCTAATTCTTCAACAACTTCTGAAGGAAAACACCAAAAAGTATTTTATTAGCGGCAGCAAATCAAATGATGGCACAGGTGAGTGAATCACATTGCTGTGACAATTTGAAGTGGTCACAATGAAACACCACCGATTAGATCCAATACCAAGTGCTGATTTTGCACAAGCTACAAAATCTAGCGCTTCCATTTCTCTGTGTATTTTTCTTACCTTTGCTTCACAAATTATTGTTTGACCATTGAGTATTTTTTTCTGGATTAAAAACACTTTACTAGTACACAAATGTGTCTATTCAATAATGTTTCATTGTGGTGCACAACTTATAAATATCACTGCTTGCTACGACTACGATGTGTAAGGTAGTATTGGAGTATTCCTCCAAATACAATGCATCAGTACAATTATCTGATGAATTATCAGCATATTCGGGCAAGTAGTTCTCACCTTAAGGATTCCCCATGGGCAAGTAATTTTTGTTTTTAATGTAGAGCCCTGCTAGATATTACAGTAAACCTCGGATATATCGGATTCAATTGTTCCCACTGGTTTTGTAAGCGAAATCCGTTATATGCGTATACCGGAAAATGTCCGTTTTACGCATATATCGGATTTATATCCGGTATATGCGTAAATCGGATTTTATCCGTTATAAAAAGCACTTCCTTGACAATGTTTCCAATGTACCTGGACTGGGCAATGAAAAGAGACGTAAGGTAATGAGAATTTAACTTTATTGGACTCTGAGCATAACAAATTGTTAATTAAGCTAGGCCCTGTTACGCCCGTCAGGCCTACGTTATTTCCAATAGTGAGGTTAAGATCTCATTCACTGCTGTGCTAGTATTATTGACGTCACTCACTTTTATATTTGTCCTAAATCTGGAGCCAGGAGAAAGACAATAGCCAGTGACATCAACAAGATTAGCATAACGATGCGGCCATCCGATATACGCGAGGGAAATTTAATGGAAATGCATTGGAACGGGACTGGAGATTTTGTCCGAAATAGGCGAAATCCGTTATAAAAAAATCCGATATATGCAATGAATTTTTATTGGAAATGCATTACAGAAAAATCGGTTCTTTTTTATCTGTCCGTTGTGAGCGAATTTCCGATATATCCGAGTCCGATATATCCGAGGTTTACTGTATATATGTAAATAGATGTGCAAGATATATGACAATGTTATGGGATCTCTGAGTGAAAGAGGCTATTGCTATGCCTCACTGTGGCTAAATTCTTTCAGCCTCCTAAGGGCATTTCTGGTTGGGTGCCAATCCCAGTGTTTCTCTCTGATTGACCGTGGTGGACTCTGTTCCTGGTTGTGCAGACTTTCAGCTCCGCTTCCAATGCCGCTGTACTGCGTTAGCGCGTGCAGGCAAGCCCGGTGAAGCGTGACACACGAGAAAGGCAAAAGAGGCTGGGGAGTCGTTGCAAGCTTTCTCATTGGAGGATGGCGACCACTTCTTAGTGTTTACCCATGGCCCAGATATTTGCTAATACCCCCCCCCCCCCCCCCCCCGGTTGACCATCTATCCCCGACCCCACTCCCAAAACCCTCCTCCTCTTCCTCCAAATGGGCTCTCAGTGCCCCCCCTCCACTCAGCCTCGTGGCTACAAAACAACACAGATTCAATCTGGCCCTTTTGGAGAGATACAAACTGCATTGTTTTCTACTTTCTATTCAAAACATGCAAAAATACAAAACCCCTGTAGTGGAGAATCAAACGTCCTAATCATTCAGCGATCAAAAAGGTAAAAAGCATAATGTATGCTTAGAAGACTGATGATAAATGTGCTTTAAAATGATCTTGGTGTATTTGTTAAGAGAGATAAAACAGACAGAAAAAGCATCACCCTAATAATAAACACACGATCACTTGATGACTTTTGAACCCGAGCAGTTCCAAAGTTTAGAATTTGTGAAATTTGTAGTTAATCCTCATATACAACTTCGGATTGAGAGTTTTAATTGTTTCAGAAATACAAGCTTCACACTCAGGCCCTGTCCTGCCCACACAAGAACACTCCACACAGTGTGGGATCATTAAATAGTCTCGTTCACACAAGAATGAATCACTGCGTGGAAACGGTGCGGTCATCCCTCGCTACATCACAGTTCGAATATCGCTCCCTCACTTGATCACGATTTTTCGAAAAATAATTATTGATCGCTCTTTTATGGTTGAATACACAGGGCCCTGTGATTGCAGTGTTAACGGAATTGTCGACTAAATGGTGGAATTGTTGGAGTTTACAGTAGGGATCGACCGATATGGTTTTTTTGGGGCCGATGCCGATACCGATTTTTTTCCACTACCCTTAGCCGATGGCCGATTTTGCTTGGGCCGATATTTGTGGCCGATACTGCTTTTGATCCCTCAATTTACATGGAAAAAATGACCATGATAACAAATATTACAGGTCTCATGTTCAAACAAATACACAAAGCTGCCCCGGCGGATGCCTGACTGTAAATCATGCAGTGTAAAAATACATCGGCGAACCCACGCGTGTATCGGCCGTTACCGACACAAGGAAAAAACGCAAATATCAGCCCGATATATCGGCCGGACGTTGTATCGGTCGATCCTTAGTTTACAGTCTTGTGCAAACTGACGTAATTTGAGTGAAATCTGTCATGGTGAGAAGGAACATTCATGTGGGGAAGTCTTTACTCTGCGGACAGCTCAATCGTGCTAGAATGTCATTACAAACGCTAAACCACCTCCTCCCCAACTAAACGTATTGAAATGGCGATAAACGCTGGCGAAAGTTGGCGGAACCTCCTCTTACGGCGCATGAATGGAAGCTAGCGCCTCAGGCGAGATGAGTATACTTTCACCTCGTTGTGTTTTACCGCTTTAATGTGAGTAGCGCGTGACATTCTCAACAAACACAGAAAACACTTCTGGCCTTCAAAATAAGAGTTCTGTTTGTCCCATGTCGTCTTAAGTGTAAACAAAATAAAAGTGTCATAAAAAATCTCTTACATATGCAACTGGAATTGCATTTCTTTAACCACAAGCAGTTTGTTGAAGGTTGTGTATTCATGTGTGCAGAGGCTAATGTCCCATTAGAAAAGTTAGCTAGGCTACATCCATTTCTCAACACCGGCCTAGAAAATCCTAAATCTAAGGATTTTTGCATTGAATTAACGGACATTTTATTCACTAACCCACAAAGCACACATGCTATATATTGGTAAAAAAAGAAAAGTGTAAAATGTAAAAAAAATGATTTCATGGGGCCCTAAATATCGCTTTCTAAAATGCACATTTAAGTAAATAATTTAGGCCAAGTGTACATATATACTTAGCATTTTCGAGCATAAAAATGGCTAAATGAACAAAAATACAAATTTGTTTAGAAAACATGACATGAAAGGTAATACAGTGTCTGTGACTTGTTTGTGAGCCTGGAAAGTGATGTGTGTGACGTCAGCTAGCTAGAATTGAACGCAGTTGAGTGCTAGCCAACTGAGGAAGTATGCCTTCCATTTGTGAGTCTCTCTTATTTATGTCTAAGATGGCTAATTTTCGAATTTTTATGTGTAATATATTGGGTAATACAAGCTTGGAAGCAACCATAGGGGTGTTATTTCATCTCAGCGGGGCTCTAATAGTGGAAGAAAAACATTTTTAAAAAGGTCATAATCAGGTTTTCTATGCTTTAACTAAGAAAATATTCAATTTATTGAATCTTACTTGAAATTTCACTTATTACGGTGGGGTCTGCAACCAATTAATTACAATAAACGAGGCATAAGACCTACACAGACACTCCAAAACCCGAAGACGCAAGAATGCATGTGCATAAGGTCCTTCATCTTCCGCTTGTCCGGAATGATGACAAAGTGGAACTACAATCTGTGCAAAACTACTTCAACCGCAAAATTCAAAATGCCGTTTGGCAATGGACGCCTGTATGATGTCGGCTTTTCGGCAGCAGTGCACAACGTGATGGCTGCTACGTGACGCCGACGTCAACATTCTCAGCAGGTAGTGTTTAACTTGTCCGCACAGCAACAACAAGATGGTGTTAGCAGATTTTTCCCCATTCTGAAAGCCGGTTTTAAAAAAAGGGAGACAGTGGACAGGAATCATTCATTGTGACTGAACGGATAACTTTCCCACATCCATCTTCCAGAAAGTCTTTCCAGAAGACAAGAAGCGTTTTTTTGCTGTGGAGGGGGCATGGTCACATGGTCCAAGTGTATTTAGCAGATCTAATCGTACCTGCTGCTGCTGTTGTTTGGGTGCATGCTCGTTGCTGAGGTGGGACGGGTTGGATTCAGGGGCATTTGCTGACACCCCAGGATAGCCCAAGCTTGTGTTTTACGGATGGAAGAGATGAGGTGGGAAGGGGTGGGGGGCAAGTACAAGCTTAATCTGTCCCATCTGTTGCACTACGACTCCCACCCCCCCCAACAACACGATCACTACTCAGTCTGTGTCTGTCTGGGTCTGGTACAGTTATGCTAATCCCAGATCTTACACTGCCCTCATAGCTTAGAGGCCACCACTACAGGCCACAATGCACTTGTACCGAAACCCGGCTTCCACTCTCCTCCCACCCTCTGTACCCTAACTTTCCCCCAAATATGTGGTGAAAACACAGATGACTGCGGTGGTGTTTGCCGTCACATGACAAGGGGGATTTGGGAGGATAATCGCAGATGATTTATGAAAAGTCCTTATGGTGTTCACCAATGGTCTATCCCAAATAGGGTTGGCTGATCTGAACATAACACTATTACACCGCGCCAAGACACTCAAGTTCATTTTATTTACTATATATATAGCAACACTGATACATTCCTTACTTTGCAGACCCTGTTGTGTTTATTAACATGTTTAGTTCGGGGCGTGACAAGCTAGTGCTAGTGATCAGAATCGCTTTTATTGTCATTGTATTACATACAACAAAATTTGAGTGCAACTCCACTGTGCATTTTATAGAAAGTAAAAATAAGCACTGCTTGCTTAAAACTGCAAGCAGTGATGAGCGGGCTCGAACACCCCGGCGCCACTCGGGGATATGTGCGCGAACGGACGGGCGCGTGGACACGCTGTACAAAAAAAACGTGGTGATGGGATACGGCACTTACAATTTTCTGCCAGGAGGGAGCGACACCGCTGGCAAGGCGGGTATGCGGTCACGTCCCGTCCCGTCCGACGCCCCAAACCGGCATAAAAAAATTTGCGACGATCAGACCGTGCGGTAGGTACTTGTGGCACATTTCCACCAGTGGGTGGCGCTATAGAGTCTATGTACACACACACTCACAGAGTGGAGGGTGACCCAACCCACCAAAAAATTTTTCGAGACAATCCGACCATGTATAAGGAAGTTACGGCAGATATACATTTTCACCAGTTGGTGGCGCTGGTTTTTGAACATGGGTTCTGGAGCGTTAGGTGCGTCCTGTCATGACCAAAGTTTTAACCAGTGTCAGTGCTCGAGCCCTAATAAGGAAAAGGATAAAAATAAAACAATAGACAACAAACGAATAAGAATATAAGTATAAAAGTGGCAGGTGTTGTTTAAAATAAGTGTAAATATATGTACATCAAAAACTATAACCTATGCAGTAGCAAAATGTAGAATTGCAGTCAAAAACATTAACCTATGCAGTAACCAAAATGTGGAATTTCGGTAAACAAAATGTAGTATTGCAAATGTACCTGAGTTTTTGATAAGATTCTGCCATAATTGAGCGATTCGCCAAGGAAATACACTACTTTTCTGCACAAACAGTCCTTCCCCTCCCAATGATAGCTTTTCATTCAATTTCCGTGAGATTCCATGTGGAACATTATTCTTCGATTGTAAAGGCCCTAAGATTAGGAGTCATTTCCAAAAGCAACAGGAATAATTGGTGTGTTTCTGTGGGACCTGTGGGGGTCAGGTTGCTTGCTGGTTGGTAGGAAATCAAATACTTATTTCCCTCAATCGAATGCCAATTAATCTGTACCGATGTGTTTTTTCTGGATTGCTTAACCTTCTGTCTCACTGATAAGCTTTGGGATCTCATCTATAAAGCTTGTGTATGCACAAACAAAGCAAAAAAAGTTATTAAGACATTTTCCAAAAAATACATATTTTATAAAAAAAAAACACACACAACCTGATGTGAGAATGTGTGCAAGAAGACCACCAACATAATGCTAAGTGGTGAAGTGAATTCATGGGTTAAAAATGAACATGCACTCCATTATTGACTTTTGTAAACATTTGTGGAAAGCGTTGCTACTCACCATGACACTGATGTATATAATTTATCACTTAAATCTAATATCCTATGTTGTATCCTATGCTCGTCAACGTTTGAGTGGTGGCTGTAAATAGATTGATACCCGGTTGCGATCTTAAGTATCATAAACACCATAATGCATAATTATACATTAACAACAACACAGCACTTGGAAATTTGATCATTTTGTTTTATCATAATGAGAACATTATTTGACCAAGCTAATAGAAAAATAGCTCCTGAAGAACATGGCGTTCCTACACTAGGAAAATCTCTGTGATTATTTGTTTATTACAATTTCAAGACACTTTTCTGTGTTTACGTTGATGTGTTTTTGCTCTAAGACAGGGGTCTTAAACACGCGGCCCGCAGGCCAAATGTTGCCCGCAGGACACTAGTTTGAGGCCCCCACCTTGATATGAAAGTTTAATGTTAGTGCGGCCCGCGCAAGTTTGATATGGATGCTGTATGGTATCATGTACCCAGAAAAAAATATTACGTTTGATTAATGTTCATGTTAAAGGTTAAATAGCTCTCAATAGTTATCCTCCCTATCCGTGTGGAAGTGGTAAGTTTTTGGCTATTTAAGTTTAAAGGAAATAACTTGAAGGCTACCGTTTAGGTCGCTAGCTCTCTAGTTTGCGAGTTAGCATGTGTCTCAAGACCCTGCAGTTGCGCAATATGTTGTAAATAAAAAAAGTATAAGTGTGACTATAGTCGTGTTTTGTCATGTCTACAGGGCTCTAATAATGCTTTGTTCATTTTAATCTGAAAAAAATCATTTGTCTACCCACCAACTATATGTGGTTTCTTAAGTTTTATTATTATTATATTTATTTATTACTGATTGATTGATTTTCTTTATTCTTTATTTGTTTATTTATTTTTCATCTTATTTTGTGCAGAAAATTAAAAATTAAGATATATAAACAGTGGAATGTTTTATCAGAGCTTTTATTGTAGAAAATCGGAACCAAAGCAATGAAAAAGTTTGGATATTTTTCTGTTTTTAATAAATGCGTGTTGTTTTTTTTTTTTTTTGGAAAACCTGATGCGGCCCAGCCTTGCCCAGACCCTAGCTCCAGTGGACCCCAGGTAAACTGAGTTTGAGACCCCTGCTCTAAGATGATACTAAAGTTGGTCTAAAGATACTCTCTCCGCTCGAGAAAACTTCCCTCTTCATTCTGGCTCTGCCACTAAGGTGTGCCGTGGCTTGATTAACCAATCAGATAATGCCGTGGGCGGAGCAATGCTTGAGACAGTGAATGAGGAGTAAGAGTGAGAGACAGACAGACGTGGCTGAATCTGAGATTAAATAACTCAGTTTTAAAGTGCGTCAGGCAGAGATGCCCAGCAGGAACACACACCTGTGTTTGTATCTTGATATGGGCCGTCTGATTTTAATAAAAGGCATACGGATATACCTCAAAAGTCAAAATATCGGCCCCTGACCGCTAATATATGTATGTATTGACAGCTCCAAATAAACAGAATGTGTCAATCAAGCTAAAAGATACCACACTATTCTAAAAATCAGTTTAACTCATTGACTGCCAGTCATTTTTAGAGAAGACAGAGTTTTGGGGCATTTTTGCTGAACTTTCAAGACCAACAGAATATTGAGTTTTAGAACTATGTAAACATTGAAACTATTTAAAGAAACTCTTATTTCATCAAAAAATTTTTTTGTTTCTATCCTTTTTGAGTCTTTATAAATTGCAGCAGAAAATAGGGTGGTATCAGCGAAAAAACATGATTTTAAGCAAATATTAAAAATTTGGCTTTTTTCTGCAGAGAAGCAAATTCAAGCAGAACGGTGACTGCCGTCTGTATTTTTTGTTTTTACCTCAAACATCTAACGAGATGTTTACTTCTACCAAACACAACAACACAGGAAAAAAATACTTTGATGACAAAATAACTACATTTATTCACAGATGTAGAACATAATACAATAGTTAATAGTTAATAGTTGCAGAACATTTGAATAACACTTTCAACCATGTTATTGGAAGCAGTAAGGGGGTTGCGTTCAAGACATCACGTCAAGGTCGTGGTGCAATTATTCAAATAATTTGAGTACCTTGATTATTGAAAAATTATGGAGGATTTTTTTTTCTTGAGGAATCACTTACATCACCAACACAATTATGTCAAGAGAGAGAATGTGACAAGTCAATGAACCAGAAGGAAAAAAAAAGACAAAAAATGTGGAACCCTGACGTTTATCTGTCTTTTCAACAAGTTAGAAAAGAGCGTCAGAGACGGGTAAGTCCAGAAAATACGGTAATTAAACAAAATTATTTTAACTTCTTTTGCATTAAATTTTATGCAGCAGAGCAGTTGCTGCCAAGAGAGCTCCCTGATCGACTAAAAAAAAGGAAGGAAATAATTGTTAGTTGCAGTCCTAGTAAACATACTTACATAGCCCTCAAATAGCCTGCAATGTTGTTAAAAATCAGAGCTGTGTTCCATCAAATGGAGCAAACTGGCACAACCATTGTACTATGCACATTTGTTTCTTTATTCCTCACTATATACGTACATATACCATACAGGAATGGAAAACAATTAACATTACATTGGAATGACTGAGGCAATAATATGTGGATTATACACTCACACACACATTTACACACAGTCCCATCCAATTAATTCTGGTCGACTCAGAACAAGACAGCTGTCGATTGACACCTTCCAAAAAATCCCAAATCTTCCACAGTCCCAATGAATAGAAATAGCTAATTTTAACTTGTTCGACGTCTCTCACCTCATTCAAACCATTCCAACACAAAAGCATTACTCTCATTCCAGACTACCAATTTCCCACGTGCCCATAAATTCCTCAAATTCTGCATTTTTTACGACAGAAATTACCTTTCATGTTGAGAATTCTTATATACGTCCAAATTTACCAACTGATTCAAACCATTCCAACACCCAAATATTCAGCTCACCCAAAACATGCAGGGTATATTTTTATTCACAAGATTTTCCAGAATTCCCCAGGGAAATCCCATTGGAAATGCCATCCCAGCATAAAAACATCCAGATAACAATTCTTACGTCTCCGTGTAATTCCACATTTCAGTCCAATGTCATCATTTACAAGCAATTTGCTCTACTCATGAGGGTTTCCCATACATTTGTGGTGGCCCGCCACAATTACATTTGGACCACTACAGATGAATTTGGCAGTACCTTTTCTTATGTTTTGAAATATAGACCTGATTATATGACTGTCTGAGTGGCTTATCATTACAATTCTGCCCAGTAATCACAAGCACTTCAGCTTGCGTAAGGAAATTATACTTTAATTTGCAAATATAAAATAATAGCCAAAAACTTGCTTGACAACGGACAGTCAAACAAAACGCCATTTTGCAAAAACAGCACAACTCTTAACAAATAAGCTAATACGCAACGTAATGACGTTACAATGGTAACGACGACTAAGCGCTAACAGCAAACATGTAACTTTAACTGTTGTTTTCCAGTGCCAACATGGCCGCTGCCATTTGTGTCACTTTTCTTATGACAAACCAAAACGTTCAACTTGACAAATCCACACACAAACGCAGTTTTTTTATCATGTCTTCCAGCACTCAGCCACAGATACATCGTAGACCTGGGAAATCTGCCTCCTGTTATCTTTACAGTATAATTCAGCTGAAAAGTCACACACTATTTACATTAAGATATATTTAAAAATGATAACTTAGCTCACACATTCCACAAATTTCCCCACACTAGTCCTGCATCTCAGTGATGAGAATCTTATCATCCTCAAGGTCTCACTGAAGCCTGGCCTCTACCCAGAGTCTGGAAGGAGGGGGGGGGGCAACTTGGCAGACAAGGCCTGCAGTATGTTTGGCAGTGTTTTTCCAGGCCTTTTGTACACAGAATGATTAAAAAAGAGCTAGTGTGGGTATTTGCCTCCAGAGTAGCTATGCATGAAATGAAGGCTACCTGACAACAATGAGATGAGAGCCACAGAATCCACGCAGATAAGGTGCATATATGATTAAAAAAAACATGAACCACTAATAATAACACGTGATGGTGCAATGTATAGATAAATACGTGACATGTTTACTAAAGAAAATAATCAATACGAAAATATAAACACTTACCGGCCACCGGAGTTAGAAGAAGAGCCACGCAAAAGCCGAATTTTGCCAAGGAGTGCATCGTTGTGGCTCGCCCGGCGACCATAGTCGAAAACACCGACTTTTGTCACTTGAAGCTAATCCACACTTGATTGGACTTTTTGGTTGTTTTCCTTTGGCAATTATCACGTAAAAGTCTTCTTCTCCTGTCGTTACGTCAGCTCAAATCAGTCAAACAGCTCTTTCGGGCGTACGCATATTGATACACGCAAAAAAAACAACAACAAAAAACAATCGTTATTTAAGTGTAGTTTTTGAAGGAGTAAACGATAAAAAATATAAGGTATTTGAGCCCTGCGTAAACTCTACCGGTAGGCTAAGCGGTCAGCTTGTTTGACGAAAACAAGCCATGTCTACGAGCTAGCATACTAGCCTATAAGCGTCTGTCTGGAGCTACAAAAAACTTAGCTAAAGACGGGAATAATGTCGCTGAAAACGACGAATTCCCCGTTTAAATCCCCTCATCCGTAGACCATTCTCGGGTGCACGCCTAAATTATTTCGCCCACCCGCGTCTGCTTTTCAGACAGGACGTTCCCATGTAATTACACGTTAGCCAATTAGCTCGGCTAGGCGGCTAAATGCTATGGAGGCTAGTTAGCTAATGGCTAGCAAGTTATTTCACTGCGTCCTAGCTCACTTGTCGGTCTTCTCGTGAGCGATTTGTTTACGGTAAAAATGGCACGCAGCCACTTTTCCACACGCTAAAAAATACTACTGAAGCGGTAGCACGCGGTGGAGTGGGAGACTTATATCTCCGGTAGAGATCTCTCCCCCCGCGGCGGTCGACTGCGCTGGTCCCAGACTCTTTGGAGCTCCGTTAGGCAGACAAACAGACAGGCTGGGCTGATGGGAACGCCTCATTTGTTGGCTTGTCTGGACCGCTCGTCTCCGGTATCATGTTGCTGTGGGTTGGCGTCGGGAGGGCGGAGGAGTACAGTACGGTGGAGTCAGCGGGGGGTACAGCAGCGCCACTGTGCCGCAGACTGTGAGCACGACACCCTGGCAACATGGGTTGCGTTCGTGTTGCCTCGTAAAACTCAAACACGTTCAAAATACGCTTGGTGCGTTAAAGGCCCCTGATATAACACCGGAATAAAAACGTAACTGCAGAACATCCTTGGGATGTTTAAATAATAGACTTTACTTAGCATTGCGTTTGAAAAGTGCAAAACATTGACACCAAACGAGACAAATATATTACATTTTACAGCAATTTTATGGCTAAAGACGTGATATTTTCATAAGCTTGTTAATGTTAGAATAGGAAATATGGAATATGGAAAAAATAAAAGCATGTAAAGTATTCATGTCAGATTCGGTCTATATGCTTTTTTTCTTCTTCAATGTTTATATATATATGTATATATATATATATATATATATATATATATATATATATATATATATATATATATATATATATGCTAATACAATATGTAGAATATGACTTTTGTCTCTTAATATTTTGACTCAGAAAATTACAACATATTTTTTTCATTTCTGCTGTTGTATTTTTGTTTAAAAATGTCTTTTCTTTCTTTTGGTAAATTTTCTCATTTCCCATTTAACATTGTGACACTTTATTAATTGTTTTATTTCTCATAATATTAGGACTTTAAAAAGGGTTTTTTCTTTTCAATGCTAAAATTAAACTATTAAATTAAATTAATTAAACTAAATTAAATTTAACTAAAATTACATTGTTTTTACTCTTAAAATAACAACGTTATTCTAGTAAAATTTGATTTTTCCCTGTTATATATTATATTATATGAGTTTTTTTCTTAATATTTTGATTATTTATTTTTGTAAAATTATTGCTGATTTTTTTTCATTTTTGCTGTTTTTTTTTTAAATTATATTTTTAGAATGTGCAGCTGACCAATAAAAAAACAAAGTAAACGTAATGTCCGGAACATTCCACTAGGTGGCGATGTAGGCTTGTGCCAGAACGACATGTTGCGGTCATGTGCTGTAAACACAAAAAAAAAATTAAAAAATTAAAAAATCCTTAACAGTGATGCGCGTTTTATAAATCGGACTACAGCTTATAAAAATAGGTGTAATTTAACCCCTCATCATGTCACGGAACATGATAGGAGGGTTCTTTTGGAGCCGGGTTCTGAATCGACACTGCTCATTGTGGATGTGCTGACATAAATCCCACCTGACAGCTGAAGACAAGCTCATTCTCTTTTTGGACAAACAGTATGGCTTTACCTGAGGCGAGGAAGTTCACCCGGGGTCTCAATAAACCAGGAACTGCTGCTGAGCTGAGGCAAAGTGTTTCCGAGGCTGTGAAGACGTCTGCGATGGTGGTAAGTGGGCGAAAGAAAGCTCATCCATGCACACTAACTACTTCATACTTAACATTTCAGCCTTTTTTCCTACCCGAAGGGGTCGGAACAAAATGCTAAATATGCAACTACTTTTTAAGGAACGCATGAATGAACATTAGCTCATCTTGAGGAGTAAGTTTGAATCCAAAGAAGGATTGTGGAGATGAATCTAACAGTTACTTTTATGGCAAATGTTGAACCAAAAATCAACGTCAACTCATATTGTTACAACTCTAAATAAGAGGTTGTTGCCAGGTAACTGAAACATACGAGCGTGCTCTGAAGGGCACACGGACACACTTGAATTCCCTCCCCACCTCCAAAGTGTACGTTACCCGTTTAGAGTAACAACGAAACCGGAGCCTATTCGAGCTGACATCGGACAATACTGAGTTAAAAAGTCAATATGGCCGCCTCATTAGGATTTTGGGTCAAATCAAATCCAGACTACCGATAAGTAAAAACTGGGCCACGAGCCCATCGCAGTAGTCACATCCATCTTTGGCAATGATGCCAGTAATGATGTCGGGGATTTAATAATGCATAAGACGGCGGTAGGTGTTCACTATTTTTAAACCTTCTCTTCTCTGTCGCTGGGTGTCAACGATACGATAACCACCCGATGTTCCATCAATTATGCATAAACAAACTCAGCGATCGCATTACACATGTTGTTTCATGCTGACATTGAAATTATATATGATACTCTTGGTTTGTTTTTTAAAGTAATATACAACATTGCAAGTACGTTATTTTTATTTTTAAAGATACCCCTTTGTTGCCCCCGTCAACGGGCCTTGACTGTACGGACATCCTATTCAGTCATTTACCGCTTGTCTGATTGTGACAAATATATTACATTTTACAGCAATTTTATGACTAAATACATATTATATTTTCATAAGCTTGTTAATGTCAGAATAGGGGTGTCCAAAATATGGAAAAATAAAATCATGCATAGGTCACTTTGACATTTTGTAAAAGAACACATGTAAATACAGTATGTTACAAAATATATATAAAAAAATATATAATATAATATAATATTTGACATTTTGTAAAAGAACACATGTAAATACAGTATGTTACAAAATATATAAAAAAATATATAATATAATATAATATAATATTTGACATTTTGTAAAAGAACACATGTAAATACAGTATGTTACAAAATATATAAAAAATATATAATATAATATAAATATATAATATTTGACATTTTGTAAAAGAACACATGTAAATACAGTATGTTACAAAATATAAAAAATATAATATAATATAAATATATAATATAATATAATATTTGACCTTTTGTAAAACAACACATGTAAATACAGTATGTTACAAAATATAAAATATATAATATAATATAAATATATAATATAATATAAATATATAATATAATATATTAAAATAATATAAAAAAATATCAGTATTCATGTCAGATTCCGTCTACATGCTTTTTTCCTTCAATATTTGCTGTTGTTGTTTTAATTCTAAATATTTATTCTTCATAATCTCTGTAAATATTTATATATATATATATATATATATATATATGCTAATACAGTATGTAGAATATGACTTTTGTCTCTTAACATTTTGACTCAGAAAATTACAACACATGTTTTTTATTTCTGCTGTGGTATTTTTGTTTAAAAATTCCAACTTTCTTTTGGTAAATATTCCTCTCATAAATATGACTTTATTCCCATAACATTGTGACACTTTATTCATTGTTTTGTTTCTCATAATATTATGACTTTAAAAAGGATTTTTCTCTTCTCCTTGACTTTTTCTTCAATCCCTATTATGCTCATTTTTCTGCTCTTTTTATTGACTTGTGGATTTCTATAGAGTAGCTACACACAATAACCAACACTTTCTAGTTCTTCCAGAATCTACACCTATTCAGGTGCACCTATTTAGGACTATAGTCCCATAATATTTTGACTTTATTCTTATGATATGACAGAATTTTCCCCAACATTATTTTCCAAAAATTACAACTTTATTCAGTTTTTTTGTTCTATAATAATTTAATGGCTTTAAAATAAGAGCATGGCATTATTTTTCCTCATAATATTACAAGTTTATTTGCATAAAAATTTGCGTAAAAACTTCCAATCTGGAAGTAGAGACTGGACAGTCCGAAGTTACTCAAGATGTTACTACAAGACATCTCTCAATGTTAAGTAGCTGTATTATTTTAGCATTAGGTTTTCTACAGCATCAGTCACGTATAATGTGGTCGTTACCCATTTTTTTAGTGACAATAGTAGTGTTTAAAACTCGGATAGAGCCACTGATTGTGGTAGGAAATGGCTGTTAGCAACTCCAGACTCAATGAGCTTGTAATTTGCACAGTTTCCTGTATGCACACTCTATAATGCTACATAGACAACCGCTTTTGTTCTATTGCTTACACAAAATAAACAGTTTGGACATCCCCACGAAGGTCGCGGGGGTGCTGGAGCCTATCCCAGCTGTCTTCGGGCGAGAGGCGGGGTCCATCCTGGACTGGTGGCCTGCCAATCACAGGGCACATATAGACAAACAACCATTCACACTCACATTCATACCTATGGACAATTTGGAGTCGCTAATTAACCTAGCATGTTTTTGGAATGTGGAAACCGGAGTACCCGGAGAAAACCCACGCATGCACGGGGAGAACATGTAAACTCCACATGGAGGATGGAATCAAACTCGGGTCTCCTAGCTGTGTGCCCGGCGTGCTAACCACTCATCCTCCCTGCAGCCCAGTGACAAAACAGTCCGATGTTAAATGCAGTTGACAGATTCAAATATTTTTATTTTGATGGTAAGGAATCAGGAATTCCAACCACTTCTGCCTGATGTTTTCCTTCTTAGGAATTGTAAACAAATGAAGTTTTCCCTTACACCAACAGAAACACTTCCTGGGAGACATTGCTAACACCCTAAAGCAGGGGTCTCAAACTCAATTTACCCGGGGGCCACTGGTTGAGGCTCGGTCGGTCGCATCAGGTTTAAAAAAAACAAACAAAAACATATTTATTAAAAACAGAAAAAAATAAATTAAAAACTGTCTTCAATGATTTTGCTTCTGCTATACCCTACACTTTTTCAGTGTTTTGGTTCCGGTTTTCCACGAGAAAAGCTCTGATAAAACATTCCACTTTTCTCAAATATCTTAATTTGTATTTACTTCACAAAATAAGATGAAAAAATAAAGAAAATAAATCAATTAGTAATACATAAATAAACTAATAATAAAACAGCAAATAATAAAAACTAATAAACCACATATAGTGGGTGGGTAGAGAAATTATTTTAACCTTAACCTTTAACATGAACATTAATGAAACTTAACCCTTTTACCCAATTAGCAAGTTAGCATCGCTACATCTGAAAAAATCGCATCAATTGTGTCCGGTGTGCACAAAGCTATCATTTCTTTATGATATCAAAACTCACGCGGGTCGCACTAACATTAAACTTTCATATCAAGATGGGAGGGGGCCTCAAAAAAGCATCCCATGGACCACATTTGGCCCGCGGGCCGCAAGTTTGAGAACTTGCCTTAAAGCTAGTTTTAAGGGAGGGCGGAGACCGTACCTGGCTTACACCACACGCCCATATAAGGAAGCTCGGCATTCTGTGACATCACAAAGCGCCATCACAAACACCCTCTGAAACCGCAGAGTGTTCAGAGCCATCCAAAAACATTGGAGTGTGGCAAACCTGCAAAAAACAATACAGTAGCATATAGAGTACAAATTACTGTGAACAATAATAAGCCTAATTTGCATTTTGGAAGAAGGGAGTCTCTGAAACAAGGGACCGTGATTATGCACACAAAACAGGAAGTGCATTTTCATGCAAAAAGAGACACGTGCATTGTTAAACAACAAATACTTACGAGTATAATTTAGTATATTCTGTTCAAGCGCCACCCTGCAGGATTCAATGTCAGACAGCAAGTATCACATAGAAGCCCCATCCCCGAATAAATATTTTTTATTTTAGTACATTCTCTCTCTTAATAAATGACCCTGCAAGATACATATATTTTATATGTATCTAAAAGGACCTTCCAGTGACCCGGTTCCTAGTTACTGCTTGTGGGAAGTTTTGGGAGCATCCATGTATATTTGCACACAATCCCACAGGGCCCTGATGTTGCCTTCCCCTAAGCCGGTCACCCCTCTGCGCTCAATCAGCTCAAAGAAGAAGGTGTCCTCCTCAAAGAGGGGCTTGGTAAACACCTGGAGGATGTATCTGAGAAGAAGGAGACACGTTATGGAGAACGTAGGAGAAAGTGTTTAGGCTCACAATAAACAAAATAAAGCAGGTAATCACTTTCTGTCCTCGTCTGGGTCCATATCCAGAAGAATGCCGAACTTGTTCATCTTCTCGGGGTCGTATCCTGCATCCATAATCTCCTTCAGTTTTTCCCTCTGCCATGCCATAGGGGACAAATTGAAAAAAAAAAGACAATTTGTGGTTTGGGTGAAGACATTCATTCATTTTCTACTGCTTTTTACTGCCTTTTCCTGTATGCACACTCTATAATGCTACATAGACAACCACTTTTGTTCCATTGATTACACAAAATAAACAGTTAGGACATCCTCACGAGGGTCGCGGGGGGTGCCGGAGCCTATCCCAGCTGTCTTCGGGCGAGAGGCGGGGTACAAAAAGGTAAAAAAAATTAGGTAAAAAAAAACATACATAAGTCGCACTGGAGTATAAGTCACATTTTTTGCGAGTAATTTATTTTGCAAACTACCGTATTTTCTGGACTATAAGTCGCTCCAGAGTATAAGTCGCACAAGGCCAAAAAAGCATAATTAGGTAGAAAAAAACATACATAAGTCGCAATTGAGTATAAGTCGCATTTTTTGCGAGTAATTTATTTTACAAACTACCGTATTTTCTGGGCTATAAGTCGCTCCAGAGTATAAGTCGCACAAGGCCAAAAATGCATAATTAGGTAAAAAAAAACATACATAAGTCGCTCTGGAGTATAAGTCGCATTATTTGCGGGTAATTTATTTTGCAAACTACCGTATTTTCTGGACTATAAGTCGCTCCAGAGTATACGTCGCACAAGGCCAAAAATGCATAATTAGGTAAAAAAAACAAACATACATAAGTCACACTGGAGTATAAGTCGCATTTTTTGCGGGTCATTTATTTTACAAACTACCGTATTTTGTGGACTATAAGTCGCTCCAGAGTATAAGTCGCACAAGGCCAAAAATGCATAATTAGGTAAAAAGAAACATACATAAGTTGCACTGGATTATAAGTGGCATTTTTTGTGGGTAATTTATTTTACAAACTACCATATTTTCTGGGCTATAAGTCGCTTCAGAGTATAAGTCGCACAAGGCCAAAAATGCATAATTAGGTAAAAATAAAAAACATACATAAGTCGCACTGGAGTATAAGTCGCATTTTTTGCAGGTAATTTATTTTGCAAACTACCGTATTTTCTGGACTATAAGTCGCTCCAGAGTATAAGTCGCACAAGGCCAAAAATGCATAATTAGGTAAAAAAAAACATACATAAGTCGCTCTGGAGTATAAGTCGCATTTTTTGCGGGTAATTTATTTTGCAAACTACCGTATTTTCTGGACTATAAGTCGCTCCAGAGTATACGTCGCACAAGGCCAAAAATGCATAATTAGGTAAAAAAAACAAACATACATAAGTCACACTGGAGTATAAGTCGCATTTTTTGCGGGTCATTTATTTTACAAACTACCGTATTTTGTGGACTATAAGTCGCTCCAGAGTATAAGTCGCACAAGGCCAAAAATGCATAATTAGGTAAAAAGAAACATACATAAGTTGCACTGGATTATAAGTGGCATTTTTTGTGGGTAATTTATTTTACAAACTACCATATTTTCTGGGCTATAAGTCGCTTCAGAGTATAAGTCGCACAAGGCCAAAAATGCATAATTAGGTAAAAATAAAAAACATACATAAGTCGCACTGGAGTATAAGTCGCATTTTTTGCAGGTAATTTATTTTGCAAACTACCGTATTTTCTGGACTATAAGTCGCTCCAGAGTATAAGTCGCACAAGGCCAAAAATGCATAATTAGGTAGAAAAAAACATACATAAGTCGCAATGGAGTATAAGTGGCATTTTTTGTGGGTAATTTATTTTACAAACTACCATATTTTCTGGGCTATAAGTCGCTTCAGAGTATAAGTCGCACAAGGCCAAAAATGCATAATTAGGTAAAAAAAAACATACGTAATTCGCACTGGAGTATAAGTGGCATTTTTTGCGGGTAATTTAGTTTGCAAACTAACGTATTTTCTGGACTATAAGTCGCTTCAGAGTATAAGTCGCACAAGGCCAAAAATGCATAATTAGGTAGAAAAAAACATACATAAGTTGCACTGGAATATAAGTCGTATTTTTTGCGGGTAATTTATTTTACAAACTACCATATTTTCTGGACTATAAGTCGCTCCAGAGTATAAGTCGCACAAGGCCAAAAATGCATAATTAGGTAAAAAAAAAAAACATACATAAGTCGCACTGGAGTATAAGTCGCATTTTTTGCGGGTAATTTATTTTACAAACTACCGTATTTTCTGGACTATAAGTCGCTTCAGAGTATAAGTCGCACAAGGCCAAAAATGCATAATTAGGTAGAAAAAAACATACATAAGTTGCACTGGAATATAAGTCGTATTTTTTGCGGGTAATTTATTTTACAAACTACCATATTTTCTGGACTATAAGTCGCTCCAGAGTATAAGTCGCACAAGGCCAAAAATGCATAATTAGGTAAAAAAAAACATACATAAGTCGCACTGGAGTATAAGTCGCATTTTTTGCGGGTAATTTAGTTTGCAAACTTAACATATTTTCTAGACTATAAGTCGCTGCAGAGTATAAGTCGCACAAGGCCAAAAATGCATCATTAGGTAGAAAAAAAACATACATAAGTCACACTGGAGTATAAGTGGCATTTTTTGGTATTATCTGGGAGTGCACGATAATTATCACGGAAATTATAACATTAACAATTATATAACAATTATAACATTGAAAATAGCTCATATAACTGCTCAAATGAGGCTACATTAAATGGAGCTATGGACGTTAACGACCTGAGCTCAGTTGTAAACAAATATTCACATTAAGATGAAGGACATTTCCAAAATGGGAAAAAAATTCCCATCAAGCACACAAAAAACAGCCACCTGAAAACAGCGTTTGTGTGCCCGAATACGGTGCACCTTGCACACGAGGTGGCCAACTCTGCCCTGTACTCTGGTTCTCATTTCACATAAGGATTGATAATGATGGGCACAATTCCCCCAAAAGTGCAATTCCGCTGTAATGTCCAATCACGTTTAAGAACAAACAATGAATGTTTGGATTACATTTCCGTGCCCTCACAACATCCTGAATGCTATGTCAACACACATTTCCGTGACAAAGTCTCGCTACACTGGTTTGTATTCATTAACAGACAAACTATTTAAAAGGTATTCATTGTATGCAACAAATGTGAAGTGCTGTGGATGCACAAAAGTTTGAAAAAAACTAAAAAAAAAACAAAAGTACTCGCAGAACATTTCTGACATATTGCTGTCATGGATGAATAGACGAACAACCATGAAATCGAAGTGAAACCAAGTGCTTTTCTCACAATTTTTATTTAAAATTTTTTTTATTGTATTTTTTATTTTTTATTTAATTTTTTTTATTTTTGTTTTATTATCTTCCTGCAGCTGTCTCCAAAATCCTGTACATTTTTTATTGTATTTTTTTATTGTAATTTTTATTGTATTTTTTATTTTTATTTTTATTTTTATTTTTATTTTTATTTTTATTTTTATTTTTATTTTTATTTTTATTTTTATTTTTATTTTTATTTTTATTTTTATTTTTATTTTTATTTTTATTTTTATTTTTATTTTTATTTTTATTTTTATTTTTATTTTTATTTTTATTTTATTATCTTCCTGCAGCTGTCTCCAAAATCCTGTACATTTTTTATTGTATTTTTTTAATTGTAATTTTTATTGTATTTTTTATTTTTATTTTTATTTTTATTTTTATTTTTATTTTTATTTTTATTTTTATTTTTATTTTTATTTTTATTTTTATTTTTATTTTTATTTTTATTTTTATTTTTATTTTTATTTTTATTTTTATTTTTATTTTTATTTTTATTATCTTCCTGCAGCTGTCTCCAAAATCCTGTACATTTTTTATTGTATTTTTTAAATTTTATTTTTAATTGTATTTTTATTTTTTATTTTTGTTTTATTATCTTCCTGCAGCTGTCTCCAAAATCCTGTACATTTTTTATTGTATTTTTTTAATTGTATTTTTCATTGTATTTTTTATTGTATTTTTATTTTTATTTTTATTTTTATTTTTATTTTTATTTTTATTTTTATTTTTATTTTTATTTTTATTTTTATTTTTATTTTTATTTTTATTTTTATTTTTATTTTTATTTTTATTTTTATTTTTATTTTATTATCTTCCTGCAGCTGTCTCCAAAATCCTGTCCATTTTTAATTGTATTTTTTTAATTGTATTTTTAATTGTATTTTTAATTTTTATTTTTTATTTTTGTTTTATTATCTTCCTGCAGCTGTCTCCAAAATCCTGTACATTGACAGAGCAAAACCATGCAATAAAAGTGACTTGATGAACAAAGAGTCATGCAGAAGAAGCCTTTTCCGCACACATGCCGCTCCAGGTATGCTAAAGCACATATGGAAAAGTCATACGGACAAGGAATACAGCGCTGTGGACTCATGAAACTAAATTATTTAGACATAACAAGGGACGCTATGCATGGTGGAAGAAGGACACAGATGCCCACAGTAACATTTGGTGGTGGTTCCATCATGCTATGGGGCTGTGTGGCCAGTGCAGGTACTGGACATCTTCTTTAAGTTGAAGCTGGCATGGATTCCAGTCAGTATCAGGAGATTCTTCCAACAGTGATGGAATTGCTCGAATTCTACTAAGGCATTCATGCAGAGGAACAAGTAGATCTAAATATCTCAGATCGAAATATTATTGTAAATCTGTGGTATGATTTAAAGCAGGGTGTCCATGTTTGGAAAACATCAAACCTGACTCAACTGGAGATGTTTTGGAAAGAACAATGGTCCAAAATACCTTCAACCAGAATCCAGGCCCTCATTGGGTGCTATAGGAAGCATTTACCGTATTTTCTGGAGTATAAGTCACTCCAGAGTATAAGTCGCACAAAGCCAAAAATGCATAATTAGGTAGAAAAAAACATACATAAGTCGCACTGGAGTATAAGTCGCACTTTTTGCGGGTAATTTATTTGACAAACTACCATATTTTGTGGATTATAAGTCGCTCCAGAGTATAAGTCGCACAAGGCCAAAAATGCATAATTAGGTAAAAAAAAAATCATACATAAGTCGCACTGGAGTATAAGTCGCATTTTTTGCGGGTAATTTATTTTCCAAACTACCGTATTTTCTAGACTATAAGTCGCTCCAGAGTATAAGTCGCACAAGGCCAAAAATGCATAATTAGGTAAAAAAAAAAAAACATACATAAGTCACACTGGAGTATAAGTCGCATTTTTTGCAGGTAATTTATTTTCCAAACTACTTGACCAAAACAGACATTACGTCCTCTTGGAAGGCAAGTTCTAACAATAAAAGAATAGAGAACAGGCTGAATAGGTGTAAGATATGCTAACACAATGGTTATTCAGCTACACAAAAAATAAACATGAACACAAAAGGTGTCCAGTCTTTATGGAACATAAACACTTTTTTCATTTATAAGTCGCTCTGGAGTATAAGTCGCAGGAACAGCCAACCTAGGAAAACAAGTGTGACTTATAGTCCGGAAAATACAGTATTTCTAATAAATATTGACGTATTGACGATTTTGTTTGTTGTTTATGCACTTGCCTACTATTGTTTCAATAATTATTACACACTTTCTGTAAATCCCTGTATCCCGGTACACCCTGGACTGGTGGCCAGCCAATCACAGGGCACATATAGACAAACAACCATTCACACTCACATTCATACCTATGGACAATTTGGAGTCGCTAATTAACCTAGCATGTTTTTGGAATGTGGGAGGAAACCGGAGTACCCGGAGAAAACCCACGCATGCACGGGGAGAACATGCAAACTCCACACAGAGATTGCCGAGGGTGGAATTGAACTCGGGTATCCTAGCTAACGCTAACCACTCATCCACCGTGCAGCCTATAATAAATATTAAATAACAATAAACCAAACATCACCACAACTTAAAATACCTGGCAGACATGTAAGCAAATAAGATTACAAAAGTGCTTGATTATCGTTTTATGAAACGCTGGCAGAGCTTTCACGGGTAAATAGTGGCGAAGGCATAAGACGAAGGCATGCATAAGAAATCCATAAGCATAAGAAATCAAGTTTTTTCTACAAAGGGCAGGTCCCTCATTGCTATCGTTTGTGTTCCCTTGACTGTTGTAGGGTTGACTGACTCGTCTTCGGCCGGGTTTCTTGGGTAAACTATCTGTATTATGTCGGGTGTTTTTGAGGTGTCCTTGAGGTGACCCGGTCTTCCTTATATGGGCATGCCCACTTGCAATGTTTACAACAAATGTGAGTCAAAACAAATTTTGTTTAGCTTTGGCAAGCAACAGGCAGAAGTAGTTGATGATTCCCGGCCTGCAAGCGAAAAATATGCTAATGCGCCAATAGCACTTTGGGGGGGGGACTGTTTTGCGAACATGGGACAATACAAAACTGGATTACCCTCCAAACTGTTGCTGAAGTCTGATACCTTTCCAACGTTACTTGGTCGTGTTGAAAAGTCAGAAGAGAAAGCTGTAAGCAACAGTTTCAGTGTCCTGTGTTTATTTTGTACCGTTATACAAAAGGGGCCCGGCAACTATCCAGAAGTCCTCGGGAGCGCTTGGGAGTGTGACCAATCACAGCAGAGTGGGCATGGCGGGAGGTGTAAATTACACACACCGTTTGGGCTGGAGGTAGGGAATCCAAGCAAAATTTGCAGGAAGAGGCGCAGAGACTGGAAGGTCTAAAAAGCTTTCTGTTTGGGTTATCGTGTCTAGAATCCAGAACTCAATACAAAGGCCCGAAAATAAATATAATAGGTCCTCTTTAATGATATTAACCTTATAAATCGGTGAAAATGTTGTTGAACGCCGACATCGATAAACCAATCAGAGCGCCCCCATTCTTATTTTGAAGGCCGGAAGCTTGCCTAGCCTAGCCATAGCCGTCCTAGCATCCTGAAACGCTGGTTTATTTATTTTTTGTTTTGACTTCATAGATTTTGACTGTTTAAAGGAAGTCCGACGTAACGCAAATGAAATCAATTTCAGGATCCGACAATAAACAAACGTTAAAAATTTGATGTTGTTGACATTGTCGTCGATGATATTTCAGTGTCACGTGCCTGTTGGTATATTACGCCATTACATCATTGATTCTCGACTAAGGATCGACCGATACATCGGCCGGCTGATATATCAAATATCGGCCCAAGCAAAATTGGCAATCGGCTAAGGGTGATGGGAAAAAATTGTCATCGGCCCCAAAAAAAACATATCGGTCGATCCCTATTCTCGACCCTCCAAGCAAAAAACTTGTTTGGTTCGATGCGCGTTGTATTAATGAGCTATCTTATACTGCAAGGATCGACCGATACATCGGCCGGCCGATATATCGGGCCGATATTTGCGTTTTTTCCTTGTATCGGTATCGGCCGCGTGGGTTCCCCGATGTATTTTTCCGCCGCATGATTTACAGTCAGGCAGCTGCCCCGGCGGCAAAGGAGCCCGCAACACACGTAGTCGCGGTACCCCACCCCCACTGTTGATATCGGCCCAAGCAAAATCGGCCATCGGCTAAGGGTGATGGAAAAAAATCGGCATCGGCCCCAAAAAAAACATATCGGTCGATCGCTATTCTCGAACCTCCAAGCGAAAAACTTGTTTGGTTTGACGCGCGTTGTATTAATGAGTTATCTTATAAAAGCTTGACTTTCTAACGCAAATTAAATCAATTTCAGGATCCGACAATAAACAAACGTTAAAAATTTTGTGCCATTACATCATTGATTCTCGACCCTCCAAGCGAAAAACTTGTTTGGTTTGACGCGCGTTGTATTAATGAGTTATCTTATAAAAGCTTGACTTTCTAACGCAAATGTAATCAATTTCAGGATCCGACAATAAACAAACGTTAAAAATTTTGCGCCATTACACAATGCGCCATTACATCATTGATTCTCGACCCTCCAAGCGAAAAACATGTTTGGTTCGACGTGCGTTGTATTAATGAGTTATCTTATAAAAGCTTAACTTACTAACGCAAATTAAATAAATTTCAGGATCCGACAATAAACAAACGGTAAAAAATTTGCGCCATTACATCATTGATTCTCGACCCTCCGAGCGAAAAACTTGTTTGGTTCGACGCACGTTGTATTAATGAGTTACCTTATAAAAGCTTGACTTTCTAACGCAAATTAAATCTATTTCAGGATCCGACAATAAACAAACGTTAAAAATTTTGCGCCATTACACAATGCGCCATTACATCCTTGATTCTCGACCCTCCAAGTGAAAAACTTGTTTGGTTCGACGCGCGTTGTATTAATGAGTTATCTTATAAAAGCTTGACTTTCTAACGCAAATTAAATCAATTTCAGGATCCGACAATAAACTAACGTTAAAAATTTTGCGCCATTACATCATTGATTCTCGACCCTCCAAGCGAAAAACTTGTTTGGTTCGACGCGCGTTGTATTAATGAGTTATCTTATAAAAGCTTGACTTTCTAACGCAAATTAAATCAATTTCAGGATCCGACAATAAACTAACGTTAAAAATTTTGCGCCATTACACAATGCGCCATTACATCGACCCTCCAAGCGAAAAACTTGTTTGGTTTGACGCGCGTTGTATTAATGAGTTACCTTATAAAAGCTTGACTTTCTAACGCAAATTAAATGAATTTCAGGATCCGACAATAAACAAACGTTGAAAATTTTGTGCCTGCTTGTATATTGCGCCATTACATCATTGATTCTCGACCCTCCGAGCGAAAAACTTGTTTGGTTCGACGCACGTTGTATTAATGAGCTATCTTATCAAAGCTTGACTTTCTAACGCAAATTAAATCAATTTCAGGATCCGACCAATACGTTAAAAATTTTGCGCCATTACATCATTGATTCTCGACCCTCCGAGCGAAAAACTTGTTTGGTTCGACGCACGTTGTATTAATGAGTTATCTTATAAAAGCTTGACTTTCTAACGCGAATTAAATCAATTTCAGGATCCGACCAATAAACAAACGTTAAAAATTGTGTGCCTGCTGGTATATTGCGCCATTACACAATGCGCCATTACATCATTGATTCTCGACCCTCCACGCGAAAAACTTGTTTGGTTCGACGCGCATTGTATTAATGAGTTATCTTATAAAAGCTTGACTTTCTAACGCAAATTAAATCTATTTCACGATCCGACAATAAACAAACGTTAAAAATTTTGCGCCATTACACAATGCGCCATTACATCATTGATTCTCGACCCTCCAAGCAAAAAACTTGTTTTTTTCGACGCACGTTGTATTAATGAGTTACCTGCGAGTAAATGAGCGCCCAGGGGACAGATTATTGGACCACACCCAGGCAGTTTCTGTTTTTTTTTTTACAGTTTTTTGTTCAAACCTGAGCATAGTAGGCAGCAGGCGGCGAGAAAAAAGGCACGCCGGCCTCCATCATTGTATGCGTTGTGGACAGGATGTCACTCGTTGTCAGCGCAATGTGCTGAATCCCTGCACCGCCGTGCTCCTCCAAGAAGACGTCTACCTGGTTGCGCCCTGAAATCAGACCCGGGTAATATCGTTGCTGAGAGTTGTTTCGACAACTACGTGTTGTTTGTGCCGTACCTTTATCAAGCAGTGATTCCGCGACAACAAACTTGAGCTCGTGTTTATCCTCGTAGGGAATGCCAAGACTCCTTTTGTTACATTTTGAGTACTCCATTGCGGCCAATCGGATTCCCTTCCCTCTGTGATGGATAACAAATCCATCGTCCATGTTGTCATTTCTACAAAAAAGCACAAACACATTAAGACACCCTGGGCAGGGAATCAAACATCTCAGTGTTAAGTTAGCGTCTTACCTATTAATAAAAAACCTCTGAAAGGTAAAAATCTTCTCGTACCACTTCATGGTCTCCTGACTGGTCCCAATGGGGCACGCAAGAGCGATGTGGTCCACATGTATGTCATCTCCAGAAGTGCCGTGGTCTTCGTCAACGACGACGTCAAAACCAGGCAAAAAGCCGCCATTGTACTTTGTCTTATCGATTAACGTGTGGCAGACATTCCCGAAAATCGATTTAACAATGGCGTAAATGACTTCACCGTACTGGTCGCGAACAGTAGTCGGAGGAACCAAGAAGGTGCAACCCAGGCGCTGCAGAGCATCAAATGACGCATGAACGTCGTCAACCTCAAAGCAAACGTTTCGCACGGTGTCCACCGGGTAGAGCGGACTGACGTCGTAGAGGCATCCCGTCGGCTGATCCCAGTTCAGTGTTTCTGTATCGACTTCTGGATTTCCATTCAAAGTGGAGACACTTTGGCGTCCTTCCCTCTCGTTCACAATAAAAACCGCAGACCCGGTTCTGAAGACTAACTGTCTGCTGCGGTCTGTCAGTCTAGTCGCGATTAATTGGAATTGAAATTTAGAGACAAAGTCGTTGGTGATTTTGTCCACATTGGAAACGTGGAGCGAAATGTGGTGCAGCCTTTCCAGGTAGGTCGCCATGTTTGTTATGACTTAGGGCGGGGATGGTGTCCTTTTATGAAGCACATGTTTGTTGACTTAAGTCATTTATTCTAATATCGGCGGTAATAATACTTGGTAATTAACCACCATGTTTTGTTTTTATGTGTTTTCATATTATTCTCACACTGTTGAACTTTTGTTTGAACCCCATTGCTGTTAAAACTATATACAGGCTAATCGCAATAATATCTTTGAAAAGTTAACTTATTTAGTTATATATTATTTTAGTTATATAATATATTTAGTGTATAAAATATATAGAGAGTTGATCAGATTGTCAATTGTGGCCAGTTGGTCCACTCCTCTTCAATGGTTGCGCAAAGTTGCTGGATATCAATGTGAACTGATCCTCGCTGTTATATACGTCGTATATATACCTGTGAGGTGGGATGGATTATGCTCACTATCAAACATTTAGACAGATTTTTTACAATATTTGAAATAAATTTTAATATTGTTTAACTGGAATGAATTTGAGATATTTGAGTCCATCTCGTGAAAAATGGGAGCAAAAACAAAAGTGTTTCGTTTATATAATTTTGGAGTATATTATATAGAACTCACTGCATACGACTTGAAAAATATTTCAAGAATGTATAGAATAAATTCTCATTATTTTTTTTTTTAGCTTACAGCTAACAAACATTAAATATGAAAAACTGTCAAAAAGTAGCCACAATATTTTAAACTACTCATTCACGTAATTGGCAAATATATAAGAAAATGAATCAATTAGTGGGACTGCACAGTAGTCAAGTGGTTAGCAAGCAGACCTCACAGCTATATGACCTGAGTTCAATTCCACACTCGGTCATCTCTGTGTGGGATTTGCATGTTCTCCCCGTGCATGCGTGGGTTTTCTCCGGAGCATGCAAACTCCACACAGAGATGGCCGAGGGTGGAATTGAACTCAGGTCACCTAGCTGTGAGGTCTGCGTGCTAACCATATATAGAGTATATATACGTAGAGTTGATCACATTGTCAATTGAGGCCTGTAGAATGTTGGTCCACTCTTCTTCAATGGTTGCGCAAAGTTGCTGGATATCAATGAGAACTGATCCACGCTCTTAGGGTTAGCAGATTTTTGAACAATATTTGAAATAATTTTTAATATTGTTTATCTGGAATGAATTCGAGATCTTTGAGTCCATCTCGTGAAAAATGGGAGCAAAAACAAAAGTGTTGCGTTTATATAATTTTGGAGTATATTTGATAGAATTCACTGCACACAACATAAAATATTTAAAGAATGTATAGAATATATTTTTTTTTTAGCTTACAGCTAACAAACCTTAAATATGAAAAACTGTCAAAAAGTAGTCACAATATTTTAAACTACTCAAATAACAAATAACAATATTAAATCAGGGCGAGAGGCGGAGTACACCCTGGACTGGTGGCCAGCCAATCACAGGGCACATATAGACAAACAACCATTCACACTCACATTCATACCTATGGACAATTTGGAGTCGCTAATTAACCTAGCATGTTTTTGGAATGTGGGAGGAAACCGGAGTACATGGAGAAAAACCACGCGTGCACAGAAATGGCAGAGGGTGGAATTGAACTCGGGTCTCCTAGCTGTGAAGCCTGCGTGCTAACCACTCGTCGTATAATATTGAATGAGTTAAATTTTCAGCTTTACTTTATCATATTTTTTCAGAATATATATTCATTAAACGTATATGTTATATTAATTATTTTAGATTTGTTTGCTTAAATTAAACATTTTCAAGTATAAAACTGGCCAAAATAACTAAAATACAAATACAATGCATTCACAAGATGCATTCAAAGACGTTATGATGATATGTAGTTTTCCAAACTGATCACTAGGTGTCAGTAATGTCACTGACACCTAGTTAATGGCCAATTAACCTAGCATGTTTTTGGAATGTGGGAGGAAACCGGAGTACCCGGAGAAAACCCACGCATGCACGGGGAGAACATGCAAACTCCACACAGAGATGGCGGCCGAGGGTGGAATTGAACTTGGGTCACCTAGCTGTGAGGCCCGCGCACTTTACCACTCATCCACCGTGCAGTCAGAGATATTTTTCTTGAGTAAAATTGTTGTCAAGTAGCAATACTCTTAAATGAGTACAGTTGTTTTGTTGGCTATGCCACCCATTACATATTTCATATATAGAATACATTTATGTTTCTTGGGCCTTGATTTATGGTATTTTTGAAACAATTGAATTTATTTTTAGTTAAAGGCATTATTTTGTGCTTTGTATCTGATGCCATTTGAATTACTCTACTGTGTAGGATCAGTGGGCGGCATGGCGGTCGAGTGGTTAGCGCGCAGACCTCACAGCTAGGAGACCAGGGTTCAATTCCACCCTCGGTTTTCTCCGGGTACTCCGGTTTCCTCCCACATTCCAAAAACATGCTAGGTTAATTAGCGACTCCAAATTGTCCATAGGTATGAATGTGAGTGTGAATGGTTGTTTGTCTCTATGTGCCCTATGTGTGATTGGCTGGCCACCAGTCCAGGGTGTACCTCGCCTCTTGTCCGAAGACAGCTGGGATAGGCTCCAGCACCCCCGCGACCCTTGTGAGGAAAAGCGGTAGAAAATGAATGGATGAATGTAGGATCAGTAAACTTCCTGTGAGAAGATCAAAGACTTCATTATTATACATTATACATTATTGGTACCTAAGTGTTTACCAAGTGCGTGTGTGGAAGTTTTGACGAGTGTGTACTGTGTGTACTGTGTGTACTGTGTAGTGCCGTTACTCGTTGAACTACATTTCTACATGTATTTTACTGATCAAATAACTTTATAGCCTACACATGAAGCTACGTTTCTCCAGGGATTCCTAAATATTCAATACAGCGGAACAGTACCCATGTTGCTGCTACATTGCGTACCAGTACTGCTGTAGCAGGGCAACCGCGGAGCATGCAGTGGGTGACAGTGACTGATTTTTTTTTTTTAGAGGATTTAGTATGATGAGAGTATAAAAGAAGTCAACGAGATAATCTGCTGCTCTGCTCGTGTTGGAGCATCAATGCCGCCGCTGCATATTTGGGTCACGGTGCAGGAAGTGATAACCGAGGTGGTTGGATTTTGGCCGCTTCGTGGCTTCCATGTCGGTCATTAGATGAGTTGTGGCTGATCTCACGCTGTCGTCAACACAAAGTATCTCATTCGCGTCCTTCAATATATCGTAGAACAATGGTCTCCAAATTGTGGAACCATGTTCAAATAGCAAAAAGTGGTCACTTTAATATTTTGTAAAGCAACACATGGAGATATGATAACTAGTTATGTATATTTCAACAAAAAACTGCATCTCAGTTTTATTATACAGGTGAAAATCTTGCTATTTTGTTCCCATTGTTGTAGTTTTTCTTAAATTTCCCAAATTTAACAACTTTTTAAAATTCATTCATTCATTTTCTACCACTTTTTACTCACGAGGGTCGCGGGGGGTGCTGGAGCCTATCCCAGCTGTCTTCGGGCGTAAGGCGGGGTACACCCTAGACTGGTCGCCAGCCAATCACAGGGCACATATAGACAAACAACCATTCACACTCACATTCATACCTATGGACAATTTGGAGTCGCCAATTAACCTAGCATGTTTTTGGAATGTGGGAGGAAACCGGAGTACCCGGAGAAAACCCACGCATGCACGGGGAGAACATGCAAACTCCACACAGAGATGGCCAAGGGTGGGATTGAACCCTGGTCTCCTAGCTGTGAGGTCTGCGCGCTAACCCCTAGACCACCGTGCCGCCCAACTTTTTTAAATAATCTTTGTAAATTTTCAATGACTTTATTCTCATATTATAACTTTTCCCTGACATAATTTTCAAAAAATTACAACTTTATTTTGTTGTTTGTTTTTCATAATACAGTAAACCTCGGATATATCGGATTCAATTGTTCCCACTGGTTTTGTCCGATATAAGCAAAATCCGTTATATGCGTATACCGGAAAATGGCCGTTTTACGCATATATCGGATTTATATCCGGTATATGCGTAAATCGGATTTTATCCGTTATAAAAAGGCACTTCCTTGACTATGTTTCCAATGTACCTGGACGCGCAGGCAACGCTGCAAACGCTGCAAATGACGTCGTATAGCGGCCTGTCACGATTCGGCGAATCGGAGCGCCACGATGCGGCCATCCGATATATGCGAGGGAAATTTAATGGAAATGCATTGGAACGGGACTGGAGATTTTGTCTGAAATAGGCGAAATCCGTTATAAAAAATCCGATATATGCAATGAATTTTTATTGGAAATGCATTACAGAAAAATCGTTTCTTTTTTATCTGTCCGTTGTGAGCGAATTTCCGATATATCCGAGTCCCATATATCCGAGGTTTACTGTAATCCAACTTAACTTATTTTTATCTTCGCCAAGCACAGCTCAAAGCATGGTGGTTATGTTTATTTGTTTGTTTGTTTTCAGAATAACTAGAAAAGTTATAAATGGATTTGGATGAAATTTTCAATAATTATCAAAAATGGGATACGGAAGAATTAATTATATTTTAGTGATGAGGCAAATTTTCCTTGAAACTAATTATCTGCCATAACTGCAATAATAGTAGCCATTTCAATATCAAACTGGTCAGGACCTTCATTTCTTCCGGAATGCATTGCTATCATGCTAACATTAGCATATTAGCATGTTTTGCCATTTTCATAGCGAGACACATACACAAAACACTTAACACATGCACTGTTATACTAGGTGTTAGGATGCTAACATTAGCATATTAGCTTGCGAGAATTAGCATAGCAGCATTTTATCCTTTTTTATAGGTAGACACATATAAAAACATTTCACACTATTATGCTCGGTGTTAGCATGCTAACATTAGCATATTAGCTTGCCAGAATTAGTATTTCAGCATTTTATCCTTTTTCATAGGTAGACACATATAAAAACATTTCACACTATTATGCTTGGTGTTAGCATGCTAACATATTAGCATTGTTAGCATGATAACATATTAGCATTGTTAATATGGTAACATTACTATAGCAATGTTTCTAGCCATTTTGATAGGAAGACAGATATAAACACTTAGCAGTATTATGCTAGGTATTACTATACTAATGTTAGCATTGGTAGCATGCCAACATTAGCATAGCAGCATTTCCAGGACATTTTCAAAAGCAGTCTATTATATAAATACTTAGCACTGTCATGGAAGGTGTTAGCATGCTAATGTATTTATTACGAGGATGTCTGCACTCTGAGTGCTTTTCTGGTTTCTTTAATATTTCAGGCGTATGCTACAAAAAATGACATTATTTTTCATCATAATATTGCAAGTTTAGTAAAATTGGACTTTTATTTGTTAGAATACAACTTTGTTCTCCTAATATTTTGACTTTATTTTTGTACATTTACAGCTATTTTTCAACTTTATTTCAACTTTCTTCTTGTAAAATTTTGTTCCCCTATATTATGACTTATTCCCATAATATTTTAAAGATATTCGGATATCACGCCTTTAAAAAAATCTTTCTTTAATATTTAAACTTTATGCTACTAAAGTTATTTTTCCTTGTAATGTTACAATGTTATTCTCGTAAATTATGAATTTTTCTTGTTCGATTACAACATTTTTATTTTAGTATTTTGAGTTTATTCTTGTGTAATTGCTGCTGATGTTTAAATTTCAATTTTTAAAAAAAGTTTAGTGGTTAAATTACATTTTTATAATGTGCCAGGGGCCATTAAAACACAGCCACAGGCCACAAACGGCCACCGGGCTGCACTTTGGGCACCCCATCATAGCTGATCTATGATGTATAGTATATATATATATATATATATATTGTATATAATATTCTATATAATATATATTAAAGAATATATTTTAATATTTATTTTAATATTCTAAATTCTATGTAATAACAATAATAAATATCATTTAATTTTATATTTTTATTTGTATTATTATTAGCAATTTTTATTTCATTTTATTTTACTCTGGGGTAATATTATATATAATATATATTAAATAATATAATTTAATATTTATTTTAATATTCTAAATTCTATATAATAACAATAATAAATATCATTTAATGTTATATTTTTATTTGTATTATTATTAGCAATTTTTATTTTATTTTATTTTACTCTGGGGTAATATTATATATAATATATATTAAATGATATATTTTAATATTTATTTTAATATTCTAAATTCTATATAATAACAATAATAGATATCATTTAATTTTATATTTTTATTTGTATTATTATTTGCAATTTTTATTTTATTTTACTCTGGGGTAACATTCTATATAATATATATTAAAGAATATATTTTAATATTTATTTTAATATTCTAAATTCTATATAATAACAATAATAAATATTATTTAATTTTATATTTTTATTTGTATTAATATTAGCAATTTTATTTTATTTTATTTTACTCTGGGGTAATATTCTATATAATATATATTAAAGAATATATTTTAATATTTATTTTAATATTCTAAATTCTATATAATAACAATAATAAATATTATTTAATTTTATATTTTATTTGTATTATTATTAGCAATTTTTATTTTATTTTATTTTACTCTGGGGTTACCCACGCGCAAATAGATTGACATTGTCATTCTCTTCTGATTTCAGATCAGCATTTACAATAAAAGTGAGTTCAATCCGCCTCACACACTTACACTAAAATATGACGAGTGTGAACAGAATCAGAATTAGACTCATCGTGTGGCAACGCAGGTCACTGAGGTGAAATCATTCCTTTTTATACCATCCATTACAAGTATGAGGCATCAGCAAGATGAGCTCATCCCTTCTAATTCCACAGAGTGTGACATTCACTTGTGAAGTCACAGAATGAGGAAGGAGACAAAGAAAGCGACCCACTTCGCAGATTGCATCCTCATCCTCATCCTCATCCTCATCCACCCCAGGCAGGAGGAAGTGGACGCCCAGCTCAGCTCAGCAGCTGACCATCTCTTCTCTCCGTCTCTCCTCCTGGCACTCTTCCCTCAATCCCCACTGGACTATGACTCATTGGAGCCTGCAGCCTGGCAGCACTCGTGCTCTGTCAGCAACTCATTGTGGTTCCAAGTGATTTAAACACCCACTGATCTTCAGACAAGTCGGAACCCTGAAGAGGCTTTAAAGGGACTACGTTGTACCATGGGATGCACCACCAGCGTGGTTCTCTTGGAGGGGCTGCGCTCCATGCTGGATTGGAACACTGCATCAGTCAAGGGGGCGCTGGAACTCAGGGCACCGGAGGAGGAAGACGGAACTCAGACACAGACAGGGTGTCAACTTTGGATGCGGTCCACAGCGCCGGTAAACTCATTCTCTTCAATCGTCGCTTATGATGTAAGAATAGCATCGTTTGGCGTTAAAATCATGTTTGTGATACTTTTTATTCACATTTCCCATAATTTCAGCAAGATTATTGCACAAGGTGCCACAATAAAAGGCCACTCCAAAATGGCCACTCTGACTGTTTTTAACAATTAAGATTCACAAATAAGTGTCTAGGGTTGCACGGTGTCCTAGTGGTTAGCGCGCAGAAAATTATGGGACTAAATTCCTAATGTTCTCAAAAGAAAATTTTAAATAGAAGAAAGTTGAAAAAGTTGGAAAATTTAACATAAACAGCAAAAATTATTTTAAAGCCATTAAATTATTATAAATTATTATAAAACTAAAAAACTAAAGTTGTAATTTTTGAAAATTAATGTTGGGGAAAATTCTATCATATCATAAGAATAAAGTCAAAATATTATGGGACTAAATTCCTAATGTTCTCAAAAGAAAATTTTAAATAGAAGAAAGTTGAAAAAGTTGGAAAATTAAAGAAAAACAGCAAAAATTATTTTAAATCCATTAAATTATTAAAAAACAAAAAAACTAAATAAAGATGTAATTTTTTAAAATTAATGTTGGGGAAAATTCTATTATATCATAAGAATAAAGTCAAAATATTATGGCACTAAATTCCTAATGTTCTCAAAATTAAATTTTAAATAGAAGAAAGTTGGAAAATTAAACAAAAACAGCAAAAAATATTTCAAAGCCATTCAATTATTATAAAACAAAACAACTAAATAAAGTTGTAAGTTTTGAAAATTATTGTTGGGGAAAATTCTATCATATCATAAGAATAAAGTCAAAATATTATGGAACTAAATTCCTAATGTTCTCAAAAGAAAATTTTAACTAGAAGAAAGTTGAAAAAGTTGGAAAATTAAACAAAAACAGCAAAAATTCTTTTAAAACCATTAAATTGTTATAAATTATTATGAAACAAAAAAACTAAAGTTGTAATTTTTGAAAATTAATGTTGGGGAAAATTCTATCACATCATAAGAATAAAGTCAAAATATTATGGGACTCAATTCCTAATGTTCTTAAAAGAAAATCTTAAATAGAAGAAAGTTGAAAAAGTTGGAAAATTAAAAACAACAGCAAAAATTATTTTAAAGCCATTAAATTATTATAAATTATTAAAACAAAAAACTAAAGTTGTAATTTTTGAAAATTAATGGTGGGGAAAATTCTATTATATCATAAGAATAAAGTCAAAATATTATGGGACTAAATTCCTAATGTTCTCAAAAGAAAATTTTAAATAGAAGAAAGTTGAAAAAGTTGGAAAATTAAACAAAAACAGCAAAAATTATTTTAAAGCCATTAAATTATTATAAAACAAAAAACTAAATAAAGTTGTAATTTTTGAAAATTCATGTTGGGGAAAATTCTATTATATCATAAGAATAAAGTCAAAATATTATGGGACTAAATTCCTAATGTTCTCAAAAGAAAATTTTAAATAGAAAAAGTTGAAACAGTTGGAAAATTAAACAAAAACAGCAAAAATAATTTTATAGCCATTATATTATTATAAAACAAAAAAACCAAATAAAGTTGTAATTTTTGAAAATTAATGTTGGGGAAAATTCTATCATATCATAAGAATAAAGTCAAAATATTACGGGACTAAATTCCTAATGTTCTCAAAAGAAAAATTGAAATAGAAGAAAGTAGAAAAGTTGGAAAATTAAACAAAAACAGCAAAAATTATTTTAAAACCATTAAATTGTTATAAATTATTATGAAACAAAAAAACTAAATAAAGATGTAATTTTTTAAAATTAATGTTGGGGAAAATTCTATTATATCATAAGAATAAAGTCAAAATATTATGGGACTCAATTCCTAATGTTCTCAAAAGAAAATTTTAAATAGAAGAAAGTTGAAAAAGTTGGAAAATTAAACAAAAACAGCAAAAATTCTTTTAAAGCCATTCAATTATTATAAAACAAAAAAACTAAATAAAGTTGTAATTTTTGAAAATTAATGTTGGGGAAAATTCTATCATATAAGAATAAAGTCAAAATATTATGGGACTAAATTCCTAATGTTCTCAAAAGAAAATTTTAAATAGAAGAAAGTTGAAAAAGTTGGAAAATTTAACATAAACAGCTAAAATTATTTTAAAGCCATTAAATTATTTTAAATTATTATAAAACTAAAAAACTAAAGTTGTAATTTTTGAAAATTAATGTTGGGGAAAATTCTATCATATCATAAGAATAAAGTCAAAATATTATGGGACTAAATTCCTAATGTTCTCAAAAGAAAATTTTAAATAGAAGAAAGTTGAAAAAGTTGGAAAATTAAAGAAAAACAGCAAAAATTATTTTAAATCCATTAAATTATTAAAAAACAAAAAAACTAAATAAAGATGTAATTTTTTAAAATTAATGTTGGGGAAAATTCTATTATATCATAAGAATAAAGTCAAAATATTATGGCACTGAATTCCTAATGTTCTCAAAATTAAATTTTAAATAGAAGAAAGTTGGAAAATTAAACAAAAACAGCAAAAAATATTTCAAAGCCATTCAATTATTATAAAACAAAACAACTAAATAAAGTTGTAATTTTTGAAAATTATTGTTGGGGAAAATTCTATCATATCATAAGAATAAAGTCAAAATATTATGGGACTAAATTCCTAATGTTCTCAAAAGAAAATTTTAACTAGAAGAAAGTTGAAAAAGTTGGAAAATTAAACAAAAACAGCAAAAATTCTTTTAAAACCATTAAATTGTTATAAATTATTATGAAACAAAAAAACTAAAGTTGTAATTTTTGAAAATTAATGTTGGGGAAAATTCTATCACATCATAAGAATAAAGTCAAAATATTATGGGACTAAATTCCTAATGTTCTTAAAAGAAAATTTTAAATAGAAGAAAGTTGAAAAAGTTGGACAATTAAACAAAAACAGAAAAAAAATATTTTAAAGCCATTAAATTATTATAAATGATTATAAAACAAAAAACTAAAGTTGTAATTTTTGAAAATTCATGTTGGGGAAAATTCGATCATATCATAAGAATAAAGTCAAAATATTATGGGACTAAATTCCTAATGTTCTCAAAAGAAAATTTTAAATAGAAGAAAGTTGGAAAATTAAACAAAAACAGCAAAAATTATTTTAAAGCCATTAAATTATTAGAAAACAAAAAAACTAAATAAAGTTGTAATTTTTGAAAATTAATGTTGGGGAAAATTCTATCATATCATAAGAATAAAGTCAAAATATTATGGGACTAAATTCCTAATGTTCTCAAAAGAAAATGTTAAATAGAAGAAAGTTGAAAAAGTTGGAAAATTAAACAAAAACAGCAAAAATTATTTTAAAGCCATTAAATTATTATAAAAAAACTAAATAAAGTTGTAATTTTTGAAAATAAATGTCGGGGAAAATTCTATCATATCATAAGAATAAAGTCAAAATATTATGGGACTAAATTCCTAATGTTCTCAAAAGAAAATTTTAAATAGAAGAAAGTTGAAAAAGTTGGAAAATTAAAGAAAAACAGCAAAAATTATTTTAAATCCATTAAATTATTAAAAAACAAAAAAACTAAATAAAGATGTAATTTTTTTAAAATTAATGTTGGGGAAAATTCTATTATATCATAAGAATAAAGTCAAAATATTATGGGACTAAATTCCTAATGTTCTCAAAAGAAATTTTTAAATAGAAGAAAGTTGAAAAAGTTGGAAAATTAAACAAAAACAGCAAAAATTCTTTTAAAGCCATTCAATTATTATAAAACAAAAAAACTAAATAAAGTTGTAATTTTTGAAAATTAATGTTGGGGAAAATTCAATCATATAAGAATAAAGTCAAAATATTATGGGACTAAATTCCTAATGTTCTCAAAAGAAAATTTTAAATAGAAGAAAGTTGAAAATGTTGGAAAATTAAAGAAAAACAGCAAAAATATTTTAAAGCTATTAAATTATTATAAAACAAAAAAACTAAATAAAGATGTAATTTTTGAAAATTAATGTTGGGGAAAATTCTATCATATCATAAGAATAAAGTCAAAATATTATGGGACTAAATTCCTAATGTTCTCAAAAGAAAATTTTAAATAGAAAAAGTTGAAACAGTTGGAAAATTAAACAAAAACAGCAAAAATAATTTTATAGCCATTATATTATTATAAAACAAAAAAACCAAATAAAGTTGTAATTTTTGAAAATTAATGTTGGGGAAAATTCTATCATATCATAAGAATAAAGTCAAAATATTACGGGACTAAATTCCTAATGTTCTCAAAAGAAAAATTGAAATAGAAGAAAGTAGAAAAGTTGGAAAATTAAACAAAAACAGCAAAAATTATTTTAAAACCATTAAATTGTTATAAATTATTATGAAACAAAAAAACTAAAGTTGTAATTTTTGAAAATTAATGTTGGGGAAAATTCGATCACATCATAAGAATAAAGTCAAAATATTATGGGACTAAATTCCTAATGTTCTCAAAAGAAAATTTTAAATAGAAGAAAGTTGGAAAATTAAACAAAAACAGCAAAAATTATTTTAAAGCCATTAAATTATTAGAAAACAAAAAAACTAAATAAAGTTGTAATTTTTGAAAATTAATGTTGGGGAAAATTCTATTATATCATAAGAATAAAGTCAAAATATTATGGGACTAAATTCCTAATGTTCTCAAAAGAAAATTTTAAATAGAAGAACGTTGAAAAAGTTGGAAAATTAAACAAAAACAGCAAAAATTATTTTAAAGCCATTCAATTATTATAAAACAAAACAACTAAATAAAGTTGTAATTTTTGAAAATTAATGTTGGGGAAAATTCTATCATATCATAAGAATAAAGTCAAAATATTGTGGGACTAAATTCCTAATGTTCTCAAAAGAAAAATTGAAATAGAAGAAAGTAGAAAAGTTGGAAAATTAAACAAAAACAGCAAAAATATTTTAAAGCCATTAAATTGTTATAAATTATTATGAAACAAAAAAACTAAAGTTGTAATTTTTGAAAATTAATGTTGGGGAAAATTCTATCACATCATAAGAACAAAGTCAAAATATTATGGGACTCAATTCCTAATGTTCTTAAAAGAAAATCTTAAATAGAAGAAAGTTAAAAAAGTTGGAAAATTAAAAACAACAGCAAAAATTATTTTAAAGCCATTAAATTATTATGAATTATTAAAACAAAAAAACTAAAGTTGTAATTTTTGAAAATTAATGGTGGGGAAAATTCTATTATATCATAAGAATATAGTCAAAATATTATGGGACTAAATTCCTAATGTTCTTAAAAGAAAATTTTTAATAGAAGAAAGTTGAAAAAGTTGGACAATTAAACAAAAACAGAAAAAAATATTTTAAAGCCATTAAATTATTATAAATTATTATAAAACAAAAAACTAAAGTTTTAATTTTTGAAAATTAAAGTCAAAATATTTTGGGACTAAATTCCTAATGTTCTCAAAAGAAAATTTTAAATAGAAGAAAGTTGGAAAATTAAACAAAAACAGCAAAAATTATTTTAAAGCCATTAAATTATTAGAAAACAAAAAAACTAAATAAAGTTGTAATTTTTGAAAATTAATGTCGGGGAAAATTCTATCATATCATAAGAATAAAGTCAAAATATTATGGGACTAAATTCCTAATGTTCTCAAAAGAAAATTTTAAATAGACGAAAGTTGAAAAAGTTGGAAAATTAAACAAAAACAGCAAAAATTATTTTAAAGCCAATTATATTATTATAAAAAAAACTAAATAAAGTTGTAATTTTTGAAAATTAATGTTGGGGAAAACAAACACTGAAGGCAAGTATCCGATACTGATACCACCATTTGCTATCGACACTGTCAATATTTGGAAGGACCCTCCCGCTCCTTCTTTTATCCAGATTCTTCCTTTGCCCCTCGAGCCTCTGTGCAAACTCTGACATCATCAAGACTCCGAGTTCTCGGCTCTCAAGTTGCATCATTTAACATATCCCATATGTTCGAGCACAGAAAGTTGGAATTCTTGATCAAACATGACACCAACCTGCACGTAAATGCGTATGTGTGTCCGAAACCCGCTACGTCATCGTGCCTTGCCTGAGTAAGTCGTACAGTCTCCTGGGAAGGGCGTGGAAGGCTAACACTTCCTAATGGCTTCAAGCTGCACGAGAACCTCCTGCTTTCTGGACTTTTACTCAGCACACTTGTGTTACCCAACACTGTAGACATAATAAGAGAAAAGACTTGGTGTAAACATATCCCGTTGCTAGGAGACAAGAAGTGACCTTCAGAGAAAAAAGTCGTAAAAAAAGTCGTAATTTCACAAGAATAATTTTGTAACATTATGGAAAAAATTATGCAATTTTAGTAGCATAACGTGAAAAAGTGGTGTGGGTGTCCAAACTGCGGCCCACAACTGTTGTTTTTATTGTCCCGTGTCCCATTCTAAAAATATACTTTAAGTATTAAAAGAAAAAAGTTGTAATTCACGAGAAAAAGTCGTAATTTCACAAGAATAATTTTGTAACATTATGGAAAAAATTATGCAATTTTAGTAGCAAAAAGTGAAAAAGTGGTGTGGGTGTCCAAACTGCGGCCAACAACTGTTGTTTTTATTGTTGCGTGTCCCATTCTAAAAATATACTTTAAGTATTAAAAGAAAAAAGTTGTAATTCACGAGAAAAAGTCGTAATTTCACAAGAATGATTTTGTAACATTACGGAAAAAGTAACGCAATTTTAGTAGCATAAAGTTAAATTTAAAAAATCACTCGTAATGTAAATTTGGTTTTGGAAAAAGTTCAATTATTACATGAATAAAGTCAAAATATACAGAATGTTGGGAATAAGAAAATAATTTACAAGAGGAACGTTAAAAGAGTTGGAAAAATAGGAAAAAAACAACAGGAGAAATGGAAAAAAATGCTGTAATTTTATGGGAATAAAGTCAAAATATTAACAATTTTTTTGAGCATAAACATAATATTGTGCGAAAAAATAATGTCACTACAGTAGCACTTGAAATATTAAATAATTTTTTTGTTTTACATTACAACATCGTAATGTCATGTGAAACAAATAAAACAACAAATAAAGTTGGAATTTTTGAAAAACTTGTTGAAAAAAGTTACAATGTTAAATATGTGAATAATATCATAATTCCGAGAAGAAAATTTACAACAAGACAAAACAAAACTTTGGAAACAGCAGTTGTCATTTTACCAGAATAAAATTTGAAAAAGTCACAATTTTACAATAATAAAGTTGTAATATTATGAGGAAAAATAATGTCATTTTAGTAGCTTAAAATTGAAATGTTAAATTTTTATTATGTTTTTCAAAAATCAAAACTAAAGAATATTTGGAAACGACAGTTGTAATTTTACAATGAATATTTTATTTATTTTATTTATTTTATTTATTTTATTTATTTTATTTATTTTATTTATTTTATTTATTTTATTTATTTTATTTATTATTATTATATTATTATATTGTTATTATATATATTATTATTATTATTATACATATTATATTTATTTTTTTATTTTGAAAAAATGTGATAAACTAAAGCAGAAAATTTAACTAATTCGATACTAAACGACAAGTGGTTAGCATGCAGGCTACACAGCGAGGAGACCCGAGTTCAATTCCACCCTCGGCCATTTCTGTATGGAGTTTGCATGTTCTCCCCGTGCATGCGTGGGTTTTTTCCGGGTACTCCGGTTTCCTCCCACATTCCAAAAACATGCTAGGTTAATTGGCCACTCCAAATTGTCCATAGGTATGAATGTGAGTGTGAATGGTTGTTTGTCTATATGTGCCCTGTGATTGGCTGGCCACCAGTCCAGGGTGTACCCCGCCTCTCGCCCCAAGACAGCTGGGATGGATAAGCGGTAGAGACGTAAAAGACGTAGTTATACGTTTTATAAACCCATATATCGAGTTTTTTGTCGCTTTTTTTGGGATAGTGTTTACTTGCGTACATATTTTTATTAAAATATTAATGCTTTCATTCGATATTTTACACTAACAGATCTGCTACTTTTGTTGCATGTTCTTAACAACAATGACAATAAAGCTTTTGGACAAAAAAACAAAAATGTGTGCATTTTGTTAGTTGCTTACTTTGCACTGAACAGGAAGTGACTATGCAGGTTTTAAAGCTGCGTAACTCGACAGTCGTTAAGTTGTGGTTTCATGCTTGCGGCTCACATTTTATGTCGACCAAAGTTTTTGAACATGCATGCATCGGGACCCCAATAGCCCCAGGCCACATTTTGGACACCCCTGGCCTAAAAGGATACTTGATGCCAATGTGACAATATAATCTCGGCATCCATGCAAATGGTGGAGCAGCCGTGATTTGGCTTTTTCAGCGACTCCCACTTGCACACATCCCATAGTGGGACTGTAATCCCTGCACACACACACACACACACACACACACACACACACACACACACACACACACACACACACACACACACCATCACAGCTGCAAGCGTGGGAGGGGCCAGGAGTCAGGCCGTTGCGACAGAAGAAGACGTTCAGTGTAGCGCTCTCAGTCCTCCCGAACAGTTCAATTCCATTCTCTCACCATGACAGCCAACCCGGGGCTTTAAGGGTGGCGGCCCGTCCCGGGTCCACAAAGACGAGCAATGAGCAGGGCGGGAAAAGCCCCCAAACGGGAGATGGTCATCGAGTCGCCTCAGCAGTACAAGTGTTTGGCTGAGATCGAGGCCGAAGTGGAGGCGGGGTCACAGGTGGCTTTGGTAAGTCCGTCAGGTTCTTCATTGTGTGACTTCCAAGTCGTTGCCTTTGAAGCCTGTTTAAGAGCACTGGACGGATGTGGGAAATAGCAGCTCCGGGGTACACCTCCCCGGGGGGGTTGACTCTTTTTAGGAAATAGCGCTCAGTTTGTTCATTAACCCTTCCTGTGCCACGCTTGGGACAACTTTAGTTGACCCGATACAGCATTGAACGCTAATTAGGTAGACCTGGTCTGGTCTAAAAGTGCTACATGTGTAAAAGATAGTCAACCTATAGCTGTGAAACAAGTATCTCTAAGGCAGGGTGTCCAAACTGCGGCCCACGACTGTTTTTTTTTATTGTCCCGTGTCCCATTCTTAAAATATACTTTAAGTATTAAAAGAAAAAAGTTGTAATTCACGAGAAAAAGTCGTAATTTCACAAGAATAATTTTGTAACAAAGTTAAATGAAAAAAAAAACAGTCATAATGTATCGTAAATTTGGTTTTGGAAAAAGTTCAATTTTATATGAATAAAGTCAAAATATACTGAATGTTAGGAATAAGAAGAACATTTACAAGAAGAACTTTGAAAGAGTTGGAAAAATAGGAAAAAACAACAGGAAAATGGAAAAAAAACTGCTGTAATTTTATGGAAATAAAGTCAAAATATTAACGAGAAAATTGTTGCAATTTTATGAGCAGAAACACATAATATTACTAGGAAAAAAATTGTCACTATAGTAGCACAGAGTTGAAATATTAAAGGAAAACATTTTTTTAAACATTGTAATGTCATGTGAAACAAATAAGACAACAAATAAAGTTGTAATTTTTGAAAAACGTATTTGCGGAATAAGTTACAATTTTTTTTGTAATATTATGAAGAAAAATAATGTCATTTTAGTAGCTTAAAATTGAAATATTAAATTTTTATTATTTTTTTCAAAAACAATTTTTTAAACATTGTAATGTCATGTAAAACAAATAAAGTTGTAATTTTTGAAAAACATTTTTGCGGAAAAAGTTACATTTTTTTTTTTAAAACATTGTAATGTCATGTTGAAACAAATAAAACAAGAAATAAAGTTTGCGGATATATCATGTTGTTGATATTGATAATTACGAGAAGAAAATTTACAACAATACAGAACAAAACTTTGGAAACAACAGTTGTAATTTTACCAGAATAAAATTTAAAAAAGTCAAAATTTTACAAGAATAAAGTTGTAATATTATGAGGAAAAATAATGTCATTTTAGTAGCTTAAAATTGAAATATTAAATTAGTATTATTTTTTTCAAAAACAATTTTTTTAAACATTGTAATGTCATGTAAAAGAAATAAAGTTGTAATTTTTGAAAAACATTTTTGCGGAAAAAGTTACCAAAAATTTTGTTTAAACATTGTAATGTCATGTTGAAACAAATAAAGCAAGAAATAAAGTTGTAATTTTTGAAAAACATGTTTGCGGATATATTATGTTGTTATATATGTGAATAATATCATAATTACGAGAAAAAAATTTACAACAATACAGAACAAAACTTTGGAAACAACAGTTGTAATTTTACCAGAATAAAATTTTAAAAAGTCACAATTTTACAATAATAAAGTTGTAATATTATGAGGAAAAATAATGTCATTTTAGTAGCTTAAAATTGAAATATTAAATTTTTATTACTTTTTTCAAATTTTTTTTTAAAACATTGTAAAACAACAAATAAAGTTGTAATTTTTGAAAAATGTATTTGCGGAAAAAGTTACAATTTTTTTTTAAATATTGTAATGTCATGTGAAACAAATAAAACAACAAATAAAGTTGTAATTTTTGAAAAACGTGTTTGCGGAAAAAATTACAATGTGAATTACAATATGTGAATAATATCATAATTACGATTGTAATTTTACCCAAATAAATTTTTAAAAAGTCACAATTTTACAATAACAAAGTTGTAATATTATAAGGAAAAATAATGTCATTTTAGTAGCTTAAAATTGAAATATTAATTATTTTTTATTTTTTTCATGTTGTAATATTATGCGAAAGAAATGATAAAAAATAAAGTAATTTTGTGGATAAGGTTATAATATAATGGGAATAAAGTCATAATATTACAAAAATAAAATTGATGACGATTATTTAAGATGAAATTGAAATGTTTTGGAAATGAAAAAAAGGAAAAAAGTTGATACTAATAAAAGGCTTTTTTTATTATTATTTTTTTACTTATATCACAAAGCTGAGATGCAGTTTTTTTCTTGAAATACAGTCAATATAACTTAGCATATGCTGGTCTACAAAATATCAAAGTGGCCTTTGCATTTTTTCCAAATATTCAATATGCGGTCCTCTCTGGAAACAGTTAGGTCACGAGTGAACAATGGCAACTGAAGAGAGAATCTAAACATTATTAACAGTCACTTTACTTGGGTTACAACATCAACGTCAAGCTAGCAGAAGGCTTTGAAGGCGGTAGACATTTTAATGGCCGTATTTCCGCCAAATCTACCGTATAACCGCCATAACGCCATTCAACGCCACTTATTAGGCTACGTCACCCAACCCTAAGACTACCGATTACGTCATACAGGTTTTGAGATGTGAGATCATGACATAGTGACTGGTACAATCACACACACACAAACACACACACACACATTGACACGGTCCCTCATGTCGTAACAGATGAGCTCTTGTGAAAGAACAATGCCGTTTTGTCCACACGGTTTGAACGCATCTCTCCTGCAGACAAGTAGCGTTCTGGTATATTTTACGGTTATCGCTAACAGGTTTGTTTCGCCACATGTTGATCCCGTCTCCTTGTTTACTTTGCTAGGTGAAGCCCAAGGTCATCCAGCCTCTGGACTATGAAAGTGTGATCATTCAAAGAAAAACGCAGATCATGACCGATGCACTACGGGATATGCTGCAATTCCCGCTGGATGACTTTCAGGTAAAATTCATCATTGCTAGCCTGACTGGAATTATTGATTATTTCAGCACTGAACGGATATTAAGATCGCAAGAGACGAGAGAAAGTTTTGCGTGGCGAAAATATGAAATCCATACACGTTTGTTGCCTTAAGGTGAAGCGGAAATGAGGATACAGAAAAAAATATTACCGTATTTTCTGGACTATAAGACGCACTTTTTTTCCTAGGTTGGCTGTTCCTGCGACTTATACTCCAGAGCGACTTATAAATGAAAAAAGTGTTTATGTTCCATAAAGACTGGACACCTTTTGTGTTCATGTTTATTTTTTGTGTAGCTGAATAACCATTGTGTTAGCATATCTTACACCTATTCAGCCTGTTCTCTATTCTTTTATTGTTAGAACTTGCCTTCCAAGAGGACGTAATGTCTGTTTTGGTCAAGTAGTTTGGAAAATAAATTACACACAAAAAATGCGACTTATACTCCAGTGCGACTTATGTATGTTTTTTTCTACCTAATTATGCATTTTTGGCCTTGTGCGACTTATACTCCAGTGCGACTTATGTATGTTTTTTTCTACCTAATTATGCATTTTTGGCCTTGTGCGACTTATACTCTGGAGTGACTTATAGTCCAGAAAATACGGTATACATTTTCCTGCAGTTAATATTCCAAAAATTGCAACTTTATTTGTTGTTTTGTTTGTGTTTCATAATATTAGGACTTTCAAACTTTAGGACTATCAAACTTTCTGCTACTAAAATTGCACTAATTAGTTTATATTTTCACTTTATTCTTGTAAAAAATTTTTTTTTTTCAATTTTTGCTATTGTTGGTTTCATTTCCTTGTTAAATTACCGTATTTTCCGGACTATAAGTCACACTTTTTTTCCTAGGTTGGCTGTTCCTGCGACTTATACTCCAGAGCGACTTATAAATGAAAAAAGTGTTTATGTTCCATAAACACTGGACACCTTTTGTGTTCATGTTTATTTTTTGTGTAGCTGAATAACTAGCTATGTATATACGCTCACTGCCCTATCCCTAGCTCTGCCTCTGTGTTTACGATGTTCATGTTTCTGCGGGTGTAAAGGAAAGCTACATTAGTTTACGAGGAACGAGGAAAACATCAAGAAAAAGTTGTAGCAATTTAACTGTGTTTATTTTGTGTAAGCAACGAAACAAAAGCGGTTGTCGGTTGTGTAGCACCCTAATGTTAAAATGCTGAATCGACTTACCATTAAGGGACATCTTTCCTTGAGAAACTTCAAACTATCCAGTCTCTACTTCCAGATCAGAATTGGAATCCAACATGTCGCTGTGTTAAAAGTTTTAAAAAGATAATTTTAAAAAGTCGCTGTTTATTATTAACACCTATACCGCTTATCAACTCATACTGTATAGAGCTGGGTTGGGCAGCTGTCCAGAAGTCCTGGTGAGCACTTGTGTGACCAACCACAGCAGAGTGGGTGGAATACATTAAAACACCTTTTTAGCAGGAAGCACGCAATCCAAAGAAGCTGGAATAGGTGCAGATTCTGGAAGGTCTAGAAAGCTTTCTGTCCTGGTTATGGCGTGTAGCTGCGGCGTTATGGCATGTAGAGTCCACAACAAAAATTACCATAATTGGTCCCCTTTAAGAGAAAGTTTTTTACGCAAATAAACTCGTAATATTATGAAGAAAAATAATGCCATGCTAAAGCCATTAGATTATTAAAAAACAAAATAAACTTGTAATTTTTGGAAAATAATGTTGTGGAAAATTCTATCATATCATAAGAATAAAGTCAAAATATTATGGGACTAAAGTCCTAATGTTCTTAAAAGAAAATTTTTAATAGAAGAAAGTTGAAAATGTTTGAAAATTAAACTTATTAAAAAACAAAATAAACTTGTAATTTTTGGAAAATAATGTTGAGAAAATATCATAAGAATAAAGTCAAAATATTATGGGACTAAATTCCTAATGTTCTTAAAAGAAAATTTTTAATAGAAGAAAGTGGAAAAAGTGGAAAAATTAAACAAAAACAGCAAAAATGGGAAAAAAAGACTAAAGGCCAAGATTCATATGAATAATAAACTTTATGACATATTTCACAAAGCTTGAAATATATAGTGTTTGCATATCTATATGTATTCTTTCATTTTTCACTATAGCCCTTGGTGGAAAAAGTTTGGACACCCCTGGTGTGGTCTATGGGCCTTTTTTAACCCTTTACAGGACCTTTTATTGACAAACAGATGAAGATATCAGCATCCACGGATCCAGTTTGCCATCTCCCATAACCACATTATAATGGGACTGTGAATACACCTTATAGTCCTTATATACCTAATATGCACCCGGTCTGCCAGATAATTTTAGCATCCCTGAAATATTTTTATGAGTAGCAGTTGGCATGCAAGAGGCAAGTTGAGACAAGGGAAGAATATTTGAGTGGCAGACATTGCTGAAAGACAGTCGCATCAGATCATTCTAATCGTTGCCCAATAGAGGGTTTGCAAGCACTTTGGGGGTACGAGGGTGCGTGGACTCGGGTGAAACAGTAGCTACACTTGGTCCGTTCCAACGTTGCAACTTGAAATTGGAACTTGGAACGTCGTAACACAAAACAGCGTATCTTGAAATGTTGCACTGTGACTTTAAATAACGTACTTTTAAACACTGTAACCTGAAACGCCAGAAGCTGAACAATTGGAACTCGAAACACTGTAACTTGGAAATGTCGTAACTTTGAAATGCTGCAACTCAAAATGCCATAACTTGGAATGTTGCAATGCGAAACGCCGTAACTTCGAACATCGTAAATCGAAATGCAAAATGCCGTAACACCGAAATTAACTCCAAATGCGCCAACGCCATAACTCAGAATGTTGTGGCGCCAAACGCCATAACACGAAACACTGTAACTCAAAACGTTGCAACGTCACACATCATAACATCATGAGGACTACCTGTATAGTCTAGCGCAGGGTTGTCCAAAGTGCGGGCCGGGGTCCATTTGCGGCCTGTCACTTGTTATTTAACAGCCAATGGTACATTCTAAAAACATGAAAAAAAACAAAGAAAAAGGTGTAATTTTTGTAAACCTATGTTGCAGTAAAAATTATAATGTTATGAGAATAAAGCCAAAATATTATGGGAATAAAGCCATTGTTATGAGATAATAATAATATTCAAAAACAGCAGAAAAAAATACAGCTGTAATTGTGTAAAACCACAACAAAAAAAAATATATGAAAAATCTGCGGTAATTTTGCAAGAATACAGTGAAAAAAAAGGAGTACCTGTATAGCCTAGCACAGGGGTGTCCAAAGTGTGGGCCGGGGTCCATTCGCGGCCTGTCGCTTGTGGTTTAACAGCCAATGGCACATTCTAAAACATGAAAAAAAACAAAGAAAAAGGTGTAATTTTTGTAAACTTATGTTGCAGTAAAAATTATAATGTTATGAGACTAAAGCCAAAATATTATGGGAATAAAGTCATTGTTATGAGATAATAATAATATTCAAAAACAGAAGAAAAAATAAAGCTGTAATTGTGTAAAACAACAACAACAAAAAATATAATAAAAATCTGCAGTAATTTTGCAAGAATACAGTGAAAAAAGTGGATTACCTGTATAGCCTAGCACAGGGGTGTCCAAAGTGTGGGCCGGGGTCCATTCGCGGCCTGACGCTTGTGGTTTAACAGCCAATGGCACATTCTAAAAACATGAAAAAAAAAACAAATAAAAAGGTGTAATTTTTGTAAACTTATGTTGCAGTAAAAATTATAATGTTATGAGAATAAAGCCAAAATATTATGGGAATAAAGTCATTATTTTGAGATGGTAATAATATTGAAAAACAGCTGAAAAAAATACAGCTTTAATTGTGTAAAACAACAAGAAAAAAAAGATATAATAAAAATCTGCGGTAATGTTGCAAGAATACAGTGAAAAAAGAGGACTACCTGTATAGCCTAGCACAGGGGTGTCCAAAGTGCGGGCCGGGGTCCATTTACTTGTGGTTTAACAGCCAATGGCACATTCTAAAAACATGAAAAAAAACAAAGAAAAAGGTGTAAATTTTGTAAACTTATGTTGCAGTAAAAATTATAATGTTATGAGAAAAAAGCCAAAATATTATGGGAATAAAATCATGATTATGAAAAGAAATTTTAAGATAAGAAAATTTTAATAATAATATTGAAAAACAGCAGAAAAAATACAGCTGTAATTGTGTAAAACAACATCAACAAAAAAATAAATTAAAAAATCTGCAGTAATTTTGCAAGAATACAGTGAAAAAAGAGGACTACCTGTATAGCCTAGCACAGGGGTGTCCAAAGTGCGGGCCGGGGTCCATTCGCGGCCTGTCGCTTGTGGTTTAACAGCCAATGGCACATTCTAAAACATGAAAAAAAAAACAAAGAAAAAGGTGTAATTTTTGTAAACTTATGTTGCAGTAAAAATTATAATGTTATGAGAATAAAGCCAAAATATTATGGGAATAAAATCATGATTATGAAAAGAAATTTTAAGATACTAAAATTTAAATAATAATATTGAAAAACAGCAGAAAAAATACAGCTGTAATTGTGTAAAACAACAACAACAACAAAAAAAATCAATTAAAAAATCTGCAGTAATTTTGCAAAAATACAGTGAAAAAAACAGGAAAAATTTGCAATTGACAAATTTTAATAATAATATTGAAAAACAGCAGAAAAAAATACAGCTGTAATTGTGTAAAACAACATCAACAACAAAAAAATCAATTAAAAAATCTGCAGTAATTTTGCAAAAATACAGTGAAAAAAACAGAAAAAATGTGCAATTGGAAAATTTTAATAATAATATTGAAAAACAGCAGAAAAAATGCAGCTGTAATTGTGTAAAACAACAACAACAACAAAAAAATCAATTAAAAAATCTGCAGTAATTTTGCAAGAATACAGTGAAAAAAGAGGACTACCTGTATAGCCTAGCGCAGGGGTGTCCAAAGTGTGGGCCGGGGTCCATTCGCGGCCTCTCACTTGTGGTTTAACAGCCCTTGGCACATTCTAAAAAATGAAAAAAAAAAAAACAACGAAAAAGGTGTAATTTTTGTAAACTTATGTTGCAGTAAAAATTATAATTATAAGACAAAATATTATGGGAATAAAATCATGATTATGAAAAGAAATTTTAAGATAAGAAAATTTTAATAATAATATTGAAAAACAGCAGAAAAAAATACAGCTGTAATTGTGTAAAACAAAATCAACAAAAAAGTCAATTAAAAATCTGCAGTAATTCTGCAAAAATACAGTGAAAAAAACAGGAAAATTAGCAATTTAAAATTTTAATAATAATATTGAAAAACAGCAGAAAAAATACAGCTGTAATCGTGTAAAACAACAACATAAAAATCAATACAAATATCTGCAGTAATTTTGCAAAATACAGTGAAAAAAACAGGAAACATTTGCAATGAACATTCAATATTATGAGAAACAAACAAAACTAAATAAAGTTGTATTTTCTGAAAATTTGGTTGTGGTCGAGCACATCAAAACTTTCCAATCAAATTATGATTACAATGTTTAGAATTCTTAAACTCTGCAGTCAGTTTCGTGTTATTGGAATTTAAGATGACTGCTCATTGTCCAATGGCCAAATGACTGCTTACCAGCGACATTGACGAGTAATGACAAATCTAGGCCAGTAGAGCTCAGTTTTCCACCATAACTTGTGCAATGTGAGTAAAGAAGTAGAACATGTACTGGTGACTGTGGCTGCAAGCCCCTGGGGCAACTGGACCCCCCCCCCCCATCTCTGATAAGGTCAAACCTTTGCATATCATTTTTAGAACGCACACAAAAGGGAAAGACATGAGTGCTCATGTTTCACGTAACGTTTGTGGATGATGGGTAAAATTCCCCCAGAATTGCAGTTTTCTTCTAAAAACGGAAAACAAATACATGATGCTAACTTTGGTTAGCATCATTGTTCCGGAAGGTCAGCCGCGATCAATTTTTTTCATTAAAGAATAATGTAAATCCTATTAATCTGTACCAGAAAGCCAAAAATGCTAATACAAAAGAGGTTTTGTGCTCACGATATAACACAACAAAGCCTAAATTTCCGGAATCAAACAGTACTTCGACAATGGTCAAGTCCGAGAGTTACGCCATATTATTCTACTCACACTCAAAAATGTAGCCATTCTGGCTGGTGTATTTTACAAACAATGAGTAATTATTATGGAGAGTTATGAGGAGTTCCCAAAAGATGATGACCGCTGGCATGGCAGCATGTAGCGTGGGAATACATAAGTTAACACTGATGATACGGTTGGGGTTATGAGTTGAACCCAGGTTACCATGGTGATAGAGCTGCTTTAAAAGAGAGCTGCCTTCGCTGAACAGGCTTTCCACTCAACCCACTAAACACGCTTTGCAGATTTTTAAGCTAACCATAAACGTAAACACAAAAGTCAGCAAAAGCATAAAATTCTACCCCGGACATCTAAGGCGTAATATCATATTATGTTGTCTATATCAGTGATTCCCAAAGTCTGGGCCACGGCCCACTGCAGTTGGGCTGTGAAAGGTCATTAAAAATATGATTCATTTTTGCAAATATTATTTTTGAAATTATTTTTATTGTAAAATATTTATTGCACGGTTAAAAAATATATTTATAGTCCTAAGTAATAACCTATTGAGTGTTATGGACCTGTCACAATATTTTAGGAACCTTATACAGTTTATGATTGGAACATAGAATTAATTCTGTCTTGTGTGTACACCAAATATGTACAGAAATTTGGCCTTCCTTTATCCCCCTGCTTTCATTTCAATCCTGAATCTTAATAATAATAATAATAATAATAATAACAACAACAATATTATTAATATATTAATAATAATAATATATAATACATATATAATAATATAATATAAGAAGAATAATAGTAATAATATTAATTATTATTAATAATATATATTATTATTATACTATTATTAATATACAATGCATATATAATAATATAATAGAATAGAATAATAGTAATAATACTACTAATATTAATGATTATTATTAATATATAATAACAATATATTATTATATAATCTATGATGTAACAATAATAATAATTATTAATAATAATAACTAATAATATATTATTAGTGTTAATATTATTAAATTTTAATTTTTATAACATTATTATTATATATAATATATATAAATGGTATAAACTGGTTATTATTATTATAGAATAATAGAATATAATACGAATAATAATAGTAATAATATTAATTATTATTATTTATATATATTATATTATTATTAATACATAGTAGATATATAATAATATGGTTATTATTATTATATAATAATATATTGTTATTATATAATATTATTAATATATTATTATTATTATACAATAACAATATATTATTATATAATATATCATATAATAATAATTATTATTATTGTTATTATTAATTATTAATATATTATTATTGTTAATATTATTCAATTATTTTTTATAATAATAAATAATAATAATTGTAATAATTATAATAATACACTGGCTATTATTATTATATAATAATATACATATTATTACTATTATTATTATTATTATTATTATTATTATTATTATTATTATTATTATTATTATTATTATTATTATTATTATTATTATTATTATTATTATTATTATTATTATTATTATTATTATTATTATTATTATTATTATTATATAAGTGAAGTACTCTGAGAATGCAGCATTTTGTCTATGTACTGTTTATAGGACAAAGGTGGGATGCGGACATTTTTTAGATTTTCGAGCGGGCCCTGAGTTGGTAAAGTTTGGGAACCCCTGGTCTATATCATAACTCAGAGTTTTTTCTTCTTCCTGTCTCATCAGATCTGCACTCTTAAGCGCCAGGGTCGGACTCTGTTCTCGACCGTGCCAGAAAATGCGGAACATGAAGCTGGATCGCTGTTTGTCCAAGAGGTAAAAGCAACACATGAATCCGCCATCACGCTTGCCTGTGGTTTGAAAAGATGAAGCAGCGTGAAGAGAAGAAAACTCCCATTGAGGGCATGTTCATAAATGTTTGCCTCGCTATGAACCTCCCCGCCCTGATTGTAATGCACAGCAGATGGGAGTCCACTGTGATGCTGCACAACATGTCACTGCACACTTTGCTCAGGTCGTTTTTGGGTGTGGCTGCAGCACATTGTGCTTGAGTTGGATACAAATTGGAAATGTTCCACTTTTTACAGAGCTTTTGATTGATTTTTACAGAATACAAGTCTTACTTTTTCACTTTCTGTCTCCTCACAGTGTATCAAAACCTACAAGTCAGACTGGCATGTGGTCAATTACAAGTACGAGGAGTATTCCGGAGACTTTCGGCAGCTCCCTAAGTGAGTCTTTTGCTTGTCTTAGCAGGATGTTAAAAAAAATACAACCCAAGTTGACATGTGTTATACTGAAAATGCTTTATCCGGAGGCCTTGAAGCACACATGGAAATCTCACAACTGTATGTAACTCACACAGACTATGTGGGTGTGGAAATAAATGCTTATATAGATGCTTACCTCCTCCATTGATATCATGGGAAGGGCCAAAAAGGTTGCGTGGTGTCCAAAGGTGGGAACCTCAGCTGCAGAAGCTACATCTTGGCATGTGGAATTTCACCTCTTTGAGGGGGGGAAATAAGCCTGAGTGGGTGCGTGAGGTGGAGAAGCTCGATATAGTTCGACTCACCTAGATGTACAGAAGTCCAAGTACCAGTCCACTTGAGATGGTCTGGAATTTATTCAGGGCCTGAACATCGAAGTTGAACCTGGTAAACGAGAGGTTAGTTTAGGACCGGTCCTGACTGTTGTTTGAGTTTATGACGCAAAAATCAGTTCAGAATACTCACACTTTTTTGGAGTCCTTAGAGGAAGTCCTGGAGAGTACTCCTTCAGGGATTCCCACGTTCTGTTGGAGGACCTCGACACTAAGTGACCAAGTTACTGGTGTGTTGTTATTGGACTTTTGTGTTTGTTACAAGGACCTCCTCAATCCCAGTGACTAGTATTCCAATGAGGAAGCAGTGCCTTGGGACTCCATGGTGGGCTGTTGTATGAAAAACCTCCCCATGGGGGCAGGACCCAGTGGGTGGATGCTAGGAGTTCCTTAAGGCCTTAGATGCTGTGGATGTGTGTTTTGCTGACACAACTTTGCAGCATTGCTTCCTGGTAAGGACAATTCAGCGGTTCTAGAACCTCGGTTCTAGGTTTTCCGTTGGATAATCGAATCTCAGATTCAGGAGGAGCAGTCTGGTTTTCGTCGTGGTTGTCGGACTGTGGAACTGTGGATGAAATCTGTACTCTTTACAGTACCGGACCACCTAATTTTTCTCACTTTTTGGGTCACTGAGGTGGTTCATGTTGAATTCCTGTTGCCACATTACGTGTTTGGGAATAGTCATGTTTTTAATGAAGGTAACGTAACCGTAAGTTTTCATTAATCTTTAATTCCTTATTTATATGTATTGATTTGCATAACAAATATGCATGTAAAATTTTAATAGTAAATCAAACTGTAAAAACCCGTTTTGTGTCAACACTTGGGGCTTTCTGGAACCAATTAATTACATTTTACATTATTTCCAACATTTATTGCATTAGTGTTAGTTTCGGTGAAAGTCAGACCTGCTGGAATGAATTATATAATTAGAATTGTATATTATATCATATTTGTCTTTTTTATTTGAGAATTGTATTAATTGCCGAATTGTGTTCTCTTACTAAGAACAAAGGGAAGAAGTACATTTGAAACACTTATATGCTCGGACTACGTTAGCGTTAGCATAGCATTTCAGTATGTGGAATCAAACTATGGAATGGATTGAGTAAGGAAGTCAAACAATGCACAACGATGAGACAATTCAAGAAACAATACAAGCAGTTGATGTTTGCTAAATACAAGGATGAAGAGTCTTGAACCAGTCATGATGTGCTATATATATCACTATATTGACACTTACTATGGTACCCATTATGGCATTGGATGCTCATATAGCCTCGTACTTCGGTACATGACAAAAAATAAAATAAAAGAAAATTTTAAATAATTTTTAAAAATTAAAAAAAAATTAATAAAAAAACGTAAACTATATTAGGAAAGCAGGAAGTGAACAAATGTAACAGTTACTAATTGTAAAACTGCTATATATATCACTATATTGACAGTTACTATGGTACCCATTATGTCATTGTATGTCACCTCGTACTTCGGTACGTGACAAAAAAATAAATAAAAATTAAAAATAAAATAAAATAAAGCTTAAAAAATAACTTATAATTATATTAGGAAAGCAGGAAGTGAACAAATGTAACGGTTACTGATTGTAAAAGTACAATCAGAGGGGTGGAGGGATGGAGGGGTGGGATTTAATAAGCTTTGCTTCTTCCTACTCCTTTTGGACACGTGAAACTGTGAACTGATTATGGGATGCATTCAATTGTAATCTGATGCATGTTCAAATGAAATAAAACCATTACCATACTGAAAATAAACCTAACCCTGAACTTAAAATCGGGGTATACACCAAAACCGCTACAATCATAATTAATTAATTGATTCATTTTCTACCGCTTATCCTCAGTCATTAGACTGGTAGATGATTGCACTATGATCTAAGCAAGGGGTGCTCATTAAGTCGATCGCGATCTACCGGTCGATCGCGGAGGTGGTACTGGTCGATCGCTGGTCGATCATGGCGTGACATTAAAAAAATATCATCCCAGCATCAATGCCGTCACTTGATTGATATACAGGGCAGCCATTCAGATGACAACTGAATGTTGCCCTTCGGGCGACCAATCAAATCAAACAACGTCTCTAAGTGCAGCAGAACTTACGATGTCAGCCTATCATCCATCCCCGTTACTTGATTGACATACAGGACAACCAGTCAGATGACAATTTTGACCTTTAGGTCACCGCTCATGCGTAAACAACGATGCAAAGTGCTAAGCTAGTCGGCGAATTGCAAGATTTTAAGCCCTCGCTAAAGTTTATGGTCACTAAAATGAGTGAAGTAGCTGGACCAAGTAAAAAGGCAAAAACATATCACTTCCATACGGAATGGCAGGTGGACTTTTTTTTCACAATGTACATGAACATTTGGAAGTGTGCTTGAGGCTGGCTATCAGCAGCTACTGTCCGGACTATGCATCCCTGGCTGGTTCAATTCAGTGCAAGTCATCAAAGTAAACTCAGGTAATTACAAAAAATGTTAATAGTTAATTATGTGTGTTTTGCAATATTGGCTCATTTGGTTATGTAAGGTACATCAACATACATTGTACGTACAAATAATCCTCAATACATTTGAAAATAAATAGATGTTTTGCATTTTTGTAGTGGGTAGATCATTTTGACTCGGTCATTTTAAAAGTAGCTCGCATGCTGAAAAAGTGTGAGCACCCCTGCTCTAAGCCATGTGACAGAATATGCAGAATAATACATGTCCTGTTGACTGGTAAATTAATTTTCACCAATAAATGGACAACATTAATTCATTTTCATTGAGAAATATGTTACAAAAAATATTCAATTATGGAAAATGTTTTGATGTCGGATTGGTGGACAAAACAATGATGGATGAACGATGATGGATGGATGGATGAACTGCTGTGAGCTGGTCTGGACCTCAAGATGCAGATTCGAACTTTGAAACTAAAAAAATGTTTGTTTACAGCTGAGAGTTCCCACAAAAGGGTACAGCTGTGAAAAAGACAACACAAAACGAAAAACACCGTAGCAAAAGGCTAACAGGCAAAAGCAGGCACTTGGCAGAGGAACAAAAAAACGCTGCTGACAAAAAGGTCAAGCAGGGAAAAAAAAAAAAAAAACTAGACGAAGGTAAAACCAAGAAAAAACACAGTAGAATAACTCTAGCGGGCAAGTACTCACAAGACCAGGATAAAAGCCATAAAGCAAAAGTCCGGAAAGATCAACCACGTGGGCGAGCAGAGCGGATGGCGTGCAGCATGAGAAGCTTGTGGGACAATCTGGCATTGAACTGATGTGACAGCTGCGCTTAAATGGCCAAGCGCAAATTGGCCACAGGTGTGTCCCGTAGCGGTCCGCCGACGGTCCGCGGCAGCAAAGCGACAACACAGATCATGACGGTTGAATCAAGAATCTTCTTTGTCGGAGCGGCCATTGGGTTCTTGGTCAGCTTCCTGACACGCGTTGTTCTTGTTCTAGAGTTCTTGTGGTTCTGAACTTCTACCATTTACGAATGATGATAGCCACTTGGACCTTCAAAGCAGCTAAATAAGAAGAGACTAAACACATACAGTCAACATATACTCAAAGCCTACGAATGTGCTGTTAATGGACGCCTATTGGGGGTCCTTAAACCCCCAAAATAATCCCTGGTTTCATTCATTTTCTACCGCTTATCCTCACGAAGGTCGCAAGGGTGCTGGAACCTATCCCAGCTGTCTTCGGGCGAGAGGCAGGGTACACCCTGGACTGGTGGCCAGCCAATCACAGGGCACATATAGACAAACAACCATTCACACTCACATTCATACCTATTGACAATTTGGAGTCGCTAATTAACCTAGCATGTTTTTGGAATGTGGGAGGAAACCGGAGTCCTCGGAGAAAACCCTTGCATGCACCGGGAGAACATCCTATCCATCCTGGTCGCTCCCAATGAGAACCTCAGCATAATGTTATGCTGCTGTTTTTTTCCAGTTGTTTTTTAGTTTTCTTGTGAAATTATATTTTTAGAATTTGTGAATTCATTCATTCATTTTCGACCGCTTTTTCCTCACAAGGGTCGCGAGGGTGCTGGAGCCTATCCCAGCTGTCCTCGGGCGAGAGGCGGGGTACACCCTGGACTGGTGGCCAGCCAATCACAGGGCACATATAGACAAACAACCATTCACACTCACATTCATACCTTTGGAATTTGGAGTCACCAATTAACCTAGCATGTTTTTGGAATGTGGGAGGATACCGGAGTACCCGGAGAAAACCCACGCATGCACGGGGAGAACATGAAAACTCCACATACATACATAATACATAAATAAAATAATAATAAAACAGCAAATAAGAAAAACTTATAAAAAAACACATATAGTTGGTGGGTAGAGAAATTATTTTTTGTCAGATTCAAATGAACAGTATTAACATTTATTTAACCTTTAACATGAACATTAATGAAACATAACCTTTTTACCCATGTAGCAAGTTAGCATCGTTACATCTGGGAAAATCTTGTCAATTGTGTCCAGTGTGCACAAAGCTATCATTTCTGTCTTCATGATATCAATCTCACGCGGGCCGCACTAACATTAAACTTTCATATCAAGATGGGGGGCCTCAAACTAGCATCCCACGGACCGCATTTGGCCCGCGGGGCGCAAGTTTAAGACCACTGCCGTAAAGCTAAAGCTTGAGGGAAGGCAGAGAGCATAGCTACCTTACAGAGATGGCCGAGGGTGGACTTCAACCCAAGTCTCCTAGCTGTGAGGTCTGCGTGCTAACCACTCAACCACCATGCAGCCCTAATCCCTGGTTTCTTGCAGTTTATTGTTTAAGTGGATTTCCACTTTCCACCTTAATTAATGAAACTACAAATGAAGATGTGAATGTGAATGGTGCCATGTCAGTAACCAGTCCAGGGTGTACCCCACCTCTTGCCTGAAGTCAGCTGGGATAGGCTCCAGCATACCCCATGACACTAGTGAGGCATAAAAAATGGATGGATGGGCAAAAATAAAGAACTGAGAAGACGCTTTCAAAGATGTTGTGATGATATGTTGTATTCTACACCGGTCATTAGGTGTCAGAAATGTAAAAATAACTAAATAAACTAAATATATAATCCCAATGCATTATGTGAGTTTATATTCTGTTTTACTTATGTCTTATTTTCTGTTATTATGTCTACTTATTAGGTAATACGACTGTAAAGGTGGCTATAGGGGTGTTACAGTAAACCTCGGATATATCGGATTCAATTGTTCCCACTGGTTTTGTCCGATATAAGCGAAATCCGTTATATGCGTATACCGGAAAATGTCCGTTTTACGCATATATCGGATTTATATCCGGTATATGCGTAAATCGGATTTTATCCGTTATAAAAAGGCACTTCCTTGACTATGTTTCCAATGTACCTGGACGCGCAGGCAACGCTGCAAACGCTGCAAATGACGTCGTATAGCGGCCTGTCACGATTCGGCGAATCAGAGCGCCACGATGCGGCCATCCGATATATGCGAGGGAAATTTAATGGAAATGCATTGGAACGGGACTGGAGATTTTGTCCGAAATAGGCGAAATCCGTTATAAAAAATCCAATATATGCAATGAATTTTTATTGGAAATGCATTACAGAAAAATTGGTTCTTTTTTATCTGTCCGTTGTGAGCGAATTTCCGATATATCCGAGTCCCATATATCCGAGGTTTACTGTATTTCACTTATGGGGCGGAAATTCACTTATCACAGTTGATCTGAAACCAATTAATGAGGGATTACTGTATTCCACTTGGGAAAAAGGCTGTAACATAAACTGTGGATATAGTGAAAACGTTCCGAATGCAGTGTGTGAGAAAATACCAACGTCCTTGAAAGAGTCATTTTTTTTTTGCATGCTGAGAGATGATGAATATGTTGCAATTGTAATTATTGAAAGTAGTGTATTAAAGGAGTTGAAAACGACTTTTTCTTTCAGCAAAATATTACGACCAGAGAAACTGGTGGCCCACTTGTTTGAGGTGGATGAAGTTGCGGAAAAAGACGGGGTAAGAAATGTCCCTCTTTTTTCATGATACCAATAGAGACCAGATTAGCAAAGACATTTCTTTGGCAATTTCACTGCTGTGTTATTGTGCAATGTCAATAAAGAAAGTCTATTCATCCATCCATCTATTATGGTACTGAATGCTAATGAATAGAATTATTCCCGTTGATGTGGTTAGTGTTGTTTTCTTATTGTTTTAGAACAGGGGTGGGCAAACTTTTTGACTCGCGGGCCGCATTGATATAACAACATTTCCGGGGGGGCAGACTATATATTTTACACGTAACAGTCCACCTGGTATTATTGTATCTGTAAAATTGTCATGCAATCTGCTATTATTATTTACTATTTTATATTTATATTTAAATATTTTAAAAATAATAAAATATTATAATAATTAAAATAAAATTAAAATAATAATTATTATATTATTATTACGTAAAATATGCAAATATAACAATATTATTATATATAATTAATATAATAATTAGCATTAATATTCATTCATTCATTCATTCATTTTCTACCGCTTTTTCCTCATGAGGGTCGCGGGGTGCTGGAGCCTATCCCAGCTGTCTTCGGGCGAGAGGCGGGGTACACCCTGGACCGGTCGCCAGCCAATCACAGGGCACATATAGACAAACAACCATTCACACTCACATTCATACCTATGGACAATTTGGAGTCGCTAATTAACCTAGCATGTTTTTGGAATGTGGGAGGAAACCGGAGTACCCGGAGAAAACCCACGCATGCACGGGGAGAACATGCAAACTCCACACAGAGATGGCCGAGGGTGGAATTGAACCCTGGTCTCCTAGCTGTGAGGTCTGCGCGCTAACCACTAGTCCGCCGTGCCGCCATTAGCATTAATATAATAAATATAATAGTTATAATAATAATATAATAATTATTATTTTAATTTTTATTATTATTATGTGCTTGTGTCTCTTTTTTCAGGAGCACATTGTAAACAACAGACCATGTCAAACAACGAAATTGATACAACCATCAAAAGGTTGGCTCAGGCCATGATGCCAGGTTGTATGTTGAATTTAAATTAAATACTTTGGAAAGATTGGGCGTGCCGTATTCAAACACTTGGCGGGCCGGATGTGGCCCCCGGGCCGTAGTTTGCCCACCCCTGTTTTAGAACATTCTTGCAAATGCGTTCATGTGTCGTCTCTGCACTCCGTCCTGCAGGACACAGCCTCGCTTGGCGCTCACAAGGGAGGCGTGTCTAAACACGGCTGGCTGTACAAAGGCAACATGAACAGTGCAATCAGCGTTACTATGCGGGTGAGTAACAATGAATACATTCTCCACAACATCACCATTCTGGAGCATGGCTCCATGTAAGTGTGTGCTGGGTTTGAATTTGGGGTCTGCATGTTTGAATCGGACAGCCTTCAACTGTACTACCAGTACTGCTCCCAATAGACTATGTACATTTGTGCAATACTTTGTTTTTATATTCAGTATACTTATTCCAGACTCCATTCACTGTGCAATATTAAGCTCTAAGTGCAATATACTAGTTGCATGATTCTTGCTTTGGGTGTGAGAGGTCCTGGGTTCAATTCCCAGACGAACTCTCCCTGACCTCATTTAAGGGGCTAGTGGTGCAATGGATAACATGTCTGACTACGGATCACAAGATTCTAGGTTCGACTCCTGGCTAGCTTGGCATAAGTCTTTATAGACCATGAAACATAATGTTTTGCAAATTTCCCCACTGAGGGACGAATAAAGGCATCTTATTTAACTCACAAGCAAGATCTCATAGTGTATAGACTGGTCATATATTTCATGTCATATGTCATATTATCTTGCAAACTGTATTTGTATAGAACTCTGGGTAAACTTGTTAATTGGTAATGGTTTAATTTCATTTGAACATGCATCAGATTACAATTGAATGCATCCCATAATCAGTTCACAGTTCCACATGTCCAAAAGGAGTAGGAAGAAGCAAAGCTTATTAAATCCTACCCCTCCATCTGGTACTTTTACAATCAGTAACTGTTACATTTGTTCACTTCCTGCTTTTGTAATATATTTTAATTTTAATTTTAATTTTAATTTTAATTTTAATTTTAATTTTAATTTTAATTTTAATTTTAATTTTAATTTTAATTTTAATTTTAATTTTAATTTTAATTTTAATTTTAATTTTAATTTTAATTTTAATTTTAATTTTAATTTTAATTTTAATTTTAATTTTAATTTTAATTTTAATTTTAATGGTCTGCGCACTAACCACTCACATACACCGGCAACCTAGCATCACAATGTACCGTTTATTCCAGCATGCTAATTCATTTATGGTTTTATTTCATTTGAACATGCATCAGATTACAATTGAGTGCATCCCAATTTTAATTTTAATTTTAATTTTAATTTTAATTTTAATTTTAATTTTAATTTTAATTTTAATTTTAATTTTAATTTTAATTTTAATTTTAATTTTAATTTTAATTTTAATTTTAATTTTAATTTTAATTTACAATTGAATGCATCACATAATCAATTCCCAGTTCCACATGTCCAAAAGGAGTAGGAAGAAGCAAAGCTTATTAAATCCTACTCCTCCATTCTGGTAACTGTTACATTTGTTCACTTCCTGCTTTCCTAATATAGTTTAAGTTTTTTATTTTTTATTTTTTGTCACGTACCGAAGTAGGAGGTGATATGAGCATCCAATGACATAATGTGTACCATAGTAAGTGTCAATATAGTGATATATATAGCACATCATGACTGGTTTTGTTAATACTTGGGTTGTTCATATTGTTTATTTTTATATTGTGTATTTTGTACTGCTTCACTGATTCTGTTCAGTTGCTGCTGTGCAATGCAAATTTCCCCACTGAGAGACGAATAAAGGCATATCTTATCTTATCTTACCTCTTTGTGCAGCACGATGCTACAAATGCACACTTTTAGGATGCAGACCCTGAATTGAAACACCGCCAATGTACATGCCATATTTCACTATATTGATGGGCAGATGCATTATAATGTCCAACTCAGTCATCTGGAGTTGCTTTTTCAGGCTTTCTGAACAAAATGTGCAAGCCAGTGGGTGATTGTGTTATTATGTATATTATGTGTTATTTTCTCCACTGGTGTGGATGGAGATATCTTTAACACCAGTTCGGGGAAATTTAAGTTTTTTTCCAAATATCTGTTTTCTTGTGACAAATATATTTTTAGAGTAAATAATTTTCTTTAGTCTTTGTTTATATGTTTATGTTCCGGAGTTCCGGCAATCATACCAGGAAGCTAGTAATGGATAGTGTGATATTATATTCAATACAATACAGTACATTCTGTGTAACTGTGGCGACATAATTGATAACAATGTTTCAAAATGGGTCCACCTAACATTGAGGCAATATACAACATGCTAACAACCTGCAAGGATACAAAACAGAGATAAGCAACAATTAAAAATTTGTGTCCAGATGTTCCGTCCACAAGCAACATCATTTTGAGCGTGACTAGCATCAGATTTGTCCCGGAAATCCTGGGGTGACAGGATTCGGGCAGTTCATAATGGTGGAGATATTTTTATGTATGTATATTTAAATGTATTCTGCAGTCATTCAAAAGGAGGTACTTCCATCTGGCTCAGCTGGGAGATGGCTCCTACAACCTCAATTTCTACAAGGATGAAAATACCTCCAAGGAGCCCAAAGGAACCATCTTCCTCGACTCGTGTATCGGCGTCGTTCAGGTAGATTTAGATGTTGTAGCATTTGCAAGTGTGCTTAATGTTTTGTGTATGTTGAAGCGCCGAACAACTGGAGTCTGAGGCGGGGTGTCGAACAAACTCGGGAGCAAACTCGATTCTTTTACAGAACATCGACTCACACTCGTCACTCCGTGAGACACAACAGCACACTGAATACCACAACAGAGTGAGCTTCCATCATGCTCACTCCTCTGGGTGGCAACTACCCCCGATCAATAGTTCCGGGGTGAATTATGCACCGGCAACCACTAGGACCTTCAAAGCAGCTAAATAAGAAGGGACTAAACACATACAGTCAACATATACTCAAAGCCTACGAATGTGCTGTTGATGGACACCTATTGGGGGTCCTTAAACCCCCCAAATAATCCCTGGTTTCATTCATTTTCTACCGCTTATCCTCACGAGGGTCGTGGGTGTGCATTCATTTTTGGTGGGGTCAATGGGGGGTGCTGGAGCCTATCCCAGCTGTCTTCGGGCAAGAGGCAGGGTACACCCTGGACTGGTGGCCAGCCAATCACAGGGCACATATAGACAAACAACCATTCACACTCACATTCATACCTATGGACAATTTGGAGTCACTAATTAACCTAGCATGTTTTTGGAATGTGGGAGGACACCGGAGTACCCGGAGAAAACTCCAGAACATGCAAACTCCACACAGAGATGGCCGAGGGTGGACTTGTGAGGTCTGCACACTAACCACTCACATACACCGGCAACCTAGCATCACAATGTATCGTTTATTCCAGCATGCTAATTCATTTATGGTTTTATTTCAATTGAACATGCATCAGATTACAATTGAGTGCATCCCAATTTTAATTTTAATTTTAATTTTAATTTTAATTTTAATTTTAATTTTAATTTTAATTTTAATTTTAATTTTAATTTTAATTTTAATTTTAATTTTAATTTTAATTTTAATTTTAATTTTAATTTTAATTTTAATTCCACATGTCCAAAAGGAGTAGGAAGAAGCAAAGCTTATTAAATCCTACCCCTCCATCTGGTACTTTTACAATCAGTAACTGTTACATTTGTTCACTTCCTGCTTTCCATAATACAGTTTAATGTTTTTTTTTGTTTTTGTTTTTTTTAATGACTGGTTCAAGACTCTTCATCCTTGCATTTAGCAAACATCAACTGCTTGTATTGTTTCTTGAATTGGCTCATCATTTAGGTCAAACCTCAAATGTTTACAGTTAATACAACTGCAGTAAAGCCTCCATTTATTTTGGGGAAGATGATGTTGCGATTCGACGTTAAGACTTGTATTTTTATTTTTTGTCTTTATTTTCCAGAACAGTAAATTACGAAGGTTTGCTTTTGAGTTGAAGATGCAAGACAAGAGCACATTCCTTCTGGCCGCAGACAGCGAAATGGAGATGGAGGACTGGATCAGTACCCTGAACAAAATTCTTCATAGCACCTCTGAACAGGCCACGCATGAGAAACGTTACGAGGACTTCCAAGATGGTATGATTCTGCATATTTTTCAGAAACATTATTTATTATACAGTATATTAACATATCTATTTATTTTTAAGCACTTATCCTAGCTGACTTGCACACCTTAGACTAACAGTCAATCACAGCCTCGGGCACACAGGAAAAAAAACATCCTCACTATTATTCAAACAGGCACTGAATTGAATATTACTAGCTTGTCATTTATTATTAATTAGATATCTTATTAGCTATTACTAATTTGCTGTGCCGCCCACAATACAAAGCTAACACATGTGTTCTTTTCTAATATCCTATTTTATATTGGCCTAAATTTGATCGCTTTTAGTATCTTTAATGTACAAAATGTACCAAAATGGCCCCCCTGCGTTGTTTCATTTTACTATATGCATTTTTATTGTATTATTTTGAGAATTTTCTTCCCTGACAGTAGCAAAAATGAACTAAACTTTGACCTTGAACTGCAGCATCACGTAGCTAATGCTTTGTAGGCTTGCCAAAAATGGGAATTATGTCAACGTATGTCAAAGTAAATCCAAATAATCCATTCCAGACACCAAAAAATATTTTTTTGCAGTTGTAAAAAAAAAAAAAAAAAAGCACGTAGATTGAGTTACCAACACTTGCGATGCTATGTCTAGACCAGGGGTGGGCAAACTTTTTGACTCGCGGGCCGCATTGATTTAACAAAATTGACGGGGGGGGGGGGGGGGGGCATACTATACATTTTACACGTAACAGTCCACCTGGAATTATGATCATGATCCCAGGTTGCATATTATTAATAATAATAATACACTTTATTTGTATAGCACTTTTCAAAATACTCAAAGACGCTTTACAGAAAAATGGAGTTGAATAAAAGCAAGTAAACAGAGTAAAAGATACATTAAAATACAACATTCATTCGTTTATACGCAGTTAAAACATGGGAAAAAGCGGGGCACAGCAGTCAAGTTTAAAAGTTCATTCATTCATTCATTTTCTACCGCTTTTCCTCACGAGGGTCGCGGGGGTGCTGGAGCCTATCCCAGCTGTCTTCGGGCGAGAGGCAGGGTACACCCTGGACTGGTCGCCAGCCAATCACAGGGCACATATAGACAAACAACCATTCACACTCACATTCATACCTTTGGACAATTTGGAGTCTCCAATTAACCTAGCATGTTTTTGGAATGTGGGAGGAAACCGGAGTACCCGGAGAAAACCCACGCATGCACGGGGAGAACATGCAAACTCCACACAGAGATGGCCGAGGGTGGAATTGAACCCTGGTCTCCTAGCTGTGAGGTCTGCGCGCTAACCACACGACCCTGCGCCGCCAGTATAAAAAGTTAGACATTAAAAACAGATTTAAAGAGGTGGGTTTTTAGTTGTTTTTTGAAACTGGGAAGGTCAGGGTAAACACACAGCAAATGGGGCAAAGAGTTCCAGTAGAGTGGGGGCAGCAATGGAGAAGGCCCTGTCACCCCATTAAGTTTAAATGAAATACTTTGGAAAGAACGGGCGGGCCGTATTCTAACACTTGGCGGGCCGGATGTGGCCCCCGGGCCGTAGTTTGCCCACCCCTGGTCTAGACAACTGATAGTGTACAAGGAAAACTGACTGGTTTGTTTAACTTGTTTGATAACCAAGACCACATTTTCATTGCAAACTGAGTCGTATGAAACGTTGGGTGTTCGAAAACCAAGGTTTGACCGTACATGTCATTTCATGCAACACATTTGTTTTTCTGTAAGACAGAAACTGCCGTATTGTCATTCTTTATTTATACAGTCATTGCTGCAACCAATCAAGCTAAAAAAATGAATCTCTTGATCCGCAGAGGAGGATCAAGAAAAAGCAGACATCTGCTCTGGAAGTTTTCAAGACAGCTTTCAGGTAGAAATGTTTTCATCTATTAACTGGAGTTTGACTTTAAGCTAAACTATTTCATGTAAACAAACATCCGTGTTGACTAGGGATGTTCCGATCAGGGTTTTATGCTGCCGATACCGATAATCCATGAGTGAAATCGTCCGATACTGATACCAATATCGATAACATATATACACCGTAAATGTTAAATGTACTACTGGCTATATTCGGGGTCACCAAGTTTTTTTCTTGTGAGAGCAACTTTTACAAAATGAAAATGCCCAAGAGCTACTCATTTTTGTAATATTTATTTTCATATCTTATTTCAAAGCAAGCAAAGCTAATATGCTTGTTTTACCAGAACTTGAACAAAATGCTGGTATCCACAACTCACTCACAACTTCTAGTATTCTCACATTATTGCCGTTTTAAAGCAAATATTGACTGATATTGATACCGTGTTTTTATTCACTGATAACAGCCGATACCAATTGGTGACTGATTGAGTGGAGGACCCCTAGCGTTGGTTATTTCGAGACAAAAAAAAATTGAGGAAGCCATTTATTGCAAACGCGAATTAAAGTGAAATAATCTGTTCATTAGCTGATCAAAAGTTTAGGACCATAGCTCAAAAAAACCCTCTGAAAACCACCTAAAATAAAATTCATTCCAAAGGGCTAGTGGGACTGTTGCATTGGGTGGCGAAAAGGGGCGTCCATTGTCTGGAACTGATATTCATTTTAGTAAACTTCCCTTGCCATCCATCCTCAAATGTCCTCTATTGGATTTAGATCAGACGAACATACTGATGTGTCCATATGCCCTGTTGTTCTTCTTTAGTGACCTCGAATTCTAGGAGGAACTTTAGATTTGGACTTTAGATTTCCCCTAAGTTGTTGTTATTATGGCCGAGTGTGGCTGGCAAACAATAGGCCGTTAAAATATCTGGTGGCAGAACAAGATTTTAGTCACTGCTATTCCCGCTGAATAAGACAGTAGCCACGTATACATGGACCCAAATATTCCAATTCCATTCGGGTTATTGGCTCAAACGGAAAGAATCTAACCTTTGTATACACCTCATTCCGAAAGAAAAGTGCCAATCCGAATAAATATATAATCGGATTCACTGGGGTGGAATATTCCTTTCCCCAATCCGATTGAGGTATCTTGTACCCGCTCAATCGGAAAATTGTCAGACTGCGTTCTTCTTCTGTTGTTTATTGGCGGTTGGCAAGCAGCTTTAGTGTGCATTAGCGCCATCTGTGGAACAGAATCTAAACCCTTCTATACACCATTCACAAGTCCACTTTTATTCAAAAAGAAAATACATATCTAAATAAAACATATTACGGGGGGTGCTGGGGCCTATCCCAGCTGTCTTCGGGCGAGAGGCGGGGTACACCCTGGACTGGTGGCCAGCCAATCACAGGGCACATATAGACAAACAACCATTCACACTCACATTCATACCTATGGACAATTTGGAGTCGCTAATTAACCTAGCATGTTTTTGGAATATGGGAGGAAACCGGAGTACCCGGAGAAAACCCACGCATGCACCAGGAGAACATGCAAACTCCACACAGAGAAGGCCGAGGGTGGAATTGAACCATTGTCTCCTAGCTGTTTATTTATAAAATATTAGCAAGATTGAACTTTAGCTTTTCCTGTTCCCGGGTGCGTTCTTTCAGCGAATGCTGACATATGACGTAACACGCAGCTCGAGACGTTCTTCGATCTAAATTTCAAGATTAGACGAAGGAAAAACTGTCAATACGGAGTTATTCCAACAAGTGAAAGAAAAACTCGAGGAAGTCGGTATCACGTGATGTTGGTGTTTACGTTTTACTGCGCATGCCCCATTGACTATTCTGGTTGATTATAGCGACGCATGTACATAGACACGCGATTGGAATATTCCTTTCCATGTATACAGTAAACCTCGGATATATCGGATTCAATTGTTCCCACTGGTTTTGTCCGATATAAGCGAAATCCATTATATGCGTATACCGGAAAATGTCCGTTTTACGCATATATCGGATTTATATCCGGTATATGCGTAAATCGGATTTTATCCGTTATAAAAAGGCACTTCCTTGACTATGTTTCCAATGTACCTGGACGCGCAGGCAACGCTGCAAACGCTGCAAATGACGTCGTATAGCGGCCTGTCACGATTCGGCGAATCGGAGCGCCACGATGCGGCCATCCGATATATGCGAGGGAAATTTAATGGAAATGCATTGGAACGGGACTGGAGATTTTGTCCGAAATAGGCGAAATCCGTTATAAAAAATCCAATATATGCAATGAATTTCTGATATATCCGAGTCCGATATATCCGAGGTTTACTGTACCATTGCTTTCGAAATGGTCATTCGGAAAGATTCCATTCGGAAAGAGAAAAACTGCTCATGTAAACGTGGCTATTGTTTGGGTTAGTGATGTTAGGACATTGCTAGGTAATTAGCAATAACTATAAACTAGTTAGTTTGGCGTAGAAGTTTGTCTCCTAGTAAATTTCCACTAAATAATTACTAGTTCAGATGTTACAACGGCTATAACTGAGAGTGACATGTGGAGTTTATACTTTCTTCTCACCTTAGCCCATCAACAGCAGTACTCAGTTCCAACAATTCCAATCAATCACTTGGTGCATTCACAGAAACTATGTCAATCACAACACAAAAACTATAGCCGCAAAGTCATTGAAACGTGCAATTATAGCAAATGCAGTCAATGTTTCTCATATTTCTTGTCAGATTTTTGTAAAAGTTTCCTTCTTTTCAGACGGCCAGAGATATTGAGTTCAAAATGAGGAGCGAAGCCCGGCTGAAACTGTTTACTTTGGACCCTGAAACACAGGTGATGCTTAACGACGTGCTTGTTCTCTCGATGATTTGTGGGTGACACAGGTGCCTGTATCCACAGAAAGTGGACCTCACGAACACCGAACCAGATGTACGGCAATTTGAGGAGAAATTCGGGAAGAGGATCTTAGTCAACTGCCATGACTTGTCATTCAACCTGCAGGGCTGCGTCGCGGATAATCAGGAGGGACCGACAACGAATGTACGTCCCATTACAAAAGTCATAGACAATATCAAAGTCTGTTAATCGCCCATTTCGGACCATCGATGTTTTCTGTCTTTCATGAAAGGTGGAACCGTTCTATGTGGTTCTGTCCCTTTTCGACATTCAGAACAGCAGAAAAATCTCTGCTGATTTTCATGTGGATCTCAACCACCCTTTGGTGCGACAAATGTCGCCCAGTTCTGCTTGTGACCATGACTTGCACATTAATAGCGAGGGTATCTTAGCTAGGCTAAGGCTAGCCAATGGGTTCCCAGAGATGGCTCTCCGATACCCGAAACAAGGAGTGTTTTCAGTCACGTGTCCCCATCCAGAGATCTTCTTGGTGGCAAGGATTGAGAAGGTTCTCCAAGGGGGGATCACACACTGTAGTGAACCCTACATGAAGAGTTCCGACTCAACAAAGGTGCCCACATGACCGTGACACCATGATCTTGTTTTGTATTTATTTGTAGCATTGAAAAAATGAATGTCTTGTCCTGGCTAGATGGCTCAAAAAGTGCTGAAGAATGCAAAGATGGCCTGCAGTAGACTGGGCCAGTACCGGATGCCGTTTGCCTGGTCTGCAAGGTGAATTCAGTTCTTTCTTTTTTATAAACGTTATAGATATGAACATGTAAATGATACACCATAATGTCATTAATTTATTGCTATTTTTTTTTAATAAACCCCCAACCTAAGGCTCTCCGACCATGGAACATCCCCAGACCCCAGTTAGAGAATCATTATGGGGTGTAACAGTACACCATATTTATGTTTCGGTCCCTACCTCGGTTTTAAGTTAACGTTTCGGTTGATTTCCACTTGCATCTTACCCACTTATCTTCATTCGCTTCTGTATTTCACCGAGACAGACACAAGGTTTTCCAGGCTCTGTTTTTTTTTGGGCTTTGTCGCTAGCCTGAGCTGCACTGTATTTCGTTACCAAGTAGCCGCGTAGCGTGAAGTACACTTCCTGTCCCTCAGTCAATGTGTACCGTAAGGGCGAAACAGTACACCGATGTGCCGAACTGAAAGTTCCTCACCCAAAAATCTGATTACAAATAAATGAGAGAGGCGGGGTACACCCTGGACTGGTGGCCAGCCAATCACAGGGCACATATAGACAAACAACCATTCACACTCACATTCATACCTATGGACAATTTGGAGTCGCCAATTAACGTAGTATGTTTTTGGGAGGAAACCAGAGTCCTCGGAGAAAACCCTTGCATGCATGGGGAGAACATCCTATCCATCCTGCTCACTCCCAATGAGAACCTCAGCATAATGTTATGCTGCTGTTTTTTCCAGTTGTTTTTTAGTTTTCTTGTGAAATTATATTTTGAGTACCCGGAGAAAACCCACGCATATCACAGGGAAATCATGCAAACTCCACACAGAGATGGCCAAGGGTGGAATTGAACCCTCGTCTCCTAGCTGTGAGGTCTGCACGCTAACCACTCGACCGCCGTGCCGCCGCAAATATGTACTTTTCAAAAATAAAAACACTTCTTTATTTCTTTACTTTATTTGCCTTTTATTTAACCTACAAATGTGTCAGATCATTTTGCCTGACCCTGTACAATGCACATCTTCAAAGTTTAATGTTTATTTTCTCTCATCCACTCAAAGGTCAAAATTATTTTTGTAGTTATTTGTTTGACAGCCCTGACTGAATCGACCAATATGCGAACAATAGAAAAGTCGAAGGAGGTCAATGAAGTTCTAAGAAGATGAATTGGGAAAGTACAATCTATGTTGCTGGCTCATCACTTTGCTAAGGCCTGGAAAAAGAGGCCATGCTGTCACGTAGAATTCTCAGGGTGTTAAATCGATCGGAACAGGACTGTTCAAGTAACACCTCTCGTCTGAGTACGGTATCTCGCCTTTTTCACATGAATTAATGAAGCCTGCTTGGAAGAACAAAATGTCTTTTAAGACAATCTGTATAGCCTTGTTGTAATCCATTCAATGACCTGAGAAAACAATGACTTGGATGAATGTGGCTATTCACAGACAAGATTGTTAGCATGTTCAGGAACAACCTGGTACTGGAATGAACTGGAAACTGCTGGAACACAAGTGTCAATGTTGGTAATGGTAATGGTTTTATTTCATTTGAACATGCATCAGATTACAATTGAGTGCATCCCATAATCAGTTCCTAGTTCCACATGTCCAAAAGGAGTAGGAAGAAGCAAAGCTTATTAAATCCTACCCCTCAATCTGGTACTTTTACAATCAGTAACTGTTACATTTGTTCACTTCCTGCTTTCCTAATATAATTACATGTTTTAAAATAAAATAAAATAAAATTTAATAAATTGGAAATTTAATTAAATGAAATGATGATATATACATTCTCTTTGAAATCAGTCCATGCATACCTCTGAGAATGGGGGTAATGATCATTAAATTAAATTAAATTAAATTGAATTAAATTAAACTAAATTAAATTAAAAATAAAGTATTGGCTGACATTTTTAGCTAATTGGTTATTTTTAGCCTCATGAATTATTTTAGCTGTTTGAAGATGAACTATATCAGCAAGTTGAAGTATTTGTGATTTTAGAAATAAGGAGTTAGTATGTTCTCTGTAGGCGGCATTATGAATTATCCTTACTGACCTTTTTTGCAGTACATTTAGTAAGTGAAGATTTTATAGTTATTAGCCCATATTTCCACACAATAAGATATGGTAGAATCAGAGACCAGAGTGATTTCTGATTGAGAACAAATTTTGCTTTGTTCAATACTGAAATATTTCTGGCCACCTTATGTTGTATATTTGTAATATGAGGTTTCCAGATCATATTTTCATCTATTGTGAATAGAAGCTCAGTTTCAGCGGCAGATTACTATCACTGTCCTGCTCCACTGAACAACTAACTAGTTCCTTTCTCAATCCATTCCATAGTTTGATTCCACATACTGAAATGCTATGCTAACGCTAACGTAGTCCTAGCATATAAGTGTTTCAAATGTACTTCTTCCCTGAGATCATATTTCTCCTCTCTTGTAGAGAAGTATTGGATGACATTTTTAGCGATTTGGTTATTTTTAGCCTTATGCATTATTTTAGCTGTTTGAAGATGAACTATATCAGCAAGTTGGAAGTTTGAATTTGTGATTTTAGAAATAAGGAGTTAGTATGTTCTCTGTAGGCGGCATTATGAATTATCCTTACTGACTTTTTTTGCAGTACTTTTAGCGAGTGAAGATTGCTTTTATAGTTATTAGCCCATATTTCCACACTATAAATACAATATGGTAGAACCAGAGACCAGAGTGATTTCTGATTGAGAACAAATTTTGCTTTGTTCAATATTGAAATATTCCTTGCCACCTTATGTTGTATATTTGTAATATGAGGTTTCCAGGTCATATTTTCATCTACTGTGAATAGAAGCTCAGTTTCAGCGGCAGATTACTATCACTGTCCTGCTCCACTGAACAACTAACTAGTTCCTTACTCAATCCATTCCATAGTTTGATTCCACATACTGAAATGCTATGCTAACGCTAACGTAGTCCTAGCATATAAGTGTTTCAAATGTACTTCTTCCCTGAGATCATATTTCTCCTCTCTTGTAGAGAAGTATTGGATGACATTTTTAGCTAATTGGTTATTTTTAGCCTTATGCATTATTTTAGCTGTTTGAAGATGAACTATATCAGCAAGTTGAAGTATTTGTGGTTTTAGAAATAAGGAGTTAGTATGTTCTCTGTAGGCGGCATTATGAATTATCCTTACTGACCTTTTTTGCAGTACATTTAGCGAGTGAAGATTGCTTTTATAGTTATTAGCCCATATTTCCACACAATAAGATATGGTAGAACCAGAGACCAGAGTGATTTCTGATTGAGAACAAATTTTGCTTTAGTCAATACTGAAATATTTCTGGCCACCTTATGTTGTATATTTGTAATATGAGGTTTCCAGCTCATATTTTCATCTATTGTGAATAGAAGCTCAGTTTCAGCGGCAGATTACTATCACTGTCCTGCTCCACTGAACAACTAACTAATTCCTTACTCAATCCATTCCATAGTTTGATTCCACATACTGAAATGCTATGCTAACGCTAACGTAGTCCTAGCATATAAGTGTTTCAAATGGAGTTCTTCCCTGAGATCATATTTCTCCTCTCTTGTAGAGAAGTATTGGATGACATTTTTAGCTAATTGTTGACGGTGAAGCCAGTTTTACACAACCCCTGCTCTGAAATCAAAAGCCCAAAACGTCTCCTGCTCATGATGAATACATGTAAACGTGGAACCAGAACTGTACTTCTTGTGATCGGTGATGTTCTACTCAGACGACATAATCAGCGTAATTGTGTTGTCTCTTCACAGGCCCGTGTTTATTGACGCATCAGGAACTTTGGACAAAAGTGCTCGTTTCTCTGCTCTTTACCGACAAGACAGCAGCAAACTGTCAGATGAGGACATGTTTAAACTGCTGGCTGACTTTAGAAAGTAAAAAGTCTTCTTCGCTCCTTCGTGTCTCCATCCCTGGAAGATTTTGCTACCATGATTATATTTCTATTCTCCCAACAGACCAGAGAAAATGACCAAACTTCCAGTGGTGCTCGGGAACTTGGATGTAACTATTGACTGTGTGGCTCAAGATACGACCAGTAAAGCCGCTGACTTCACCAAAAATAAAATAACCCACTAACTCAAGCAAAGCTGACATTGAAACATCTTCTTACAATCTTCTTACTGCAGATTGCGTCACTTCCTCCTACATCCCGGTGAGGAACTTTGAAGGAAACGGGCCTGGTAGCGCCCTCCTGGAAGTGGAAGAGTTTGTACCCTCCATCGCCAAATGCTCCCAACCCTTTACCACCTATAAAAATCTTCTTTATGTCTACCCGAAGCACCTCAAATACGATGGGCAGAAATCTTTCCCTAAGGTACATATTGAATGTGTCGACAAGCATTTATGTCGACGTGAGTCAGCCGGCACGAAACGAGGAATACTGTGTCATGTCTTTTTGTAGCAGCCATCTTTTTCCAGTTGTATTTCTTGTCTAATGTCTTCCTCAGGCAAGGAATATTGCAGTTTGCATTGAATTCAGGGATTCTGACGAAGAGGAAGCCCAGCCGCTAAGGGTAGGTTGATGTCTTTTTGTTTCTGTCTTTTATGTCTTGTGTTTTTGAAAAAACGTGTCGTGCAGATGACATCACTGTCAAAGTGATCCCTGTTTCAAGAACGTAATATGTATACATGAACTGCTCAGAGAGGAAGGCACAGGGAAAATATTATATGACCAGTATTAGAAAGGCAATAGTCAGGCCATGGTAAGGTGATAATTATGTTGTTTCATAAAAAATAGGCCTCATAATGCTGTTGTCATGCAAAAAAAAATTGCCTTCCCTTCAGAATATTTTTGTTTTTCTCCAGGATACATGATATCAAACAGTATTGTTCGCAATTGTCTTTTTTTAATATGTTTATTTTTACTCGTTGTGTAGCTTTTCTGCGTTCTCCCCTGAACAAAATACAGTCGTACTACAGTAAACCTCGGATATATCGGATTCAATTGTTCCCACTGGTTTTGTCCGATATAAGCGAAATCCGTTATATGCGTGTACCGGAAAATGTCCGTTTTACGCATATATCGGATTTATATCCGGTATATGCGTAAATCGGATTTTATCCGTTATAAAAAGGCACTTCCTTGACTATGTTTCCAATGTACCTGGACGCGCAGGCAACGCTGCAAACGCTGCAAATGACGTCGTATAGCGGCCTGTCACGATTCGGCGAATCGGAGCGCCACGATGCGGCCATACGATATATGCGAGGGAAATTTAATGGAAATGCATTGGAACGGGACTGGAGATTTTGTCTGAAATAGGCGAAATCTGTTATAAAAAAATCTGATATATGCAATGAATTTTTATTGGAAATGCATTACAGAAAAATTGGTTCTTTTTTATCTGTCCGTTGTGAGCGAATTTCCGATATATCCGAGTCCGATATATCCAAGGTTTACTGTATCTGCAAATACTACTCACTTGAAGGACTTTCCAGATGCCATTCATGCATAAACTAAACTGTTATGGTCGCAGTATTGACCCCTGAGGTACGCCGCAAACTATACCCAGATATTTATAATTTATCACTTGATAGCACTTGGTTGATGAGGTAGCTGGTTATTGGGAACTGTAGTCAAGTTCCTCAAGTTGACCACATGTGGCCTTGATAGTCATATATATATATATATATATATACGCACACACACATATACACATATATATGCAAAGCAAAGCTAAACTGTTGAATGTGCTCCAATAAACAAATAAACAAGATTTGTATATGTATATATTAGGGTGCATCAAATTTGAATGGGAAATTTTTAATTCATAATATCAATTTGTCTGGCGGGGCGGCACGACGGTCTAGTGGTTAGCGCGCAGACCTCACAGCTAGGAGTCCAGGGTTCAATTCCACCCTCGGGAGTTTGCATGTTTTCTCCGGGTACTCCGGTTTCCTCCCACATTCCAAAAACATGCTAGGTTAATTGGCCACTCCAAATTGTCCATATGTATGAATGCGAGTGTGAATGGTTGTTTGTCTATATGTGCCCTGTGATTGGCTGGCCACCAGTCCAGGGTGTACCCCGCCTCTCGCCCGAAGACAGCTGGGATAGGCTCCAGCACCCCCGCGACCCTGGTGAGGAAAAAGCGGTAGAAAATGAATGAATGAATTTGGCTGGCATTCCATTTTTTTTTTCTAATGAACATAAAAATGTCTTTTGCAAAATTTTGAGGAAATCCATTGAGATTTAGGGGTGCCACCTCACACATAAACTTTTGTAAAATTTCAGAAAATGTGCAATTTCTAGTCTAATTGCCAAAAAGTTGACCTGGAAATGTTGAGTACAATGAACTTCTATACAGCATCATTTTCTATAGGGTTATCAAAGGGGGCCCAGACCAAACACCAAGCTGTGACTGCTAGTCTGAAAGGAACTAGTTGTTGAGGGCAAATAATAAAATAATAAATGTGTACAAATAAAAAAAAACAAGTGTATATCAGATTATGTAGGACTACAGTACTACTCTCAATAAATATGCGGCATAAGCAATACTGTCTACTCTATATTACTATTGTTGATGTTATGCTTGCTCAGCTATTAGCTAACTGTCATTAGCAAACTGTAGCTAGCTAATGTTAGCCACAATAGAGGCAATGAACAATAAACAGTGTCTAAAATAATAAATGGACACGTTTATATCAGATTATGTAGGACTACAGTACCACTCTCAATAAATATGAGGCATAAGCAATACTGTCTACTCTATATTACTGTTATTGATGTTATGCCTGCTCAGCTATTAGCTAACTGTCATTAGCAAACTGTAGCTAGCTAATGTTAGCTACCGTAGAGGCAATGAGCACTAAATACCTATAAATATGACTACAAATCATTCAAATCACAAAGACAAAACCACAAATTTACTGGTAATATATAATAGGAGTATAAATACCAACAAAAACATAAAGATCACCTCAGAGTTCTTGAGCTGCAGTCTTTGCTGACCTCAAATCTCCATGGCGACCACGACCATTGACATATGACATATATTGGAACACTTTTAGTATCCAAAATATATCAAAATTCAATAATTGTGTTTTTTGATGCGCCCTAATATATATATATATATATATATATATATATATATATATATATACTTCATTATATACAGCGATATGTACACAAAGGATAAACATCAATATGAGTACAGCTAGCATAATAGCTACAATCTTCAAGTTAGCCACAGCTAGCACCACACTTAGCAAACCTATACGTAAACGGTCGTAATATTACATTTCTCATGCCTTACAATGATTTAAATGATGTTATATGTTACTTATAGATATATAGTCTCCAAGGAAGAAGCGGAGTTGACTTGGTATTTCGTTATTACGAGTAAAACAGCGTTTTTGGCGATGGTTCGAGTTGAACAGCAGTCAACATATATACAATGGATTATTGCATCCACCAGGTGTCGCCAAATCAACAGCCAAACAATTGTATATAACATGTTAATGTCAACACATATATATTTGGATTAATTAAGATATATTGAATCTTGTGCTCTTTCCTATTTCCATCAGTGCATCTACGGTCGTCCCGGAGGTTCCCTATTCACCCGGCAGGCATATGCGGCTGTCTTGCACCACCAACAGAACCCTGAGTTCTACGATGAGGTGAACTTTTCTTCTCACTGCAAACTATGCCAGTTTGGTTAAAATGGAGAGACCCGATCTTCATGAGCAATGCCGTACATGAAAATATAACAAGAACCCTCAACATTTTTTCGTGTAACCCAGATAAAGATGGAGCTGCCAACTCATCTGCACCAAAGGCACCATCTTCTGTTCACCTTCTATCACATTAGCTGTGACAGCAACGGCAAGAAGAAAGATCTGGTGGAGACTCCAGGTAGGCATCTCCCAATAAACAACATAGCAAATACACAATATTTATTCCACATTTTTTATTTCTTGGAACCCATTCATTGTCTTGTTCTTTGGTTGCACCGTGAGAAGATTTAAGGGAGGCGTTTGGTTTGATGACCTGTTGGTTTTTGTGTTGGAGCGCCAAAGTAGACACTGTACTGTACGGTTCAGCGGTACCAGAACCTGACAGTGATAAGTGAAATTCAGTGAAGTAAGATTTCTTATCTATAAATGGAATATTGTTGTTGTTAGAGCCTAAGAAACCTGTTTAGGAGTTTCCAAATACATTTTTTATTATTTCTACTCACCGCTACTCACCTTGCCCTCCCTGAGAGAGACAACTTGGATACAGAAACAATAAAAATTGATGGGATTTTTTCAAAATGCAATTCAATGGGATTGAACTCGGTTTTCCTAGCTGTGAGGTCTGCGGGCTAACCACTCGACCGCCATGCAGCCCACGATTAATAATTAAACCATCAAATTAAGCTCACCTAAAAACTGCTGAGAAAACTGTACGATTAATCGGTACCAGATCTGACAGTGATAAGTGAAATTCAGTGAAGTAAGATTTCTTATTTATAACTGGAATATTGTTGTTGTTAGAGCCTAAGAAACCTGTTTAGGATTTTACAAATACATTTTGGTTTGTTTCTTTTGGCTTTTTTCTTCCCCCGGGTCTCCTAGCTGTAAGGTCTGCGCGCTAACCACACGACCACCGTGCAGCCTAGACGACAACATATTGTCATATATTAAAAAAACACATTTTCACTGTACTTTTCTTACAAGTATTGTTAAAATCTTGTGTCCCATGACACCCCAGTAATAATGGTAATGGTTTTATTTCATTTGAACATGCATCAGATTACAATTGAGTGCATCCCATAATCAGTTCCCAGTTCCACATGTCCAAAAGGAGTAGGAAGAAGCAAAGCTTATTAAATCCTACCCCTCCATCTGGTACTTTTACAATCAGTAACTGTTACATTTGTTCACTTCCTGCTTTCCATAATACTGTTTTTTGTTGTTTTTTTTTAATAATGCACCTCGTACCGAAGTACAAGGTGATATGACCATCCAATGACATAATGGGTAGTAACTGTAACATTTGTTCACTTCCTGCTTTCCATAATACAGTTAAAGTTTTTTTTTGTTTTTTTTTTTGTCGGGCTGCATGGTTGTCTAGTGGTTAGCGCGCAGACCTCACAGCTAGGAGACCAGGGTTCAATCCCATCCTCGGCCATCATAGAGATGTTGTGGTGATGTTTGGATTATCATTATTTAATATTTATTATAGGCTGCACGGCGGACGAGTGGTTAGTGCGCAGGCCTCACAGATAGGAGACCCGAGTTCAAGTCCACCCTCGGCCATCTCTGTGTGGAGTTTGCATGTTCTCCCCGTGCATGCGTGGGTTTTCCTCCCACATTCCAAAAACATGCTAGGTTAATTGGCGACTCCAAATTGTCCATAGGTATGAATGTGAGTGTGAATGGTTGTTTGTCTATATGTGGCCTGTGATTGGCTGGCCACCAGTCCAGGGTGTACCCGGCCTCTCGACCAAAGACAGCTGGGATAGGCTCCAGCACCCCCGCGACCCTCGTGAGGAAAAAGCGGTAGAAGATGAATGAATGAATATTTTTTTGTCACGTACCAAAGTAGTAGGTGATATGAGCATCCAATGCCATAATGGTTACCATAGTAACTGCCCATATAGTGATATATATAGCACATCATGACTGGTTCAAGACTCTGTCAGGATGCCGTCATCAAGGTAAACACAGAAAACTATCCCATTCATCCCATAGTTCATCCCATTTTGTTGGATTTTGGGTTCTCCCAGAAGGAATTTCATCACAACACAACAATCGTTGTCACTATAGTATTCTGGCTCTGATATAACGTACTTGCGTGAGTATGGTATACGTATATTCTGAATACCTAAAATTGGTATTTTTGATAATTTTGCCTTTTTTATGCTTGAAAATGCCTAATTTAAAAATCAGATTTGCTTAAATATGCATATTTTTGAGTAATAATCAGCTGTAGGGACTGTGATGTGTTTAGTGAATATATTTGGGGGAACCGTGAATGAGTCATGCCGCGAAAGTCGAAGCGCCAAATGGACGGGAGGACGGCTGTATCCATCATCATTATCATCATCGAGCGTGGCCAGACAGTGCAGCGAAGGACAGCAGTTGATTTCAAAGCACTCAGACTTCATAACAATTACTTTGCTCCGTCGCTCATTTTGGCCTATTTATGTCCAACTCAATTAAGTCAGTATCGCTTTTCCCAGGATTCACAGTTTTGTCGTCTCAACTAATGAGGGCGGCCACCTGGAACGGAGCTGCCCTCTTGGGCTTGTTTGAAACTTAAAAAAAAAAAAAATGTAATGAATAAAACTCAGTGTCAAAAATGACAGTTATCTTTGATGGGCACTGTAGCGCAATGGCGTCAGTCATAGTAACCGTAAAACCTGGTCCGCTCTGCTCCACAGTGGGCTCAGCCTGGTTGCAGAGTCGTAATAGGGTTAGGGTTTAGGGTTGGTTTTGTTTGTTGTAGTGCCAGTACTGTACGATTAATCGGTACCAGATCTGACTGTGATAAGTGAAATTCAGTGAAGTAAGATTTCTAATTTATAAATGGAATATTGTTGTTGTTAGAGCCTAAGAAACCTGTTTAGGATTTTCCAAATACATTTTTGTTTGTTTCTTTTGGCTTTTTTCTTACGGAGTCATTGGAGCCAAAGTACTGTACTGTACGATTAATCGATACCAGATCTGACAGTGATAAATGAAATTCAGTGAAGTGAGATTTCTTATTTATAAATGGAATATTGTTGTTGTTAGAGCCTAAGAAACCTGTTTAGGATTTTCCAAATACATTTTTGTTTATTTCTTTTGGCTTTTTTCTTGTACGATTAATCAATACCAGATCTGACTGTGATAAGTGAAATTCAGTGAAGTAAGATTTCTTATTTATAAATGAAATATTGTTGTTGTTAGAGCCTAAGAAACCTGTTTAGGATTTTCCAAATACATTTTTGTTTGTTTCTTTTGGCTTTTGTCTTACGGAGTCATTGGAGCCAAAGTATTGTACTGTACGATTAATCGATACCAGATCAGACAGTGATAAGTGAAATTCAGTGAAGTAAGATTTCTTATTTATAAATGGAATATTGTTGTTATTAGAGCCGAAGAAACCTGTTTAGGATTTTCCAAATACATTTTTGTTTGTTTCTTTTGGCTTTTTTCTTGTACGAATAATCAATACCAGATCTGACTGTGATAAGTGAAATTCAGTGAAGTAAGATTTATTATTTATAAATGAAATATTTTTTGTTAGCGCCTAAGAAACCTGTTTAGGATTTTCCAAATACATTTTTGTTTGTTTCTTTTGGCTTTTTTCTTGTACGATTAATCGGTACCAGATCTGACAGTGATAAGTGAAATTCAGTGAAGTAAGATTTCTTATTTATAAATGGAATATTGTTGTTGTTAGAGCTGAAGAAACCTGTTTAGGATTTTCCAAATACATTTTTGTTTGTTTCTTTTGGCTTTTTTCTTGTACGATTAATCAATACCAGATCTGACTGTGATAAGTGAAATTCAGTGAAGTAAGATTTCTTATTTATAAATGAAATATTGTTGTTGTTAGAGCCTAAGAAACCTGTTTCGGATTTTCCAAATACATTTTTGTTCGTTTCTTTTGGCTTTTTTCTTACGGAGTCATCAGAGCCAAAGTACTGTACTGTACGATTAATCGGTACCAGATCTGACAGTGATAAGTGAAATTCAGTGAAGTAAGATTTCTTATTTATAAATGCAATATTGTTGTTGTTAGAGCCTAAGAAACCTGTTTAGGATTTTCCAAATACATTTTTGTTTGTTTCTTTTGGCTTTTGTCTTTTACGGAGTCATCAGAGACAAAATACTGTACTGTACGATGAATCGGTACCAGATCTGACAGTGATAAGTGAAATTCAGTGAAGTAAGATTTCTTATTTATAAATGGAAAATTGTTGTTGTTAGAGCCTAAGAAACCTGTTTAGGATTTTCCAAATACATTTTTGCTTGTTTCTTTTGGCTTTTTTCTTGTACGATTAATCAATACTAGATCTGACTGTGATAAGTGAAATTCAGTGAAGTAAGATTTCTTATTTATAAATGGAATATTTTTTGTTAGCGCCTAAGAAACCCGTTTAGGATTTTCCAAATACATTTTTGTTTGTTTCTTTTGGCTTTTTTCTTACGGAGTAATCAGAGCCAAAGTACTGTACGATTAATCGGTACCAGATCTCACTGTGATAAGTGAAATTCAGTGAAGTAAGATTTCTTATTTATTAATGGAATATTGTTGTTTTTAGAGCCTAAGAAACCTGTTTAGGATTTTCCAAATACATTTTTGTTTGTTTCTTTTGGCTTTTTTCTTGTACGATTAATCAATACCAGATCTGACTGTGATAAGTGAAATTCAGTGAAGTAAGATTTCTTATTTATAAATGGAATATTGTTGTTGTTAGAGCCTAAGAAACCTGTTTAGGATTTTCCAAATACATTTTTGTTTGTTTCTTTTGGCTTTTTTCTTACAAAATAAGATATATAAGACATAAATAAGATTATATTACATACATATATTACATTACATATTTATATATTGGAAAATTTAGCCAGACTCAATGTATTTGCTCTGCTCCACAGTGGGTTCAGCCTGGTTGCCTCTACTCAGAGATGGCAGAGTCGTCATGAATGAACAGCATCTAACCGTGGCTGCTCATTTGCCCGCCGGCTACCTCAACTGTCAGGATGCCGTCATCAAGGTAAACACTGAAAACTACCCCATTCATCTCATAGTTCATCCCATTTTGTTGGATTTTTGGTTTCTCCCAGAAGGAATTACCTCACAACACAACAATCGTTGTCATTATAGCATTCCGGCTCTGAGATCAAGTGGGTCGACGGAGGAAAACCTCTGTTCAAAGTCTCAACACATCTTGTTTCCACAGTCTACACTCAGGTATCATCTGAAAAATAATAATAATAATAATCATATCAAGAACACACACAGGCACACAGACCTTTACCAACATTCCCAGCAGAAATATTGATATCATTATGAAATATGACTCTGGATTCTCATATATGCCTTCAGGACCAGCACTTGCACAACTTCTTCCACCACTGTCAAAGCATGGAGATGTCAGAACAAGCATCAGAGGGTGGTCTGGTGAAATTCCTTAAGGTGGGACATCTGAGAACATGCATGGGCAAACAGACCCCAGGCCATATGCTGTATAAACATTTTAGTCAAACCATTTCAATAATTCAAAAGCTTTCTGAAATGAGAGGCTCTGTTGGACCCAAAATATATATTATACATATATTCTCTCTGGAAATAGGTCATTTCTCCAACACTTCTCATTCACTCCAAGTGGGTAATCAATTATAAATGTGTGATAATACTGGTAGAATGTACAGCGCCACAGTTTTTATAATGTTTATGTCATTATGCTTCATTGATCATATTTTATTGCTAGTATGGACAAATTACCTACTATGATTAATACTTCATTCATTCATTTTTGGTGGGGTCAATGGGGGGTGCTGGAGCCTATCCCAGCTGTCTTCAGGAGGCGGGGTACACCCTGGACTGGTGGCCAGCCAATCACAGGGCACATATAGACAAACAACCATTCACACTCACATTCATACCTATGGACAATTTGGAGTCGCCCATTAACCTAGCATGTTTTTGGAATGTGGGAGGAAACCGGAGTACCCGGAGTACCCGGAGTACCCGGAGTACCCGGAGTACAAGGAGTACCCGGAGTACAAGGAGTACCCGGAGTTTGTATGCACGGGGAGAGCATGCAAACTCCACACAAAGATGTCCGAGGGTGGAATTGAACTTGTGTCTCCTAGCTGGGAGGTCTGGGAGGTCACCGCCGTGTAGTCCACGATTAATAATTAAAGCATCAAATTAAGCTCACCTAAAAACCGCTGAGAAAACCCTCAGCTTGAAGTATTTTCATTTAAATTCAAAATATTATTGTGACTATTTTGATTCACCGCTACTCACCTTGCCCTCCCTGGGAGCTGATGCTACACAATGAAAGCCAATTAGTGTCCACTTCAGGGTGTGACTCCCCATTTGTTACCCCTCCACTGGTCAATCACAAGAAGCCCAAAGTATAAAAACAATTTTTTTATAAAAAAAAACAACTTGGATACAAAAACAATAAAAATAATATTGACTGGATTTAAAAAAAAAAAAAGTTTGGCAGTCCTTAAACGCACCATAGTTGCTGTTAGACAGACACAAAAGTGAAACTAATAACGTTTGGTAAGTGTGTGAGGCATATTTAGGGCTTAAACCCGAAGTAAACAATGGCAATTTAAGAGAGAAGGGAAGCGTTCTTAAATAATAAATAATAAATAATAAATAATAAATAATAAATAATAAATAATAAATAAAAAATAAAAAATAATAAATAATAAATAAATAAATAAACAAACAACAAACAAACAAATACATAACAATTTAAGAGAGAAGGGAAGCGTTCTAATAAATAATAAATAATAAATAATAAATAATAAATAATAAATAATAAATAATAAATAAATTATAAATAAATAAACAAACAAACAAATAAATAAACAACAAACAAACAAATAAATAACAATTTAAGAGAGAAGGGAAGCGTTCTAATAAATAATAAATAATAAATAATAAATAATAAATAATAAATAATAAATAATAAATAAATGACAATTTAAGAGAGAAGGGAAGTGTTCTAATGATAAATAAATAAATAAATAAATAAATAAATAAATAAATAAATAAATAAATAAATAAATAAATAAATAAATAAATAAATAAATAAATAAATAAATAAATAAAGTCACTTTTACTGCAAAGGTTGATCCAAAATGGGTGAAGAACGTCAAGGCTAGTCGGAGAGTTTGGAGGGGGAGCAAAACAACCGCCAAAAAAAAATAGAGTATGTTTCCTCTTAGAGTCTCCATGCCGTGGAGGGCCACATCATGGTGAACTTCCTGCCCACCATCCTCAACCAGCTGTTCTGCATCCTCACCGGCGCCTCGCATGAAGATGTGGCCGTCAATGTGACAAGGTAAGGCCACACCCACTAGCAGCATTTTCGGCACTGTTCTGGTTTTCAGCATCCGTTTCTCTGTAGGGTGATGGTTCATGTGGTGGCGCAGTGCCATGAAGAGGGACTTGGACATTACCTGAGGTCTTATGTCAAGGTTGCATCTTATGGTTATACATACTACATATATATACGTATATATCGTAGGGAAAATAACCATTGGATCCTCTGATTTTGTAAGTTTTTAAGACATTAACCCTTAGATACATAAGTGGGTCAAAAATGACCCGGTCAGGTTGTTTTCTTGAAATATCTTCGTAATGAAAAATTTTTATCATTTCATATTCCAGGTATTCCTCAAAAAACATGTTTTTGATATCATGCCATTCAAATTTTTAACTTACCTTTTATACATTTTAAGAAATTTTAGTTTTTGTGTTACTACCCCAACCTTCCATAAGTGGGTCAAAAATGACCCGGTCAGGTTGTTTTCTTGAAATATCTTCATAATGAAAATTTTTATCATTTCATATTCCAGGTATTCCTCAAAAACATGTTTTTGATATCATGCCATTCACATTTTTAACTTACCTTTTATACATTTTAAGATTTTTTTTATTTTTTTGTTACTACCCCAACCTTCCATAGGTGGGTCAAAAATGACCCGGTCAGGTTGTTTTCTTGCAATATATTCATAATAAATTTTTTTTATAATTTCATATTCCAGGTATTCCTCAAAAAACATGTTTTTGATATCATGCCATTCACATTTTTAACTTACCTTTTATACATTTTAAGAAATTTTTGGTTTTGTGTTACTACCCCAACCTTCCATAAGTGGGTGAAAAATTACCTGGTAAGGTTGTTTTCTTGAAATATCTTCATAATAATTTTTTTTATCATTTCATATTCCAGGTATTCCTCAAAAAACATATTTTTGATATCATGCCATTCAAATTTTTAACTTACCTTTTATACATTTTAAGAAATTTTAGTTTTTGTGTTACTACCCCAACCTTCCAGAAGAGGGTAAAAAATGACCCGGTCAGGTTGTTTTCTTGAAATATCTTCATAATGAAAATTTTTTTATCATTTCATATTCCAGGTACTCCTCAAAAAACATGTTTTTGATATAAAGCCATACAAATTTTTAACTTACATTTTAAGAATTTAAAATTTTTGTGTTACTACCTCAACCTTCCATAAGTGGGTCAAAAATGATCCGGTCAGGTTGTTTTCGTGAAATATCTTCGTAATGAAAATTTTTTATTAGTTCATATTCCAGGAATTCCTCAAAAACCTGTTTTTGATATAATGCCATTCAAATTTTTAACTTAGCTTTTATACATTTTAAGAAATTTTAATTTTTGTGTTACTACCCCAACCTTCCATAAGTGTGTCAAAAATGACCCGGTCAGGTTGTTTTCTTGAAATATCTTCGTAATGAATTTTTTTTTTTTATAATTTCATATTCTAGGTATTCCTCAAAAAACATATTTTTGATATCATGCCATTCAAATTTTTAACTTACCTTTTATACATTTTAAGAAATTTTAGTTTTTGTGTTACTACCCCAACCTTCCATAAGTGGGTCAAAAATGACCCGGTCAGGTTGTGTTCTTGAAATATCTTCATCATGAAATTTTTTTATCACTTCATATTCCAGGTATTCCTCAAAAAACATGTTTTTGATATCATGCCATTAAAATTTTTAACTTACCTTTTATACATTTTAAGACATTTTTGGTTTTGTGTTACTACCCCAACCTTCAAAAACTTCAAAAATAATCACGGGATCAAATAGTTATTTCCCTCGTTGTACACAAAAGTTTTTGCTCAACTTTGTTTTTTTTTGCACAGTTTGTTTTTAAACCAGAGTCGGACTCTTCTACCAATGTCAAAACTGTTCACGAGGAGTTGGCCAAAGCCATGACGGCCATTCTGAAGCCTTCAACCGATTTCCTAACCAGCAATAAGCTCCTGAAGGTACTTTGAAAAGTCGACCTTAAAAGCTAGGAAGTACTTCTCAAATACAGTATTTACAGTCAAACCTCCAGATAACATAACAAGCTAGTCTGTTTGCTTTGTACAGTATTATACTTGTACTATATTTTGTGTGTATGTTTGTTTTTTGCACCTTGTGACATGAATAACTTTGTTTTTCAGCACTCTTGGTACTTCTTCGAAGCCCTTGTCAAAGCCATGGCTCATTACCTCATCCAAAGTGGTAAAGTCAAGGCAAGGTTTAACGACTTCGTTATTTCCCGCGTTCCATCGCTAAAAACCCTAGCCCTTATTTTAATTCACCCTCGTCCTTCTTGTCCAGTTCGCAAGAAATCAACGTTTTCCCGGCTCCTTCTACCATGCTGTTGAGACCTTGGTCAATATGCTGATGCCTCACATCACCCAGAAGTACAAGGACAACCTGGACGTGGCACGCAATGCCAACTACAGCCTGGCGGTTTTTATTAAGGTCAGGGGTCCTTCATTGTCGATATCAGGGGGGTCCAAACGTGACGGTCACATCGTGAAAAATTAATACATGCAAGGACCGATTTGATATTTTGTTAAGCAACACATGCTAACAAGTTCTATACATGTCAAGAAAAAACTGCATCTCAGACTGTAGGTCTATATATGTTTTTTTTTCTCTCAAAAAAATGTTTTTTTCTTCTCAAATTATTTTCACCAATTTTCCCATAATTCTCATAATATTATAACCTTTTTCCCAACCTAATTTTTCACGTTATTCACGTTCAACGTTATTCTATTTTGTCTGTATTTTGTCTGTATTGTTTTAGCTCTTTGCAACAAAAAAAATATTATTTGGACTCATAATATTACAAGTCTTTTCTCGTAAAATTGTGACTTTTTGCTTAATATTTTGACTTTATTTTTGCAAAACTACTGTTTTTTCTAATTATGATGTTTTTTTGTTTACATTTTCTCTTTCAGCTTCTTTCTTGTAATTATTTTCTCGCAATTATTACGTTATTCCTAATATGTTGCAACTTTTTCACCAACTTAATTTTCCAAAAATTACAACATTTTTATTATTTTTTTATACAACTTTTACAAACTCTGAGTTTTTTTTCCAACATCTTGTATTTTTTTTCTCCTGAAATCATTTATTATTATTATTCCAAAAATGACAACTTTATTCTGTTTTGTTTATATTTTGTCTGTATTGTTTCAGCTCTTTGCAGCTAAAAAAAATATTATTTTGACTCACTTTATTCTTGTAAAATTGCGACTTTTTGCTTAATATTTTGACTTTATTTTTGCAAAATTACTGCTGTTTTTTTTCCAATTATGATGTTTATTTTTTTTTACATTTTCTCTTTCAGCTTCTTTCTTGTAAATTTTTTCTTGCAATTATTACGTTGTTCCTAAAACGTTGCAACTTTTTCACCAACTTAATTTTCCAAAAATTACAACATTATTTTTATTTTTTTAAATACAACTTTTAGTAATTCTGTAATTTTTTCCGATATCTTGTATTTTTTTCTCCTGATTTTCTGACATTGTAAATTTTTCCCAACCATTTATTCCAAAAACGACAACTCTATATTGTTTTATTTATTTTTCATGTTGCAACTTTTTCACCAACTTAATTTTCCAAAAATTACAACATTATTTTTCTTTTTTATTTAATACAACTTTTAGAAATTTTGTAATTTTTTCCAACATCTTGTATTTTTTCTCCTGATTTTCTGACATTGTAAATTTTTCCCAACCATTTATTCCAAAAACGACAACTCTATATTGTTTTATTTTTCATGTTGCAACTTTTCCACCAACTTAATTTCCCACAAATTACATTTTTTTTTATTTTTACTTTTTTATTTAATACAAGTTTTAGAAATTCTGTAATTTTTTTCTCCAACATATTGTATTGTTTTTCTCCTGAATTCCTGACATTGTAATTTTTTCCTAATCGTTTATTCCAAAAACGACAACTGTATATTGTTTTATTTGTTTTTCATGATTCTTTGCCACTAAAACATTATTTCCCCCCATAATATTATGCAAAATTACTCTGTAATGTAAACATTGCGACTTTTTTTCATTAGAGTACAAAATGTTTTCTTAATATTTTGTCTTTATTCTTGCAAAAATACTGTTTTGTTTTGTTGGGTATTTTCCAACTTTTTGTTTTATTCCCCTCATAATTATGACTTTATTCCAATAATATTTTGACTTTATTTTTGTAACACTGTAACTTTTTCCACAACCCAATTTTCCCAAAATGTATATTTGTCTTTAATATTACAGCTTTTTGTTACTAAAGCATTATTTTTCCTATTATATATTATTATTTTTTTATTATGAGTTTATTTTCATAAAACTGTGACTTTTTTCTTGTTAGAATGTTTTTTTTCCCCCAATTGGGTTTAAAAAAATTCAAACTAGTTCAACTGTCTTCTTGTCATTTTAATTCATGATTATTTCTTTATTCCAATCATGTTTTTTCCACAACCTGATTTTCCCAAAAAGGCAACTTTATTTGTTGTTTTCTTAATTTATGAAATTATACCTTAAAAAAACATTTTGTTTTAATAACTGCCCTTTTCTTACTTACAAAAAAACCTTATAGCACTAGTGATGTTATTTTTCCTCATAATATTACATAAAATGTAAGTTTTTCTTCTTTTTTGTTAAGGTCACTCTTTATAATGTTACGGTAAAATCCCAGCTTTCGGCCACAAATGGCTCCAGTGCCGCACTTTGGCCACCCCTGCCCTAGATGTCAGTTGTTATATTCCAGTCAGAGTGCATCAATTCTCGAATAATTTGTCTTATTTCTATTCCCACTTCAGCGCTGCTTCACCTTCATGGACCGAGGATTTGTCTTCAAGCAGATCAATAACTACATGAATTTCTTCCTACCCGGAGACCCAAAGGTTTTTATCTGCTGCTCTTTGTGACTTTCTGCCAGATGAAGCGGGCAAAATAAATATTTGATCCCTTACAGTTCAGATTTTTTTTTACGATAGCTGTATTATAACACAGAGAGAGAATGTAAATACAAAAAAATACAGATAAAAAATACAGATCCTCGCAGGTAGGGAATGTAATTGTACTTCAACTAATAAAGTGGTGGATAAAAGACCACCATGGGCAAGACCAAAGAGCCATCAACTCAGAATGACAAGCCGGTTCACGATGTCAAGGAAGTTGGGAGCACAGCCAGGAAGCTACACAATAAAGCCATAAATCTTCTGTACTGCTGATGTCTTAGGAAAGGGATAAATCAGCACATAATCCAATATTTATTTTATTGTAAGCTTTCCGTTATTTTTCTTCCAGACGTTGTATGAGTTTAAGTTTGAGTTCCTGAGAATCGTGTGCAGCCACGAGCATTACGTCCCTCTCAACCTTCCCATGCCCTTTGGAAAAGGCCGAGTGCAAAGGTTCCAAGGTAAGCTAAATGATTTATGACTCTCCGGATCTCCGTCTCCTTGAATCGAAATTCCATTTTGCGATATAGATCTTCAACTGGACTACTCGCTGACCGATGACTTCTGTCAAAACCACTTCCTGGTGGGTCTGTTGCTGAGGGAGCTGGGCGGCGCCTTGCAGGAGGGCCCAGAGGTTTGTCAGAACGCTGTCCAGGTGCTGAAGGGGCTGATGGTGAAACACGCCTTTGACGACCGCTACGCCGCCAAAGTGAGTTGTACATCCGAATCAGTCCGCACGTGCACGTACGTGTGCACGTGTCTACATCAAGATGTACGTCAGGGGTGTCCAAACGTTTTCCAGCGGGGGCCACGTAGTGAAAAATTAAAGAATGCAACACTTTGATATTTTTTAAAGCAACACACGATGAAGAAAGAAGAAACTGCATTTGAGATTTGTCATCTGGTGAAAAAACCTATTATTGTTTTCCCCATTTTTGCTGTTGTTGTTATTTTTTTTAATTATTTTAATTTTAATTTTTTAAATAAATTTTACTAAAAAAAATTTTGTTTTATTTGTATTTTTATTCAACTTTAAGTTTTGTCATTATTATTATTATTATTTTATTATTATTATTGTTTTTTTATTTTATTTTAAAACTATTTCAACTTTAAGTTTTGTCAATTTTCTTTCTGTAATATTCTCGTAATATTTTGGTTTTATTCCAATGAGAATATGATATATTTTGTAAAGCAACACACGATGAAGAAAGAAGAAATTGCATTTGAGATTTGTCATCTGGTGAAAAAGCCTATTATTGTTTTCCCCATTTTTGCTGTTGTTATTTTTTAATTATTATTATATATTATTATTATTATTTATTCATTATTTTATTATTATTATTATTTATTTTATTTTAAAACTATTTCAACTTTAAGTTTTGTCAATTTTCTTCTGTAATATTCTCGTAATATTTTGGCTTTATTCCAATGAGAATATGAGATATTTTGTAAAGCAACACACGATGAAGAAAGAAGAAACTGCATTTGAGATTTGTCATCTGGTGAAAAAGCCTACTATCTTTTTCCCCATTTTTTGCTGTTGTTGTTATTTTTTAATTATTATTATATATTATTATGATTATTTATTCATTATTTTATTATTTATTTTTTATTATTATTATTATTGTTTTTTTTATTTTATTTTAAAACTATTTCAACTTTAAGTTTTATCAATTTTCTTTCTGTAATATTCTCATAATATTTTGGCTTTATTCCAATGAGAATATGAGATATTTTGTAAAGCAACACACGATGAAGAAAGAAGAAACTGCATTTGAGATTTGTCATCTGGTGAAAAAACCTATTATTGTTTTCCCCATTTTTGCTGTTGTTGTTATGTTTTTATTATTTTTTATTTATTTTTATTTTTATACTATTTCAACTTATTTTTTTATTATTATTATTATTATTATTATTTTATTTTAAAACTATTTCAACTTTAAGTTTTGTCTGTAAGTTTTATTATTATTATTATTATTATTATTATTATTATTATTATATAATTTTATTATTATTATTATTATTATTATTATTGTTTTTCATTTTATTTTAAAACTATTTCAACTTTAAGTTTTGTCAATTTTCTTTCTGTAATATTCTCGTAATATTTTGGCTTTATTCCAATGAGAATATGAGATATTTTGTAAAGCAACACACGATGAAGAAAGAAGAAACTGCATTTGAGATTTGTCATCTGGTGAAAAAACCTATTATTGTTTTCCCCATTTTTGCTGTTGTTGTTATGTTTTTATTATTTTTTATTTATTTTTATTTTTATACTATTTCAACTTATTTTTTTATTATTATTATTATTATTATTATTATTTTATTTTAAAACTATTTCAACTTTAAGTTTTGTCTGTAAGTTTTATTATTATTATTATTATTATTATTATATAATTTTATTATTATTATTATTATTATTATTATTATTGTTTTTCATTTTATTTTAAAACTATTTCAACTTTAAGTTTTGTCAATTTTCTTTCTGTAATATTCTCGTAATATTTTGGCTTTATTCCAATGAGAATATGAGATATTTTGTAAAGCAACACACGATGAAGAAAGAAGAAACTGCATTTGAGATTTGTCATCTGGTGAAAAAGCCTAATATTGTTTTCCCCATTTTTGCTGTTGTTGTTATGTTTTTATTATTTTGTATTTATTTTTATACTATTTCAACTTATTTTATTATTATTATTATTATTTTATTTTAAAACTATTTCAACTCAAAGTTTTGTCTGTAAGTTTTATTATTATTATTATTATTATATAATTTTATTATTATTATTATTGTTTTTTATTTTATTTTAAAACTATTTCAACTTTAAGTTTTGTCAATTTTCTTTCGGTAATATTATCGTAATATTTTGGCTTTATTCCAATGAGAATATGAGATATTTTGTAAAGCAACACACGATGAAGAAAGAAGAAACTGCGTTTGAGATTTGTCATCTGGTGAAAAAGCCTATTATTGTTTTCCCCATTTTTGCTGGGTTTTTAAAAAATATTATTATTATTTATCTATTATTATTATTATTGGATTATTATTGTATTATTATTTTATTATTGTTTTTTATATTTTATTTTAAATCTATTTCAACTAAGTTTTGTCAATTTTCTTGTCATATTCTCGTAATATTTTGGCTTTATTCCAATTTGAATATAACTTCATATGTATAACAAAAACCTACGTTTGTGTATGGACCAAGTGCTGAGAAAATGTATACAAATATCTCCTAATCTCCTAATCTGTACTTCCATTCCAGAGCCACCTGGCCAGACTTGCCACCCTCTACCTGCCCTTGTTTGGCCTCCTACAGGACAACGTCCGCCGACTGGAAAGCAAAGCATTTGGGCCTCCGAACCACCACAAGGTAAGCGGTACCCTTTGTAGTAGCTAAACAAATTGGAATTAAAGCACAGGGATTGTATATAGGGGTCTCCAAAGTGCGGCCCAAGGCACTTTCTAAACGCTTCATTTAGCAAGAAAACAACAGCAAAAATGGAAACATGTGCTGTCATTTTACAATAAAAAAAATAATCGAAATATTCATAGAAAAATGTTGAAATCTAGCAGGACAATATTTCTTGTGAATTTTCTTCTCATAATTATGACAGAATATTTGGACTTTATTCTTGTAACATTAGAAGATCTTTCGCCATCAAATTTTCTAAAAATCGTAGTTTCTCAATGTTAAAATTTTAACATTAAACTGCGAAAATGACATTATTATTATGACATTATTCCTCATAATATTATTGTTATTCTACTATTCTACTACAATTTTGTAGAAGAATAACAATAAATAGCAGTAGAATAACAATAATATTATGAGGAATAATGTCATAATAATAATGTCATTTTCGCAGTTTAATGTTATTGTTATTCTACTACAAAATTGTAGTAGAATAACAATAATATTATGATGAATAATGTCATAATAATAATGTCATTTTCGGAGTTTAATGTTATTGTTATTTATTGTTATTTTACTACAAAATTATAGTAGTAATTGTAGTAGAATAACAATAATATTATGAGGAATAATGTCATAATAATAATGTCATTTTCAGAGTTTAATGTTAAAATTTTAACATTGAGAAACAAACAAAACAATGCATATAACAACAATTTTTGGAAAATTTGATGGCGAAAAATCTTCTAATGTTACAAGAATAAAGTCCAAATATTCTGTCATAATTATGAGAAGAAAATTCACAATAAATATTAGAATGAAAAAGCTTTTAGAAGAACAACATCAAAATGCTAAAAGAAAAAAAATATATTCCAATGAGAAAAAATGTCAAAATTTTAAGAAAATAAACTTGTAATATTATAAGGAAAAATAATAGACTTGAAATGTTAAAGACATAACTCATAACACATAACTCACCGACTTAGCCGTGACTTCATTGTTACTATCATGGTTAATATTTTCATTACTAATATGTTTGACTGTTTTATTTCAGTGATTTTTAAACACTGAAAAACCTTAATGTTGCAGAAAAAAATGATAATTCTACAAGAATAAAGTCTAAATATTATGAGAATAAAGTCATAATTCAGAAAAGAAAATTAACAAGAAGAAAGTTTAACTATTTGGGGAAAAAACAGCAGAAATTAAAAAAAACCCTGCAGTCATTTTAAAGTCTAAATATTATGGGAATAAAGTCACAATTCAGAAAATAAAATTTACAAGAAGAAAGTTGAACTATTTGGGGAAAAAAAAGCAGAAATAAAAAAAAACTCTGCAGTAATTAAATTTAATTATTTTTGACTAAAATCAAAATATGAAGAGAAATAAGTTGTATTCTAACAAAAAAAAATGTGTAGCATTGAGATGAAATATTCAACAAAAAAATCATAATATTATGAGAAACAAAACAATAAATATGTTATAATTTTTTGGGGGAAAAGTTTTTAATTTTTAATGATTTTTTAATGAATAAATTATAAGTTAATTAATTAATTTAAATTAATTAATTTTTTAATTAAAATTAATTAAAAGTTTTTTTTTAATTTTATGGGAATTAAGTCATTATATCACTAAAAAAATGTGAAATATTTGGAATGACAACAACAGTAAAAATGTGAAAAGCAGACCAAAAACTGAACTTTGTACTAATACATTTTCATTTAGATGACAAAGCTGGGATGCCGTTTTTTCTTGAAGTATACGTAACTGTTTCTGGGGCTGGAAGATTTAGTCAAAAATCGAAATCATCATTAATTGAACCCACTTGCAAATATTTATTGTGTATAGTTTTGATTCCACATACTGACCCTTAACTTCTTAATTTTCCTTAATTTTGCTCTTTGATTGCCAGAACCCGATGGACGACTCTGTCATGGTGACTCCCCAGAAGCAAGGCACTTACATGGACTGCGGTCTTCACAAAGAAGTCTTCGGTGTTATCTCCGGAACCAGGGAGTCCAATGTCTCCTTGATGTGTAAGGAAGTAAAATGAGCTCATTGAAATACTTGGAAATACCTTGGAGATAAATACATACTTAATTCATCTCCAAGATAAATTCCCATTTCTAAAATCTCTGTATAAAAAATACGGAACAGATACATAATAATAAGTCCAGTCCTGTGTGTGTATTTTCTCGCTACCGGTGTTGAGGAAAGGGGGATGACCAATTTAGTTGTTCAGTGGAGCAGGACAGTGATAGTAATCTGCCGCTGAAACTGAGCTTCTATTCACAATAGATGAAAATATGAGCTGGAAACCTCATATTACAAATATACAACATAAAGTGGCCAGAATTATTTCAATATTTGTTCTCAATCAGAAATCACTCCACATTCTTTATTGCTCTCTGGTTCTACCATATCTTACTTATTGTGTGGAAATATGGGCTAATAACTATAAAAGCAATCTTCACTCGCTAAATGCACTGCAAAAAAGGTCAGTAAGGATAATTCATAATGCCGCCTACAGAGAACATACTAACTCCTTATTTCTAAAATCACAAATACTTCAACTTGCTGATATAGTTCATCTTCAAACAGCTAAAATAATGCATAAGGCTAAAAATAACCAATTAGCTAAAAATGTCATCCAATACTTCTCTACAAGAGAGGAGAAATATGATTTTTTATTTTTATTTTTTTTATTTTTATTTGAGAATTGTATTAATTGCCGAATTTGGTTCTCTTACTAAGAACAAAGGGAAGAACTACATTTGAAACACTTATATGCTAGGACTACGTTAGCGTTAGCATAGCATTTCAGTATGTGGAATCAAACTATGGAATGGATTGAGTAAGGAAGTCAAACAATGCACAACGATGAGCCAATTCAAGAAACAATACAAGCAGTTGATGTTTGCTAAATACAAGGATGAAGAGTCTTGAACGTGACAAAATTTAAAATTTAAAAAATTTAAACATTTAAAAATAAAAAAAAATAAAAAATTAAAAAATTTAAAAAATTAAAAATTTAAAAAATAAAAAAAAACTTGAATGAAATAAAACCTTTACCATTACCATATCTATAGGAATTTGATCATGAATTTGACCATTAATGTTCACCACTATTGTACTAAAGTGCTTCCATTTCTATGTAACTGCAGCGTCCCCTTATAGCTCCACCCCCAATGTTGGCTCGGGTCACCATGCAGGCTCCAGAGGCTCTTTGGTCTCCACTGACTCCGGAAACAGCCTTCCGGAGAAGACCAGAGACCGGACAAACTCTTTGGAGAAGGTAGGCATGACCACCAAAATGTATCTTGTCACATTTTGTCACACGTTGACCATTTTTTTGGCACCTCTGGAACCTACCACACACCTTGCACATAGAGTCCCCACGCCCCTCCGTCGCCGATGTCCCACAAAGACGCATTTAGGAGGAGTCACTCGGTCAATGTGCCGCCTCTCCCCTTGCATCCTGAGAATCGAGACCTGCCTCTAAAGCATGCCAGCAATCGTTTCACCATGGACTACTCCCTCCTTGCTGGACCCCTTCCAGGGGCGGCGGCAGCAGCAGACCAGGCTGGTCCTAAGATGCAGGTGGTTGGAGATGATGGAGAACATACCCATACAGTAGATCCCCGCATATATGCCAGGAACATCCACACTAGTGGTGTTATTGTAATAATTAAGATGTTAGTTGGTAGATAAAACTCATTTACTCTTGGGCATCATTTTAACATTTAATCAAACACCCAGCATGCCTTGCGGGTTATACGTACATGCTAGTATGGTTTTGCATGTATATTAGTGTATCATTTTGACACTGACATAGTCCATTTCATTCATTTTCTACCGCTTATCAGTGCTGGAGCCTATCCCAGCTGTCTTCGGGCGAGAGGTGGGGTACACTCTGGACTGGTGGCCAGCCAATCACAGGGCACATATAGACAAACAACCATTCACACTCACATTCATTCCTATGGACAATTTGGAGTGGCTAATTAACCTAGCATGTTTTCGGAATGTGGGAGGAAGCTGGAATACTTGGAGAAAACCTACGCATGCACGGGGAGAACATGGAAACTCCACACAGAGATAGCCGCGGGTGGAATCGAACTCGGGTTTCCTAGCTGTGTGGGCTGCGCGCTATCCACACGTCCCATTGTGAATTCCAAATGTATTATTTTTAGAGTAATGTGAGCATTTGGTTTGGTTTAATTACGAGCGTTTCAATTACTTGCAGGTTTTTATTACCCACGGGTGTTCTCCAAATGGAACCCCCGGTGCAAATGGGGGATCTACTGTACAAGTATTCTCTTAACCACCTGCAATGTGTGCTTGACGTGATTTCTTCTCAGTGTCACCCATCAAGTGTGCTTCATAGATTTCTTTCATGTTTGAAATGATTTCCCATCCGTGGAAATCACTGACAAAAACCTGCGTGGATTTGTCTTTGTGATCTGTGGAATTCTACTTGAAATAGTCTAGTGTGCTAAGAGTCAGTCTAAGTGTTGATTTTCTTTTATTCTGGCAACTTTCTCTGGCAGTGCGTCTCAGCTCCGGGCGGCGCTCTGCTGCGTTGTGACAAACTGGAACAAGATGATGTCAAAAACCTGCTCATGTGCTTCCTGCATATCCTCAAGAGCATGTCAGAAGGTATCTTTGTCCAAATATGGCATCTTTGTTTATAGTCATCCCTTGCTTATCGCTGTTCACTCATCCACCACCATCCATCCAATCATCCATCCATCAATCCATCCAATCATCCATCCATCCAATCATCTATCCATCCATCATCCATCCAATCATCCATCCACCACCATCCATTCATCCAATCATCCATCCACCACCATCCATCCAATCATCCATCCAATCATCCATCCATCTATCATCCATCCACCACCATCCATCTATCCAAGCATCCATCCAATCATCCATCCATCATCCATCCATCCATCCATCCATCATCCATCCATCATCCATCCATCCATCCATCCATCCGTCATCCATCCACCACCATCCATCCATCATCCAGCCATCCATCCATCATCCATCCACCATCCATCATCCATCCACCATCCATCCATCCATCCACCACCATCCATCCATCCACCACCATCCATCCATCATCAATCCACCACCATCCATCCAATCATCCATCCATCATCCATCCATCCCTCCATCCATCCATCCATCATCCAGCCATCATCCATCAATCCATCCATCATCCATCCACCACCATCCATCCATCATCCATCCATCCATCACCATCCATCCACCACCATCCATCCATCATCAATCCACCACCAGCCATCCATCCAATCATCCATCCATCAATCCCTCCATCCATCATCCATTCATCCATCCATCCATTCATCATCCATCCACCACCATCCATCCATCCATCCAAGCATCCATCCACCACCATCCATCCATCATCCATCCACCACCATCTATCCATCCATCATCCAGCCATCCATCCAAGCATCCATCCATAAATCATCCATCCATCCACCATCCATCATGCATCCATCCATCCATCCATCCATCCATCATCCATCCACCACCATCTATACATCCATCCATCCATCCCTCCATCCATCATCCATCACCATCCATCCATCCAATCATCCATCCATCCATCCATCCATCCATCATCCATCCATCCCTCCATCATCCATCCATCCACCATCCATCCATCCATGCCTCCATCCATCCACCATCCATCCATCCAATAAGGACACCTGCTATAACATAGCTTGCTTCCCTCACCCTTAGAAGCCCTTTTTGCATACTGGAACAAAGCAGCAGCATCTGAGCTCATGGACTTTTTTACATTATTGGAGTAAGTATGCAGCTGCAGCATAGAAGCTTATTACTGCGTATGTGAACACACGCTTATCATATTTATTTACTTTCCGCAGAGTCTGCCTGCATCAATTTCGTTACATGGGGAAGCGAGTCATCACCAGGTGGAGTAATTGTTCCTGATATTATTTTATGACTGAACAAATATTTAATTTTGCTTGGCACTGCCTTGACACAGTTAATGCTGTGTTAATCACTAAGAGTCCACTCATTTTGCAGATCCATCTTTTGATTACCAAATCTATTTATACAGCAACACATCTTGTTTCAGGAAATGGATTCTCACATATGTTAATTATTCTGACCACAGGAGTCACGAAGGGGCGGGACCTCTGAGTCCAGACAGGAAATCCTTGCTTGTGTCTCGTAACAGGGCGGGGATCCTGCACTCCCGCTTACAGCAGTTTGGGACTTTGGAGAATGCTCATGTGCTCAACAACGGTGAGATGGTCCTGAGTACTTCAATTGTTCACAAAAACTATAATGCAGCACTTACTATACATAAGTACACTTATGAAATGTTAAAATTAATGTTGGATCTTAGAGCGCTGTAGAGCTGCAAAATGCAAAATGAAGAAATGGGAATCAGACAAAAAAAAGTTTTGAGTAAGCAATTTACTGCAAAAAAGCATTGAAGTGAAATAGACATCATAGTACATCAGCTCATCAAAAGTGTAAGACCACTGCCTTTAAAAGCCAAAATCCTGGCTTTCAATGTGGTTTTCTGTCAGGTATTCACGCTGCCATGATGTCATATTCATAACATAAACTGTAAAAAAGGTCAGTAAGGATAATTCATAATGCCGCCTACAGAGAACATACCAACTCCTTATTTCTAAAATCACAAATACTTCAACTTGCTGATATAGTTCATCTTCAGACAGCTAAAATAATGCATAAGGCTAAAAATAACCAATTAGCAAAAAATGTCATCCAATACTTCTCTACAAGAGAGGAGAAATATAATCTCAGGGAAGAACGACATTTGAAACACTTATATGCTAGCACAAGTTAGCATAGCATTTCAGTATGTGGAATCAAACTATGGAATGGATTGAGTAAGGAAGTCAAACAATGCACAACGATGAGCCAATTCAAGAAACAAGGATGAAGAGTCTTGAACCAGTCATGATGTGCTATATATATCACTATGACAGTTACTATGGTAACCATTGTGTCATTGGATGGTCATATCACCTAATGCTTACGGTACGTGAAATTAAATTAAATTAAATTGTTAAGAAAAACACAACTTAAATTATATTAGGAAAGCAGGAAGTGAACAAATGTAACAGTTACTGATTGTAAAAGTACCAGATGGAGGGGTAGGATTTAATAAGCTTTGCTTCTTCCTACTCCTTTTGGACATGTGGAACTGGGAACTGATTATGGGATGCACTCAATTGTAATCTGATGCATGTTCAAATGAAATAAAACCATTACCATTACCAGAGTTATGGAACAAAAAAAAAGTCAAGTGGTAGACCCCCCAAAATGTCACTGGCTAACTGGTCAACACATAGGACGATCCTCAACCCACAGATTGATTAAGGTTAAGGTTCGATACTGGTGCAGATTGCAGTCCAATAACCTTAGAACCTCTAGTCAGAACCTGGTTAAGATCCAATAGTGCAATTTTTCAACTGGTGTTAAATTTTGGATCAGGAACATACCAAATAGAGCATATACCAAATACTGATGATATAAGTACACTACCGCTTAAAAGTCTGGGATCACTTGCAAATTGATTTGTTTTCCAAAGAAAAACACATTTTCATGAATTGAAAAACATTTTTTTCCATTTCACAAACATTTTTATCCATTTCACAAACAATTAAAATGAATCAGATGATTTTCATTTACATTTTTGCATAGAGGCCTACTATCAACAACTGTCAGTCCTCTGCATCAATCTCCTGGTATGGTATGGCTGCTAATCGAAGTTCATCATTTTATAAGGCTAATAGATTATTAGAAAACCCATCTAAATCTCTGAAATCTCTAAAAAAAATATCTTACCATGCTGGTAACTACGACCTTCAAAGAGCAGCACAAACTGGGTCTAACAAGGACACAAAAACGATGCAAACTGTGCAAGAAGACAAATATCTGAGAGTGTGTAGTTTAAGACAAAGACGCCTCACAGGTCGTCACCTGGCAGTTGCACTAAATAGTACCTGTCAATCACCAGTGTCAGTATCAACAGTGAAGCGGTGACTTCAAGATGATGGACTTGATGGCAGGATTGCCAAGAAAATCCAAATTCCATATCTCAGACCGGCCAAACTAATTTCCAACTGATCCCAAACTTTTGAGCGGTAACGTATGTACTTTCTGACATTAGATAATACCAGTATTAAGTAATACCATATTTGGGTTCATAAACCTTCCTTGAGTGCTTCGCTCCTCTGGCACACGGTGAGGTTGAGCTGCTGCCCCATTTAATAAATCACACTGATGTTAGGTTTTTCCCACTAGTGTACTCTCACACAGAAGCAGATGTCGGCAACCAATGCTTGCTGGAGGCCAACGTGTCTACGGAAGTGTGTCTGACTGTGCTGGATACCCTCATCATTTTCATTATGGGATTCAAGGTATGCAGAACTTTAAGTGTTTTTTTTTAATATTTCTCTTACATGAGTGTTATGGTTGTACTGAGAATCACATTCTCCTGGTAGTTTTATACATTGTATATACCAGGGGTCCCCGACATTTTTTGCACCACGGACCGGTGTGATTTGGGTCTTTTTTTCTGGCATAAAAATACAACAAATATAAAATAACACGACAGGGCTAAAAGGAAATGTTAAGTGCAGAGAAAATATAACTCACACGCTGAATCAATGGGAGGTCTGAACTTGTTTTGTTGTTAATAAATTATTTATTATTTCTGTGCGGCCCAGCGGTCTGGCCCGGCGGTTGGAGACCCGGTATATACTGTACATACGTCATATTAGGACTTGAACGGTGCACCATTGAGTCCATTGTTCTGTCTAGCATGATTCATGGTTGTCGATAAGATTCAAGGACGATATTCGTTTAGAACGATACCATCGGAATTGATTCAGGAACTTTTTAGCCAAAAATTCTAACGAGTGACTGGTTGAATTCCCGTTTCTTTTTGTATGGGAATCAGGTATAAATTTATTATGGATATAAACAAACAAGTAAGCAACAGTTAAGGCAAATGCATTCACATATTATTTGAGTAAAGCACAACCAGGCTGCACGGCGGTCGAGTGGTTAGCGCGCAGGCCACACAGCTAGGAGACCCGAGTTCAATCCCACCCTCGGCCATCTCTGTGTGGAGTTTGCATGTTCTCCCCGTGCATGCGTGGGTTTTCTCCGGGTACTCCGGTTTCCTCCCACATTCCAAAAACATGCTAGGTTAATTGGCGACTCCAAATTGTCCATAGGTATGAATGTGAGTGTGAATGGTTGTTTGTCTATTGATGTGCCCTGTGATTGGCTGGCCACCAGTCTGGGGTGTACCCCGCCTCTCGACCGAAGACAGCTGGGATAGGCTCCAGCACTCACCTATGGTCACGACCTTTGGGTAGTGACCGAAAGGACCGAAAGATTGTGGGTACAAGTAGCCGAAATTAGTTTTCTCCTTCGGGTGGCCGTGGTATCGTAAATCGAAGTATTGAGAGGAGCCAGATGAGGTGGCTTGAGAGAGGGATGCCTGGGGGTGAGTCGGGGCTTAAATGATGGATGGACGGTACACCATTATCACATCGGGGTTCGGTCCCTACCTCGGTTTTTAGGTCACAATTCATTGATTTTAGGTACAGTAAGGTCCAAGAAAACGTAACCATAATTGCTTAGCTTTAGTGTAAACAGCTTTAATGGTTAAAACCTGGGTTGTAGTATATTTGTTTACTAAGTAGACACACATCCTGTCCCCTAATATGTCCCTCATACGTCCCTTAATATACACGCCTCTCTTTTTCCTCTTTCAGAGCCAGTTGAACTCGGATCTTGGTCACAACCCCTTGATGAAGAAAGTATTTCAGGTGCATCTGTGCTTCCTGCAGATCCCTCACTCGGAGGCTGCCCTCAAGCAGGTCTTCACCTCACTCAGGAATTTTATCTACAAGGTATACCACCTTGACTGGCTTGGCTATCGGTACAGTACAATAACTCCAAAGTTACTCCAAATACTTGAAAAGTGACTGTATTTTTAAAAAACTGAATTCTAGATTGGTACTGGGGTCGGTGGAGGGAACTGACCAACCATTTCTGGTAACTGCTAAAAGGCTCATGTCAAGCTAGATGGGCCCTGCTTTTTCCCTGATTCCAGTTTAACTCACCTCCATACTCCAGGATCTAGAAACATCACGTAAGATGATTCTACCACTTTCTACCATGATGACTGGGTCATCAAGTGGGAGATGGAATCAGAGGTCAAGGCAACGAGCCAGACCCCAGAACAGGACCTTGAAACAAATATTATTATCTGGCACGGTTCATAACCAAGGTCTGAAGTGGACTTCATGGAATATTCAGTCTCAGCTGGGGGGACCCAGGGTTGTATTCCATGTGTAGAATGAATTTTGTTAGGAGCTGGAAGCTAATTCCATCCTCACGTTGGGATAAAATCTGCTGTCAAATGGACAATGTGAGAAAGCCAACCAGGACTTAGAGTCGACGCTGAGTCCTATCACCTGGGCAGAACACTTTGGTTGCATTTAATTCACAGAAAATCCTACGATGACCTCAGCACTGGATATGTTCCCATTTGACCGTCATTGGTTGCACATGCAAAACAATACTATTTGATACAGTGTTTTATATTATACTTATATAACGCCAAAACGTGAGGGCGGCCGTCCATTCTGTCTCTTCTAAACTAATTGTTGTCGGGAAAAATTCAGGAGATTAACTGGAAAGCCAAGTTCAGATAGACCTCGAATATCAAGGTTGGAATTTCCCAGGTTATGATCCAATTGATCTCGGTTTAAGACTTCCCAGATTAGCTTGGCTTGATTTAATGTCGTTAGTAAGCTTTATGCTTTATTAGCCATCTGCACAAACCCACTGAGGTCAGGCTTTATGGGACCTGGTTGCAGCTGCTAGACCAGGTTGATTGTGTGGGTATGTGGGTCCTTGAATGTGACCAAGAAGACCTTTTGGACCACTGTATGCTTTCAGTTTGGGAGGAGCTTTTCTGTTTCCTACATGACGCTGTGGCAAAGTACTGCAGAGGGTCAGCTCAGAGATATGGTGTGTTTAAAGACCACCGAACAAAATACAACATCTCAAACCGCTATCATTGATACATAAGACATTCATTCATTCATTCATTTTCTACCACTTATCCTCACAAGCCTATCCCAGCTGTCTTCGGGCGAGAGGCGGGGTACACCCTGGACTGGTGGCCAGCCAATCACAGGGCACATATAGACAAACAACCATTCACACTCACATTCATACCTATGGACAATTTGGAGTCGCTAATTAACCTAGCATGTTTTTGGAATGTGGGAGGAAACCGGAGTACCCGGAGAAAACCCACGCATGCATGGGGAGAACATGCAAACTCCACACAGAGATGGCCGAGGGTGGAATCGAACTCGGGTCTCGTAGCTGTGTGGGCTGCACACTAACCACTTTTGCCCAACCTGCAGCCTACATAAGACATAAACATGTAAAAACTGTGGGTTCTCTCCAGTACATGTATGACTACACTACCGCTCAAAAGTTTGGGATCACTTGGAAATGTTTTTGGCCAGTCTGAGATATGGATTTTTCTTGGCAATCCTGCCATCAAGTCCAGCATCCCGAATTTGCCGCTTCACTGTTGATACTGACACTGGTGATTGACAGCTACTATTTAGTGCAGCTGCCATGTGACGACCTGTGAGGCGTCTTTGTCTTAAACTACACACTCTCAGATATTTGTCTTCTTGCACAGTTGTGCATCGTTTTTCTGTCCTTGTTAGACCCAGTTTGTGCTGCTCTCTGAAGGGAGTAGTTAACAGCATGGTAAGAGGTTTTAGTTTCGATTTTTTAGATGGGTTTTCTAATTATCTATTAGCCTTATAAAATGATGAACTTGGATTAGCAGCCATAACAGGAGATTGATGCAGAAGACTGACAGTTGTTGATAGTAGGCCTCTATGCAAAAATGTACATCCTTCTTTGAAAATCATCTCATTCATTTTAATTGTTTGTGAAATGGATGAAAATGTTTGTGAAATGCATGAAAATGTGTTTTTCTTTGGAAAACAAAGACATTTGCAAGTGATCCCAAACTTTTGAGCAGTAGTGTGATATCACTATTTGGTAGATGCTATAGTTGGTATGCTCTTGATCCAAAAGTTAAGACACTAATTTAATTGCACTATTGGATCTTAACCAGGTTCTGAGCAGAGTTTCAAAATGCAAAAAGGAGATTGATGCAGAGGACTGACAGTTGTTGATAGTAGGCCACTATGCAAAAATGTAGATCCTTCATTTTAATTGTTTGTGAAATGGATAAAAATGTTTGTGAAATGGAAAAAAAATTGTTTGTGAAATGCATGAAAATGTGTTTTTCTTTGGAAAACAAAGACATTTGCAAATGATCCCAAACTTTTAAGCGGTAGTGTACATTTCACCTGTATTATCACGTGTATAAGAATTATTACTTATTTAGTGTGTATGAGATGTGTTTTCTGTGAAAAAAGAAACATTTTTTTGACCCAAAATCAACAGATTGAATCTGAAATATCCACTGTACTTGTGTCCATTGATTTTTTTGAGTTTTGTATCTGCAAATGTCCCTGCTAAATGTCGTGCTGTCACCAATGTGTCCTCTAGTTCCCCTGCACGTTCTTTGACGGCCGGGCTGACATGTGCGCCTCCTTCTGCTATGAAATCCTGAAGTGCTGCAACTCCAAGCTGAGCTCCCTCCGTAGCGACGCCGCCCATCTTCTCTACTTCCTAATGAAAAGTAACTTTGACTACACCGGACGCAAATCGTTTGTCAGAACCCACCTTCAGGTACCTGCGCCTTTTTTAACAAAAGGATTCCCGAAATGCGAACGCATTGTGTTTGTGTTTCAGCTTTGTTTGGTCTGCATTTGTATTATCTGCTCAGGTTGTAATTGCCGTCAGCCAGCTGATAGCCGATGTGATTGGCATCTGCGGCACACGTTTCCAACAGTCTCTATCAATCATTAACAACTGCGCAAACAGCGACAAAAGCATCAAGGTGAGACGTGGCGGTGTGATGCCTGAAACGTTAATGAAATCAGTTTCGTTTGTATGATTCACACACAACACACACCGTCACCACAGCTGATAAGAATTGATTGCTAAAGCACTCCGAGTCCGAAAACAGATACACACATTGATGATATTTAGCTCGTTAGCTTGATTTACCTAGCCTAGAACCCAGACCCATTTCTTTATTATTTAATCGGCGCTGGTTTAGCTGCTGCTCCGTTAAAGCCCCGGTCTGCTTTGCAGCACACAGCTTTCCCGTCAGACGTGAAGGACCTGACCAAGCGCATCCGAACTGTGCTGATGGCCACCGAGCAGATGAAGGAGCACGAGAACGATCCCGAGATGTTAGTGGACCTCCAGTACAGCTTGGCTAAGTCATACACAAGCACACCGGAGCTCCGTAAAACCTGGCTAGACAGTATGGCCCGGATCCACCACAAGAATGGCGACCTTTCAGAGGTTCATTAATACTTTTTTGGTACAAAAATAACTTTGAGTTCTAAGTTGTTTTGCTTACTTCCCTTTTAGGCAGCCATGTGCTACGTGCATGTTGCTGCTCTGGTAGCCGAGTACTTGTCAAGGAAAGGTTAGCTTACTCTTACGACATGATTCTACATATATAATATAAATATGTAAGTACAGATAGGAAGTCATTTAATCACCTCTTTGTGTGGAAGGAATGTTCAGGCATGGCTGCTCGGCATTCCGTGTCATCACTCCAAACATTGACGAAGAGGCAGCCATGATGGAGGACGTCGGGATGCAGGATGTTCACTTCAACGAAGTATGTCCTTCATTATGTGTTCCGTTGTCCTTTTTTCCCCTAAACTACGCTCAGGGAAATACAAGAAAGAACAGGAACAGTCGGTCGTCTTTCCGACACAGCAGGAGTTTATTTTTCCATCAATCAGCAGCAACATAAAACATAGTGCCAGTATCATACTGTACCAATATACTATATCTCATTTTTTTTACGGTTTTATTGCATATTTTACCCAATTAACTGAAATTACCTCCCTTCTGCATGTGTCTAGACACTTTTAATTTATTTTTAACAAATAAACATTAGTGTACAAAACATTAAAGCACGTCAAATAGGTGCTAATCAATGCCTTTAGCAAGCCAGGCTTCGTTAGCATTAGCATTAGCGAATTTAAACCACTTACATTTACACCACGTAAACAACTCCAAACATTACAGAGGTATCAAAAGTCACTTTACATGACAATACTACAAAATGTGGTTCTTAAAAACACTTAAAAATACTTATTTTTCACCAACCTGAAAAACAGGAAATAACGGAAGTAGTTTGTCGTCTTTTTAACACAGCAGTTTATTTTTCTTCTTCACGTGCTGTGCGTGGCTTTCCCGGCCAACCGAGCCGCAACGCCCCCTGTGGCGTAACTGTGTAACCGCACCTAACAGAACTAACAATTACAGGAAGAAAACAAATAAAGATAACAAGAAAACAATGAGGATACCATTGACAATATGTAAAAAAAATGTTGGGATCTTTGTTAAATTGTTTTTTTTCCTTTGTTTTTTTCACACTTTTACATATTCAGTGAACTTATGATGGGAAACTAGAACTAGACCACACCCCTACGGGCAACCGAGTCTCTGCAACAATTTTATTTATGCAGGAGGTGCTGCTGGAGCTGTTGGAGGAGTGTGCCGATGGCCTTTGGAAAGCAGAGCGATACGAGCTCATTGCTGATGTCTACAGGCTCATCATTCCCATTTATGAACAACGCAGAGATTTTGAGGTACTTAGCAGCATCTTCACCGGGTGGTTCCCTCACAGGCACAGCTTTTGTGACTTGACCCTGGAGGAGATCGGTTATTTGGAGTCCAATCATTCAACATATTCTTCAAAAAGACGCTAAGCAAGTCAAATGGGCTGCAATGTGATGATACCAGCTGGTTACATTGTTGTGTGGTAAAATTCCCCTCCATCAAGCATCCATTTTCTATGCCGCTTATCCTTACTCGGGTCCCGGGTATGCTGGAGCCTATCCCAGCTGACTTTCTGTGAAAGTCCACTTCTTTGTCATCTTCCCAGAACGACCGACACCATGGTAACAATTAGGTGTGTTTGATTTGTAGCACACTTAATCGTTGTCGATAAGATTCAAGGACGATATTCATTTACAACGATACCATCTGAATTGATTCAGGAACTTTTTAGCCAAAAATTCTGGTTGAATTCCCGTTTCTTTTTGTATGGGAATCATTCATTCATTCATTTTCTACCGCTTTTTCCTCACAAGGGTCACGGGGGTGGTGGAGCCTATCCCAGCTGTCTTCGGGCGAGAGGCGGGGTACACCCTGGACTGGTGGCCAGCCAATCACAGGGCACATATAGACAAACAACCATTCACACTCACATTCATACCTATGGACAATTTGGAGTCGCTAATTAACCTAGCATGTTTTTGGAATGTGGGAGGAAACCGGAGTACCCGGAGAAAACCCATGCCTGCACGGGGAGAACATGCAAACTCCACACAGAGATGGCTGAGGGTGGAATTGAACCCTGTTCTCCTAGCTGTGAGGTCTGCGCGCTAACCACTCGACCGCCGTGCTGCCTGTATGAGAATCATGTATAAATTAATTATGGATATAAACAAACAAGTAAGCAACAATTAATGGCAAATGCATTCACATATTATTTGAGTAAAGCACAACCAGGCTGCACGGTGGTTGAGTGGTTTGCGCACAGGCCACGCAGCTAGGAGAAACGAGTTCAATCCCACCCACGGGCATCTCTGTGTGGAGTTTGCATGTTCTCCCCGTGCATGCGTGGATTTTCTCCGGGTACTCCGGTTTCCTCCCACATTCCAAAAACATGCTAGGTTAATTGGCGACTCCAAATTGTCCATAGGTATGAATGTGAGTGTGAATGGTTGTTTGTCTATATGTGCCCTGTGATTGGCTGGCCACCAGTCCAGGGTGTACCCCGCCTCTCGCCCGAAGACAGCTGGGATAGGCTCCAGCACCCCCACGACCTTCATGAGGATAAACAGTAGAAAATGAAATGAACAGGCGAGCGGTCCAGGGTGTACACTGCCTCTCACTCAAAGACAGCTGGGATAGGCTCCAGCACCCCCGCGACCCTTGTGAGGATAAGTGGTAAAAAATGAATGATTAAGCGCAACCAACACTTTTTGACAATGAATGAATGAACAGGCGAGCGGTCCAGGGTGTACACCGCCTCTCACTCTAAGACAGCTGGGATAGGCTCCAGCACCCTCGCAATACTCGTGAGGATAAGCGGTAAAAAATTAATGATTAAGAGCAACCAACACTTTTTGACAATGAATGAATGAACAGGCGAGCGGTCCAGGGTGTACCCCGCCTCTCACTCAAAGACAGCTGGGATAGGCTCCAGCACCCCCGCAACCCTCGTGAGGATAAGCGGTAGAAAATTAATGATTAAGTGCAACCAACACTTTTTGACAATGAATGAATGAACAGGCAAGCGGTCCAGGGTGTACACCGCCTCTCACTCAAAGACAGCTAGGATAGGCTCCAGCACCCCCGCGACTCTTGTGAGGATAAGCGGTAGAAAATTAGTGATTAAGCGCAACCAACACTTTTTGACAATTAATGAATGAACAGGCTAGTGGTCCAGAGTGTATCCCGCCTCTCACTTGAAGACAGCTGGGATAGGCTCCAGCACCCTTGCAACACTCGTGAGGATAAGCGGTAAAAAGGAATGATTAAGCGCAACCAACACTTTTTGAAAATGAATAAATGAACAGGCGAGCGGTCCAGGGTGTACACCGCCTCTCGCACAAAGACAGCTGGCATAGGCTCCAGCATACATGCGACCCTACTGAGTGAGAAAATGGATGGATGCATGAACTAATATGTTGAATTCAATGAAGTCTGTGATTCTGTCCAATAAAACAGGACTTAAACATCAATTCAATACTTCATTCACCTTTATAAGACCTAAGAGCTAAGTTGGGATGCCACCCGAACCCCTCCCTGGGGAAGTATTCTGTGCATGCCCACCCTGGATGAGGCCCCGGGGTCGACCTGGAGGGATTATATCTTGCAACTGGGCTACAATGACAGTGAAAAATATTATGTTTGTGTTTTTGCACGGCAGAAACTGACACACCTGTACGATACCCTCCATCGTGCCTACACCAAAGTCTTGGAGGTGATGCATTCTGGAAAACGTCTGCTGGGTACATACTTCCGAGTGGCTTTTTTCGGACAGGTAATGGTCCACACACGGAATGATATCGTTATTATTTTTGCTATGAAGTTTTTGATTGCGATTCCTCTTTTTTTCCACCGCGTTTCAAGGCTGCGGTAAGTACGTAGTAGTTGTAGGTCGAAGGCATGTGGTGTCGTGTCCTCGCATGATCATGATCATAGCTGGAATTGAACTTGGAAAACTTGGAACTTGGTAGCATCAGCGTTTTCTGACCATTCTACGCTTCCCTGCAGGGCTTCTTCGAGGATGAAGATAGCAAAGAATACATCTACAAGGAGCCAAAGTTCACACCTCTCTCTGAGGTTTCCCAGAGGCTCTTGAAACTCTATTCTGACAAGTTTGGTCAAGAAAATGTCAAGATCATCCAGGACTCGGGAAGGGTGAGACGGAATTCTTATTCCAGCATTACTTACTGTTAAGTGAATTGAAAATTTGCGAAAAATTACATTGAGCTCTACAGTTCAGTGTCATTTCCGGAAATGTTGCCATCGGAGTGCTATCACTCAGCTACACTAACATAGCGTTCCTAATGGTTGCGGCTTGGGCCGGGAATGTCACATTTTACCATCATTCCCATCATTTTTTTTCCACTAATATTCAGTGTTTGTCCCCTTCAGGATTTTTTTGCATGTTTGTCACACTTAAATGTTTCGGATCATCAAACAAATTCATTCATTTTCTACCGCTTATCCTCACGAGGGTTGCGGGGGGTGCTGGAGCCTATCCCAGCTGTCATCGGGCGAGAGGCGGGGTACAGAAAATTGTGTCCGGTCTTTTTCTGTTATAAAATAAAGTAAAAACACATTTCATACAAAGTTGCAAATAGTGATTAATCATGATTAAATAATTTGAAATTTGTGATTAATTTGATTACAATTACAATCAGTACAATCAATTACAATTATTGGAAAGCTCTATAAAAAACAAAAACGAAAAAAAATATTATTCATCCATCCATTCTCACTTGGGTCATGGACATGCTGGAGCCTATCCCAGTTGTCTTCGGGCGAGAGGCGGGGTACACCCTGGACTGGTGGCCTGCCAATCACAGGGCACATATAGACAAACTAAATTTTTCTTTCCTATTTTATAGAAAATTGTGTCCGTCTTTTTCTGTTATAAAATACAGTAAAAACACATTTCATACAAAGATGCAAATAGTGATTAATCATGATTAAATAATTTGAAATTTGTGATTAATTTGATTACAATTTTTAATAATTGGAAAGCTCTATAAAAAAACAGAAATGAAAAAAATATATATATTATTCATCCATCCATTCTCACTTGGGTCATGGACATGCTGGAGCCTATCCCAGCTGTCTTCGGGCGAGAGGCGGGGTACACCCTGGACTGGTGGCCAGCCAATCACAGGGCACATATAGACAAACTAAATTTTTCTTTCCTATTTTATAGAAAATTGTGTCCGGTCTTTTTCTGTTATAAAATACAGTGAAAACACATTTCATACAAAGTTGCAAATAGTGATTGATCATGATTAAATAATTTGAACTTTGTGATTTATTTGATCACAATTTTTAATCATTGGAAAGCACTATAAAAACAAACAGAAAAAAAATTATTAATCCAGCCATCCATTTTCTATACCGCTTATTCTCACTTGGGTCATGGACATGCTGGAGCCTATCCCAGCTGTGTTCGGGCAAGAGGCAGGGTACACCCTGGACTGGTGGCCAGCCAATCACAGGGCACATATAGACAAACTAAATTTTTCTTTCATATTTTATAGAAAATTGTGTCCGGTCTTTTTCTGTTCTAAAATACAGTAAAAACACATTTCATACAAAGTTGCAAATAGTGATTAATCATGATTAAATAATTTGAAATTTGTGATTAATTTGATTAGAAGTTTTAATAATTGGGAAGCTCTATAAAAAACAAAAACGGAAAAAAATATTATTCATCCATCCATACATTTTCTATACCGCTTATTCTCACTTGGGTCATAGACATGCTGGAGCCTATCCCAGCTAATGCTAATTAACCTAGCATGTTTTTGGAATGTGGTAGGAAACCGGAGTACCCGGAGAAAATCCACGCATGCACGGGGAGAACATGTAAACTCCACACAGAGATGGCCGAGGGTGGGATTGAACTCTGGTCTCCTGGCTGTGACGTCTGTTTGCTAACCACTAGACCACCGTGCATCAAAGAAATTGAAAAATGTAATTACAATTCAATGACAGAGCAACTGAACACAAAATGTTTCAGATTTTAAATTGAACTTTTTGTGTGAAAAAGTGATTCCCCCCGTTGGGTCGCCCTTAGCAGCAACAACTGCAATCAAGTGATAACTTGCAATGAGTCTCTTCCAGCGCTGTGGAGGAATTTTGCCCCACTCATCTTTGCAGAATTGTTGTCATTCAGCCACATTGGAGACTTTTCCTACATGAAGCCTTTTTAAGGTAATGGTACAGCATCTCAGGACTCGGACTAGGCCGCTCCAAAGTCTTCATTTGGTTTTTCTTCAGCCATTCAGAGGTGGACTTGCTGGTGTGTTTAGGATCATTGTCCTGCTGCTGAAGAACCCAAGTTGGTTTCAGATTGAGGTCACCAACAAGATTTTTCTGGAAGAATTCATGGTTCCATTTATCACAGCAAGTCTTCCAGATCATGAAGCAGCAAAACAGCCCCAGACCATCACACTACCACCAAGTCCAAAACCTTCCCAGACCAGTAGAAGCTCTTGTAGCTGAGGACTGCAATTTTTATTTTCAAGCTATATGTAATGTCTTAATACTTTTTTCGGTATGATGACTCTTCCATACCCACAGGTGAACCCAAAGGACCTGGACTCCAAGTACGCCTACATCCAGGTCACGCATGTGGTACCGTACCTCGATGACAAGGAGTTAGAGGAGAGGAAAACCGACTTTGAGAAAAGTCACAACATTCGTCGTTTTGTGTTTGAGACGCCCTTCACAGTGTCAGGCAAGAAGCAGGGCGGCGTGGAGGAGCAGTGTAAGCGTCGGACCGTTCTCACCAGTAAGTTAAATATTATACTAGCGTGTTTCTGTTCATGAAATCACTTCCGGGGTATTCCTGAGCCTTATTCCAAAGTTCATACATGGGCCATGGTTTCATTTTTTTCGGATATGCCTAACATATTCATACATCATAAAACTTCATATTTTATAGAAAATTGTGTCCAGTCTTTTTCTGTCATAAAATACAGTAAAAACACATTTCATACAAAGTTGCAAATAGTGATTAATCATGATTAAATAATTTGAAAATTGTGATTAATTTGATTACAATTTTTAATCATTGGAAAGTTCTATAAAAAAACAAAACAAAAAAATATTATTAATCCAGCCATCCATTTTCTATACCGCTTATTCTCATGGACATGCTGGAGCCTATCCCAGCTGTCTTCGGGCGAGAGACGGGGTACACCCTGGACTGGTGGCCTGCCAATCACAGGGCACATATAGACAAACTAAATATTTCTTTCATATTTTATAGAAAATTATGTCCGGTCTTTTTCTGTTATAAAATACAGTAAAAACACATTTCATACAAAGTTGCAAATAGTGATTAATCATGATTAAATAATTTGAAATTTCTGATTAATTTGATTACAATTTTTAATCATTGGAAAGCTCTATAAAAAAAATCAGAAACGAAAAAAAATATTATTCATCCATCCATTCTCACTTGGGTCATCGACATGCTGGAGCCTATCCCAGCTGTCTTTGGGCGAGAGGCGGGGTACACCCTGGACTGGTGGCCAGCCAATCACACGGCACATATAGATATATATAGCACATCATAACACTTATTACTGATTATTTAAAAAAAAATTGAAAATACCAAACCCTTTTGAAACACTGTGTTTTTTGCACTTGAATTTTGTAAGATGATTTACATCAAATTATGCTGAAATAAATATCAATGTGTTTTAAAATTCACTTCATTAAAATACTGTGTTTAAATATTCACTAAATAAAGATTGTGTATAAAAAATCAGTGCAAAAAATAATAAGTGAAAATAAATGTAATGTTTTAAAACATAGATACACTTCCAGTATACTTCTTTAAAGTATAGGCTTGGGGCTGCACGGTGGTCTAGTGGTTAGCGCGCAAGACCTCACAGCTAGGAGACCAGGGTTCAATTCCACCCTCGGCCATCTCTGTGTGGAGTTTGCATGTACTTTCCGGATACTCCGGTTTCCTCCCACATTCCAAAAACATGCTAGGTTAATTGCCAACTCCAAATTGTCCATAGGTATGAATACGAGTGTGAATGGTTGTTTGACAGTTGGGATAGGCTCCAGCACCCGCACGACCCTGGTGAGGAAAAGTGGTATAAAATGAATTTGTGGCGCCGCGCAAGGTCATCCATTCATTTTCTACCGCTGGGGGGTGCTGGAGCCTATCCCAGCTGTCTTCGGGCGGACTGGACAGCACAGAAGAGGTGAACAACATTAATGTTGTAATTAATCTGTAATTAATCTATTAATCAGCATTTTTTTAAATAACGGTTTTCATTCATTCAATCATTTTCTACCGCTTATCCTCACAAGGGTCGCAGGGGGTGCTGGAGCCTATCCCAGCTGTCTTGGGGCGAGAGGCGGGGTACACCCTGGACTGGTGGCCAGCCAATCACAGGGCACATATAGACAAACAACCATTCACACTCACATTCATACCTATGGACAATTTGGAGTCGCCAATCAATAAATTAACCTAGCATGTTTTTGGAATGTGGGAAAATAAATAAAAAATAAAAAAAATAGATGGCTTTCCCGCCAAAACTCCCAAAATCAACATTTTAGAAATGAAACACAAGACAGCTCCACTCATCGCTGATCTCCATGGCTGTGCTGCATGTTCTTTCACATCCCAGCTCGCCCCTCCCCTTTAGTAAACAATCACTGTTAGTATGCAAATGAGCTATTATAATATAATTTTACAATATGGCTGTAGAATATTTTATTATACTGTCAAGTATATATCCTCAAGGAGAAGGAGAATATACCATCAAAGGTTCTCCTATTTGGCGATGCAGAGCAGGAATGCAGGTGAATCCCAAGCACGATGCCTGGATTAGCCTCCTGCTGTGTTTAATGTAATGATATTGCATCACAGTATTATTATATATTATTCTTTTATTATTGTTATCACATCTTATCATAACGGTGGTTTATATGGTTTCATAAAGTGTTGACAACAATATCCTCTCGTGTCAATTGGTCGACATTAATCATTTCAAAATACATCGGCATTGTGTTGTGAATCAATTACATCAAAAAGTTAGTTTATACGGTTGTTTTTTGTTATTGCATTTTTGTTAAAATAATGTAAAAATCTCCTAATTTTTGTTGAGTTGGGTGTCTCGTATAAAACTTTGTGTAATTTTGTATTAATTTAATTTAATTTATTTTTTTTTCAAATTAAATTAAATTAAATTAAATTATTAAATAATTATTTAAATTAAAACCAAATTAAATTTAAACTAAATTAAATTTAAACTAAATTAAACTAAAATTTAATTTAATTAATTTAATTAATTTAATTAATTTAATTAATTTAATTAATTTAATTAATGTAATTAATTTAAAATCTGTAACTGTTACTGCTAATTGTTAACTGTTAATTTGTTCACTTCTTGCTTTCCTAATTTAATTTAATTTAATTTAATTTAATTTGATTTGATTTGATTTGATTTGATTTGATTTGATTTGATTTGATTTGATTTGATTTAATTTAATTTAATTTAATTTTAATGGTAATGGTAATGGTAATGGTAATGGTAATGGTAATTTTAATTTTAATTTTAATTTTAATTTTAATTTTAATTTTAATTTTAATTTTAATTTTAATTTTAATTTTAATTTTAATTTTAATTTTAATTTTAATTTTAATTTTAATTTTAATTTTAATTTTAATTTTAATTTTAATTTTAATTTTAATTTTAATTTTAATTTTAATTTTAATTTTAATTCAAGCAATTGAATTTTTTTAACATCAAATTTGGTGAAAATTTCATGCAAAATGTGTGTTTAAAAATTCTGGGTGTTAAAATACGCTGTTTTAAAATTCAGTTTTTATCCAAAACTCTGGCTTCTGTGCAAATAATTTGGATTTTGAAAATCACAAAATGTTTCTTGGAAAAAAATAAAATAAAAACAAATTCAAATACCAAAAAATCAGTCACAATGTAAAATATTTATTCGTGAAAATTGACATAAAAAAGCACTGAAAAGTAATCATCCATGTTATATACTTGAATACTGAAGTTAAGGAATGAAGTTCCTGTGTCTAAAAGTCTTTTTTTCCTGACAACTCATTGACTTCCACAATGTTGTTCTACCTCGCTTAGCTACACACTGCTTTCCTTATGTGAAGAAGCGCATTGCGGTCATGTACCAGCATCAGAGTGACCTGAGCCCCATCGAGGTGGCCATCGACGAGATGAGCGCCAAAGTAGCTGAGCTGCGACTGCTGTGCTCGGCCACCGATGTGGACATGATCCGCCTGCAGCTCAAACTGCAGGGCAGTGTCTGCGTTCAGGTACACGACCAAACAGATCTTTGAAATTGTATGATGTAATGATGAATAAATTGACCCCTCCCCCCACTCGTCCCCAGGTCAACGCCGGTCCGCTTGCCTATGCCAGAGCATTCTTAGACGACGCTTGTGCCAAGAAATATCCAGACAACAAAGTCAAACAGCTCAAAGAGGTCTTCAGGTTGGGGCAGATGCACATCAACCACCATTGATGATTTGGAGCAGCGTTTACTCGTCTCAAAATATTTGGCTAATTTTGTTTCAGGCACTTTGTGGAGGCCTGTGGCCTGGCGCTAGGTGTCAACGAAGGTCTGATCAAAGAGGATCAACAGGAGTATCATGATGAGATGAAGGCCAACTACAGAGAACTGACCCGGGAACTGTCAGACATCATGCATGAGCAGGTAGAACTGATTTTAGGAACCTGGACACTTTTTTTCATAGGTCGACTTATGTATGTTTTTTTTCTACCTAATTATGCATTTTTGGCCTTGTGCGACTTATACTCCGGAGCAACTTATAGTCCAGAAAATACGGTATACGTTTTCCCGCAGTTAATAATTCAAAAATTGCAACTTTATTTGTTGTTTTGTTTGTGTTTCATAATATTAGGACTTTAATATCAAACTTTCTGCTTCTAAAATTGCACAAATTAGATTATATTTTCACTTCATTCTTGTCAAATTGATAGTTTTTTCCTTTTTTGTTGTTTTTGGTTTCATTTCGGTCTAGTGGTTAGCGCGCAGACCTCACAGCTAGGAGACCAGGGTTCAATTCCCACCCTCGGCCATCTCTGTGTGGAGTTTGCATGTTCTCCCCGTGCATGCGTGGGTTTTCTCCGGGTACTCCGGTTTCCTCCCACATTCCAAAAACATGCTAGGTTAATTGGCGACTCCAAATTGTCCATAGGTATGAATGTGAGTGTGAATGGTTGTTTGATTGGCTGGCGACCAGTCCAGGGTGTACCCTGCCTCTCGCCCGAAGACAGCTGGGATAGGCTCCAGCATCCCCCGCGACCCTAGTGAGGAAAAAGCGGTAGAAAATGAATGAATGAATGGTTTCATTTCCTTGTTAAATTACCGTATTTTCCGGACTATAAGTCGCATTTTTTCCTAGGTTGGCTGTTCCTGCGACTTATACTCCAGAGCGACTTATAAATGAAAAAAGTGTTTATGTTCCATAAACACTGGACACCTTTTGTGTTCATGTTTATTTTTTGTGTAGCTGAATAACCATTGTGTTAGCATATCTTACACCTATTCAGCCTGTTCTCTATTCTTTTATTGTTAGAACTTGCCTTCCAAGAGGACGTAATGTCTGTTTTGGTCAAGTAGTTTGGAAAATAAATTACCCGAAAAATGCGACTTATATTCCAGTGCGACTTATGTATGTTTTTTTCTACCTAATGATGCAGTTTTGGCCTTGTGCGACTTATACTATGGAGCGACTTATAGTCCAGAAAATACGGTAGTTTGTAAAATAAATTACCTGCAAAAAATGCGACTTATACTCCAGTGCGACTTATGTATGGGTTTTTTTTCCCCACCTAATTATGCATTTTTAACCTTGTGCGACTTATACTCTGGAGCGACTTATAGTCCAGAAAATACGGTAGTTTGTAAAATAAATTACCCTAAAAAATGCGACTTATACTCCAGTGTAACTTATGTATGCTTTTTTCTACCTAATGATGCATTTTTGGCCTTGTGCGACTTATACTCTGGAGCGTCTTATAGTCCACAAAATACGGTAGTTTGTAAAATAAATTACCCGGAAAAAATGCGACTTATACTCCAGTGTGACTTATGTATGTTTTTTTACCTAGTTATGAATTTTTGTCCTTATGCGACTTATACTCTGGAGCGACTTATAGTCCAGAAAATACGGTAGCTTGTAAAATAAATTTCTACCTAATTATGCATTTTTGGCCTTGTGCGACTTATACTCTGGAGCGACTTATACTCCAGAAAATACGGTAGTTTGTAAAATAAATTACCCACAAAAAATGGGACTTACATATGTTTTTTTTCCACCTAATTATGCATTTTTGGCCTTGTGCGACTTATGCTCTGGAGCGACTTATAGTCCAGAAAATACGGTAGTTTGTAAAATAAATTACCCTAAAAAAATGCAACTTATACTCAAGTGTTTTGAGTGTTTTTCAGTGTTTTTTTCTACCTAATTATGCATTTTTGGCCTTGTGCGACTTATACTCTGGAGCGACTTATACTCCAGAAAATACGGTAGTTTGTAAAATAAATTACCCACAAAAATGGGACTTACGTATGTTTTTTTTCCACCTAATTATGCATTTTTAGCCTTGTGCGACTTATACTCCAAGCGATTTATAGTCCAGAAAACACGGTAGTTTGTAAAATAAATTACCCTAAAAAAATGCAACTTATACTCCAGTGTGACTTATGTATGTTTTTTTCTATCTAATGATGCATTTTTGGCCTTGTGCGACTTATACTCCGGAGCGACTTATAGTCCAGAAATAAAATAAAATAAAATAAAATAAAATAAAATAAAATAAAATAAAATAAAATAAAATAAAATAAAATAAAATAAAATAAAATAAAATAAAATAAACCTGTATCTTTTTATGTACTCTTTCTTCCAGGTCAATCCAGTGAATGACGGCACCAGGAGTTCTGACGTAGACATTTTCACAAACAAACTCCACCCATCCTCATTTTTCCAAATGACCTACTCTACTCTCAAGTCCCAACATGAGTGAATGGTGGAGGACGCCATCATCCACTGCTGCTCCACCACAAAGCTGGTCTAATGTCCTCTTCTTGCTGGTATCACTGGCTACTTGTTTCCTGTGAACAATTTTAGACTTTTAATCTTTTAAATTGTTATCTACTTGAGTCTTCATCGAGCACCTGTGAAGTCGGTGAAACTAAGTCCGGTACATGTGAGTCAGTGAGTGTTTTTGTCGAGTACCCGTGAGTTGGTTAGACTCAAGTCTTCATTAGGCACGCATATGTCAGTGAAACTCAAGTCTTCATTGGGCACCCATAACTCAGTGAAACTCGAGTCTTCATTGGGCACCCATAACTCAGTGAAACTCGAGTCTTCATTGGGCACCCATAACTCAGTGAAATTCGAGTCTTCATTAGGCACTCATAACTCAGTGAAACTCGAGTCTTTGTCGGGCACCCATAACTCAGTGAAATTCGAGTCTTCGTTGGGCACCCATAACTCAGTGAAACTCAAGTCTTTGTTGGGCACCCATAACTCTGTGAAATTCAAGTCTTCATTGGGCACCCATAACTCAGTGAAACTCAAGTCTTCATTGGACACCCATAACTCAGTGAAACTCGAATCTTCATTGGGCACCCATAACTCAGTGAAATTCGAGTCTTCATTGGGCACCCATAACTCAGTGAAACTCAGGTCATCATTAGGCACCCATAACTCAGTGAAATTCGAGTCTTCAATGGGCACCCATAACTCAGTGAAACTCGAGTCTTCATTGGGCACCCATAACTCAGTGAAATTTGAGTCTTCATTGGGCACCCACAACTCAGTGAAACTCGAGTCTTCATTGGACACCCATAACTCTGTGAAATTCAAGTATTTGTCAAGGACCCGTGAGTCAGTGAAACTCAAATCTTAGTCCAGTACACTTGAGTTGGAAACCTGCGTCTTCATTGAGTTCCTGTGAGTCAATGAAACTCAAGTCTTTGTTGAGCCTTTGTGAGTCAGTGAATCTCCAATTTTAGTCCTGTAACTATACATATAGTCACTATAATATAATAACAATAATAACTAACTGTAAGTGAAACTTGGGTCTTCATAAAGAACCCATGTGGTGAAACCGGGATCTTTGTTTAGTACCCGTGAATCATTGAAACTCATTGAAATCGAGCACCAGTGAGTCAGTGAAAGTCGAGCCTCCGACGTGCCTGTGAGCCAATTCAACTCGAGTCTTAGTCCAATAAACTCGAGTCAGTGAAACCTGAGTCTTCGTTGAGTACCCGTGAGTCATTGAAACTCAAATTTGGTCAACCCGTGAGTCAATGAAAATCGAGTCTTTCTTGAACACATCATTTTATCAGTAAACGTGAGTCGGTGAAATCTTTGGATCTTTGTTAAATACCCGTTAGTTAGTAAAACTCGACTCTTCTTTGAGCACCCATGATTCTGCAAAACTCGAGTCTTCATCAAGCACCGGTGAGACTAGAGTCTTATGTTGAGAACTCATGAGTCAGTGAAATTCAAAGCACTTCCTCGAGCACCAGTGAGTCAGTGAAACTTGAGTTCTCGTCAAGTGCCCATTACTTTGTGAAACTCAAGCCTTCATGAACCCGAGTCGGTCAAACTCAAGTCTTCGTGGAGCACCCGTGAGTCCTAGAAACGGGAGTCTTTGCAACTTGTGGGTCAGTGAAACTCCTGTCTTTGTCAAGCACTTGTAAGTCAGTGAAACCGGAGTCTTCAACAGCCTGAGAGTCGGTTAAACTCGTGTATTCGTTGAACACATGTGAGTCAGTATAACTTGAGTCTTTATTGAACACTAGTGTGTCAGTGAGAACTGAGTCTTCGTCAAGCACTCGTGAGTCAGTGATGCTCAAGTCTTCATCAACGCCTGAGTCACTTCAAACCCACAGTCTTCGTCGGGCATCTGTCGGGCACTAGTGAGCGAGTGAAACTCGACTCTTTCATAAAGTACCCGCGGGACAGTGACACTTGAGTCTATACTGAGTACACGTGAGTCAGTGAAAGTCGAGTCAATGAAACTCAAGTCTTTCGTGAAGATCTATTAATTTTAGTCCAGTAAACGTGAGTCAGTGAAAGATTTGGATCTTTGTTAAATACCCGTTAGTTACTAAAACTCGACTCTTCTTTGAGCACCTATGATTCTGTAAAACTCGAGTCTATGCTGAGCGCACGTGAGTCACTGAAAGTCGAGTCATCTCCAACCTCGGAGTCAGTGAAGAGTTCATTTGAGACAAAACCCAAATCGATTTTTTTTTCTTCAAATAATAGAGTTATGCAAATGAAGTTAGAATAACAGTTGGCTAAATGAATCGTTCATGACTCGTACATCTTTGGTACACCGAGTAGACAACTCGCCCCGCAGTTATTGTGTACTGTGTGGGAAACCAGTACGCCCCTGCACAGGACTGATTACGTAAGATGTTTCAAGCGAGAGGAAAGTTTGCGCGTTGCATTATTAGCGTATCATTTTTAACCAGAAATAAGTATTACTTTATTTTAATAAAATATAGATGAACTCTCACAAGCCAACAAATATCATTTTGTATAAAATGTACAATATGTTTTTTATTGTTGTCATGGTGACCAACTACACAGATTGCCAAAGATTTTGAACTCTTTAGTACAGTTGATGTGTGAATGCATCAACATTTGTATGTAGTTTTAATAACCAATAAAGAGGAGGCAAATACATTTTTATGTCTTCAATGATTGATGTTTTTCACACATTCAATTCCAAGTCAGAGGCCAGCAGTTACTGTAAATACTGTTGGTAATACTTTAATTTCCCTTTTCACTGTGGTTCCATGACCCCTCCTGTCTTATAATAACACGGTTGAAGTGCCATTCGAATGTTCTGCTACTCTTAAATGGACGAGTGTTCCACAAATACATTTTCATATTTGTGTGCGTTAAATCATGTTTGTTTTTAGCATTATTTAAATTTTCCTTTCATATTTTATTGAAAATTGTGTGCGGTCTTTTATTTCTGTTCATAAAATACAGTAAAACACATTTCATACAAAGTTGCAAATAGTGATTAATCATGATTAAATAATTTAAAATTTGTGATTAATTTAATTACAATTTTTAATCATTGGAAAACTATAAAAAACAGAAACGGAAAAAATATTCATCCATCCATCCGTTTTCTATGCCGCTTACTTTCACAAGGGTCATAGACATGCTGGAGCCTATCCCAGCTGTCACATTTATACCTATGGACAATTTGGAGTGGCCAATTAACCTAGCATGTTTTTGGAATGTGGGAGGAGTACCCGGAGAAAACCCACGCATGCACAGGGAGAACATGCAAACTCCACACAGAGATGGCCGAGTGGGGAATCGAACCCAGGTCTCAGTAAATTCCCACTTTTTACAGAGGTTACGCTCTCAAAAATGAGTACCGTTTATTTGATTGAACTGATTCCAGACCTGACCTTGATAAGTATTTTTATAGTTAGAGCATACGTACAAAAACCTGCTTACGACCTTCTTAATATGGTTTTTAATATTATTACGGTAGCACAGTACCTGTGTACCTAAACCTACCTACCTACCTACCTACCAACCAACCTACCTAAACCTACCTACCTACCTACCTACCTACCTACCTACCTACCTACCTACCTACCTACCTACCTACCTACCTACCTACCTACCTACCTACCTACCTACCTACCTACCTACCAACCAACCTACCTAAACCTACCCACCTACCTACCTACCTAAACCTACCTACCTAAACCTACCTACCTACCTACCTACCTACCTACCTACCTACCTACCTACCTACCTACCTACCTACCTACCTACCTACCTACCTACCTACCTACCTACCTACCTACCTACCTACCTAAACCTACCTACCTACCTACCTACCTAAACCTACCTATCTACTTACCTACCTACCTAAATCTACCTACCTACCTGCCTAAACCTACCTACCTACCTAAACCTACCTAAACCTACCTATTTACCTACCTACCTACCTAAATCTACCTACCTACCTACCTACCTACCTACCTACCTACCTACCTACCTACATACCTAAATCTACCTACCTACCTAAATCTACCAACCTACCTCCCTACCTCCCTACCTACCTACCTACCTACCTACCTAAATCTACCTACCTACCTATCTACCTAAACCTACCTACCTACCTACCTAAACCTACCTACCTACCTAAACCTACCTACCTACCTACCTACCTACCTACCTACCTACCTACCTACCTACCTACCTACCTACCTACCTACCTACCTACCTACCTACCTAAACCTACCTACCTACCTACCTAAACCTACCTACCTACCTATCTACCTAAACCTACCTCCCTACCTCCCTACCTACCTACCTACCTACCTACCTACCTACCTACCTACCTACCTACCTACCTACCTACCTACCTAAATCTACCTACCTACCTAAACCTACCTCCCTACCTACCTACCTACCTACCTACCTACCTACCTACCTACCTACCTACCTACCTACCTACCTACCTACCTACCTACCTACCTACCTACCTACCTACCTACCTACCTACCTACCTACCTACCTACCTACCTACCTACTTACCTACCTACCTACCTACCTACCTAAATCTACCTACCTACCAACCTACCTACCTACCTACCTACCTACCTACCAACCTACCTACCTACCTAAACCTACCTACCTAAATCTACCTACCTACCTACCTACCTAAACCTACCTAAACCTACCTAAACCTACCTAAACCTACCTATCTACTTACCTACCTAAATCTACCTACCTACCTACCTACCTAACTTGGTTGGTCCAGGTATGGTGATTTCCTCCCCTCCCCCCCACACACTTCCTTAAACCCAGCCTCAAACAGTGGCAGTCCGAGCATTTCTGCATCTCATTAGACTGCAGGTGGACACAAGGAAAAGGGCAAAGGTCACCCTGATGATGCATATTATTAACATCCCCAGTTGAAGGTTTGGCTGCGTGTGCGCATGGAGACATGAAGACATGAAGATGTGAAGACATGAAGACGTGAAGACGTGAAGACGTGAAGACATGAAGACGTGAAGACGTGAAGACGTGAAGACATGAAGACATGAAGACATGAAGACATGCCATGCTTCCACATTGATACGGTGAATGATCTGCCAGGATACGACCTAGCTTATCTGCACATTTAGCCTTGACTAGCATGCGGCTCGTCCACGTGCTCCGACGTGCCGATGGGAGGTTATAAAAGCTGACTTGGCCTCAGGTTGAGATTCAAGTTTGGATGCGAGCAGAGAGAAGATACGACGTCACCGCACACGTTCGGCCATGGCAGGTTAGTCCCGTCTGAAGGAGCACCAGGCAGCAATCCTTAATTACCGTGTTTGCTTGGAATATCACATTCAAAATGTTATATAAACGCAGATATTTCACATTGTCTTGATTTATTTTTACAGGTAAAAAAGACGACATGGGGACGTCCAAGTCTAAAAGTGTAAGTATAGTTTTTTTTAATGATTTCATTTAATGATCATAATTCTACATACCCATAAGAACCCAGAACACAACTAAATATTGATGTTTTTTCTAAAATACTACTAATTAATGCCAAAGATACACACAAAACCTTACGACCAGTTGAAAAATTGCTAGAATATGCATTTTGCAAATTTGGGAATGGTAATAGTAATGTTTAATTTCATTTGAACATGCATCAGATTACAATTGAGTGCATCCCATAATCAGTTCCCAGTTCCACATGTCCAAAAGGAGTAGGAAGAAGCAAAGCTTATTAAATCCTCCCCCTCCATCTGGTACTTTTACAATCAGTAACTGTTACATTTGTTCACTTCCTGCTTTCCTAATATAATTTAAGTTTTTTTAATAAAATAAAATAAAATAAAATAAAATAAAATAAAATAAAATAAAATAAAATAAAATAAAATAGTTTAATTTAAAATAAAATGAAGTAAAGTAAAGTAAAGTAAAGTAAAGTAAAGTAAAGTAAAGTATAGTATAGTATAGTATAGTATAGTATAGTATAGTAATGTAAAGTAATGTAAAGTATTTTATTTTATTTTATTTTATTTTATTTTATTTTATTTTATTTTATTAAAAAAACTTAAATTATATTAGTTTATATTTACAAATTATATTTGTTCACTTCCTGCTTTCCTTATATAGTTTTTTTTTTTTTTTTGAATTTTTTGTCCCTTACCAAAGTAGGAGGTGAAATGACCATCTAATGCCATAATGTGTACCATAGTAAATGTCCATATAGTGATATATATAGCACATCATGACTGGTTCAAGACTCTTGTCAGGATGCCTAACTGTTACATTTGTTCACTTCCTGCTTTCCTACACACAGTACCAGAACCCCCCCGGCCTCTTTGATAGCCACATCTGGCCCATGTACTTGAAACACAAGAACATCATTAAAGAACATTAAACAAGAACATTAAAGGTCTAGTTGTGATGGTTTCTTATGGGTTCATACTCAACAGGACTTTCCTTATGGATCCTACTACATCTATACATTACTCTCCTTTTCCAGGCTACGGTGTGCGGCTTCCCGGTTAGCATCTTTTTCATCGTAGTCAATGAGTTTTGCGAGCGTTTCTCATACTATGGCATGCGAGGTGAGTGGCTTTGTTTTGAACCGGACGCTTCGGGGTGTCTTCAAAAGATGTTTCATGTCTCAACCGAGCAGGCTTCATTAGACCCCGAGCTGTCCTATCTAGTCTCGGAGCATGAACTGATTAGGCCCGCTTGGGTGAACGATGATACACCTTCAAAGACACCCCAAATAGTCCAGTTGCGACTGATTTCAACGTCCTGAGATGTTCGTTCAGTTTATTCGAAACTCTGCCTCCCCAGCTGTACTGGTGCTGTACTTTAAGTACTTCCTGAAGTGGGATGATGACTTCGCCACCACCATCTACCACACCTTTGTCGCTCTGTGCTACCTGACCCCAATCCTGGGCGCCATAGTGGCCGATTCATGGCTCGGCAAGTTCAAGTGGGTCTCACAGAACCCAACGTCACGTCAAGGGAACCTGAACATGAGAGTCCTTGTTTCCTCCACACAGAACTATCGTATACCTGTCCATTGTGTACGCACTGGGGCAGGTGGTCTTGGCCGTCAGCGCCATCCATGACATCACAGACGCAAACAGGGACGGGACCCCAGACGACTTGACTTTCCACATGTGGGTCGGCCCGTGTCGCACTAGAATCCAGTAAGACCAAATCTGACTGACTGCGTTCTTCTTTCAGAGTCCTAGCCATGGTTGGTTTGCTTCTTATCGCCTTGGGAACTGGAGGCATCAAACCCTGTGTGTCAGCCTTTGGTGGAGACCAGTTTGAAGACGACCAGGTCAGGAACCTGAACCATAAAATGCTTTTAAAGAAACAAAGATGAGAACAAAAATGTAAATATTGTGGACAGAGACTACTGGACATACAGTCTTTGTATCTTAACGACCGTCGTTTGGCACCATGACAGAGTCGAACAGTTTTTGTCTGGGAACGCCTCTACATTCACAGGATAAGTACTAGACCGGTCCTATCTAGTCAGACTAAAGCTGTCCTACCTAGTCTTAGACCATGAACTGATGAAGCCTGCTTAGATGAGAGCGATAACGTCTTCTAAGACAACCTGACCAGTCCGGTTGCCATCACTTCAACGCTCCGAGGATACAAAAACAATACGTGAAATCTCGAGGTCCCAAAGTCAAGTCGGTCCCGGAAGTCCAGTAGAAAGTTGACATGAACCAGAACCAGTTTAACCTCATAGATATCTGAAATAAGTCGGGTTTTAAGTCCGTTCATCTCCAAAGTCTACATGGATGGTATCAAAATAAGACATTTGTGGGTCCGCTAATTTAAATTAAATTAAATTTTTGTTAAATTTGAATTTAATTAATTAACGATTTAATTGAATTGTAATAATTAATAATTAAAATAAATTAAAATGTATTTTAAATAAAATAAAAAAATAAATAGAATAAAAGAATAAAAATGAATAAAAATAAATAAAAAATAAAAATAAAAATAAAAATAAAAATAAAAATAAAAATAAAAATAAAAATAAAAATAAAAATAAAGCATTTCATTCATCAGCATAGCATTTCAGTATGTGGAATCAAACTATATAAAATAAAATAAAAATAAAATAAAATAAAATAAAATAAAATAAAATAAAATAAAATAAAATAAAATAAAATAAAATAAAATAAAATAAAATAAAATAAAAATAAAATAAAATAAAATAAAATAAAATAAAATAAAATAAAAATAAAAATAAAAATAATTTAATTTAATTTAATTTAATTTAATTTAATTTAATTTAATTTAATTTAATTTAATTTAATTTAATTTAATTTAATTTAATTTAATATTCGAAAGTTACCAAAGGTCTAGTCATGAGTATGGTTCATACTCACATTTTTGGGTCCGCTAAAGGTACTACATATCTGCGCTACTTGCTAAGTATAAATGCTACTTGTTCAGCCTCATAGATATCTGAAATAAGTTGGGTTTTAAGTCTGTTCATCTACAAAGTGTACATGGATGGTATCAAAATAAGACATTTATGGGCCTGCTAAAGGTACTACATATCTGCTCTACTTGCTAAGTATAAATTTTGCTTGTTCAGTGAGTTTTACTGTTTGTTTGTAATATTCCCGGAAGTCCAGCAGAAAGTTTACATGAACCAAAACCAGTTAAACCTCATAGATATCTGAAATAAGTCGGGTTTTAAGTCTGTTCATCTACAAAGTATACATGGATGGTATCAAAATAAGACATTTATGGGTCCGCTAAAAGTACTACATATCTCCGCTACTTGCTAAGTATAAATTTTGCTTGTTCAGTGAGTTTTAGTGTTTGTTTGTTATATTCCCGGAAGTCCAGTAGAAAGTTGCCATAAACTAGAACCAGTTTAACCTCATAGATATCTGAAATAAGTCGGGTTTTAAGTCTGTTCATTTACAAAGTATACATGGATGGTATCAAAATAAGACATTTATGGGTCCGCTAAAGGTACTACATATCTGCGCTACTTGCTAAGTATAAATTCTGCTTGTTCAGCCTCATAGATATCTGAAATAAGTTGGGTTTTAAGTCTGTTCATCTACAAAGTATACATGGATGGTATCAAAATAAGACATTTATGGGCCCGCTAAAGATACTACATATCTGCGCTACTTGCTAAGTATAAATTTAGCTTGTTCAGTGAGTTTTAGTGTTTGTTTGTTATATTCCCGGAAGTCCAGTAGAAAGTTGCCATAAACTAGAACCAGTTTAACCTCATAGATATCTGAAATAAGTCGGGTTTTAAGTCTGTTCATCTAAAAAGTGTACATGGATGGTATCAAAATAAGACATTTATGGGTCCGCTAAAGATACTACTAAGTTTAAATTTTGCTTGTTCAGCCTCATAGACATCTGAAATAAGTCGGGTTTTAAGTCTGTTCATTTGCAAAGTATACATGGATGGTATCAAAATAAGACATTTATGGGTCCGCATATCTGCGCTACTTGCTAAGTATAATTTTTGCTTGTTCAATGACTTTTAGTGTTTGTTTGTTATATTCGTGTTTTGGTTGGATCGCTTGTTTTCCACATTTGCCCACTTAAGTGCTTAAGTTAAGTACTTAAGTATTGCTAAAATTGTCAAGCTGACGTTTTAGAATCGTTTTAGAAATTAGAATCAGTTTTAACCTCATAGATATCTGAAATAAGTTGGGTTTTAAGTCTGTTCATCTACAAAGTCTACATGGATGGTATCAAAATAAGACATTTGTGGGTCCGCTAAAGGTACTACATATCTGCGCTACTTGCTAAGTTTAAATTTTGCTTGGTCAGTGAGTTTTAGTGTTTGTTTATTATATTTGTGTTTTGGTTGGATCACTTGTTTTCCACATTTGCCCACTTAAGTGCTTAAGTTAAGTACTTAAGTATTGCTAAAATTGTCAAGCTGACGTTTTAGAATCGTTTTAGAAATTAGAATCAGTTTTAACCTCATAGATATCCGAAATAAGTCGGGTTTTAAGTCTGTTCATCTACAAAGTGTACATGGATGGTATCAAAATAAGACATTTATGGGTCCGCTAAAGGTACTACATATATGCGCTACTTGCTAAGTATAAATGCTGCTTGTTCAGTGAGTTTTAGTGTTTGTTTGTTATATTCGGTTTTGGTTGGATTGCTTGTTTTCCACATTTGCCCACTTAAGTGCTTAAGTTAAGTACTTAAGTATTGCTAAAATTGTCAAGCTGACGTTTTAGAATCGTTTTAGAAATTAGAATCAGTTTTAACCTCATAGATATCTGAAATAAGTTGGGTTTTAAGTCTGTTCATCTACAAAGTCTACATGGATGGTATCAAAATAAGACATTTATGGGCCCGCTAAAAGTACTACATATCTGCGCTACTTGCTAAGTTTAAATTTTGCTTGGTCAGTGAGTTTTAGTGTTTGTTTATTATATTTGTGTTTTGGTTGGATCACTTGTTTTCCACATTTGCCCACTTAAGTGCTTAAGTTAAGTACTTAAGTATTGCTAAAATTGTCAAGCTGACGTTTTAGAATCGTTTTAGAAATTAGAATCAGTTTTAACCTCATAGATATCTGAAATAAGTTGGGTTTTAAGTCTGTTCATCTACAAAGTCTACATGGATGGTATCAAAATAAGACATTTATGGGTCCCCTAAAAGTACTACATATTTGCGCTACTTGCTAAGTATAAATTTTGCTTGTTCAGTGAGTTTTAGTGTTTTTTTGTAATATTCGGGTTTTGTTTGGATCACTTGTTTTCCACATTTGCCCACTTAAGTGCTTAAGTTAAGTACTTAAGTGTTGCTAAAATTGTCGAACTGACGTTCATGCAGTCCACAGGCTTGAAAAAGTTAATGACGACTAATTTAGAACATTTGATGATAACTTCCTGGAATTGTCCTGCTTTGTAAACACGATATTCCCATCCATACTTTGCCCAAGGCCGAGTATGACGACTATCTCCTTAACTCACTTATCTGTTCCTTGTGTTGCGTTTGTTGTTTATTAACTAATAAGAACCTCTGTCTTGGTGGCTTTGGAACATTGTCCAAGGATAATGTTCCAAGTCCAAAGATAACTTCACATTGCATCAGGTTGCTTCTTGACTCTTTGCATGTCCCACAGGAGAAGCAGAGAAGCACTTTCTTCTCCATCTTCTACCTGTCCATCAATGCAGGAAGTCTGCTGTCCACTGTCATTACCCCCATTCTCAGAGGTACGCATGGACGGATTCAAAGACAATGTATAGTTATGGATTTTTATATATAAGATTGTGTTGCGTTCCAGCTCAGGAGTGTGGAATCCACAGCCAGCAGAAGTGCTACCCGCTGGCTTTTGGAGTCCCTGCAGCCCTCATGGTGGTCGCTCTGAGTAAGAAGAACCCATTGTAACGTCTAACATTGTCATCACTGTGCAAGTGCCAATTTTGAACCATCAAGAGCCTAGTTGGTTTTAATCCTGAGGTTTTGAACACGTTTGGTACTGTACTGGAACCAATTATGTAAAAATGTCATCCAATACTTCTCTACAAGAGAGGAGAAATATGATCTCAGGGAAGAACTACATTTGAAACACTTATATGCTAGGACTACGTTAGCATTAGCATAGCATTTCAGTATGTGGAATCAAACTAAACTAAACTAAACTAAACTAAACTAAAATAAAATAAAATAAAATAAAATAAAATAAAATAAAATAAAATAAAATAAAATAAAATAAAATAAAATAAAATGAAATAAAATAAAATAAAATAAAATAAAATAAAATAAAATAAAATAAAATAAAATAAAATAAAATAAAATTATAGCCATTCCATTGGCATTCCTTTATCTTTATCCTTAAGCATGATCCCAACCAAAAGAGCGACCAATTTTAGCATTTAGCATTTTCCCTTCCATGATGACGGATTTCCTTTTCTTTGGTGCACTGCGGCTTAGGAGACAAAATGAAGTCAAAAAGTCAACTAATCAGCAATGTTATTGGTATTCTTCTGCATGTTGCGTGCTGTAACTAGTTCTCGAACAAGTCTCATGTTTGTGGACCAAAATGTATTTTTAAATGAGCACAGAATTCCCTAACCAGGAGAACGCGTATGGAATATTATGAGTAATGGTAATGGTAATGGTTTAATTTCATTTGAACATGCATCAGATTACAATTGAGTGCATCCCATAATCAGTTGCCAGTTCCACATGTCCAAAAGGAGTAGGAAGAAGCAAAGCTTATTAAATCCTACCCCTCCATCTGGTACTTTTACAATCAGGAACTGTTACATTTGTTCACTTCCTGCTTTCCTAATATAATTTAAGTTTTTTTTTAAATAAAATAAAATAAAAAAAATAATATATACTATACTATATAATAGTATAGTATAGTATAGTAAAGTAATGTAAAGTAATGTAAAGTAATGTAAAGTAATGTAATTTATTTTATTTTATTTTATTTTATTTTATTTTATTTTATTTTATTTTATTTTATTTTATTTTATTTTATTTTATTAAAAAACGTATTATAAAAAACTCATTAAATTATATATATTATATTAGGAAAGCAGGAAGTGAACAAATGTAACAGTTCCTGATTGTATTTTAATTTAAAATAATTTCATTAATAAATTGGAAATTTAATTAAATTAAATGATGATATAGTACATTCTCTTTGAATCCATCCATGCATACCTCTGAGAATGGGGGTAATGATTATTAAATTAAATTAAATTAAATTAAATTAAATTAAATTAAATTAAATTAAATTAAATTAAATTAAATTAAATTAAATTAAATTAAATTAAATTAAATTAAATTAAATTAAATTAAATTAAATTAAATTAAATTACATTTTTATTTTTTGTCACGTACCGAAGTCCAAGGTGATACGTGCATCCAATGACATAATGGGTACCATAGTAAGTGTCAATATAGTGATATATATAGCACATCATGACTGGTTCAAGACTCTTCTTTGATCATATTGGATTGGACATTTTTAGCTAATTGGTTATTTTTAGCCTTATGCATTATTTTAGCTGTTTGAAGATGAACTATATCAGCAAGTTGAAGTATTTGTGAATTTAGAAATAAGGAGTGCTATTCGTACAGCGTAGTTCCATAGAAAGTTCATCATTGCCAAGCCTTTCATGCATATTGTGTGTGTAGTTGTATTCATCGTTGGAAGTGGAATGTACAACAAAACTGCTCCTCAAGGAAACATCATCGTCAAAGTCTCCAAATGTATTTGGGTGAGTTCATCTTTCAAGGCTAAATTGTATGATTCAACAAAACAAAATAATACGATTATTCACAGCATAGAATCAATATTGTCATATGTTACTCTCTCCTACAGTTTGCTATTAGCAACCGCTTCAGGCATCGGGGATCACAGTACCCGAAAAGAGCCCACTGGATGGACTGGGCTGAGGAGAAATATGATGTAAGCAACGTGGGCTGGGTCTAAATTGAATATTTACATTGATGTTTACCTCATATTTATATTTACCATTCACATTTCACATTGAGGTCTGCACGGTGGTTAGCGTGCAGGCCTCACAGCTAGGAGACCCGAGTTCAATTTCATGCTCGGCACACATCTCTGTGTGGAGTTTGCATGTTCTCCCCGTGCATGCGTGGGCTTTCTCCGGGTACTCCGGTTTCCTCCCACATTCCAAAAATGCCTTGAATTTATTTCTTCACGAGTATGCCAAGGTGTACCCCGCCTCTGAGAGACAGCTGGGATAGGCTCCAGCACGTGAGGATAAGCAGTAGAATTTTTTTTTTTTTGTAATTAGAGCATAGAAAACCTGTTTAGGACTTCCTAAATGCAGGTTTTCATATTATCAGAGCCCTGTAGACATGAAATAACACCCCTATAGTCACCTTTACTCTTCTATTATTCTTTGTTTACATCACATTGCAACTCTTAGCTAGCTAGCTAACCAGTTAGCCTTGAATTTATTTCTTCACGAGTATACCAGGGTGTACCCTGCCTCTGGGAGACAGCTGGGATAGGCTCCAGCACGTGAGGATAAGCGGTAGAAAATGATTGATTGAGTTTTACATGAAAACATGAAACAGTCGTCCCTCATTTATGGCGATTTTTTGGTTCCAATATTAATAAATGTAATATTATTGTAATTAGAGCATAGAAAACCTGTTTAGGACTTCCTAAATGCAGGTTTTCATATTATCAGAGCCCTGTAGGCATGAAATAACACCCCTATAGTCACCTTTACTCTTCTATTATTCTTTGTTTACATCACATTGCAACTCTTAGCTAGCTAGCTAACCAGTTAGCCTTGAATTTATTTCTTCACGAGTATGCCAGGGTGTACCCCGCCTCTCGCCCGAAGACAGCTGGGATAGGCTCCAGCATGTCCATGACCCTCGTGAGAATAAGCGATATAGAAAATGAATGGATAGATGAATATTATTTTTTTCCATTTCTGTTTTTTTTATCAAGCTTTTCAATGATTAAAAATTTGAATCAAATTAATCACAAATTTTAAATTATTTAATCATGATTAATCACTATTTGCAACTTTGTATGAAATGTGTTTTTACTGTATTTTATGAACAGAAATTAAAAAAACGCACACAATTTTCTATAAAATATGAAAGGAAATGTTAAATAGTGCTAAAAAGAAACATGATTTAAAGCACACAAGTTAGCTTTGAATTTATTTCTTCACAAGTATGCTGGAGCCTATCCCAGTTGACTTCAGGCGAATCACAGCCAATCACAGGGCACATAAAAACATGCTAGGTTAATCGGCGACTCCAAATTGTCCATAGGTATGAATGTGAGTGTGAATGGTTGTTTGTCTATATGTGACCTGTGATTGGCTGTGATTCGTCAACTGGGATAGGCTCCAGCATACTTGTGAAGAAATCAATTCAAGGCTAACTGGTTAGCTTGCTAGCTAAGAGTTGCAATGTGATGTAAACAAAGAATAATAGAAGAGTAAAGGTGACTATAGGGGTGTTATTTCATGTCTACTGTCTACATGTCTACTACTCTAATAATATGAAAACCTGCATTTAGGAAGTCCTAAACAGGTTTTCTATGCTGTAATTACAAAAATATTACATTTATTAATATTGGAACCAAATAACCGCCATAAACGAGGGACGACTGTTTCATGTTTTCATGTAAAACTCAATCAATCATTTTCTACCGCTTATCCTCACGTGCTGGAGCCTATCCCAGCCTGGCATACTCATGAAGAAATAAATTCAAGGCTAACTGGTTAGCTTGCTAGCTAAGAGTTGCAATGTGATGTAAACGAGGGTCGTGGGGGTATGCTGGAGCCTATCCCAGCTGTCTTTGGGCGAGAGGCGGGGTACACCCTGGACTGGTGGCCAGCCAATCACAGGGCACATATAGACAAACAACCATTCACACTCACATTCATACCTATGGACAATTTTAGTCGCCAATTAATTAATTAACCTAGCATGTTTTTATGTGCCCTGTGATTGGCTGTGATTCGCCTGAAGTCAACTGGGATAGGCTCCAGCATACTTGTGAAGAAATAAATTCAAGGCTAACTTGTGTGCTTTAAATCATGTTTGTTTTTAGCACTATTTAAATTATTATATTATTATTATTATTATATTATTATATATATTTTATAGAAAATTGTGTGCGGTCTTCTATTTCTCTTCATAAAATACAGTAAAAACACATTTCATACAAAGTTGCAAATAGTGATTAATCATGATTGAATAATTTTAAATTTGTGATTAATTTGATTAAAATTTTTAATCATTGAAAAGCTTGATAAAAAAACAGAAACGGAAAAAAAATATTATTCATCTATCCATCCATTTTCTATATCGCTTGGACATGGACATGCTGGAGCCTATCCCAGCTGTCTTCGGGCGAGAGGCGGGGTACACCCTGGACTGGTGGCCAGCCAATCACAGGGCACATATAGACAAACAACCATTCACACTCACATTCATACCTATGGACAATTTGGAGTCGCCAATTAACCTAGCATGTTTTTGGAGTGTGGGAGGAAACCGGAGTCCTCGGAGAAAACCCTTGCATGCATGGGGAGAACATCCTATCCATCCTGGTCACTCCCAATGAGAACCTCAGCATAATGTTATGCTGCTGTTTTTTCCAGTTGTTTTTTAGTTTTCTTGTGAAATTATATTTTTTAGAATTTGTGAATTCATTCATTCATTCATTTTTGACTGCTTTTTCCTCACAAGGGTCACGGGGGTGCTGGAGCCTATCCCAGCTGTCTTGGGGCGAGAGGCGGGGTACACCCTGGACTGGTCGCCAGCCAATCACAGGGCACATATAGACAAACAACCATTCACACTCACATTCATACCTATGGACAATTTGAAGTCGCTAATTAACCTAGCATGTTTTTGGAATGTGGGAGGAAACCGGAATACTCGGAGAAAACCCACGCATGCACGGGGAGAACATGGAAACTCCATACTCCAGTTTTGTTAAATTACTAATTTTTTTGTTAGATTCCAACTTTTTTTCTGTGAACATTTTGACTTTATTCCTGTAAAATTCCTGATTTGTTTTTGTTTTTGGTATTTTTGTAGAAACTCCTGATCGCACAGGTGAAGATGGTGCTGAAGGTTCTGTTTCTTTACATCCCCCTGCCAATGTTCTGGGCTCTCTTTGACCAGCAGGTGACCAACCGCCGTGCCCGCATATTTACTGTATTACGGTGTTCAACACCCGCCAATAAAGGCAAGCTGTGTGTCCTCCACAGGGATCCAGATGGACCCTCCAGGCGACGACCATGGACGGTGATTTTGTACGTGCTTTTTAAAATATGAATTCCTGCTGGGAATTTGGAAAGGAAGGTTTTTTTTACAAACATTTCTGCGTTCTACAGGGAATCCTGATCATCCAGCCAGACCAGATGCAGGTGAATATTGCAATATTTCTAATAATATTTTTCAAATGACGATACTGAACTTCCTGGTTTGTCAGACGGTCAACCCCATTCTGATCCTGATTCTGGTGCCGATTGTCGACAATGTGGCCTACCCGCTCATCGCCAAGTGCAAGTTAAACTTCACGTGAGTGTCGTCGTCATGATTTGGGACAGAACATAAAAAAACACACATAAAAACTCCACACTAAAAAACATGCAGAAAAATACTAGCTTATAATAATTAATATAATATTTGCCTGCAATGACAGTCCATCACACAGGAGGGGACATCCCAGAGCAGGGGTGGGCAAACTACAGCCCGGGGGCTACACACGGCCCACCAAGCATTTGAACCCGGCCCGCCAGTTGCTTTCTAAGTATTTCAAATTTTAACATACAAACTGGCAACATGGCTTACAAGTCGGATGTCTTATTTAGTAAAAAAAAAAACAACAAAAAAAAAAACTGTCAAATGAAATGACATAGTCTGATGTGGTGTGATGTTTAAAGTGTTCCTGAAAAAAAGGACATGAGAACATACAGCTGATAGTATAACACTTTTACAGATAAAATTAAAATAATAAAATTAAATAAAATTAAATAAAATTAAATAAAATTAAGCAAATAATTCAAAGAAAATTACAAGCTTATAGAACAGATAACTGAAGTCATGTTGCACATTGTCATATTTCCACCATTTATCATATGGGCCTCTTTTCAGTATTATTTATTATTTATTATTTATTATTTATTATTTATTATTTATTATTTATTATTTATTATTTATTATTTATTGTTTATTATTTATTATTTATTATTTATTATTTATTATTTATTATTTATTATTTATTATTTATTATTTATTATTTATTATTTTATTTTAGAAGTATATATTTTATTTTAAAACTTTTTAAATGTATGTTAATATATTAAATTATTTCATTTCAGCATCAAGGAATGATAAATCAGGAAATTTTACACCAAAAATGTTTTAATTCATATGTCTTCATGAGCTAATAAGGAAGATGCCAAACCAAAATATATTTTCAAAATATTTGTATTTTAAAATGTTACATTAAATATTCTATTCTAATTATGTAAATTACATTTATTAGTTAAAATATTTAGAAGTATATATTTTATTTGATTTATAATTTATAATTTATAATTTATAATTTATAATTTATAATTTATAATTTATAATTTATTATTTATTATTTATTATTTATTATTTATTATTTATTATTTATTATTTATTATTTATTATTTATTATTTATTATTTATTATTTATTATTTATTATTTATTATTTTATTTTAGAAGTATATATTTTATTTTGAAACTTTTTAAATGTATGTTAATGTATAAAATTATTTCATTTCATGCCATTTTGCCATGCAATTTATGATTGTTATATTTTTTATTTTGCAATATCAAATATTTTGAAAATATTGACACTTGACATGAATGACATTCGTAAAATGACGTTCAGATATCGTAATGTGTAGTTTTTTTAAAATACAAATATTTTAAATTACATGAAGTATTTGAATGTAACTATCCAATAACCTGAGGTATGTTTTTTTTTGCTATTATTTAATGTTAAATTTGTATTTAATTTTACATTATTTAATTTAAATTTTAACACGTAATTTTATTAATGAAATATAAATATTCTAAAAATATATTTTGGACTTGTCTGTTCCGCAACAGTTGAGAAACGCTGATCTATACTATTGACATCTGGATCGATTCCGCCCGCTCCCTAGATTACTGAGAAAGGTCAAATTAGCATTTGCTACCTGTCAAACCTCGAAAAGTCACATGACTTTAAACAGTCAGGGGAAGAGAAAACTCTGGTGAAGAACATTACTGATCACTTTTTAATGACATCTGTTAATGTGTGTGTGTGTGTGTGTGTGTGTGTGTAGTCCGTTGAGGAAGATGACCGTTGGGATGTTCCTTGCTGCTTTGGCGTTTGTTTCCGCAGCCCTTGTTCAAATCCAGATTGATGTGAGTTTAATGGCAGTGAAAAAAAACCCCACACACATATAAGAGAATCCAAAACACACTTTCATGCACTTTTATGCCCCCGTCCACCCATTTTAGCAAACCTTACCCACCTTCCCATCAAGCAGCGTGAGCCAAGTCAAGTTCCTCAACATGCTGAACAAGGAACTGGACTTCAAAGCCGGGTCGCAGTCGCTTCAGTTGAACGCGTTTACGGTACTTCCGCAAAGCTATGCTACTGATGATGCATTGGATTAAAAAAAAAAAAAAAATGGCCGACTTTCTATTGGTTGTGGTACACCAGGCTAGCAATGATTACCTCACCTTTGATGAACCGTTTGCTCTGGAATTGGGCCCTGGGGTGGTTTACCCAATCAGTTTAGCTGATGGATCTCGGAATACTCTGGTCATTCTGCAGGATGGGCCCCAGCCCCGGCCAGTCGAGGTAAGCAAAGCCGGCACCCAATGGGGGTAAGGGAACATGTCTTAGGTCTCAGTTTGATTCTTCTCTGTTCAGTTCGAAGACATCGGTGTCAAACCGGAAGAGGGTGCTAATGCTATCAGGTAAGTCGCTAATGATTCAATGATTCATGCTAATGCGGCTACGGTTCTAACTAGCGTGTTATCCTTCTGCAGGTTCTTCAACAGCCTCAACACAGTTTTGAATATAACAGTTGGCAACCAGGACTTCCACGGCGTTGGGGCTTCCAACATGTCAGCATACGTCGCGGTACCACAGGGGAAGTAAGAAATAACTTTTTTGGGGGGGGGGGTCCTTTCTGATGCTACATAAGAATCCATTTGAAATGTCCCAAATCAGTGCACAGTTCCTGATCAAGAACAGTTCAGGAGGGGAATGTGTCTACAACCAGAAACTTGGCTTCGGAAGTTCTTACACCTTGGTCATCCCGCCGACTTTTGTGTTTGGCGCAAACGTAACGACATATCTAACGAAACTTTTTGTGCTTGGGAAGGTCTTGAGATGAGTGGTTTTGTGTTCTACAGTGTGAACAAGACATCCGTGTAGTGATGGACATCAGTCCAAACTCCATCCACATGGCCTGGCAGATCCCTCAGTACTTCCTCATCACGGCAGGAGAGGTGGTCTTTTCTGTTACAGGACTGGAGTTCTCCTACTCGCAGGTATTCATAAAAAGGTTCAGACAGTCGGGGTTTTAGATCTTGAACGTCAACTGGGATGTTTGATTGGCACTTTAAGTACCACAGAACAGTGGTAGAAGTGGGTCAAAAATGACCCGGTAAGGTTGTTTTCGTGAGATATCTTAGTAATGAAATTTTTTTATCATTTTATATTCCAGGTATTCCTAAAAAAAACATGTTTTTGATATAATGCCATTCAAATTTTTAACTTACCTTTTATACATTTAAAGAAATTTTTGGTTTTGTGTTACTACCCCAACCTTCCATAAGTGGGTCAAAAATGACCCAGTCAGGTTGTTTACATGAAATATTTTCGGAATGAGAATTTTTTATCATTTCATATTCCAGGTATTCCTCAAAAAACATGTTTTTGATATCATACCATTCACATTTTTAACTTACCTTTTATACATTTTAAGAAATTTTAGTTTTTGTGTTACTACCCCAACCTTCCATAAGTGGGTCAAAATTGACCCGGTCAGGTTGTTTTCTTGAAATATCTTCATAATGAAAAAATTGTATCATTTCATATTTCAGGTATTCCTCAAAAAACACGTTTTTGATATGATGCCATTCACATTTTTAACTTACATTTTTATACATTTTAAGGCATTTTTGGTTTTGAAAAATTTGTAAAATTGTCATAAAAACGCATTGATTCTAGTATGGGTCATTTTTGACCCACTTATGGAAGAGTGTAGGGTCCAGTCACTTGTGCATCTAAGGGTTAATATAGCAGTTCCAGAAATGCTGCAAACGTTTCACAGACGGTATGCAGTGCCTGTGAAAAAAAAATATTTCACAAATAGCAACTCAACAACTTTTCCAGTGAAACATGACCAACTAAATTTATTTATGATAAAAATATTACACTTTATCATTTGTATCCATATAGCAATTTAGTGCAATTATTAAAAATAGTATTTTATTTGCTTTCCAGGCACCTAGCAACATGAAGTCGGTGCTGCAGGCGGGTTGGCTGTTAACCGTAGCTTTTGGTAACATTATTGTGCTTATTGTTGCTGAGGCTGCGACACTTCCGGATCAGGTGGGTGCCTTCAGTACTTCATGAAATATTATAATATTAAATAATAAGAACGCCACCACAAAAATGTATTCCTTTCTTCCCTCAGTGGGCCGAGTACATTCTCTTTGCGTCCCTGCTGGTGGCCGTGTGCATCATCTTTGCCTTCGTAGCCTACTTCTACACGTACATGGACCCAGCCAAGATCGAAGCTCAGTTCAGTGAGATGGACCCAGATGATAAGTGGAAGAAGAAGGCCGGGAAGGACTTGGTCGAGCATCGTAACGCAGAAAGGAGGCGTTCTGTTTCCAGTTCGTATGAGGAGAAAGAAGTTTCACAGACCAGGATGTAGACAATGATTGCGGACACCCAATTCCCCCCCCAAAAAAACACACACACTCACTCACACAAGACCATCTTTGTATATAAATGCTGCTTGGTTCTGTGTTTTGTATCATCTGTTTAATGTCAAAAGTGACTTTTATTTGTTTTTGTTTGTTTTTTAGTAGGCGGGGTAATACAAAAAAAAATTCAACAAACTTTGTTGAGATGTAGGGGAAGGACTAAGACCTTTTTTTTTTTAGTAAGGTACATGTTAAACATGTTTTCATGTTAAATTCAAGGCATGAGCAGTAGGTAGACATCCATCAGTGGTGGGGTGGCGCATTTGGTACCTTTTGTCGGATTGTTAAAATATACATTTTCATTTCTGCTAGTATCTTGGAGCATCGGTAACTTCCACTAGTGATTGGCCCTGCTTGTAAATTTAGTGCTTACAATCAATATTTATCTAATAACATTACAAAAACATTACATTTTTTACATCTTCTAACCAGAGATGTCAATTTCTCCTAGAAAAGTAAATAAAATTAGTTTTCATTCATTCATTTTCTACCGCTTTTTCCTCACGAGGGTCGCGGGGGTGCTGGAGCCTATCCCAGCTGTCTTCGGGCAAGAGGCGGGGTACACCCTGGACTGGTGGCCAGCCAATCACAGGGCACATATAGACAAACAACCATTCACACTCACATTCATACCTATGGACAATTTGGAGTCGCCAATTAACCTAGCATGTTTTTGGAATGTGGGAGGAAACCGGAGTACCCGGAGAAAACCCACGCATGCACGGGGAGAACATGCAAACCACTCGACTGTCGCGCCGCCCCCTTATTTATGTCTTATTTTTTCTTATTATGTGCACTATATTGGGTAATAGGAGCGTAAAGGTGACTATAGGGGTGTTATTTCAAGTGTAGAAGGCTCTAATAATATTAAAAGTGTATTCATTCATTCATTCATTTTCTACCGCTTATCCTCACGAGGGTCACAAGGGTGCTGGAGCCTATCCCAGCTGTCTTCGGGCGAGAGGCGGGGTACACCCTGGACTGGTCGCCAGCCAATCACAGGGCACATATAGACAAACAACCATTCACACTCACATTCATACCTATGGACAATTTGGAGTCGCTAATTAACCTAGCATGTTTTTGGAATGTTGGAGGAAACCGGAGTACCCGGAGAAAACCCACGCATGCACGGGGAGAACATGCAAACTCCACACAGAGATGCCCGAGGGTGGAATTGAACCCTGGTCTCCTAGCTGTGAGGTCTGCGCGCTAACCACTAGACCGCCGTGCCGCCCAAAATGAGTTTTCCATAAAGATTTTTTCCAAAACATACTGTAAAAAAATGGTTGTTTTCACATCATAAGGGGACATTTTGGGGACAACACATTTGATTTTTCGTTTTGTCATAATTATGAATGGCCGATAATATCGGGCCACCAATAATATCAGCCCGATATCAACATAAAAGTATAATATTCTTAGATCAGTATCGGATTTTTTCCTGAAAATGAAAAACATTGGGCTGCACGGTGGAAAAGTGGTTGGCACACAGGCCTCACAGCAAGGAGACCCGAGTTCAATTCCACTCACGGCCATCTCTATGTAGAGTTTGCATGTTCTCCCCATGGGTTTTCTCCGGTTTCCTCCAACATTCCAAAAACATGCTAGGTTAATTAGCGACTCCAAATTGTCCATAGGTATGAATGTGAGTGTGAATGGTTGTTTGTCTATATGTGCCCTGTGATTGGCTGGCCACCAGTCCAGGGTGTACCCCGCCTCTCGCCTGAAGACAGCTGGGATAGGCTCCAACACCTCCCGCGACCCTTGTGAGGATAAGCCGTAGAAAATGAATGAATTAATGAATATTTTAAAAATGCTGATTAATAGATTAATTACAGATTAATTACAACATTAATGTTGTTCACCTCTTCTGTGCTGTCGTCGGGCTCTTGTGTTCCTGGACACTTTGGCTAGCTCCTTACGCTATGTTCTTTCCATCATAAATTACAGTAATTCCACCAGTCAATTATCTAAAATAAGCCATTGGGGATTCAGGAAATGGGGCGTCAACTCACTTGGGCTAATTTTGGGGGCACCAAAAATTTTAACGAGTTCTTAATTCTTCATCCAAGTTCTTGATTTTTCTTTCTGTCATAATCCATTGTCTTTCCACCAGCCATTGGCCATATAATATATACCTGCAGGAGTGGCGGGGGCAGCCACCCACGGGGGCATTGTAAGATTGTTCTCTCCATCATAACCCACAGTACTTCCACTTGCATGGTGATGATGTTTTATAAAGCATGGGGAAGTTTGAGATGGGGGGCATCACCCAACACGGGCTAATTTTGGGGGCAGCACACATTTAAACGCGTGAAAGATGATATTGATTCTTTCTTCTGTCATAATTTATTGTATTTCCACCAGGTCTGAAGGGAGCTAAGAAGGAGAAGTCACCTACGGGGGCAAATGCTGGGGGTGGCATAAATAAAAACAGCATAAATCCCCCTCTTGACATTATAATCCACAGTATTCCCACCAGGTAATGATCTCCTATAAAGCACGGCAGCGTTAAGGATGGGGGCCAATTTGGGGGGTGGGGGGTGGGGTGGTGGGGACGGGGGGCAGCACAATTTTAACCAAGTAAAAAAATGTTATTGATTCTTCTTTCGGGCACAATCCATTGTATTTGTACCAGGCATTAACCTAATATACCGCATGACGGAAGTGAGGCAGGAGGCGGCCACCCAAGGGGGCAATTGTTGGGGGTGGCACTAATGAAATATGGCTAAATCCCTCTCTGTCCATCATAACCCACAGTATTTCCACTCGGCAGTGATGTAATAGAAACCATTGAGGAGTTAGCAATGGGGGCGTGACCCCACTTGGGCTAATTTCGGGGGCAGCTAAAATTTTAATGAGTAAAAAAATGCTTCGATTCTTCTTTTTGTCATAATCCACTGTATGACCTAATACTATATAACATAGTATGGCAGGAGTTAGGGAGGGGGCAGCCACCCATGGGGGCAAATGTTAGGGATGGCACAACTAATTTGAGTAATTTCGGGGGCAGCAAAAATTTTAATGAGTATAAAAATGCCTTGATTCTTCTTTTTGTCATAATCCACTGTATGACCTAATACTATATAATATTGTATGGGAGGAGTTAAGGAGGGGGCAGCCACCCATGGGGGCAAATGTTAGGGATGGCACAACTGAAAAGAGCTCGCCCACTTGCCATCATAACCCACAGTATTTCCACTGGGTAATGATAAACCCTAATATAAACCCTTGAGGAGTTAGCAATGGGGGCGTGACCCCACTTGGGCTAATTTCGGGGGCAGCAAAAATTATAATGAGTAAAAAATGCTTTGATTCTTCTTTTTGTTATAATCCACGTTATGACCTAATACTATATAATATAGTATGGCAGGAGTTAGGGAGGGGGCAGCCACCCATGGGGGCAAATTTTCGATGGCACAACTAATTTTGGTAATTTTGGGGGCAGCAAAAATTTTAATGAGTAAAAAAAATTCTTGATTCTTCTTTTTGTCATAGGGGGCAGCCACCCATGGGGGCAAATGTTAAGGACGGCACAAGTGAAAATGATGTAAGGCAATGATGTAATATAAACCATTGAGGACTGAGGGAGCGTGACCCCAAATTTCGGGGGCAGCAAAAAAAAATGCCTTGATTCTTCTTTTTGTCATAATCCACTGTATGACCTAATACTAGTATATAGTATAGTATGGCAGGAGTCAGGGAGGGGGAAGCCACCCATGGGGGCAAATGTTAGTTAACTGAGAGCTCTTCCCATCATAACCCACAGTGCTTCCACCTGGTGATGGTGTATTATTAAGCATGGGGGACTAATGGATGGGAGCATCACCCCACCTGATTTAATGTTGGGGGCGGCACACTGAGGACGAACATCATCGCTTGTTCGTTCATACATTTTTTCCACATCATTATGTCTGCCTAGCAACCCACCAACGTTTACCTCTTATGAATACCAGTGGGGTCATGGATTCCATGCGCTGTTACAAGGAGAGGTTATCCTTCAGGGCCAGCCTGGTACAGTAATGGAAGAATTCTTCTATTTAATCTTAACCTTCCTCTTGTGTTAGCGTCGGCATTGACCCGTTTTACATTTTAATGCATAAAAAGAATCACATAACATCAAGGCATAACATCTTATTGCATCAAGGCTTTTTTCCCCAACAAAATAAAACCAAAAAAATAATTTTTACTACATTTTAAAATGTTCTGGTTGAAATTATGACCACTGTATTGTTAGGGTCGGTTTGGACCCGGTTATAATAATATGACTATAAAGCAATATTTTGAGCTATAACTGAAATCATAAGCGTACAATTAGCCAACACAATGACAACCAGCTCATTTTCTCATCATGTAAGCTTCAGGGGATTCTCATTTGGACAGGTTTTCAGGGTATTCTTATTTTGACCACTTTTCAGGGGATTCTCATTTGGACCGATTTTCAGGGGATTCTCATTTTGACCGGTTTTCATGGGATTCTCATTAGGACCGATTTTCAGGGGATTCTCATTTTGACTGTTTTTCAGGGGATTCTCATTTTGACCGGTTTTCATCGGATTCTCATTTTGACCGGTTTTCATGGGATTCTTATTTTGACCGCTTTTCAGGGGATTCTAATTTTGACCGCTTTTCAGGGGATTCTCATTTGGACCGTTTTTCAGGGGATTCTCATTTTTACTGGTTTTCATCGGATTCTCATTTTGACCACTTTTCAGGGGATTCTCATTTTGACCGGTTTTCAGGGGATTCTTATTTTGACCACTTTTCAGGGGATTCTCATTTTGACTGGTTTTCATCGGATTCTCATTTTGACCGTTTTTCCAGGGGATTCTCATTTTGACCAGTTTTCACGGGATTCTCATTCTGACCGGTTTTCAGGGGATTCTCATTTTGACCGGTTTTCATCGGATTCTCATTTTGACCGGTTTTCAGGGGATTCTCATTTTGACCTCTTTTCAGGGGATTCTCATTTTGACCGTTTTTCAGGGGATTCTCCTTTTGACCGGTTTTCCGGGATTCTCATTTTGACCGGTTTTCATCGGATTCTCATTTTGACCGTTTTTCAGGGGATTCTCATTTTGACCGCTTTTCAGGGGATTCTCATTTTGACCGTTTTTCAGGGGATTCTCATTTTGACCGGTTTTCAGGGGATTCTCATTTTGACCGGTTTTATATGGGTCAAAATTCACCCCAACACCATAGATGTTTCTTTAGTGATTAATACTAAAATGAGAAAACAAATAAAACTAATTGATTTAAGAGATATGTTCTATATCCCTCAGTAATAGCCAGGAAACAATTATTATTATTAATATGATACTTTCGAGGTTCATTTGACCATTTTTGGAAATTAAAATGGACGGGTATAGTAACAAAAAAGGCCTATATGCCCACACCAAAAGTATTAAAACCAACATTTTCACGGATGAGGAAGCAAATTTGATGGTAACTTATTGGTTTTAGTGTATTTTATATCTGATTTAATACATAAGACATGATACCAGAAAGCTAACACAAGAGGAAGGTTAAATGACTTTGTGTATACTTCAGGTGTTCTGTGCATAATATGAATAACATAGTAGCCCATTTAGTCATAAATGTCACATCTGAGCCTGTAAATAATACAACTTTCAAAAACTGTTGTTATAAATGCAACAAGGCTTTCTTGAAGGTATTCATTTGCTAACGCTATTCTAAGTGGCATGTCAGTGGTTTTAAGTCGTAATTTATGTCGCGATTGAGAAAAGATAGGACTGGACCGCCCGCTTGATTAATCATCTACTTCGCCGCGGTGATCATTAATCAAAGACACGTTCGCTTGCCATAAAATAACAACGTGCACATTCCAAAACGGAGACCAAAAAACGACTTGAAAATGGCGCTTGTTTATGGGCTCCCAAATTGAATTTATGAGCATTTGAATGGGCCGGCTTTCCCGAGCAAGCCGAGTCTATAATCAAAGGTTTATTTCCCCGAGGAAGAATGGCTGAACAGTCAGCACATTAAGCATGATAGATGATGACGAGACGAGGGTCCAAGGGTCCCTTGCTCGTCAGAATCGGCGTGGCGTTCGCAGGACTGCACTTTGCTTGCCTTTTATTAGAACGTTTTTTTCTTCGCATTCAAAATTCATTTTGCAAAGTTAGCTCTTCACCTGCCGTGGACAATTCAGGACTGATTGACGGCGGTTTAATGTCCTGCTCTCAGACCTTCAATAATCACACAACCCAGACGAGCCGTATCGAATACCATTTAAACATTAAATACTTTGTATACTTTGTATATCAAAACTCTTTGGATTACAACAGTGATGCGCAACAGTAATTATCTGCTTATGAATCCATGAATACTGACTTATAAAGGAACATTTCTGATACCATGGCTACGGTTAGATGCTCTGCCTGGCATTGAGATACTGAAAAGTATGCCTACTCTGCATGGATACAAAATGGTTATGCAGTAATACCTCATTTACAGCAGTTCATGGGACCCGGTATCATAATTAATAATTGTTTTCTGCTGTTTTTCTGCAGTTTTGATGAAAAGAAGAATTTTATTATAAAATAAACAGGAATAATTGACATTGTATATATATATACATGTAAATTATTATTATTTATTTTATAATAAAATTAAATTAAATTTTATAATTAAAAAAATATGTATACAATTTAAATTATTCCCGTTTATTTTATAATAAAATTGTTAATTGTTCTTTTCATCAAAACTGCAGAAAAACAGTAGAAAACATTGTTGTCATGCCTAATTATTTAACTTTTGTTTTTTTCCTTGCTCTCAGACCAGGGGGGGAAAATATATATATATATATAAATAAAATATTCATTCATTCATTTATTTTTTATTTTATTTTGTTTAATTTAATTTAATTTAATTTAATTTTTTTTTGTTTTTTGTTTAGTTTGGGTTTGGGTTTGGGGTTGTGTTGTGTTGTGTTGTGTTGTGTTGTGTTTTTTGTTTTGTTTTGTTTTGTTTTATTTTATTTTATTTTATTTTATTTTATTTTATTTTATTTTATTTTATTTTATTTTATTTTATTTTATTTTATTTTATTTTATTTTATTTTATTTTATTTTATTTTATTTTATTTTATTTTATTTTATTTTATTTGACATGCAAATACAAATAAGCTACCAACGGAGGTAGCAGCCCGTAGAGGCTGAGCTTCATCTTGAGCTGACCAAAAACACCATGAAACTTGACTACTTCATAAAACCAACAAACATACATGGCTACGGTTAGACTTTTGCCTGGCATTGAGATACTGAAAAGTATGCCTACTCTGCATGGATACAAAATAGTTATGCAGTAATACCTCATTTACAGCACTTCATAGGACAAGGTATCATAATTACAGCATAGAAAAACAAGTTATTTTTAACATTAGAGCCCTTTCAACATGAAATAACACCCCTATAGTCACCTTTGATCATATTATCCAATATAGTAGACATTCATTCATTTTCTACCACTGGAGCCTATCCCAGCTGTCAGCCAATCACAGGGCACATATAGACAAACAACCATTCACACTCACATTCATACCTATGGACAATTTGGAGTCACCAATTAACCTAGCATGTTTTTGGAATGTGGGAGGAAACCGGAGTACCCGGAGAAAACCCACACATGCACGGGGAGAACATGCAATTGGTGGAATTGAACTCGGGTCTCCTAGCTGTGAGGCCTGCGTGCTAACCACTCAACCACCGTGCAGCCTCATATTAATATTATTCATTCATTCATTTTCTGCCGCTTATCCTCACGAGGGTCGCGGGGGGTGCTGGAGCCTATCCCAGCTGTCTTCGGGCGAGAGGCGGGGTACACCCTGGACTGGTGGCCAGCCAATCACAGGGCACATATAGACAAACAACCATTCACACTCACATTCATACCTATGGACAATTTGGAGTCGCCAATTAACCTAGCATGCTTTTGGAATGTGGGAGGAAACCGGAGTACCCGGAGAAAACCCACGGGGAGAACATGCAAACTCCACACAGAGATGGCCGAGGGTGGAATTGAACCCTGGTCTCCTAGCTGTGAATTCTGTGCGCTAACCACTAGACCACCGTGCTGCCCTATAGTAGACATCATAAGAGAAAATAAGACATAAATCAGACTTTTGCTTGTGTTTGTTGTACTAAATGTGTTCCGGACGTGTAGACAGGAAGTGACATCATGGGTTCAGAGTTGAGTTTTAATTCGGTGTTGGTTACGCTCGTTAATGCAATCCGTGAAGGCATTATTGTGCAAATAAAAGCCTGTTGTTTCCTGTTGCGATCGTGTCTGTTGCTTGTGTGTCCAACCAACATTACAGTAACATTGCTGACCCCTGGTGACCAGTGTAGGATACTACAAACATAATCATAATTGGTTCCGGACTTGACCCCAATTAGGAAATAATGCAAAGTCAAATTTAATATCAATTGAATATGTTTTGGAATTAGTGCATTTAAATCTTTTTATTTTCTTCTAAATATGTTAGAGACCTGTAGACATAAACTAACACCCCTATAGTCCCCAATAAGCCATTAGACATAACAAATGGACTCATTAGCATTTGACATACATTAGCATTGATATGTCCTGCAGTGTCTATTGTATCATCAGTATGATGTTAAAATACTACTTAAAATACTACTTAAAATACTACTTAAAATACTAATGACAAAAACTGCAATAGTGTTCATTTAGCCATGAAATGGCTAAAAGTGGCTAATAAAAATAGTTAATTTAGGAACAAATGTGTAAAATTTATTGTTATTATTTTTACTCATAATAGGCCATATTAAACCTGAAAAGAGCATGATTTATTAATAATATATCTATATATATATTATATTTATATATATTATTAAATATAATAATATATATATTAATTATTAATATATTTATATATATTATATTATATATATTATATTTATATATATTTATATGATTATTATTATAATATATTTGTATATATTTCATAAATATACATATTTAAATATATATATTTTAAATAAAGTAAAGTCGCAAAATTTTAATTAATTTTTTCTTTTCATGGTTTTCATGTTTTTCTGTATGTAAAATTATAATTATTTTGATGTTTGTTAAATTTGATTTTTCATTTTTTTGTTTATTTTCATATGTTTTCATACGTTTTGGTATTAGTCGGACCTTTTGCAAGGTTCCACTGCATTCCAAAGTTCTAGCTATAACCAAACATAAATTCTAAAGGAACAACGTTCAGAAATATTCTAAATCCAGCATTAAATTTATTCCAAAAAGAGTTTTAGTTTTAAGTTTTGGATACTGAATATTAAATTGACGAGTGTCGTGATTCCATTGTGAAATCAAACCATAAAAAACTCATAAGCTCATAAAAAAGTGCGCCTGTGTGAGTCACTCTATGTTTGTACCGCTCTCTGAAGGCCAACACCACACTCATCATTTTCATCAAACAGGCCAAGTGGATGTGAGAAATGAAAAATAAGATAATTTCCCAGTTATGGTTTCCCATTTCTAATCAAAAAGGCTGGACTGCATCATCTCTCAGATCGCCCAGACGTCTGACAGCCAGGAGAAAAAAAAAATGTTTTGCATTAAATAATTAGGCATAAGAACAATGTTTTCAGCAGTTTTGATTAAATGAAAAGAACAATTTTATTATTAAATAAACAGGAAATTTTACAATATATATATATATATATATTTTTTTTTCATTATAAAATTTAATTTAATTTTATTAAAAAATAAATAATAATGGTAAAGATAATAAATAAAATAATAAATAATAAAATAATAAAATATTAATAATTTACATATATATATATATATATATAGGCATGAGAACAATGTTTTCAGCAGTTGATTAAATGAAAAGAACAATTTTATTATAAAACAGGAATAATTTACATTATATATATTTTTTTTATTATAAAATTTTATTTAATTTTATTATAAAATAAAATAATAGTAAATAATAATAATAATAATAGTAAAAATAATGAATGAAATAATAAATAATAAAATATTAATAATTTCATAGTAATAATGTACATATATATATATGAGAACAATGTTTTCTGCTGTTTTTCTGCAGTTTTGATGAAAATAATTTTATTATAAAATAAACAGGAATAATTTAATTTATTTTATAATAAAATACAAATAACATTTTATAATACATATATATACAATGTAAATTATTACTTTATTTGATTATAAAATTTTTAATTGTTCTTTTCATCAAAACTGCAGAAAAACAGCAGAAAACATTATTTTATTTTATTTTATTTTATATTTTTATTTGATTTGATTTGATTTGATTTGATTTGATTTCATTTCATTTCATTTCATTTCATTTCATTTCATTTCATTTTATTTTATTTTATTTTATTTTATTTTATTTTATTTTATTTTATTGGACATGCAACTAAAAATAAGCTACCAACAGAGGTAGCAGCCCCTAAAGGCTGAGCTTCGTCTTGAGCTGGCCAAAAACACCATGAAACTTGACTACTTTAGAAAACCAAAAAAAAAAAAACAGAGGACCCGGCGTTGAGAAGACAAGGCTTTGATACAAAGCAGAGTGGGGGTTTGTTTACCAAGGAGCCTGTATTTAAGTTCACCCCATAGGCCAATTGCATGGGTTTTTTTTGCCACTATGTGACATTTATCTGATTTTTTTCCGAGTACAATTCCAATGTTTTCAAAGTCTCTTCATAAGTCTGATATTTATCCGACGCTACTGCAGTCTGAACACTCGGGTCTTATATATCTGATATACGTACATATATATATATATATATAAGTTGGTGCTCACAGATGTAGATCAAATTTGTCTTTCCATCCGAATATCATTTCCTAATCTGTTTCAGTGAAGCGGCTCGCCTTCAATGCTCCAGCACTCCTGGCTCTGACATCCCTGGAACAGATGTTGCAGCGAGTTCCCCGCAGACTTCCATAGCCCAAATTCCTGCCCACTTCCTTTATTCATCTCCTAAACCAGAGGTGTCCAAAGTGCGGCCTGGAGTCATTTTTTTTGAGCCGGTGGCTGTCTTTTATTGGTTCGAGACGCAATGGAAACAAAAAAGCAAAGCAGTAATTTTGTTAGTATAAAGTCAAAATATTGCAAAAAATGTTACTTTTATAAGTAACTATGAATACTTTTAAGTCGGTTACACAAATCTGCAAAAAGTTCATATTAATTAAAAATTACAAGTTAAATAAACTGAAAAGACAGATAATGCAACTGGCAATCAACATTTATAAGCAGAACTTTTAAGAACATTTTAAGTTAACTTAAGTAAAAGTTTAAGTTAAATTTTAAATTACTCGTTACTGAAAAAAAAAGGTTATGCAAGAGTAACAAATTACTTAGTAACACATTACCGACATCACTGCCTATAAATGTAATTAGAATGTGGTATTGTCGTGTTAAACAAGGCCAAAGTTTCAGATAATGAGGTTTACGCGTTTGGAAGTAAGACCTGAAAGCTCAAAACGCTCGGTTTTCAAAGGCGTGGTAAAACCGCCCCTTTGTGATGTCACAGAGGGATACACAGACTTCCTTATAGGGACGTGGCTGTCAGCCAGATAAGATCTCCGTTCCATAAGATCTTTGCTAGCAATAGTAAGGGAAAGCCACATATGTTGACAATTCCTAAAGACGCCACCATCAGACACAAGTAGTTGGAGTTCCTGATTCCCTACCAGCAAAAGAAATGCATTTAATCTGTCAACGTGTCTGCCAGTAGGTAGCTCGTCTGTCAACAAACGTGCTGAAGCCCTACGCCTTTCCAACGTTACTTGGTTGCGTTGAAAAATCAGAAGAGAAAGCAATAAGTAACAGTTTATCAGTGTCTTAACTGTGTTTATTTTGTGTAAGCACTTGTCTGTGTAGTACTATAGAGTGTGCATACTTATAAGAGTGTGCTACTTACTATTGAAAGACGTCTTAAGAAATTTCGGACTTTCCATTCTTTACTTGCAGATCTGATTCGGGATCCAACACATATGGCTGTACGTATGTTAAAGGCAGACATTTTTAAAATCGTCACAAACCGGAAGTCTTTTTAAGTGTGACCAACCACAGACCGTTTTCGCAGGAATTTGTATGTGCACAGAATAATATTTTTTAACTTCCTTTGGAAACATTTGTTCTGAATTGTGAACCACGAAATCCAAAGAAATACAGCTGAATAGGTGCAGATTCTGGAAGGACTAGAAAGCTGGTTAATCTAATCCTAATGGGGTGGGCATCCCTTATCAACACCCTCGGTACCGTGACTCTTTATCCAACGCCAGGCGACACAACGACATCACTCACATTCATTGTTGACAAACTGCCGTGAACAGCTAGACAATCAACACGTCACCGCGGTAGCCTTCTTTCCAATGACCGTCTGTAATGTAGCCTCCAATACTCCAAATAAAAGTAAATATAACTGCATTCCAAACCATTGAGTTTATTGCCACTTTGTTTTCACAGTATGACAAATGCGGTACATATAAGATTCCCAGATAGAGAAAGTAAAATACAAGTAAGGTAAACTGATTCTGCTATATATTGTGACAAGTGCAATAAATACAAGCAGAAATAGGAAAGATAAGGTCCGATATGAACTACTGAAGGTACAGCAAAACAAAAATGTATAATATTCATAATATTACTAAAGGAGAAAAGCTGGAGCTCAGTCAGTTTTCTTTCTACATTCTTGCAAAGACCTGATAAATGGAGCAAATGTGGAACGCAAGCAAGTCGTCCGAGACCAGCATAGAGTATGTCATGATTCATTTCATAAAACAAATGACTTATGTAAGAAGCTTAAACGCATGACAAAGTTAACACCCTTCTGACGGTAGAAGCATAATTCCTCTACCGCTAAAACTCACAGAACAAGCAGCTTTATTGACTCTTATCAGGTCGTAAAGGTAGGCCTCATCTTTACTTTCATAACAACAACATCCATTTAGACCAGGGGGGTCCAAACTGTTTTTAAAAATGTTAAAAATATAATTTAACCAGGAAACTAAATTACCAAAAAAATCACAATATTAATAATAAAATCCTAATTTATATAATTTATATAATTTATATAATTTATTCTTTATTATTTAAAAAAATATATATTTTTATTTTTTATTTGTTATTTTTTTTAATTTATTTTTTTAATTTATTTATTTATTTATTTATTTGAATTTTTAATTTTTAATTTTTAATTTTTAATTTTTAATTTTTAATTTTTAATTTTTAATTTTTAATTTTTAATTTTTAATTTTTTATGACAATAAAGTCATAATTATTAAAACCCAAAAGAAAATTTCCTAAATGAAAGTTTAAAAATGTTAACCGCAACAACCCCCCCCCCCAACAAAACAGGAAGGTGTAATTTTATGAGACTAAAGTCAGAATAATGAGAGGAAAAATATAGTCATATTCTAACAAAAAAAACTCACAATTGTTAAGACAATAAATTCATAATAATCAAATATTATTATGATTATATATGATTTGATTATTATCAAATAATAATCAAATAAATAATAAAATAATGTAACTTTAGTAGCATGGAGTTCATATATTAAAGAAAAATATGTTGTTTTCTGAAAGCCATAGTAACAACTAAACAAAAATGCTACGGCCATATAGTCATAACATTAAAAGACAAAAGAGAAGAAAGTTTAAAAAGCTTATTTAAGAAGAAAGTTGATGCTTTTTCATTTATATCACAACAACAAAATGCCGTTTTTTTAAAAGTCATATCTATAGTGCATTTGTTGCTTTACAAAATATCATATCTTTACAAAATGTTCTCAGGCATTCTTTCATTTCTCACTATGTTTCCCTCAGTGGAAAATATCGACCTTGTAGTGCACAGAAATACAACCATTTATGTATTTTTCTATTTTTTTATGCTAACTTTCCGGCCCTTTGTATTGAGTTGTAAAGTCCCATAGAGCAGCTACACACAATAACCAGCACAGAAAGCGTTCTAGTTCTTTTCTTTTCTTTTATAGTTCTAGTTCTAGTTTTCTTTGGATTTCGGGCTTCCTGCTAAATTGATGTGTTTTAATATATTCCACCCACGGTCCACCTCCAGGCATGCCCACTCCACTATGATTGGTCACACTCCCAAGTGCTTAGAAAGACTTGTATGTGCACAGAAGAATATTTTTGTTATATGACTTCCTTTGGAAACATTTGTTCTGAATTGTGAACAAATTGTAGGTTGACCGCCTCCTGAGAGCAGATTGCGTTCAATCTCGACATTCAAATGAAATTTTTGATATCCGCCAACAGGTGTTGGACAAAAAAAATATATAAATTCCGCGCTCATTGTGATGATAGCTAGACTTTTTAGGTGTTTTGTCGAGGTGTTTGATTGTTAAAAAACAACATAAAGCACCCATCCAAAATTCCAGGCAGTTTCATCAAAGTACATTGACAGTCAGTAGAAACTTTAGACTAGGGGTGGGCAAACTTTTTGACTCGCGGGCCGCATTGATTTAACAAAATGGGGGGGGCAGACTACATATTTTACACGTAACAGTCCACCTGGTATTATTGTATCTGTAAAAGTGTCATGCAATCTGCTATTATTATTTATTATTTTATATTTTTATTTAAATATTTTATATTTAAATATTTTATATTTAAATATTTTTATTTAAATATTATATATTTAAATATTTTATATTTATTTTTTTTAAATTTATTATAATTATTATAATTATTATTATTATTATTATTATTATTATTATTATTATTATTATTATTATTATTATTATTATTATTATTATTATTATTATTATTATTATTATTATTATTATTATTATGCTTGTGTCCCTTTTTTCAGGAGCACTTTGTAAACAACAGACCACATCAAATAACAAAATTGATAAAACCATCAAAAGGTTGGCTCAAGCCATGATGCCAGTTCGTATGTTGAGTGTAAATGAAATACTTGGGGAAGAACGGACGGGCCGTATTCAAACACTTGGCGGGCCGGATGTGGCCCCCGGGCCGTAGTTTGCCCACCCCTGCTTTAGACCATATTTTTATTTTTATTTCCTCATAAGAATCATTTGATTAGGATATTGGCAAACAGAAAAAAATATCTTAACATTTCAAGAATAATTTATAATGGCATGGTGCCGTTCACTGGACTAACAATGCTGGCCTTTTGGGGCTTTTTATTATTATTATTATTATTTTATTATCATTATCTCAACAACCTGAGCACTAAGGCAATAATAAATCCACAAGGTACATGTACAACCCTCCTATAGGTAAACACATGCATACATTTCCACCTCCATGTTTCTACTGACTGTAGTACTGACTGTAGTACTGACTGTACTGACATCAATGAACTGTAAAAATACTGAACACATTGTCCCAACTACAAGATAATTGATAACACTTGATGCAGTTTGAAGTCATGAAAATAATTTTTAACAATTTTAGAATAATAACATAGATTATGAAATTGAACAGTATTTACAAATATATTCTATTCAGTGATTACTTCTTCTGTATCCTTAAATTATGTCATGTACTGGTATTGCTTTGCTACCGTCTATCTGTTTTTTGTTGCAATGCACCATCGACTGGCAGGGGGCGGAGCCACCAGCACACCTATGGCCAATTACCACTGGCTTCTTAAAGGGGAAGTGCAGTTTTTAGGGAATTTTGCACACCATTCACAATGCTATATATTAGTCCAATAAAAAGTGGGACATTTTCATTTATTCATTCATTCATTTTCTACCGCTTTTCCTCACGAGGGTCGCGGTGGTGCTGGAGCCTATCCCAGCTGTCTTCGGATTTTTCTCATTTACAATATGTATTTATCGCTATTAATTAATCTGTAATTAATCTATGCAGCATTTTTTAAATAAAAAAAGTAATTACGGTTAATAATGGTTTTCATTCATTCTTTCATTTTCTACCACTTATCCTCACGAGGGTCGCGAGCTTGGGTTATACTCAGGATTTTTCTCATTTACAATATGTCTTTATCGCTATTAATTAATCTGTAATTAATCTATTCAGCATTTTAAAAAAATAATAATAATTACGGTTAATAACGGTTTTCATTCATTCTTTCATTTTCTACCGCTTATCCTCACAAGGGTCGCAAGCTTGGGTTATACTCAGGATTTTTCTCATTTACAATATGTATTTATCGCTATTAATTAATCTGTAATTAATCTATTCAGCATTTTTTAAATAAAAAAATAATTATGGTTAATTACGGTTTTCATTCATTCATTCTTTCATTTTCTACCGCTTATCCTCACAAAGGTCGCTGGGGGTGCTGGAGCCTATCCCAGCTGTCTTCGGGCAAGAGGCGGGGTACACCCTGGACTGGTGGCCAGCCAATCACAGGGCACATATAGACAAACAACCATTCACACTCACATTCATACCTATGGACAATTTGGAGTCGCTAATTAACCTAGCATGTTTTTGGAATGTGGGAGGAAACCGGAGAAGGGAGAACATGCAAATTCCACACAGAGATGGCTGAGAGTGGAATTGAACTCGGGTCTCCTAGCTGTGAGGCCTGCGTGCCAACCACTTCTCCGCCGTGCAGCCCAACGGTTTTCATTTTCAGGAAAAAATCTGATACTGATCTAAGAATATTATACTTTTATGTTGATATCAGGCTGGCAGAGGGTGGAATTGAACCCTGGTTTTCTAGCTGTGAGGTCCGCATGCTAACCACTCGACCACCGTGCAGCCCAGGACATTTTCATCCCTTGTGTTTTCATCTGCTTATCTGAGGTCAGTTCGGCCAGACTTCCCATTCTCTGGTTACTCTATCCAGCTCCTGGTGGTTTCCAAGGGGATCCCAGGCCAGTTCAGAGACACATTCTCTTCAATGTGTCCTGGGTCTTCTCAGAGGCCTCGTACCGGTCGGATCTGCCCCTTAACACCTCCCCAGGGAGACGTCCGGGATGCATTCTGACCAGACGTCCGGGATGCATCCTGACCAGACGCCCAGGATGCATCCTGACCAGACGCCCGAGCCACCTCATCTGGCTCAGTGGTTCTTGTTTCTTCTCACCTCATCATCTACTTGACATTTACTCAATTTAAGATGTGATCTGAATTGTCTTCGGTTTTGCTAAAACGTATTTATCGATATTGAACGGTTACCATAACAACATAGATGCAACCTAAGCAAACATGGAGACAAAATGGAGATGTTCCACAGAGATGCCCTCTCAACCACTGCTCCACCGTGCTGCTCGCTTACATACAAAAACCATAAGACCTGCGTATTCCAGAAGTCGACTTAGAATTAGTAAACATTCGAGACAAATATTCGCAACACTTAAGGCGCCCTTAAAGAACCGACTCTGTGTGGATTCATGGATAATTACGTGCCCACTGGAAATGTAAGCTCATAAGAGAGAAGGTAATGAAGGAGGATATAAAAGATGTCATCAAAAGGAATACTTAAAATAGGACCTACAGGAATCAAAAGATTTGCTGGTGAAAAAAAAAAAACCGAGTGCCGCTACTGAAGAAGCCCTGGGGTTGTGACGCTCTCAGTTAAACCTCTCTATTTTGGACGATCTGTGTTTTTTAATCAGGTCTGTGAGCTCACTGAGTGGGTGTGCATGTTGGAGAAATAGCTTGGGGTGCTGCAATTATATAATAGAAGCCATTAAAATAGCAATAGTGTGTCCATTTTTTTGAGTTTAGAATGTTCTTTGGGAAAATACTTGCATTCACTGGGTTTTTATCTTAGCACATACGCTAACAGGTAGAGGTGTCGTGGTGAAATCCTTGAAATCTTATTTTCAAATAAAAACACTTCATATATCATAAAATGACTTCACCAAAAATTGCCCATTTGTTTCCACACACATTTCACATATTTCAATTAGCCTGCTTAATGCTATTCACTATACATTAAGGCCTGCTAGCATTAGCCATTTCACATATGCTCAAATGCTCTACAATCCATGATGACTTGACGTATATTCAACCTCAGGATTTATTATTCTTCCCAAATAACAACACTTCATTTATCATAAAATGACTACACCAACAATTGCGCATTTGTTTCCACACACATTTTACATATTTCAATTAGCCTACTTAATGCTATTCGCTATACATTAAGGCCTGCTAGCATTAGCCATTTCACATATGCTCAAATGCGCTACAATCCACTATGACTTGACATATTTTCAACCTCAGGATTTATTATTCTTCTCAAATAACAACATTTGATATATCATAAAATGACACCAACAATTGCCCATTTGTTTCCACACACATTTCACATATTTCAATTAGCTTACTTAATGCTATTCGCTATACAATAAGGCCTGCTAGCATTAGCCATTTCACATATGCTCAAATGCTCTACGATCCACGATGGCTTGACGTATTTTTAACCTCAGGATTTATTCTTCTTCTCTAATAACAACACTTCAAATATCATAAAATGACTACACCAACAATTGTCCATTTGTTTCCACAAACATTTCACATATTTCAATTCGCCTGCTTAATGATATCAACTGTACATTAAGTCCTGCTAGCATTAGCCATTTCACATATGCTCAAATGCTCTACAATCCACGATGACTTGACATATTCTCAACCTCAGGATTTATTATTTTTCTCAAATAACAACACTTCAAATATCATAAAATGACACCAACAATTGCCCATTTGTTTCCACACACATTTCACATATTTCAATTAGCCTGCCTAATGCTATTTACGATACATTAAGGCCTGCTAGCATTAGCCATTTCACATATACTCAAATGCTCTACAATCCACGATGACTTGACGTATATTCAACCTATGGCGAACCTATAGCAAACATATGGTTCTTTTCAAAATGTCAACATTGTAAAAAGTTGTATTTTTAAAATACATTTTATTGTTATGTAACTTCTTTTTTTGTGCTGTTTATGTTGATATAGTTGTTAAGATATTTGAGTTGTCACAAAAAGTTAAATTTTATAGTCGAGAACTGATATTTTCCTGAAACTTACTTCTATTACTTCTATTGCTAATTACTAAAAAACGGAAAAAGGTAGAAAAAACTTTATTTTTCTGACGAAAGACAAAAATCTGATGTTTAGTTAGGTTTCATGTTTATGTAGCTATAGAAAACAATATTCTGTGTGCCTTGAACGATCAGTCAAAATTGCCTAAAATGGCGGGAAATGAAGAGTTTTTTTTTTTTAAAAGTCATAATGTAAAAAACTCTGTGTGGCGTTTACATGTTCTCCCCGTGCATGCGTGGGTTTTCTCCGGGTACTCCGGTTTCCTCCCACATTCCAAAAACATGCTAGGTTAATTAGCGACTCCAAATTGTCCATAGGTATGAATGTGAGTGTGAATGGTTGTTTGTCTATATGTGCCCTGTGATTGGCTGGCCACCAGTCCAGGGTGTAACCCGCCTCTCGCCCGAAGACAGCTGGGATAGGCTCCAGCACCCCCGCCACCCTGGGAGGATAAGCAGTAGAAAATGATTGATTGAGTTTTACATGAAACTTTTACAGTCGTCCCTCGTTTATGGCAGTTATTTGTTTCCAATATTAATAAATGTAATATTTTTGTAATTAAAGCATAGAAAACCTTTTTAGGACTTCCTAAATGCAGGTTTTCATATTATCAGAGCCCTGTAGGCATGAAATAACACCCCTATAGTCACCTTTAGTCTTCTATTATTCTTTGTTTACATCACATTGCAACTCTTAGCTAGCAAGCTAACCAGTTAGCCTCGAATTTATTTCTTCACGGGTATGCTGGAGCCTATCCCAGTTGACTTCAGGCGAATCACCGCCAATCACAGGGCACATATAGACAAACAACCATTCCCACTCACATTCATACCTATGGACAATTTGTAGTCGCTAATTAACCTAGCATGTTTTTGGAATGTGGGAGGAAACCGGAGTACCCGGAGAAAACCCACGCACCTCTCGCCCAAAGACAGCTGGGATAGGCTCCAGCATACCCCCAGTTTGTGACGTTTGTTCCGAGGAGTGTGTGTATGGATGTCGGAGCTGGGAGTGGCGGAAGGTTGACTACAGCCGCTTTACTACACATAAAAAATATACAGTACATATACAGTCGGTCATACAGATACTAAGCAATGTGGGTTTAGCATAATAGCTGATTAGAGGAGCCTAAAAACGCAAAAAAATATACTTGGGCAAAAACTCTAAAGCTTGAGTCTGAATGGAATTGATCTTTTACAACACAGAGCCAAGGTAGGCATTCCTATTCCTAGTTAGCATTATTGATTTATCGCTAAACTCGGTACTGCCTCGTTCAAATTAAGAGTCCTCTAGCGTCCTTTGGGGTCACTGCCCCCACTCTAAAATCCAGTGTTCTTTTGTTTCCAGGTACACACTTTGCCCTTGTTTACATGCATGTATAACATTTAATGTGTACGCATTCCTCACACACGTGTTTGCCATGATGTACTTTCCATGAGCTGTGGGTTTTACCTTGGTTTAGGCCGTCAGATTGATTCATAATCCACATAAAGTATCTCTGAGGATTCTATCAGAAAATCAATGATTTATGGTGGCTGGGACAATGATGGTGGGGACAAATGTATAACGTATTGATAAAAACGTCCTCTGAGCGTCAGAAAACAATAAACATTGCGGCGCTCTCTGGGGTGAGTGAAGTGGAAAAACAGTGATATCTACATGCTCACATCTGGCGCCCCCTTTTCATCTAAAATGGATATACTCGGATCTCTTGGGGCTCTGGAGATCTTCTCAGATTGGGCCACATCTGACTGCCAGATATGGTGCACTCGGCAGGGGATTTAAGCTGCAGCTGAAAACAGATCCAAGAGCCTCGAGTTTGCGTTTACATTGTCCAGAGGGGGGGGGGGGGGGTGTTGTCGCGACCTACAAGGCCTGATTTCGTGGCAGCTTTTTCAAAAAATAGTAGCAAAAATTGCAAGGCTTATGTTGTTATCTTGTAATGGTAATGGTTTTATTTCATTTGAACATGCATCAGATTACAATTGAATGCATCCCATAATCAGTTCCCAGTTCCACATGTCCAAAAGGAGTAGGAAGAAGCAAAGCTTATTAAATCCTACCCCTCCATCTGGTACTTTTACAATCAGCAACTGTTACATTTGTTCACTTCCTGCTTTCCTAATATAAGTTAAGTATTTTTTTACTTTATTATTTTTTTTTTTCTTTTTAATTTTTTAAATAAATGTTTACATTTTTTTTAATTTTTTTGTCACGTACCGAAAGAGAAAATCAGGACCTTTGTGTCCATGGAGAAAGTTTATGGTAATGGTAATGGTTTAATTTCATTTGAACATGCATCAGATTACAATTGAGTGCATCCCATAATCAGTTCCCAGTTCCACATGTCCAAAAGGAGTAGGAAGAAGCAAATCTTATTATTCCTACCCCTCCATCTGGTACTTTTACAATCAGTAACTGTTACATTTGTTCACTTCCTGCTTTCCATAATACAGTTTAAGTTTTTTTTTGTTTTTTTTCATCCCAAAGTACGAGGTGCATTATTATTTATTATTAATAATATTATTAATCATATTAATATTAATAATAATAATATTATTATTAGCAAACATCAACTGCTTGTATTGTTTCTTGAATTGGCTCATCGTTGTGCATTGTTTGACTTCCTTACTCAATCCATTCCATAGTTTGATTCCACATACTGAAATGCTATGCTAACGCTAACGTAGTCCTAGCATATAAGTGTTTCAAATGTAGTTCTTCCCTGAGATCATATTTCTCCTCTCTTGTAGAGAAGTATTGGATGACATTTTTAGCTAATTGCTTATTTTTAGCCTTATGCATTATTTTAGCTGTTTGAAGATGAACTATATCAGCAAGTTGAAGTATTTGTGATTTTAGAAATAAGGAGTTAGTATGTTCTCTGTAGGCGCCATTATGAATTATCCTTACTGACCTTTTTTGCAGTACATTTAGCGAGTGAAGTTTCCTTTTATTTTGTCGATTTGTAATAAATGTTTGTAATAAAGGCCTTTCGACATCCAATCACAAAAGCAGATGATCTGTGACTCGTGTGACTAGTGACCAAAAATAATCATGTCTACCATGTGCTACATGTGGACTTACGATATAAAATATTTTTGGAACAAAAGCAGTATCAGCCACAAATATCAACCCAAGAAAAATCAGCCATCGGCTAAGGGTGATGGAAAAAAATCGGTAACGGTAATCGGCCCGAAAAAAACCATATCGGTTGATCCCTAGTCAGACGGCTAAGCTAATAACTCGAGGAATAATTGAATTCATTGAACAAGATGAGCAGCTTGGTTGCACGGCGGTCGAGTGGTTAGCGTGCAGATCTCACAGCTAGAGCAGCTTTTCTCAGCGGATACCGGATACCGGATACCGGATACCGGATTCTCAGAGTGTTCTCTCACTTACTTGGAAGTCCTACTGGAGTTCCAACAATGTACGCTCACATTCAAAGTCTTTTGTTTATGTGGACGGCTTTGCACTGTGGACGGGAACTGGAAGAAGGGAAGAAGGGAAGAAGGGAAGAAGGGAAGAAGGGAAGAAGGGAAGAAAGGATAATGTCATCCGGGCGAGTATGAGACTGATGTGGAAGAGCTTTTACCACATTCGACACCGAGCGGGCAAGGCTAACATTGCGGCAGACGACCTCTCCAGGTTGGGAGGAAATAATGACACGGTATGAGAGCGACCCCCCCCCCCCCCCCCCTCCCTCACTGACCATGGCAGCAGAGATTTGCTGCAAGGACACCCCCCCACAACTCCCCCATGTCCATGATAGGCGACCAGACTGTCTCCCTATGTTATGCAGTCTGGGATGCACACTGGATTGCAGACACCCCTGCTCATATTAATTGGTATGACCGAGGGAGGGGAGTACGAGGGTATAAAATAGGTTGGAGCTGGAGTTACGTTGACGGTAACATGCTTTTTAGAGATTTGTCTGGTATTTTTTGAACATTTTTGAGATTTGCTTTTGAATTTTTTGGCTAGTAAATATTTTTGATGTGTTTTTCACCATTTTAGTTCATGGATTTTGACTGTCCTTTTCATTATAAGAACTTTTTTTGTTTTATTAGCTAAAAGTAACTTTTTTTGGAAAAAAAAATTTTTTTTGGATTTTTCCCTTTTTTTTTACATTCTGCTAAGATGACTTACGATTAGCCTGCAATAAAAAAAAATGTGTTTGTAAAGTCGTACAGTCACAAAATCAGCAGGGGCTCAAATGAATGTTTGGATATTGTATTTTAATGCATCTTTTACTCTGTTTTTACTCAACTCTATTTTTTCTCTCCTGTAAAGCATCTTTGAGTACTCTGAAAAGGCCTATACAAATAAAATGTATTATTATTATTATTAAGTAAGTATGCTCATTTATGTAATATAATGCATAAGGAAGTTATTAGCAAAGAGATTCACTCTGACTATTAAGAATGGCTTTTTCTACTCGGAAATACTCATTGACAATGCAAATCAATATCTAATTACATGCTGAACATTAAGGTGCTTGGGTAGGAGAACAGGGACAAACCCTTCACTTTCAACTGAATGCTCAATAACACCTTGGAGATAATTTCTTCACCTGTCATTAGCATGCTTGGCTTGTAATGGCTGCTCACTTTGACATCTATTAGCATTTTTTTTTTTTTTGCTTCTAAGTCAGCACTTTTCGAAAGACGGGAGATTGTCCTCGCCACAGTTCATCACTCTGCCTAAGCCGCCGTTCCATTCAGTCCACATATACCGCATAATATCACCTCTGAAGGTATCCATTGTCTTGAAGAAATGCTCTGTTTCTTCAAGTGCAGTTGTTGAAAAAAGAGGCTTAAATGTGAATAGGATAACAAATCACAGCAAGTTGTGGCTTCCTACAATGTAAAGGACTCAAGGCAACTGGTTGCCTAGCACACTAGCACAATACATACTAAATTCATACCCTATATCAGGGGTCTCAAACACGCGGCCCGCGGGCCAAATGTGGCCCGCAGGTCACTAGTTTGAGGCCCCCGCCTTGATATGAAACTTTAATGATATGGATGCTGTATGGTATCATGTACCCAGAAAAAATTATTACGTTTGATTAATGTTCATGTTAAAGGTTAAATAACTGTTAATAGTTATCCTCCCTATCCGTGTGGAAGTGGTAAGTTTTTTAAGTGATTTTTTAAAAGTTTTTTTTAAGTGAGTTTTTTAAGTTTTTTAAGTTGAAAGGAAATAACTTGAAGGCTACCGTTTAGGTAGGTCCACGTAGTGGATGCTGTGGATGTGGATGCAACCCATACTCGGGTACTTTTTGCCAACATTGGTCCTTTTAGGTTGTGTAAGGTTTGATTTCTGCTGGGTTTAGACCAGGGGTCTCAAACATGCGGACACTAGTTTGAGGCCGCTGCCTTGATATGAAAGTTTAATGTTACTTTGATATGGATGCTGTATGGTATCATGTACCCAGAAAAAAATATTACATTTGATTAATGTTCATGTTAAAGGTTAAATAACTGTTAATAGTTATCCTCCCTATCCGTGTGGAAGTGGTAAGTTTTTGGCTTTTTAAGTTTAAAGGAAATAACTTGAAGGCTACCATTTAGGTCGCTAGCTCTCTAGTTTGCGAGTTAGCATGTGTGTCAAGACCCTGCAGTTGCGCAATATGTTGTAAATAAAAAGAGTACAAATGTGACTATAGTCGTGTTTTGTCATGTCTACAGGGCTCTAATAATGCTTTGTTCATTTTAATATGAAAAAAATCATTTGTCTACCCACCAACTATATGTGGTTTATTAAGTTTTTATTATTTGCTGTTTTATTATTATTATTATATTTATTTATTACTGATTGATTTTCTTTATTCTTGATTTGTTTATTTATTTTTCATCTTATTTTGTGTAGAAAAATAAAAAGTAAGATATTTGAGAACAGTGGAATGTTTTATCAGAGCTTTTCTTGTAGAAAATTGGAACCAAAGCGATAAAAAAATATATATATATATTTTTTTTGGAAAACCTGATGCGGCCCAGTCTCACCCAGACCCGAGCTCCAGTGGCCCCCAAGTAAATTGAGTTTGAGACCCCTGCCCTATATTTAAACATCAAAAAAATAATAATAATAATGGAGGCAGTTTTTGCTCAGTGTCTTTCTTATGGTGGAGTCATAAACACTGACCTTAACTGAGACATGTGAGGCCTGCAGTTCTTTGGTTGTTGTTGTGGGGTCTTTTGTGACTTCTTTTGTGACCTAGCTTGAGTTCAGTTCCCAGTTCCACATGTTCAAAAGAAGTAGGAAGAAGCAAAATTTATTAAAACCTACCCCTCCATCTGGTACTTTTACAATCAGTAACTGTTACATTTGTTCACTTCCTGCTTTCCAATTTTTTTGTTATTTTTTTTGTTATTTTTTTTAATGTTTTGTCACATACCAAAGTAGGAGGTGATATGACCATACAATGATATATTGGGTACCATAGTAAATGTCAATATAGTGATATATATAGCACTTATATATAGCACATCATGACTGGTTCAAGACTCTTCATCCTTGTATTTAGCATTTAAGTGTGACAAACATTAAAAAAAAGTAAGAAATCAGGAAGAAGGCCAACACTTTATATATCAAAATACTGAAATTTTGATGGATTGATGTGTCCACTGGGTGAATAAAATAGTAGATTTCACTTTTGTCTAATGAAAGTCCTGACTCTGCAACGGTGCGTCGTGGTAAAGAGTGACCTGAGTCAAGATGCAAAGCTCTCAGTTTTCCATTAAATCTTCATTCCTACCCTCACCTATTGCCATTAGCTTTGGGAACTGCCAGAGAGAACAAGATCACGGGTCCAAGAGACCAAAATGAATACCTCAGCGGGGCGGCTGTGCTCTCCCTGAGATGAAAAGCTTCGTCACCTGGGAAGAACCGGAAGAACTGGAAAAGTGGAAGAAGATGAATGAAAAAAACTAGCATCAACACAGACAACTCAGCTGTGAACTCAATTTACTTGGGGGCCACTGGAGCTCGGGTCTGGGTGAGACTGGGCTGCATCAGGTTTTCCAAAAAAAAAACAAAAACGCATTTATTAAAAACAAAAAAAAATTAAAAACTTTGCTTTGGTTCCAATTTTCTACAATAAAAGCTCTGATAAAACATTCCACTGTTCTCAAATATCTTACTTTTTATTTTTCTGCACAAAATAAGATGAAAAATAGATAAACAAATCAAGAATAAAGAAAATCAATCAATCAGTAATAAATAAATAAATATAATAATAATAATAAAACACAAAATAATAAAAACTTAAGAAACCACAAATAGTTGGTGGGTAGAAATTTTTTTTTTTCAGATTAAAATGAACAAAGCATTATTAGAGCCCTGTAGACATGACAAAACACGACTATAGTCACATTTATACTTTTTATTTACAACATATTGCGCAACTGCAGGGTCTTGAGACACATGCTAACTCGCAAACTAGAGAGCTAGCAACCTAAACGGTAGCCTTCAAGTTATTTCCTTTCAACTTAAATAGCCAAAAACTTACCACTTCCACACGGATAGGGAGGATAACTATTAACAGTTATTTAACCTTTAACATGAACATTAATCAAACGTAATACTTTTTTCTGGGTACATGATACCATACAGCATCCATATCAAAGTAACATTAAACTTTCATATCAAGGCGGCGGCCTCAAACTAGTGTCCTGCGGGCCACATTTGGCCCGCGGACCGCATGTTTGAGACCCCTGGTCTAAACCCAGCAGAAATCAAACCTTACACAATCTAAAAGGACCAATGTTGGCAAAAAGTACCCGAGTATGGGTTGCATCCACATCCACAGCATCCACTACGTGAAACGCTACAAAGACAGGCTCTGCTGACATGATTTAGCTCCATCGACCCGACAGTGAGATGGTCGTGGTGCTCAAACTGCCTGTTACTGTTACTGCCTCGCATCCTTTGCTTTTTTTTTAATTCTCTTTCTTCCAGCAAGATGTGCACTCCTGTGGTCAGCACTTTTCATCCTAAAACTCTAATCACAGCTCTTCTATTTTAAAATCGACCCCACAAGCATACATGCAAATGAGATAAGACTTTACTTGCATTCATTGAAGCGATGATAATCTTACTGTAAGGTACCTTGAATTTTGATACCTAGAAAACTAACTGTTTGGACTGAATTACCGTATTTTCCGGATTATAAGTTACACTTTTTTTCCTAGGTTGGCTGTTCCTGCGACTTATACTCCAGAGCGACTTATAAATGAAAAAAGTGTTTATGTTCCATAAACACTGGACACCTTTTGTGTTCATTGTGTCTTGCCTTCTAGGAGGATGTAATGTCTGTTTTGGTCAAATAGTTTGTGAAATACCGTATTTTCTGGACTATAAGTTGCTCCGGAATATAAGTCGCACAAGGCCAAAAATGCATAATTAGGTAGAAAAAAACATACATAAGTCGCGCTGGAGTATAAGTCACATTTTTTGTAGGTAATTTACCGTATTTTCTGGACTATAAGAGTATAAGTCGCACAAAGCCGAAAATGCATAATTAGGTAGAAAAAAACATACATAAGTCGCACTGGAGTATAAGTCGTATTTTTTGCATGTAATTTACCGTATTTTCTGGACTATAAGTCGCTCCGGAATATAAGTCGCACAAGGCCAAAAATGCATAATTAGGTAGAAAAAAACATACATAAGTCGCACTGGAGTATAAGTTAATTTGTTTGCAGGTAATTTACCGTATTTTCTGGACTATAAGAGTATAAGTCGCACAAAGCCGAAAATGCATAATCAGGTAGAAAAAACATACATAAGTCGCTCCGGAATATAAGTCGCACAAGGACAAAAATGCATAATTAGGTAGAAAAAAACATACATAAGTCGCACTGGAGTATAAGTCACATTTTTTGCAGGTAATTTACCGTATTTTCTGGACTATAAGAGTATAAGTCGCACAAAGCCGAAAATGCATAATTAGGCAGAAAAAAAACATACATAAGTCGCACTAGAGTATAAGTCGTATTTTTTGCAGGTAATTTACCGTATTTTCTGGACTATAAGTCGCTCCGGAATATAAGTCGCACAAGGCCGAAAATGCATAATTAGGTAGAAAAAACATACATAAGTCGCACTGGAGTATAAGTCACATTTTTTGCAGGTAATTTACCGTATTTTCTGGACTATAAGTGGCACTTTTTTCATAGGTTGGCTGTTCCTGCGACTTTTTTACCTAATTATGCATTTTGGCATTAGCGACTTATAGTACAGAAAATATGGTAGTTTGTAAAATAAATTACTACCTCATTATGCATTTTTGGCCTGTGCGTCTTATACTCTGGAGCGACTAATAGTCCAGAAAATACGGTAGTTTGTCAAATAAATTACCCGCAAAAAATGCGACTTATGCTCCAGTGTGACTTATGTATGTTTTTTTCTATCTAATTATGCATTTTTGGCCTTGTGGGACTTATACTCTGGAGCGACTTATAGTCCAGAAAATACGGTATATGTTTTCCCGCAGTTAATATTCCAAAAATT